>NC_070612.1:29295318-29921454 GCF_027172205.1 Podarcis raffonei
TGGGAAGCCTCTTCCAAACTGCAGGTGGGGGCTTGCATGTTGGAATGCTCCACAAAACTAGCATTTATAATGTTAGTATGTCAAGAAGGCTAGGACTATTCTCTTTATATCTTGTTTGCTCTGCACAGCAAATTCTTGTTTTATAGGAGAATGAGCAGTTACATGAGCCCACTCCTGCAACTGAAGCTGTTAGAGCCCAGAAAGAGGTTTTTCATCTCATTTGCTGCTGAACTAAAGACTGAGTCAGTTTCTGTTGCATCCTGCAAGCTTATCACTCTACAGGGGCTTTTTTCGAGTAGGACTAAACTATGGTTCTATGTTACATGCAAAGTTCTTAGGCTTGTGTGCCCCACCACCACTCCCCTGTTCTGGTATAGCCACAAGGAGATGTTTGGGAGGGGAGGGCACAAGGAAGTCCATAAGCCTGAAGCTTGTGCATATACCATTGCACCATAGTTTAGCAGTATGCATAAACCAGGCCGTTGGGTTATGCTTTTCAGCAGAACAAGCAGAGAATTGGGAAAAGATGGAGGAAGAAGTCCAAATGAGAAAGATATTCAATGTAAGGCCTTGAAACTGTAGGAAACCTTGACAAAGTTTGTTGGTTCTGAGATACCGAATGCCTTTTTTGCCATAACTGATAAGAGACTTTGAATAAACTCTGAAGTTTTCAAAGGTGATTCTTAATTCCTTTTGGAGCTTCATGTTTGTTCTCTATCCTTTTCACCCTACTCCTTACCTTTCAGTACGTCGAAAGGTCCAGATGCCACTTGGACTCATGTTTTTTTCTCCTGCCAGTTTCCTTAAACTACAGCTTGTAGCAAAGGTCATCTAAAGCTTTTTGAAAGCAATGTTTCTTGTCAATCACTATGTATGTTTTTGCGTTTAAGTGGACACATATAGGCCAGGACCCAAGGCTATAAGAACAGGCTTGACTGTACTATTGTGCTACTTTCCCTAATGACAATCTGTCAGTCAGGCTGCTTGTCTGAGAAGACAACAGGAGAGGAACATAACTCCCATTTCTGCTGGAATCATTACTTTTTTTGCAACTTTTTCACTGAAGAGACTGTAAATCTTGAATACAAAGAAAGAATATGTGAGGGAACCTAGCTTACCTACTGTAGAATACATGAGGGATGTTTGACTTGAAATGTGAGAGTTCAAAAATTTTCAGTGCTTTTTGATGGGGAGTTTGTGAACAGGTGTGATGCATAATCTGCGCAGCTGCAAATCAGAAAATTCCTGGCTTGAATTTCTCCTTGACTATGTGCTCTCCGGGTAGTGTTATTATTAATTTGTCCATTTATTAGATTTCTTACCTTTTCTCATAATGGCCCACATTATGGAATACACAATTATGAAAACAGCTACAGCCATAAAACAAGAAGGGGATAGCTCCATTTTTGAAACAATAAAAAACAATTCCATATGTTAAAATAGTTAAAAATAGCTCCAATACAGATGCAGACTGGGATAAAATAAAAGCATATGGATAGAGGAATATCTTCAGGAGGCACTGAAAATACCATGGAGTTGCCATCCATCTAATGTGTAAAAGGTTGCCGCTGCCACATTAACAGTTTCTGCAGAGAGCAGTGATGTTAGGCATATGAGGCCCTAGAGAATCCACATTCTCCCAAAGTGACTTACATCAGTAATAATAATAATAATAATAATAATAATAATAATAATAATATGGGCATGGGCCAGGATCAGACGCAGTATATTTCTAAATGCCAGTTGTTGTGGAGTGAGAAAAATGCTGCTGAGTTCATGCCCTGCATATGAGTTTGCCTCAGGCATCTGGTTGGCCACTGAGAATGGAATACGGGACTAAATAGGCTTCTGCAGTCTGACCCAGGAGGGCTCTTCTTCATTCTTAAAGCTTTTAAGTTGCTAGGTAGGACATTTGACTTTCCAGTTTACAGAGAACAAATAGAAAAGTTACTAGTTGAGCAGTTGCTTCACTTTTTATTTGATGACCTATGGGAAACATATTTTTTTTTAATGGAAGTATTTTCTAAAGTCTCTTTGAGTATCTGGTTTACCTTGCTAATGTTACGGGTTTGTTTGAGATCATGAGATGGGAAAGGAAAAATAACTGCTTTTTTCTTGTATGTTTCAGCAAACCATACCTCAAGCTACTGCTGCTAAATATCCTCGAACTTTGCACCAATTTTCTAACGCTATCAGTGCGAGGCCTTCAGGACACAGTGCGAAATCTCACTCCCAGACCCACAGCAACGTCCAGTCAATAAAGGTGGTTGACTAGGTTTACAGGTTAAAATGCTTGTATTTTACCTTGAACACATGGAGGCAAATATTCTAGGTTACAGTTTAAAATGCTCCCTGATGTTTATACCCCAAGGATGCATCATGTTTTTTCCTTTCACTAATAATAATAAATATGTA
Source organism: Podarcis raffonei (assembly GCF_027172205.1). Taxonomy (NCBI): domain Eukaryota; kingdom Metazoa; phylum Chordata; class Lepidosauria; order Squamata; family Lacertidae; genus Podarcis; species Podarcis raffonei. The sequence goes on from NC_070612.1 coordinate 29,297,734, forward strand.
AAAATGTTTTGAGGCTTAAATATGAAGCGCCTGAGTTAGTGCAATGTAGTTCTTTGTAACTGCAAATAAGGTCTACTTGAAATTCTTATTTTCTTAACTATTTTATTAATGATTATTTAATGTTTTTAATAAAAAGGATAAACTGAACTCTGTATATTTTAAGAAGCACGAGTATTTCTACTACTTAAACATCAATAGTGCCTTACATATATCTTTTATTATTCTGAAGCCCTAAACTGTTGTTGTACCAATCAGACTTGAAATTCGGGGGGGGGGATGTTCCTCCATAATTTTTGCTGACACCAAATGAGAAAACAGGGCAAAATACAATATGAAATAGGTTTCTTTGCCATGAGTAGTAGTACATTTATATACATAATTTGAGTGAAAATGAATGCTTTTATAGAGAAGTAACGTCCCAGTCCTTTGTTTTCATGATAGCAACGTTTTGGTTCCCCCCAATTGTAAAAAGTGGCATCTGCAGTGCCACTTTTAAAGGTCTCATAATGCATTCTTTCATGATGAATTTGAGTTTTATCAGTTCCACTGGGCCAAGGCCGTTTACGGCGTTAAAGGTAAGCACCGACACTTTGAATTGTGCTCGGAAACGTACTAAGAGCCAATGCAGATCTCTCAGGACCGGTGTTATGTGGTCCCGGCGGCCACTCCTAGTCACCAGTCTAGCTGCCGCATTCTGGATTAGTTGCAGTTTCTGAGTCACCTTCAAAGGTAGACCCACATAGTCTAGCGCATTGCAGTAGTCCAAGTGGAAGATGACTAGAGCATGCACCACTCTGGCGATGCATTCTTCCCTGTATGTGTACTCGGTTTCACACTTTTATGATAAAGACACAAAATGGAACAACTCCAGTTGTTTGACACCAGCTTCCATCAGTCCTGACTCTTGGCCATGGCAGATAAGAACTAGTTCAATAATAGTAATAATAATTCATGCCACCCATGTGACTGTAACCTAGTTTGACCATGGTTATTTATTTAGACACCACCCTTGCATATAAAATAGCCATATGGTATACACAAAATTTTACAGGTTCAATAAAATAGAAAATACCTTGAAAGCAATACAAAATATTAATAAAATGATGGTCTCATCTCGAAAGAAAAATGGTTGGAGAGCTAAATAGGCCTCTTGCCATAAAAACATTTTCAAGAAACACCTGAAAATTAGTAGCTGAGAGTATTTCACAAAACTGGACTGGCGACACTAAATGCCTGAGTTCTAGGAGGACAAGAAATTGTTCTCCTCCAGGTGATCTCTGGGCAGGCTGGGATATTCTTGGCCCAGGATCCAAAGAGGCTTTTGTGGACATCTAGGGCACTGCATGCAGAGGCCCTGCCAATTTCCCTTCCCCATGCTGACTGCCACTTCAAGGAACAGCATTTTGGAAAACCACAGGAGGTTGCAGTGAGACAAGGATGGTTGCAAAAGCTTGGGTAGGTACAGCTCTTTCAGCCCTAATACACAATTTGTATAATTTTGTACCATCACACCATTCTGGAAAAAGATTTTTTTGGTTTCCAGGTGTCTACTTGCAGAAATAAGAGGGAGGAAACTTTAAATTTTAGGAGGAAAAAATTATGCTGAAAAACACTTTATACTGAAGGAACATCAGTTGTGTACTGTATGGTAACCTCATATTAGAACCTTCAGGTTATGAAGTTTAGATAAAATTCATTGCATTAAGTCTCAAGATTCTGTTAAGTATCTAACGCAAAGTTTTAATTCACATGTCCACTATAGAATTGTTTGCCGTAAGAAAAATACATGGTATTCTCTTGCCAAAAAACCAAAAACCTTTTGTCGTACAAATATGTTTCAGTGCATTGAAACAGAAGTTTGGGGAACAAACTGGCTGCTTTTGAAGAAGCATCTTCTATTGAAAAATAAAAATGGCACCTGTAAATTCCAGAATGTATGTAGTTTCCAGCTCTTTGGTGGATGAGTTCATGAAATTGCACATTTCTTTGATTCTGTGCCAGCATTATTTTCTGCTCTGATTTTCTCTGTAAGAGGAAATACTTGTGAGACTTCAGAAAACATGGCATGCCTATAATATGTCAGATGTGAACGATTCATGTTCGTTTCTGCACAACGCACAATATTCAGTAGCCACCCAACCATCTGCTGTTAAAGTGAAACCAGTGGCAATTAAAGAATTTCTGAAATAGAAACAGGCACCCCTCCAAACAAAGTTGTTTGGCTTGCTTTCTTTTATTTAAAATCCTTTCAGTATTATTTGTATACTGGCTTCCTGCCATCTTGTTTCCTTTACTTATATGTACTGATGATGTAGCTATAGTCACACCATGGGTATTTGCTTTTTTATTTTTAAGAAATTGATGCTGCATGGGAATTTTTCATCTTTTTCTCGCAGCCCAGGCTCCAGTATATCCCATCATTTCATTCATAATTTTTTTTTGCTCACAACTGCAAGCTCTTTCCCTCCAACACTGAAGCATTCAGGGCTCATCCACACTGCTGCTTGTCTTCTGCCTAGAAAGCATGGGTCCAAGCGGTTTTCTGTTTGCCCCTCTGCTTTCCCCAGGAAAAGCCACTCTTAATAGCGCTCAACCAGAGCAAATGTCAGTCCATGAAAAACCCGATTGATGTTTGCTCTGATTCAGCAGTTAATAATGGGTTTTCCTAGGGGAAAGCAGTCGGAAAAGCAAAAGTCTGCATGAGCCAATATTTTTGTTTTGTTTTCTCCCCAAGTAACAAATTGAGTACAGCTTGTTCCTTTCTTCCTCCAGCAAGCAGCTCATTATCCATGAGGAGGACATGGCATCGCACCCTTAGGGATAAGGTGAACTTGCTTGAAGTAAAATTTGGGCTTTTCATCAGCTGGAAAGGCCCTTTGCCTCATCTGAAGTCTGGTGCCTCACTTGTTTAACCACATCAGGGAATTGCTACTGTGCTAGCATCCATAATGTGTTTTTTGTGTGTTTTAATGGATTGATGATTGATTGCAAATGGCAGGCATTTCCTTCATCTGGGGGGGAGATGCTCAAGAATGGGGGGAGGGAGTTGCATGTGTTGGAAGTGTTTGCATTTGCGATGCGTGTGAAAAGTGTATGGTGTGACTTTCCTGGTACCATGGAATGTTTCCTGTTATTAGAAGACAACCACATCATTGTTGTGGAGGATCAATATGGTATGATCTCCACAAGCAGGACCGGCAAGCATGAGGTTGTAGTGGGAAGAAAGCCACTGTGACTGTACTTGTATTCTAAATTATGACCAAGCAGACATTTTTTTTTAACTGGCACAACTGATGACTCCTGAACTATAACTAAATAAATCAATGTGTGTTGGTATAGCAGGGGTGGGCCAAATCAATTAAACCAACTGAAGTCACTTTCCAAACTCCCAGCAAAATCGATCCCTTTCAATGTACCTGTTTTTCCTCTTGTGCACTGCCATAGCTAGCAAGTTGGAAGGGGTGTCTGCACAAAAGGAAGCAAAGGTGCCTTTGTGGTGCATCTTACTCCCACACCAATTGGAGGTACCTTACGCAAACCAGCAGTGTGTTGGGGAAGAAAACTTTCTTCTCTTTAGAGATTAATACAGAATCAGAGAGGCATTTATGTTGTCAGCTCAAGCATTTCGCTTTGCCAGATGGAATGACTGCCCCTCTCCTCCCCCTACACACAGTTTTCGGGGTTCTTGTGACACACCCTTAGCCATTTTTGGGGGGGTGGAGGAGGAGATGGGGGAAATCCCCATGGTGCATGCAGAAGACCTTGCACAAGGTTTCTGCTGACAGGACATGTTAGGTAAATCCCACCCAAAGTCTCTGCTCTTCAAAGACCAGATAGAATATCTTAATTTGATTGCTCACCAGCTAGATCTCTGAATCCTCCTTTTACCAGATCTTCATACAAATATTTAACTGGATTCTGGCCAGCCATTAGGACGCCATGCAACCAGATGAGAAGCATTCTGTGTCCGTGTTCCTTGTAGCTCTTTTTTCCTAGGCAACAACATATGGAATGTTAGCCTATAGTTTTAGAAAGAAAAATGTTTTCCCATGGGATGTTCTCTCCCACTGGTGTAGGGATGCTTGCTTGAATGAGCTTGATACTCCAAGCCCCTCTGCTCACAGGGAAAGAAGAGGCTCTGTTGGGAGCAGGGGTTGTATAAAGGGTCTCTGTTTCAAACTTGCAATTCTTAGAGGGAATTATCATTAGTCTCTTGTCAGCCAAAGATTCTCCAAGCACTGGAAAAGATGTATATAAATGCCCTATGCCACAGGGGGAAAAGGGGTTGATATTCCATACAACAAATTTGGGGGAAATACACTCCCATAACCATGATAGCATGCTGCCAAACAATAAAGCAAGCAATACTCCCACCACCCCAACCAGCAGATAAAAATAAAAACTCAACACCAACACCCCAAAGCCCAGAAAATCCGCACTGAATATGGAACCACCAATTTGCTGTGTGGGAGGACTGAGAGTTAAGATGGACATTACATGGGAGATGTGAGAACAGAAAACCCTTACTCTTCTTTTTAAGACGGAAAAGTAGCCGTGGAGACTAAAAGGAAGGTGCTGCCTAACTCTTTCGTCCACCATTTGTCCACTTAGATTTGCTCTCCCCAAACTGCTTCACTGTCTGTATGGGGATCCTGTATCTTCTCCCATGTGGGGGAGAGAGCAGCTTCAACTTGTGTGATGGGGTGCCCACCCCCAAAATGGAATGAAAATGGTTAGGTATTCCCTCCCCCTTATTGTTCTTCTCTTTATTTATTTTTAAAAAGACCAGCACATGTGAGATGCAAACACAAATCTCATGTAACATCCAGTTTGGCTCTGAGAACGGAACCTTTTTGGATATTTGCTTCCACAACTTGAAAGCAACTGTCTTGCCACAAATAAGAGCATCTTCTGCCCTACCCGTTTCCACTTGGGATTTTTGCAAGCTACCAACATTCTGTTCTGTTCTCTATCTCTTCCCAAGTTTATGAGAATAGGTGCTAAATGACTTGCGGGGAAGGCGCTAACCTTTCCTTGTTAGTTACAATTTAGACATTACTCAGCGGTGAGAGGAAAATGCAGCTTAAGTATGTGTTTGTCTTTTCATTTCCCCAGCTTGAGTGCAGAGGTTGCAGGGTTCACATACTAGGAGAAGGAGTGCTCCCTTTCCTACACATAGTTGAAATGGTTAAAGAATAACTTTTCCCACTCATGGAAATTGAACAGAGATCTTACTACATGTTTAAGTGGAGAATCATCACGTAATTGCATTAGGAACATGGCTTCACAATTGTCTACCCTTTGGCCAGATTGATGGGTGTCAATCTGCATAAGGTGACCTTGGGCATGCTAGAGAAAACATCAAAGGGCTCCACATTATGGCTGTGTGGCAGAGCAGAGCTTGTAATCCAAGAGTTCACTTGGTCCCAGTTGGCTGAACCAACAAGGGATCCTTATCTGTTTTTAACACACCCTTTACCTTTAAATGTAAATATTGAAACAGTAACATACTACACAATGTGCTGGTGACTGAGCATGAACCAGTGCTCAGTGGGTGGGGCCAAAATCAAATTCTCTCTCACACACCCCTTTCAAACATTGACAGGTATGAGAATATGTATGTTGACTTATGAGACGACGACTTTTAATTCAATGTCTAAAGACAGAGTCTTGCTTTAAACAAATACACCTACAAAATTTGAAAGAGGGGCATTTATAGAATCCATGTTAAGACCTAGTCTATGCCAGGAGAACAGATATAGCACAACAACAACAAAAGTACATCCTGTATTTTATTATGTACAGAAGAACCATATGATTACATTTTCTATGCTCGCTTTGGAAACAACTATCCAAAGTTGGCAAGACAGGTAGCAGCTATTGATTGTATCCTGCATTTAAAAACCAACAACCATACAGCTACATTTAATTTTAAATGCTTAGAGCCAGAGAAATACTAATTTCTCCATAATTCAAAACCTGTAGCTCAGGCTTATGTGGACTTTCTTATGTCTGGAATGAGGACACTGCCATTTCATGTAGTATATTTACCTGTCCACTGTTCTTCAATAGCTTTGACTTGCTCATCTGTAAACTTCCAAAATTGTGCCAGTTTTGTCCACTCACGCATTTTTAACTGGTTGTAAGCAAGATTCCAAAGGGAGGAGCGAATCTGTTTGGTCTGCACACCGTGATCTTGTTTAAAAGACAGAATATCATTTTGCGGATCATCACCACTTTGAAGTTGCTCCTGGAAAGAAAGTTAAAGATGAAGCCATGTGGTTCTTCCAATAATAGGGCTCCCCTCCCCCAATTATTAAAAATATCCCTGGGCTTTGAATCTTAATGATTTTCCAAGGCTAGCCCTGATATTGATTGCAACAAGAAGCATGACATACTACACCCCCAAAGGGAAAGAATTGGAGGAGGACGCAACAACAGATTGTAAAAACAAACCAACCAATAACCAGGGTTCGCTGATACAGGGAAACAGGATAATAGGCTCCTGTTTCCAGCATTTCTCATAGCAAACACTTCTGCCTCTGCTCTGCCTGTACAGAATTACCAACATGAATAGCCCCCAACTTACTTTATACTGCTATCCCCCTAAGGCATTTGTTTCCAGGAAGCAAACAAGTGAGACATTTATAAATGCTACAGCTTTGACAGTGATAGCAGAGGTGAAGCAAGAGAAGAACATCAGAGAGTCACTCTCACATATAGCAACTAGGTAGGGAATCTAAACCCCTCTCATCTATTTATATTCTCAAGGAATGGGCAGAAATCAAAACACATTGCTAGAGGCAAGATACTGCCAAACATACACTACACATAAAATATATGGTGTAGACTCTTCAAGATTGTGTGAGGCCTCATGCCCAATAGAACACCTTAATTTATGCATTCATGAGCATGGCCAAAAGTTTCCATGCGCCAGATCTTGCAGGCCTAGATTAGATCATAGCCTATTCTGAGTTCACAGGTGCTGGACCATGTTGCATGGTTCATTAGATGCTAAATTAATAAACAATTTCAGTATCACACTTCTAGAATATTAATGCCGTTAGAGATTCACGTGGATAGCCTTGACATTTTAAGTCAGGGCTGGGAAACCCTTTTCAGCCTGAGAATCGCATTTCCTTTCAGGCAACATTCTGGGTTTGTCGTCTTGTACAGAAGGGCTGCACAAAAAGTTGAGAGGATTCTACATTCATATATCTTTGCATCTTGGCAAGTGAGAGACCCTTGTTCTGATTAAAGACAAAACACATCTCTGCTCCACCTCTGCACAGCACGGATTGGCTGGCCCTTGTTTCAATCTTGAAGCCACTTCAAGATAAAAAGTTATTACTTTTTCTAGGAACAAGCATTTCGTCAGACATATATACAATGGTTTTTGTTGTTGGTTTTTAACCAGCCCAATGCAGGCAGAGTGCTTGAAGCATTAGAGGAGGGGCAAAGAGGAAGACACAATCTGTGTTCACGTTGGAGGCCGTGCTTTGAGGTGTGAAGGTGGGGGAAGCAGAATTCACCCCACAGTAGAAAAACCTGCTGGTATACCTAATGCAGCCCCAGTCAATTTCCAGGTCTAGTTTTCAATAGACATACAGATGCAGCAGAAGGTCGGCAGTTCGAATCCCCGCAACGGGGTGAGCTCCTGTTGCTCGGTCCCAGCTCCTGCCCACCTAGAAGTTCAAAAGCACGTCAAGTGCAAGTAGATAAATAGGTACCACTCCAGCGGGAAGGTAAATGGCGTTTCCGTGCGCTGCTCTGGTTCGCCAGAAGCGGCTTAGTCATGCTAGCCGCATGACCCGGAAGCTGTACGCCGGCTCCCTTGGCCAATAAAGCGAGAAGAGCGCCGCACCCCCAGAGTCGGTCATGACTGGACCTAATGGTCAGGGGTCCCTTTACCTTTTAAAGGACTGGACTAAGCTTGAGATACTAAAAATAGCAAAAGCAGTAATAGTTCATTTTCCCCTCCTGCCCTTCTGCACAAGGGTATCTCACTGCACCTTCACATCATAAAGGACAGAATTTGAACATGACACAGAATCCTGGCCAAAAAAAGACCTCACCAGACCCATCTGTATATTGGGCTGAGATGGAGCACACACAATCCCAGCTTGCCTATGTTGAATGGATGTTACAACAGATGCCATTATGGATTTACTCAGAAACCCAGACATTGCTCTGCTTCCCTTGACCAGCAGCTGTTTGCTGTGAAATGTTCTCCTGCCCTCCTTTGCCCATTTCTGTTGCAAACATCTGCAGACAAATATCCATCTGATTATCATCAGACTCCAAAGCCATTCTCTCTGGTAAAGAACACAGCCTTCTCCTCCTCCTCCCAGCTGAACCTTGTTTCCCCATATGGAAGAGAACTGTGAAGACCTGCACTTAAATAAGCATGTAATTAACCTTGCGACACATTATAAAAGCCAGCTAACTCCAAACTAATCTAAGCTGAATCTGTACTTTGTGTTCCCTTCCTGCCCTTTCCTCCATTCTCTGTTTTATTTAATGGAACAAAAAACAAGAGCTTCAAGTACACCAACTCCATAATGGAAAGCTCTTTGTTTCTGAAGTAAAAGTGTGCATTCTGCTGGCATTCCTTTCCCCTCAATCAATATGTTTGCTTATTTCCCATATTTCTTTTTCTCATGTCCTTCCAACAGAGCTTGGCAGCTTGATTTTATCCTCAACAACCCCTGCTTGGTACGGGACAGTGCCTTGCTGAAGGACATGAAACTCACTGGAGTTTCATGGCTGAATGAGTTGCCAACGTTTACATTTTAGCCACTGCAGCACACTAGTTCTGTAAAAAGGAGCACGCCAACAATACCCTGATTTTTAGGATCTGTTGGAGCTTTACTTCATATTTTATCACTATCTTCTACTTCTGTTTCATAAGCTGCACAAGGAGGACTTGAATGTGCCCATTCATGCACAGTATTTCCAAGGTTCTGTGGCATCATGGAAGTTGTAGTTTCCAAGAGGCATGTGATCTGTCCTGCGGGATCTCTGAGCTTGCTGCAGGCCAAACTGTTTTCATTGGGCCCACGTGGTTCCACGGGGGCAATGGGAGGGTTGAACATAATCCATATTATGTGGCTAGCCTCAGACATGAAATAAACAAATGGAGCCCAATCACCCACACAAAAAAACCCCACGGTTTCATTGTGTGGCCAGCCAACACACCATGTTCACTTTAAAAGGTAAAGGGACCCCTGTCCATTAGGTGCAATCGTGGATGACTCTGGGGTTGCGGTGCTCATCTCGCTTTATTGGCCATGGGAGCCTGCGTACAGCTTCCGGGTCATGTGGCCAGCATGACTAAGCCGCTTCTGGCAAACCAGAGCAGCGCATGGAAACACTGTTTACCTTCCCGGCGGAGCGGTACCTATTTATCTACTTGCACTTTGATGTGCTTTCAAACTGCATAGGTGGGCAGGAGCTGGGACCGAGCAACGGGAGCTCACCCCATCATGGGGATTCGAACTGCCAACCTTCTGATCGGCAAGTGCTAGTCTCTGTGGTTTACACCACAGGGCCACCCGCGTCCCATATGTTCACTGTAGTCGCTGCCAAGAATGCCACTGCAAATATTCTAAACGTGCTGTGACAATGCCAAAACATGAGTGTGTACTCACCTTAATGAACCATTCAGACAATCAGACTGTAACATAATGCAATTTGGGCAATAAAAGGTGCATGAGTAGGCAAATAATTGGCCCAATGGGGAAAACCTCCTCCCGCCTTTAAACCCAGCCACAGCAGAAGGTAGACTGATGGAAAATAAAGAAGTTTCCAAAGCTGCAATCTTAAACATATTTACAAGGGAAGAAACCCCAACAAACACAGTGGTACTAACTTTTAAGTAAATATGCACCAGATTGTGCTGTATGGAAAGGATCTTTGGGTAGGCAGAACATACTGATTTTTCCCGCCATTTCCCATACAGTCCGTTAACAATGGGAAGCACCAAGTTCATCAGGATGCCAAGAAACTTCAGGAAGACAGCTCAGCATCTAACTCAACATGCTGTTGGATAACAGTGAAGACATAAACAAAAGATGCAATGGAAATAAGAAAAAGAAATGCCCACTTTCTCTCTAGCATTTTCTAGCCCCTTTACAAGGAAGCCCACCTTAGAGTTTGGGTATCCAAAGCCATTAGATTAACATCTTTTGGAAAAATGGTTTCACTTATTGGATAAATATGTGTTAGCAAAAGGATAAATAAACCAGAGTTTTTTCTTACCTGTTTCCAGGTGTAATACCTTTCTGCTTTTATAATCATATCTACAATTAAGGCATGATTGCTCCTGGAAGCTACAGCTAGTGCAGTTTTTCCTTGCTGAAAAGGCAAACAGTGTGAATCAATTAAAGCTTGAGAAAGGCCAATATAAAAGAGGTTAGCAGCTTCATCTTTTTTCAATTTTTTAAAAACTGAATTTTGAAATATTAACAAACACAAAAAGGGGAAACGCATACAAAAACTAAAGTAAGTAGTAGTCATTAGGATCTAAGAGCTCATCCAAAAAATATCTCTCTTCAATATCGGGAACTAATGGTGTACTAATACCAGGCAAATTATAATACACTTTTCCATTAACAGTGCAGTGTTTCGCTTATTACATTAACTTGTTTACTGTCAATGTTACAGGATATGGATAGTAGAAAATCAAAGCAACAAGAACAAACTGTTAGCAGGTTCTATAATTATGTGTATGACTACTATCCCAGAACATGAAACACAGTATCCAGTCGTAAGGAAGAGCACAATATAATGGGTATTTCAAATTCGTAAAAATTAAAATTATTTAAAGTATTTGTAGGCTGCCTTGTGGGGTCCAGCTCTCATACAGCAGTTTCCGCTATAGAAATTAATCACAATAAGAAAAACACACACATAAACATATAGAATTGTTCACACAGCGACTATGTGCAAACCCACAAGCAGGAATTGAGTACAATAGCATAGTCAGGCTTGTGATCCCCAGCAACTGGCATTCAGGAGCATGGTGGCTTATTTTTCATTAAGTTCCCCAATTCCCTTTTGAAGATTTATAATATAAGCCAAATACACTCATTTAAAGCTTAGGTTTGGCCGCCTGTCAAGATACCGTTGCCAAACTTGGACTAAGTGTTCCAGAGGTGGTGATGGTGGGAATCTTCACTGATGTCGGATGCCGGGCACCATTTTGAATCAAGATGGCTGACTGAAATATAATTTTGGCATGGCTTCACCTACTTTTTGGCACAACAGGTACAAACTATGGTGGTTTGGTTCCCTCTGAAGATATCGTTGCTGCATTTGGTGGGTCTTTGCCAAATCCGGCATGGCAGTTCCAACCTGCATCAATCTGGATGCCTCTTGAGAAACCAAACTCAGCATGAGGGTTCCCAAGGTGGAGGCAGCAGACTTCGTTTACATTTGGATGCCAGGTGCCATTTTGAATCAAGTTGGTGGACCAAATTAACCCTAATTAAATGCTATCTCCTCCCTTCCATCAAAAAGCAATATAATTCGGGGTCAAGTGCTCCCCGGCATAGGTTGGAGTCCTGGGATGTGGGGTGGGGTGGGTCTATAGGCATGTGCATCTGCACAGCCCCCAAACTCACAAATTACACTATCCTTTTTAAAAGCACATTTTTCCCAGGGAGCACACAGCACTCTCTGCTAACATTATTCCAAGCCATGGTTTAGCACAATGTGTGAGTACGGCCATATTCTCCTGTCTTATATCAGGCTCTAAACCAATATAATAATTATTGCATAGCTTGAATTTGTTCTTTGCTTAGCTTTAAGCAATATTTTAAAAATAATAGATGATTACGTTAAACATATACATGGGGATTCAATATCATGGTAAGGTGATTCTTCTGTCAGAGCAAGCATTTCAGCTAGCCAGACAGGATGATCTCTCCCTCCTCTTCCCTCCCTCCGTGTTCCAGGGGTTCTATCCTCCCCTCCCCCAGCCAATTGTGGGGGGTGGGGGCAGAGGGGTGAGAAGAGTAGGGAAGCCCCCATTACACAAGTGGAAGTCCTTGTGCAGGGCCCCTGCTGATAGGACTTATTAGCTCAGGGGTAGGCAACCTAAGGCCCGCAGGCCGGATCCGGCCCAATCGCCTTCTAAATCTGGCCCGCAGACGGTCCAGGAATCAGCATGTTTTTACATGAGTAGAATGTGTGCTTTTATTTAAAATGCATCTCTGGGTTATTTGTAGGGCATAGGAATATTTCTTCCCCCAAAATATAGTCCGGCCCACCTCATGGTCTGAGGGACAGTGGACCACCCCATGGCTGAAAAAGGTTGCTGACCCTTGCATTAGCTGAATCCTGCCCCAAATCACTTGACTTTGCTTAACAGCCCTGATAACACAAGATCGTAAAAAAGTGAAATTCTTCACTAACAACGGCTGCTTTCACAGTGCTGCACATCCATCTCTCCTCAGCCAGCCACTGGCTGTTCTGTAATCCAAGTACATCCCAGCTACTGACAGTTCAAGGCCACACATAATTCTGTGACTTTACCGGGTTATCTCAGTAATCCTTTTATGTGAGTGGATTTACACTGAAAACAGCTGTCCACAACATAAATCTTCCAGAGTTTCCATGTGCTAAAGAGCTAAAGCCGTGTGAGAGGGAAATTCATTCCATTGCATTAGGTGTAATCTAACCTAGACTTACGACAGCGGTGCCGGTGGCAGAAACGGGGGCAGAGAGAAGGCAGGTGTATGCCTCACCAAGGGACAGAAGCATGCTTCAAGCGCAGCAACATAAGAATGAAGACGAGCCTGTTGGATCAGGCCAATGCTCCGTCTACTCCAGCATCCTGTTCTCACATTGCCCAGCCAAACACCTCTAGGAAGCCTGCAAGCTGGATGGGAGCATAGCTGCACTTTTCCCACTGGCAATTCCTAGCAAATGGTACTCAGAGACATGCTGCAACTGAAGCCTTTGCTCCACAGAATGAGGGTCACACTAATAAGCAAAACAAACTTAGGCATATTTGCTTGGAAGCAAATCCCATTGCAATCAGTGGGACTCACTCTTTGAAAGTGTGCCTGAATGACATTTCACCATTTCATATCTTGGATTGGTCCCTAGTTTTACATTAGGTCATTCCAATCTCTTATTTTTGAAAAATCATCATCATCATTATATGTTTATTTCTATCCCACCTTTTTCTCTGACAGGGACTCATTCCTTTGGTATCTAGATAATGTTCAGCTTGCTGAATCCATGTCACAGAAAGCACAATGCATGAAAGCATTAATTGTGGGCCAAAAGAGTTATTGTCGAGTCTTGGTTGGGCTACTCCAGCTTTTTACTTAAGGCACTGCATAATAAATTCAAGTAACATTCTCTTCTCAGACACTCCAACAAATTACTCCTATTGGGCCTGCCTTTTAGGTCAGTAACTTAAATGTGAATGGATAGGTTTAACTTCCACAATAGAACTTGACTAATGCAGCTTTGATAGCCTGGGCCTTGGCCCCCATAGAAGCATTTAAATTGGCTCAGTCATCTATGCATAGAATGAATTACGTGGCTTCATCCATGCAGACATTGATCTGGGTTATTTTATTTTATAGCATTTATAATATTTCAAAAATCTCTAGGTGTTATGTATGATTCAGGGATCATGGATTATTTTGCTCCCAGGAAGCCACAATCTGTACCTAAGACTTGTTCTTAGCTTACTGATCATGATTTGTTTGTCTCCTTGACATAATGCAAAGGCAGGGACCATGGTTTTTTCCTCCCCATGTGATTCTGAGGAGAAAACCCATTAACTATAGATTACCATGACATGTGAACTGGGCCAGTGTGACCTACATTGCTTTGTATTTTTTTATATTTGGGGAATGCATGTCCCAATAGAAAGGAAAAGTTTAGATGCATCAAGGCACAATTGGATGAGAGACTTCAAAATAGCTGCTAAATGGAACCCAATGAGTCAGAATGGGAAAGTGTTTCTCTGAAAAGGAGTATTTTATATCTCGCTCAGCCTTCCAAAAAGAAAGAACAGTAAGTACTGTCTGTTTGATCTGACAGGTTGCTTACTATTGCCATGCACTTGTAGGTTTTACGAGAGAAGTTAAATCAAGAGTTATATATATCAGTGGGTGATATTTGAAAAGAGCAGCCTGTTCTACAGAACAGGACATGTGGAGCAATTGCATTTTCACAGAAACACGAACAACAGAAAGTACCTTGTCCACAATTTTCAAGTCACAACCTGCCTTTAGCAGCATTTCAATTACTTCCACATTTCCAAGGTCTGCTGCCAGGTGTAAAGGTGTTTGATGTCTCTTGCAGAAATAAGACAAAGCAGAAGAATGTTATCAAGGAATGTCCTCTACTAACAAAAACATGGCAAAAAAGTCAGTTGGTTCTACAAAGCTAAGTTCAACTCAGAGGAGACCCATTTAAATGAATGGACCCGTATTAGTAATGTCCGTTGCCCTCAATGTGTTGTATTCAACATAGTGCTAAAGAGAACGTTGCAACATCAATGCAATGTCCTCCCTGCCCTCCTCCCCCAGGATTCCCTAAATCTGTTCTAGGTAGACTTGGGGGTGGCACAGAACACACAGGGTGGGAAAGCCTATTTCACTAGCACTATTCTTCATGCGAGTGCTAAGAATGGAAGGACCTGTCAATTCCAGTTGTCTCACTTTCTCACTTTCCCCATTTTAAATTTAGTTCTCCACATCCTGCAGCAATTTGTGATTTATTTTTTTTAAAAAATAAAACCTTATGAAAATCCATCAACATTTTTGTGTGAATTTCTCCTAACACACACAATTTTGACTAATGTATACATTTTTGCAAGCAATTTGTTCCAATTGAACAGATTTTTGTATGTCGATTTTCACTGCTATCTTCGTTTTTATGCACACTTTCCCCTCATATTTTTTTTTTTTGCATTCTTGTAAACGTAGTTTGTTTGGAGAACCGCACTGCAACATTCAGATAAGTGCAAATTTCAAAGGATGGGTCTGTTTTGGTTCCCATATTGTTTCAGAAAGTTCAAATCTTATATATTTTGCTTTAAATGTGTACTGAATTTGTCACGGCAAAGAGGCCTTGCCTGAATGTTAGATTTATATGGTGTAAATTGGGTTCCCCCAAAACTACTCCATTATTCATTTTATAATGCAATCCTATGAAAGGTCTACTCAAAAGTTCTAATCTCTTTGGGTTCTTGCAAGAACATCTCTTCCCCACACCAATGATCCAGCGGATATTTTGATATATTTTCTATCTGGCGTCTAGGAATATGTCTAAAATAAGTTCTTGATCTCAATTTAAAATGATAAATGGGATGTTGACCCATTGTTTTAAATACAAATTGTGCACCAAAGCACAGGGTTTCAAAAGAAACGAGGGGATTTCCAGAAACAGCAAATAATTTGGGGAGGGGAACCTAGCTTCCCCCTGGCAAATGTAATTATACTTAATTGATGCACGAAGAGAAGATGGTGCACCTGTAAGGTAGAAACTTATGAGGAAGGTAGGTAATAAATCCTGCCATCTTCACAATAAACCAGGCTGGAGAAATTTCCAACAATGGCAGCTGGAGGAGGGAGGGGAAGATTTCTAAGAAAAGGTAAGATACAGCCTTGCATATACAGTGGTACCTCGGGTTAAGTACTTAATTCATTCCGGAGGTCCATTCTTAACCTGAAACTGTTCTTAACCTGAAGCACCACTTTAGCTAATGGGGACTCCTGTTGCCGCCGCGACGCCGTGGCATGATTTCTGTTCTCATCCTGAAGCAAAGTTCTTAACCTGAAGCACTATTTCTGGGTTAGCGGAGTGTGTAACCTGAAGCGTATGTAACCTGAAGTGTATGTAACCTGAGGTACCACTGTATACTGCATACAAATATTTGCTGGCTGGGACTGATGTAGTCCAAAATATCCGGGGGCACCAGGTTGACAAAAGCTGTTTTAGACAGCTTTGGGGGACTCAAAATTAAGAAATTTTTTGCACTGTATACTGCATACAAATATTTGCTGGCTGGGACTGATGTAGTCCAAAATATCCGGGGGCACCAGGTTGACAAAAGCTGTTTTAGACAGTCGAGGTCTATGCTATTAAAACAGGCAAATGTGGTGAGAATACAGAATCTTAAGTGCATCCGTTGACATTATCAAAATAGTAACTGTACAGAGTAGTCACTTGGCATGTATCAAGCCAACTGATACCTTCCCCATCTTATTACAAAGATAAGAACGTAATGCAGGTAAGAAAATAAGAGATTTCATCTTGTAAGCACAAGTTCTCACCTGATCGAGCGAGTTTATATCATGGTTAGCTTCTATTAAACTATTTACCACAGGTAGGTTATTTTTTAAGATCGCCAAATGGAGTGGAGGACTCTTTTGCTGCAGAGAGAGGAAAAGTTTGTTACAACAGCATGATGAAAATGTCAAACCCAAGTATTCTTGTTCAGAAGAGATATTGCTTCAGCATGTGTCCACACTTCAGGAAAAAATAATCCTTGGGGTAGAAGGAAGCCAAATTATTTCTGCCAAGAGAATTATGTTTGCCAAGTGTGCTGGCAATAAAAAGGTGTTATTTATAATGAACTGCAATGTAACAAGCTGATAAATGTGATGATAAATGTATGTATGTCAAAAGGAAGGCCCAATTAAAAACTGAACTCTTCAAATCCTGCTTTAAGTGTTTTTACTTAAAGGTTTTTTAAATAGTGGCTGGCCAATTATTTCTTTCAAAGAGCTTTTGACAAAGTACCTCACCAAACACTCCTAAGCAAGCTTAGCAACTCATAGAATAAGATATGAGGAGAGGTCCTCTTGCAGATCAGGAACTGATTACCGTACTTTTCCGTGTATAACACACCCCTTGTATAAGATGCCCCCTATTTTGGGGGACTCAAAATTAAGAAAATGGGGGAAGATTGCCCAGAGTTGTTGAGCTTTTGGGGGGGAGGATTGCCAAGTTTTGGGGGGGGGCTACCCATGTATAAGACAACCCCAATTTTTTAACATTATTTAACAGGGGAAAACCTTGTCTTATACATGGAAAAGTACGGTAAGTAGCAGGAGGGATGTAGAGTGTAGAACTCCAAAAGGAGTGAATGGGCAGTAAAATGGCAAATGCAATTTAATGTAACCCAATATAAAGTGATGCATGTTGGGGCAAAATAACAAAATATATATTAATATCACTTTTTTATCATGGGGTCTGAACTGCTTGCTCTACTTAAACTTCTGCCATTGTTTTAAACCGCTGTTTTTCTCTCACTGACACCCTCTGCCTCCTCTGCTCAAATTTCTGCCATTGTTTTAAATGCCATTTTCCTCTCACTGTACCTCCCTTCTTGCTGTACTCAATCTTCTCCCTCTTTCCTCGGCTGCCTTCTTTTTTTCTCAGCTTGGTGAAAGAGTTAAAGGATGCAGAGCCCTCAAATATTCCATAGTACTTTCACATAATGTATTTAATTCCTGGTGTTATGTGTTGTTAATCAACAAGAAGCTCCAACATCCATCCACTCAGTCTCCAGCTGAACAGGCTGACAGGCTTGCTCTTAAGATTCTATTGATCTAAAAAACACAGTAACATATACCAGCATGGGGGTTGTGTGCAAATGTATTTGCAGAATTAGAACAGGAGGGAGGAGGATGCATGAAAATAGGTGTAATGGGGAGTTGGAAAAAGGAAGAGATAGGGAAAAGGGGGTGAATGTAATAATGAGGTGCGTCATCAAAGAGGAGCTGCAAAATATGAGAGAAGAAAACAGGGGTGCAGCCCCTTGTATGTACATTCATACATTCATATACATACTTAAAGCAGGGTTTGCAATGTTCCTTTTTTACTTGTTCTATCCCCTGACAATACAATAAGAAAAACTCTCTGCTAAGGATGCAAATATGATAAAGGACAGGATATAAATGTAATAATGATCTATCAGCAAAATATAGACATTTTCATGTAGCCTAAAACGGGGGGGGGGGGATAAATTAGGTAAAATGTTAATTAGCTACATAAACTAAGTTATCTTCTCAGTTTTTTCACTAAAGTTTCCAAGTTTTAACACACTCCTGAGCCTTTCCTCAATTTAATAAAAATGTGTTTTCATGTCAGTGATACATACAGTACGACAATTTTAGATTCAGTGTCAACATATTCCCTCTAGGAATGAAACCTGGATGAATTTTATCTACCATTAACAGCTGGTGGGAAATTAAGTAAATAAAATTGTACATCGGGGCTAGCCAAGATTTTAAAATGTGACGAAAAGCTTTTAATAGCAAACAAAATATGTTTCTCAGATGATACCAGCAAGAACTAAATGTTTAACCACAAGAACTCTATGAGAGCTGAATCTAATGCTGATGACTTTGTATATAATCTCAGCTCCAAATGTGTTGGAATACAAACATATTTCTCTTTCGTTGATAATAAACGTGTTGGTCGTACATATACAACTGGTTGTAACAACAGGACAGCAACATACAGTCCTTTGCATAACGGTATCACTCTCCTGCAGGAAGTTCTGTGTAGGTATTTCATTTGGAAATGTATGTGTTCTGATTTTTTTTATTAAAAAAATGTTGATGCTATTAGACACAATCCTGACACATTTAATTTTCACTGATTTCCATGAAAGAGTCAGACACATGCTAAACTCATTCCCACTGAAACCAACAAAGCCTAAGACGTTTTAACTTTAATTGGCTAGTTCTCATTATTCATAGGATTTTCAGGAGAAAAAATAAACTTCAAAGGGAGACTGCAGTTTGAAACCATTGAAGTACAATTCATCAACAGCCTTGATGTTGTCAACTGAGACTTATCACACTATGGCCTAGTTTGCACCTAACCCTAAGGCACAGTTGACATTAAAAATAGTTAATAAACCAAATATTTAAGGCTGATGTATCTGGCAGATGTCCACTTAAACCTTGGTGTATTAAGTCACAAAACAGTTAAAATCACTAGCAAGAACAGTCATGCCTTTAAATTTTCCATCGCTCCTCACCTGTGGCTTTGTAGCTTTGGGGCAAGGACAGTTCCTTAACCAGATTGGCACATAATGCTAAGCTACAGTTAAAATTAACTAAAGTTTATAAACTTGTTTATATAGGATTTGGCTGTAAATGATCTGGAGCCCCAAGAACAGCCCAGAATAACAGGTATGGAGGATCTAGAACTGTCGGGGGGAGGGGCTGACAGGGATCCCTCCTTGCAGAAAGACAGCTCAACATCTGAAGCAGAGGCAAAATGACCCCTGAGCCCCAAACGAGACCAGTCAGGATGAGTGCTTTGTTGCAGATGAGGACTCCTTGTGAGTAAAGGACTAATCAGGAGTAGGGCCATTCTCGTAAGGACTCTCTCTGCAGAAACCTCTAAGAAGTTGCAGCTGGACCCTGGGGTGTGTGGGCTGGCAGTCTGGAAGCTGTGGAAGATTTGATGTAAGGCTGAGAGAGCTGCTGGAGCAATGTCTTGCTACTAGCACTGTGTCCAAGCCTCTGGTGACCGGCACCGCTTTTCTCTTGTCTGAACCCCTGTTAGAACAACTGCTTGCCTGGATTTAGGATTTGAATTAGCCTTGGATGTTGCTGCTATATGTGCCCACAATATCCTTTGTTATTTGGAAGGTCCCCTGCAATCTGGGACCCAACTGTAAAAGGGCACTTAACCTTTAACCATAGTTAAGCATCTGGGCTTGGCTCCCACATAATGCCAAGCTGTGGTTTAATAAGCCATGCTTTAGCATTATTTGCAAACCAGCCCTATCTGTGTCAGCTTACCAATGTGAGGATGTCTGTATTATCATCAGCAACTCCTTTGTCAATGACCTACCGTCAATAACGTAAGCATCACTGCCTGAACTTTCTGCATTTCATTTCATGACCTTATTATTTAAAATGCACTACCACACATGTAGATAAAGTTAGGGTTAACTCTGAATATCCTGTAGCTCAGGATAACACTTAATCATTGGATGAAGTCGACTTCTAACACAGAGAAGTTTGTGCCAAAGCAAGCTTGTAAGTCTTTAACGTGCACTATACTTTATCTATACTGTCTATGGGCTCTCCTTGTTTTATATGCTGGTTTAGACATAGCTAGCTACCACTACTTTCAGAGAATCTTGTCAATAAATATCAAGAGGTGCCTGCAAAATAAAGGGCATAACCTGATTTTTTTTAAAGTACTCACCTGAGGATGCACTCCCAGATCTATATTTTTATTGATAAGAAACGTGACCAAAGCTGTATGTCCATTCTGGGTTGCTATTTGCAATGCACTGGTATTGTGCTAAAGGAAAGACAATGGAGAGCAGTTTCTATTTCAAAGTAATTAAAAAAATAATGTTCTCTGAAGATATTTCAAGAAGCAGGTGAAATTATTAAGGAAACCAGTTTGCCACCATTCAGAGGACATGTTCTCTGGCTACAATCCACAAAGCTCTACCTCCATTGGCCGAGGAAGTAAGCCTCTGAAAACTAGCTGCTGGGAATCACAAGTAAGCAGAATGTACTCAGGTCCTGCTTATAGGCTTCCCATAGGCATTTGATTGGCCACTGTGAGAACAGGATGCTGGACTTGATGGGCCTTTAGTTTGATTAACCAGCGGCTCTTTTTAACTTCTTAATGGCCTGACATAATATTATTTCCTGTTGCGGCTACTTCATACAAATGCCTCACCATATTAACATGATGTAATACTTCACGAAGCCCGCACCACTTTCTTATAACAGAAGGCTAATTGGTAGAATGAAGTCCATGAGACTTATGGATGTCTATTTTGAATAAGGTGGTGGAATGGATTTGGCCTGTGGTTCGCTATGGTCCAGTTAAGGTATCTCAAGAAACCATGGACCAAGAATAAGCCAAATGCCCCCTTCTTCCTCCTCCTCTTGTGCATCTGGCTTGAATGAAGATGCATGAACATGCATAGGATTATGCTCTACGACATGGAAAGCAGAAAAATCATGTTTTCAAGAATGACAGCCATTGCTTCTCCCCTTGGCAGCTATTCCACACCACTGATTTCAATTAGAATGTGAATGCTTATAACTAAGAGACACCATTAGCAAATAACTGAGCATTCCAGTTTACATGCTTTTTAAATCTTACTAGACCAGGTGGGTGGGGGGTTTCCTTTCTGTTTCTGCCAAAAGAAAGCCCGGCATGCTTTCTTGAGCTTCCACAAGATGAGAGATTAAAAAGACTAGAGTTTCTTCAGTCATAAGATGATTTAAGCAATCTGTTTATATATTTTAAAAGTTTCATTGTATTTGGTGAGGCTTACTCTAAGATTGATGATATAGTCTAAGAATATCAACATACTTTGTTGGAGATATTGATGTCACTTCCGGCTTCCAATAACAGATCGGCACACCCTTCGTGCCCTCCTTCCACAGCTAGGTAAAACGGGGTTTCACCATTCTATAACGAAACAATACAAAAGGTTTGCACTTGTATTATAGACAATGCAATGGTTCAATCTCAGATATGGCTGAGGGGAAAATGCTTGATTTGAGCCACAATGGTTTCCTCCGGTTCCTTTGCAAATGGCACCATGCTCTTGCAAATTGTGGCCACGTGCTTTGTTTTTACATCTTTATGTTTACCTCATTTAACTCATTTATTTCTTTCCACTCTTGAAGAATAACTTCTACCACCTCACTGTGACCATTTTTAGCAGCCAGGTGCAATGCAGTGTTTCCTTCCTGTAAAATAACACATACAGAAATAAATTATACACATATAATATTCATTATCACCACTTAAAGCAGATACCCTTGGAGTAAATAGAAACTCTAGAGCACTGCTCGCAAGTCTATATGGGCACTATGCAATCTGGAATAGAAGACAGCATTTTGAGTGCAGGTTATAAAAGTTAATCTCAATTTTCCCACCCTCCTTTTATCTATTCCTGTGTCTCTAATAGAATGGAAAGATTTAGGGATCATGGAAGGCTGTGAAGCAAGAATCAAATGCCCTAGCTGACAGGGGTAGCAGAATCCAAGCTAGTTAGATAAATTTTCTTTTATATATAAAAAAATCCAGGTGGAAAAAAAATACTGTTTGAGTTACAGAACATGGTGTTCCATATTCCAAGGATAGGAATTTGTTTTCAGAACTAGAAGTGAATTGAGCTTTCACACAAGAGTCCACTCCTGGTTAGCTTTATTCATTTCAGCAGTCCAATTTATATAGTAATTGTTGTTTTGCTGTTGCTCTTGTTAAACAATTGGAAGTTAGAAACCCCTGCTGTTGTACTGCAAATCAGCTAGAGAGCTGACAGCGGATGCCAATCTACCATATGTTTTCCCCCTGCCCTACCAAAGTTGGCAAAAGGGTAGAAACACATATTTTAACCAACATTAGTTTTGCATACTATAATATACAAAATACTAATTATGTTAATTCAATATATTTCACCAAGTAGAGCCTTTTACATAAAATAAATTGGTTCAGTGCTTATCAAAATGAAGCACTAATTCTGAGCAAGATAATTTAGAATTAAGTTGATATAGATACAATGTTTTCTTACATAAGCGAGGCTACTAATAAACTTAAGTTTGGTGTGAAAATTGTAAAAAGGAACAGCGGCATACAAATATTCTAAAGCAGATGCATAAATGTAGCAGCTTGGTATATTAAATGGCAAAGTGAAATTAAGCACTGTTCAATCTATCCTTTCCCCCTCTTAATTGCCAGAACTCACAGTGTTTTAATACAGTGTTTAACATGGGTAAGAAAGTACAGCTTTTAGTTGGAAATGCCACTCATTGCAAAATTCCCAAAGGCAATAAGTATTTATTGGAATTCTTGTGATAAACTTACATTGTCCTTTTCTGAGGTGGATAAGTTAAGGGAAATCAACTCGTTGGTCATTTCTACGTGGCCCATTTCAGCTCCAACAAGGAATGGCTTCCTACCTTTCTAGGAAACAGTAAATAATTAAGATGTCAGTGTGGAAGTAAAAAGCTCTTGTAGAAATTTTGTTAAGTATTACAGTGCCCTTACAAATGCACACTCCTATATATGTGGCTGCAAACACCTATACAATTAATGATACATAACTGCTAAATACTTGGGTCCTAGCTCCACTGCTCCAAAACTTGTCAGTACCAGAAACAACAGAGGAGAAACTGGGCAACTAACTATCATGGATAGATATGATGTGGCAACATAATGTATAAATGATGTAGTCTCTCTCTAAAAAACCTATATTGAGTTGAGAACCTGTAATCCTCCAGATATTGTTGGTCCTCACCTTTGATCAGCCCCAGTCACCATGGACCAGGGCCATCTTACCCATAGGTGCTAGGGGTGCAGGGCACCTGGGCACCGGGCTCTCAGGGGCGCCAGGCCAAGAGTCCAGGGCTCGAGAGTTGAGTCCGGGGAAAAGCCCGCCCGTTGGTCAGAGCGCCACAGGGGATCCCTGCACCGCGAGTTTGGAGGTGACCGAGCCAGTGAGACGCTGAGGCGGCTGGCCAGCTCCGCCCTCCTGTGTGCCTGGGACTGGGCAACCTGGGGGGGGGGCTACCGGGCGGATCTTTGTACCCTGGCACCGCATATGCTTAAGACAGTCCTGCCATGGACAATGGTCAGGGATGAAGGGAGTTGTATTCAAACAACATCTAAAGGGCCACAGATTTACCACCTCACCATAGGCAAAGAGGTAAAGGAAGAGAACTTTAAGTATTGATTACCAGAAGTCCATAATTGATATAGAACAGGATACGGTACCCATAGAGAGACTTAAGAAGATGGGCAATATCATCATGATGTTAGGAGAAAAGGATAAAAAGAGCAGCCTCGGCCCAGTATACCTGAAGGAGTGTCTCCACCCCCATTCTTAAGTCTGGACACTGAGGTCCTCCAAGAAGCGAAGTTACAAGGAACCAGGCAGAGGGCCTTCTCAGTAGTGGCGCCCTCCCTGTGGAACACCCTCCCTTCAGATGCCAAGGGGATAAAGAACTACATAACATTTAGAAGACATCTGAAGGCAGCCCTGTGACAAACACCACAAAGGAAATTTTACTGTGACAATATGTATAGTTATCCTAGATGTTTTTTTTTTTTTAATTCACAAAATTTACTAATGCTATCCAGAAATATCCACTAGCAAATAACCCATAGTATAGCATATGTATGGTACCTCATCAGGCTTATTAAGATCCATCAAGTGAAGATCTTGGATAAAATAATCCACTATTCTAACATTATTGTTCCGGGCTGCAAAGTGCAGGACATTCATTCCCTCCTAAGGAAAAGACAGAACAGATTAGTAAAATGGAATAAAACATTCTTCTGTTGTGAAAAAATCTTAATGCTGTTTTATACCCACCACTAACAAACCTTGTTCTTAGCTTTTTGATCAGCGCCTGCTTTAATCAACATCAGCATTATGTCCAGATTTCCAGACCACGCAGCAAGATGAATTGCAGTAAGTCCATGCTCCAAATTTTAAAAAAAGAACAATTAAAATGCAGTTAAGTCGCAATGCAATTCCAAACTGCTCTTTTCAATTTATACTTTGTGGCATTATATAGTTAACAGACATGACAAATGGGGATTAGCTCGTAAATTCTACGGAATTCGGACCACGCCACTTAAACCTGTGAGGCTGGGAGCAGTGTGTGGGTTCTTTTGACAGCGTGTATGTAGCTCTTTTTAAGTATTTCATAACCATTTTAATAAAGCTGTACAGTAGGTCAGCATTGTTTGGCAAAGGAAGCTGAGGGTAAGAGATGGAGGCCTCTCCATGTAGGGAGTTTATGTGTGAGGTGACATTTGAATCAAATACTTAACAATTTTTATTGCACAAACCATTTTTTTTAAGTTCATATATTATTTGTAGAGCTACCCTTAAAAAGCACTCACTGATCCCAACAATAGTCTGCTTACTTAATTCAACCACAGAAAAGTATCTAATAGCAATGATGTAGCAATGAGTGCATTTTTTTCTAAATCTCCCAATACTATTATTAAAAAATAGCTACTTCTAAAGACATTATAGGTTAAAAGTCAAATCCATCTTGTTCTCTCTCTCAAAAAAAATATTAAAAAATCTTAGTACGCATAGACCTAACTCTTATGTTATTTGACATCATTTGCAAAGCATCTTTCAAAATGTAAATGTAAGTGGGACAATTTTTAAAAAAACTAGTACGGTAATTTCACTGCACATCTAGGTTTCCCATTTAAAACTGAGACAGCTCTTGATTTTGCCTGATATAAAGCAACCTTTGACATTTTGTGCTTTTTTTTCTTGCTTGAGTGTGTTTAAACTAGCAAACATATGCAGAACACCTGAAACAAAAAAGTTAAATAATTATTTTTATTTCTCATTTTTAAGGAAGATGTTTCTGAGGAAGATATTAACATTTCAATATGTTTCTATTTTTAAAAATGTCTCTCTCCCCCTTCAAATACTGTGAGCAAAAAAGGACAATCTATCAATGCCAGCGTTCCTACAAAATATTCCTATTTGTCTGTGTCAACAATAAAAAAGAACTTTTTTTTTGCATACCTTATCTGCTACATCAACTCTGGCTTTGTGATGGAGGAGAAAGTCTACTGCAGATACATGATTTCCTGCAACAGCAAAATGGAGTGCTGTGCGCTTCAGCTAAAATCAGAAAATAAAAGTGACAGAATAACACTGAAGAGCTTTAAATCTTCTGGTCAGTAATAAAAGCAAAATGTTCAGCATCTAGACAACCCCAAATTTCAGTTCCTTTTCTTTTAGTACTGGTCAACAACAATTTGATTTGGATTTTCATTGGAAAATTATTTCCCCACAAATATATGTGAATGATGGTACCTTTAAATATAAAGAGTAAGTACAATAAACTCAATGGGCTCTGCCAAGCAGGTAAATATTTGTAGATAACAGTCTGTGGAAAAGTAAAATATTTGTTCATAAGGACGCTGATTAATATATGCAAATAACATTGTTTTCACAGGCTCCACTGCCAGATGCCCAGATAAAAATAGAGGTACCAGCAAACTGTTCTTAAGTGCTGTGCTACCATTTCTGCGTAAGTGTTGACATTGCATTATGTGTTTATGACATTGTTCTTAGCCCAAGCTGCTCTTAACCCAGTGCCTTTAACAGCTGTATGGAAGAGGGAATTTCAGCTGGTGCAGCTTGGGCAACAAACTCCTCCTCCTCCTCTCTTTCTTTCTTTCTTTCTTTCAATATTTTTATTCTGCTGTATCATAAAACAACATCACAGCAGTTCACAACAATATAAAAAAATCCAAATCCAAACAATGAAATCAGAAGAAGTTAAAAACAAGTTTAAAGCAAAAAGAAATTAGAAACAAATAGGAATAGACCATTGTGGATGATGCTCAAATTCCATGTTGTACATGAGTATTAAAGGTGCAGACATCCTATCCTGTTTTTTTACCTCTCTACTCTAGTTAATTTATGATCGTGCCCTTAGAGGGTTCCCCCACCCCGAGACTGAGGATACTCAAGATCACAAAGATTAACCCTCCCACTTTTAACACTAGAATGTCACCCTGAAGAAAAATGTGTGTGTTTCTGGCATTGGGGAATCAGGACAGATTAGGGATTCTGCTGGTTTACCACCTGCCTCACTGCTCAGAGGTTTCCCGGCCTGAGTTGACAGAGCTGGTCTCAGAGGTGGTGCTGAGGACTCCCAGACTGCTGGGCCTGGAGGACTTCAACATCCATGCATGGGCATAGCCAGGATTTTTGTTAGGGGGAGAAGGACTTTGTTGGGGGGGCAGAACTTTTGTTGGGGTGGCAGAACCGACGTGGTTGGTCAGTTAGTTAAGTGTTTCTATTGTTTAACTTGATCTGGGGGGCAGCTCTCCCCCCCGGCTACGCCCATGCATCCATGCCAAAGTGACTGGATCTGGAGTGACTCAGGACTACGTGGCTGCCATGATGCATAATCAGAGTCTAAATTAGTCTATCTAGATGTCAGAAATCCAATAAGCCCTCATGTGAATAAAATTTAATGTCTCATTTAAATTTAGGAATATCCAAGTGGCATATACTGGGCAGGATCACTTTTATAGGGTAAGCAGAACGCTTTGATCAATGAGGTCCATGGAATTTGACATGAATTTGAGTACGGCCTGAATTCTTAGTAGTCAGTTTGGCAATGCACATTCTGCAGTCTCTTGAAATAAAAGTTGTTTAAGGAAATAAGAATATCCTTACTGGATCATAGCAAAAGCTAATCTAGTCCAACTTTCTGTTTCCACAGTGTCCAACCACCAGACAATAGCACTCTCCTGTTTGTGATCCCCAAAACACATATTTGAAACATTCCCTATAAGAGCAGTGTGTTGCAGTTAGGTAATTTTAGGCTTTGGAAATGATGGTGTTGGGGGGGTTCCCTGTTCAGATGTTAATGTGTATTATACTTACATTATTTACAGCATTAATATTAATTCTTTTCTTAAACAGTCTTTCCATCGTGTCCAGATTATTAGTTTTAGCAGCATGCTGAAATTCTTCTTCGTCTGGTAGCACTGCAAAACAAAAAGCATGGGACTTTTGAAATATAAAAGAAATGATCACAAAGTTAAATTTATGTGCTACGTTTTTATCCCACCTTTCCACAGAGTGGTGGACAGTGGTCCTTCTTTCCTTCTTCCCATTATATAATGGGAAGGGCCATAGCTCAGTGGAAAAATATTTGGTTTGAACACAAATGTTCCTGGGTTCAATCCCCGTCTTCTCCAGGAGCAGCATTGAGAAACCCCTGCCTGAAACCTTGGGGTGCTGCCAGTCAGTGTTGGCAATACCAAGCCAGATGGACTGATGGTCTCGCTCGGTATAAGATAGTGTATTATGTTCATCATAAATCTGTGAGGTGAGTAAGAATGACTGATGCAAGGATATCTAGTGAGCATAATGGTGGAATGGTGATTTGAACTCAGGTCTCCCTGATCCTAACCCAACATGCTAGTGCTCATGCCACATACCACTGTTATATGTGTATATTTCATGCAGTAAGAATTAAATATATAACAATTATGTATTTAGTATATAATAAATACTCTATAATAAATAAATAAAAATGAGATTCAAAAGAAAAGAGGTTTTAAAAGCCAGAGTGGACCTGTTAAATCTGACCACAGTACAGTGGTACCTCGGGTTAAGTACTTAATTCGTTCTGGAGGTCCGTTCTTAACCTGAAACTGTTCTTAACCTGAAGCACCACTTTAGCTAATGGGGCCTCCTGCTGCTGCCGCGCCACTGGAGCACAATTTCTGTTCTCATCCTGAAGCAAAGTCCTTAACCTGAAGCACTATTTCTGGGTTAGCCAAGTCTGTAACCTGAAGCGTATGTAACCTGAGGTACCACTGTACAGAAAACAAAATAGCACATACACTTTTATTAAAAAATGTTCCTATAAGAGAAAGAACAAGAGAGTTAAGGCTGGACCGCAGTCACAGAGGTGGGTTCTACTGGCTCTACTGGCACAGCAGTGCTTCTGTTACTAGCCTGTAAAAACATTCATTTCCACCCTCACTAACAGCAACCAGAATCAAATAGTTAGGAAAACAATGGTTGTGACTTTATAAGGACCTCAGTTTAATGCTCTGCTTTATCGCATTTATTTGACATGTTTCATTAATGCAGAGAGTGCAAGAGATCACTTCATATTCTATTGATATTGCACACATGAAAGAAAAGAAAAAGGGGTGTTTGCTCGATTCTGGTCAAGGAGCAGAAAGGCAAATAGACCAGACAGACAGGTACTTCAGCATTCTCCCTTTCATGATGAATTTGACAGTGCACCTTGGCCTACATTCCCTGCTTTCAGCCTGGTCTCCTATTCACAAAAATAAGCCAGAGGAAAGAATAAGTAGGCACAGGTAATTTAAAATATTCTATGGGAATTGTTTATATTTGAGGTTTCATTACTGCAGAGGCAGATGAATAATAAGTACTCTGGCTTGGACAGAAAAAGTGCTCCTAAGAGGAAATATTCCAAAAGCTTACTACTACTACTTACTACTTACTACTTTGCTTACTACTATGAGGATGTATTTGTTTTGTAGGAATGGCTGAATGCTACATCAGTGTTTCCTGCATCCTGGGTTGTGGTCTAAACCACAGAGCCTAGGACTTGCCGATCAGAAGGTCGGTGGTTCTAATCCCCATGACTGGGTGAGCTCCCATTGCTCAGTCCCAGCTATTGCCCACCTAGCAGTTTGAAAGCACATCAAAGTGCAAGTAGATAAACAGGTACCACTCAGGTGGTAAGGTAAATGGCGTTTCTGTGCGCTGCTCTGGTTCGCCAGAAGTGGCTTAGTCATGCTGGTCACATGACCCAGAAACTGCGGACAAGCTCCGACTCCCTCAGCCTATAAAGCGAGATGAGCGCCGCAATCCCAGAGTCATCCGCAACTGGACCTAACGGACAGGAGTACCTTTACCTTTACCTCTATGAGGATGTATTTGTTTTGGAGGAATGGCTGAATTCCACATCAGTGTTTCCTGCATCAAGCAGACTGTAGGACTAATGGTCCTAATAAGGTTTCCACCCAGCTCTGATATGAATGAATACAGCCCTAAAGGAGCCTTGTAAGAAAAACAAATGTATTGCTCTGAATTGTTTAAATTATTTGATTGAGGCATAGGAGATATCAGGGAGGACTGGGGTTCATTAAGAGGTAGTCAAAGCAGTTCGAAGGAAAGTATTCTGACTGGACACTTCTAAAAAAATTAAAAATAGCCTTCCAGGACAATAATATGCTTACTTAACAACTAGGAATAAGCCCCACAGGACACTGACTTCAGAGGGTGCATTCAGAACCCCATCTTAATACTGCAAATGGGTCATTCAGATAACACAAATAGGCAACAGGTCGGCAACTTAATTTTAAAAAAAACTTATCACATTTTCCATGTTAAAAAGGAAATCTGGATTAAATGGTAAATGTCTTTGTCTACAATGCCATGTGGGGTGCTGCAAAATAATAATAATGAATACTTGACAAGCTCCCATCCCATAATAAACACCAGCATGGAAGTACCCCTAGTCAATATGCAAAAGACTCTACTATTAATGAAGCATAGAAAGGAATGTGATTGAAGCTAACTGCAACCACACAGTAAGAATAACTGCCACAGTAGATGTTCATTTTTTATTTTAGATATTTACAGCACAAAATATCCACATTGACTCAAAAGTCAATCTCATTCAGTTCAACGTGGCTTTCAGGACTGGAGCATTATACTTTCCCACTGCTGTAGGGTCTTTTAAGCTGATAGGGTAAGGTATACATTTTTTAAAAGTTGAAAGATTAAAATTCTCAAAAGTAATTCCACATTTGTAAAACACTGGTTTGTTTTGATAAAAAACCAACAATTCAATTTCATGTTCCTCTTGCTGAGATAATATGTGCACTGTTTCCATTTTCACTTTTTATGAAAAATGATAAACTCTAGCCCAGTATTTTTCAAACAGCTGGCTCAGACCCCTTTCATGTGGGCCTCAGTGCCAGTCTGCCCAGTGCCTCCTCAGTTGCCTACCCTGCCCCTTAACTATGCCATAGCGCCTTTTGGTTGGGCTTAATGCCAGCGCTGAGTACAGATGGCTGAGAAATGGAGAAGTTTGGGAAGGGAGACCAAGTCTTCCTCCTCAGAGGGGAAAGGGCCAGAGTAGGTGTTGAAAGGGGGAAATATACAACCAAACAACCATCTCCGCCTGTATTTGGCTTAAGGAAAAGTGAGCTATGGAACTCCTTGCCACAAGGGAAACGCTGCACCAAAGAATTTAGCAATTTCCAAAGATGAATTAGGTTATCAGTAGAAAATAATGTAATGGCTGCCTGATTGTGCCAAACTGCCTCCATGTGGTGAAAGTTCTGTTCCTGCGTGACCAGTGGGCATCAGAAATGGTCAGCCACTTTTTGGCTGCTTGCAATATCTATTTATCTGACTTATAGGATTATTATAAATATTACTGAAATAATGTCAGTGGAGCACTTTGAACTATATGAAAGCGGAATTATTACCAATTTTCAGCGGGAAAGTGGTGGAGAGAACGCATCCCAGAATATGCTGACCTTTCCTCTGCTCTTCCGGTGTTCCAGGACTGATCCCTGTTACTGAAAAACTTTTCAGGACTCGACTCCTGCTTTTTATACCCTACAGAAGGGAATTTCTAAAATGGGAAGGAGGGAGGAGCTACCAATCCTTCCCGCTCCAGCTGGAATTGATTTATGTCGTTCAACCACGTAGATGCGTAAAAGCGCACAATGCAGTCGGGGAAGGAATTGCTGCTGCCGGTTTTAAGTTGTTTAGAGACACACGGGGCCCTGAGAGAGAATTTACCAACATAAAACTAATCCACTCCTGGCGCTTAGTAGAAAATACGGTTTTTGTTTGTCTAAAAACAAGCCCTCGCGAGCTGCTGCTGCTGACAAAAAGAAGCGCGCTTTCTCAGCCAAGAGCGCCTCGACGCCCGTGAAAAGCGCAAGGAACCAAAGGGCCCGTCTGCGCCTCTAGTCTGCCTTTTCCCGCCTTCCGCGGGGTGGGAAGGGCCGCCATCTTCGCGGGGCCGGCTGCTCGGCTTCCAGTCATAATAATAACGCCAGGGGCTTGCCGGCGCGGTGCCGAGCTGCGCCCTCGCCCTTCCCCGGCAGGGCACCTCCTGAGCCGCCCGCCACACAACAGCAGCACTCACAAGTCCCCGCGTTCGCCGCCTCTGCTGTCGCCGTCGCCTTCGGGCTGCTGCTTTCTTCTTTGGGACTCCGGTTCAGAAAGCCCATAAAATCAGTCAGGCCTTTCACTGCGCGGTTCCAGTTTTCCTCCATGGCGCTGGGCGAGTGTGTGTCGCTTTCGAGGGGCGACTCCCTGTCCACAAGCATCAGCTGTGTGTGCTTTTCTCCGTCAACTAGATAAGAAATATGGGCTACCGTCAGTCCTAGGAGCTGGCAAACAAAGGAGGACCTGAGAAGTAGGTGACGAGGGTGACTAAGAGCTGGTCGGGTTCCTGCCCTTACATTGCCTGCCCGCAGCCAGTTGTCGTGGTCGGAGGACGGGCAGACTTTGAAGTGAGACCCGAGTGTTGCCAACTGAAACAATACTGTAAAATGGCAAGATTCATACACCTCGATGCTAATGAGAGGTAGGCGCGTCCACTGAAATCCAAAGGCAGAAGGAATCAGTTCTGGTTGGACAAAGAGTCCTGAAAGATGTAATTAAAAACATTTATTTTTTGCTCAGGACCACCAAAGGCGCGCTGCTTGTTTTGCATTGGGAAATGTGGCATATTTAATATTGTTAGGAATTTGGGGTGGGGGGCGGGGCGCAGACTCCACATTCTAAGTTTAGTAAAAGGTAGAATTTAGCTAGTATTTGTCAGGGCAGTGAAAAATACAGGCTGGACCAGTTCTCCTGTTCAGGAGATCACTGATAGTGATGGCATTAAGAACATAAAAAGAGCCAAGTAAGAACAATTGGCCATGGAGGTGCTGACTTTCTCTGCCCACAAGAAGTGGACAAAAACAAAAGAATCCAGGTGGGGAGGTTGCTAGGGTTAACGGGGTGTGATGTCAACAAAGAAAAAAGGTGTCCTTTTAAAACAGGTTTTGAAGCAGGGAGGTGGGAGGGGCCAGATCTCCACAGGCTCTTGACTGGAGGAGACTGCATGCAGAGACTTGGGAAGCTGGCTGGCTGCTGCTTGCTGAAGCAATGAGAGAAGTCATCAGAGGCACTCTTGGGGTGTAATGTTCTACACTCCTTCCATCAAAACTCAGGTTGTAAACGTGTAAACTATACTGTACTTCATAAATACACGACAGTCTCCACCCTGTCTCATTTCCAAGGAACACAAACCCTGCTTAAGTGCCAAAACCCCTGCAATCTCACTACTGCTCAGCAGAGATTAGGGTGGCCTGTTTACCAAGCTAGATCTGCAGAAAAAGTTCATTGTAGTTCCTGACATTACATTGCTAAAAAGTGGGTCACACGTTGGACTTAAACACTCCAGTAATCCAGCAAGGTGTTTTGTAACTGTGTTCTTGAGTATATATGTATTTTTGACAAGGAGATGAGTCCTAAACACACTTCCTAGGAAATACACAGGGTTGGACACAATGAAACTTAACTTCTGTTCTAAGTAAAAAATGCATCGGATTGCACTGCAAGTGATGAAGAGCAATTTTCTATTGTACTCTGTGTTGCGTTTTTTACAAGCCAGTGTGGTTGGAGTGTTGGACTAGGCCCTGGGAGACCAGGGTTCGAATCCCCACTCTACCATGAAACTCACTGGGTGACCTTGGGCCAGTCACTGCCTCTCAGCCTGACCTACCTCAAAGGGTTGTTGTGAGGATACATTGGGCAATTGGAGAACCATGTGCACCACTGTGAACCCCCTGCCATGTGGGAAATATCAGATCTTGGATTAAAACTTCATTCATTCATTCATTTATCTTCTGTGTGGAGTCATGTGGTTCAAATGATCAGCCCTATGTACTCTAAGACAGTGCAAGAGTAAAAAAGTTATCCTAGCACTGGCCTGAGTTGAGTTGTCAAGCCAGGCACTAGGGCTGGGGTGAGGAACCCTAGGCCTGAGGGTCAAATGTGACCTTCCAGACCTCTCTATCTACTCCTTGACATTGTCCCTAGGTCACAACACCTCCCCAGCCACATCTATCACTGGCCTTACTTCACACCTTCCTGGAGTGTTTTTCCTGGCTGGAATTGTATCCTTGAACTCCTTGTAACATGTCGCTGAAGCTCAGTTCGTTAGAGCATGGTGAGGACAACACCAAGGTTGCAGGTTCAATCCCCATATGCGACAGTTGCACATTCCTGCATTGCAGAGGGTTGGACTAGATGATCCTCAGGGCCCCTTTCAGTTCTACAATTATATGATTCTATGATGATTCTTGTTTGCCTGGGTGGAGAATAGAGGTGCATGTGTATAAACAAGCCTACTGTACCAAGGTAAAATTTACATTTGTTGCCCCACCCACCTTTGCCTTTGGCCCCACCTGCCACTGTCGTGTGCTTGCCTTGAAGAGAATGTCACTCGAGATAAAAAGGTCTTGCACTAACCTGTGTTGCTCCCGACTCTGTAATGAAGCAATAGAATGCCATTTCCCCACCATTTTCTATGGTGGGACAGTAAACTATATCCCCAGATTGTTTGGAAGGGGGAGGCAGAGCTTTTCCCAACTATCAAATAATGGATGGCAATTTCACAGCAGTTTGCATCAAAATGAGCAAATCTATTCCACAGGACTGAGCTATTAAGATTAAGGCACAGGTTGGCTATGTAGAACTGGAGAAGCTGAGACCAGTCTTTTTACTGCTAAAGCAGAGAAGTATAGTTCTAATAATGAACATGAATTTTACAAAGCCACTTTATTTTGCATTACAGTGAGAGTAGCAACTTTATGATAAACTTGACAGAAGTCTGACCAAATTGTTTTGGAAAATATATTCTATATTAGATTTATTTTGGAAGATATATTACATTGTGAATATACTGTGTATAAAATTATTTTAAAACATTTGATAATTTATATAAACACAAATATATATACCATTTACAATGTTTGGAAAATGTAAACAAATGAAATTAACATTTCTCTTCATAATCTTTAATATTTGATTGGTAAAATTCCTTCACTTAAGAGCTAAATATCATTTATCATATCTTTATGAGATCAGTTATTGGAGAATTAGACACACAGGCTGGATTTATTTGATTATACAACTTCCTACCCTGTTTTTATTACAGTGAATCTGTTACACTGCTCTAGTCTTGCTGAATTAGTCTAGTTGACTTCACTAAGTGCATTGCCTTCTTAATCATTAATTCGGGAAGGCAGAGCCTTTTGGACAATTGCACTGAAAACAGTTTCTACAAAGCCACAGAACAGAAAATGTTCCAACAGTACAATTTAGGTCTGTCCAAGGGCTCTTGGATATTGATAACCGTAAACAAGTTTAAAAAATCTTTTTCTTCTCATTCAAATGAGGCATAGTAGTTGCCCCATATCCAAGGTACAGAGTTAGTATTAAGATAATTTAGCCTAGTCTAGATGGTACATGAAGTTCTGACTGCCTACAGGGAGAGATCAGATCTCCTGTTTAAATTAACAGGAGTTAGGATTTTGGTGTGTGTGGTTGATACTTCAAGTGTTTGAATGTAGGGTGCTAAATATACTACAACTTCATCACTGCCTGCAATAAACTTTTTGTATAGCACAACAGAAGGTGAACCAAGTCTTAAATCTTGGTATTACTGCTCCAATCATCATCAGCCCAAATTTAACAAGGTTTGATTTATGAAGCGTATCTGTTCATTACCAACTGAAAGCTCAATCCTTCATTTTTTCTTTTCTATCAAAGCTATGAAAATGACTTTTAAAGAAGTCAAAATATGAAGTGTTGTTGTAAGGCAAATAGTTGATAATAAATTAGTGATCTGAATAGTGTAAAAGTGTCTATAACATTTTTACAGAAATGTTAAGCCTGCATAATCCTGAGCAATGTACTTCATATCTAAAGTATTGTACTTTAACAGTGATGAAAATGTCCTTAAAATAAATAGTATTCATTTGAAAAAACTTTCTATAGTACACTTAGAATTATTTGACTTGGCTTTTTTAGATGTCGACTGGGGAACCACTGTTCCAGACCTAAAATGAAAGAAAAACACATACCATTAAATACATACCATTAAATTAATTAAAGTCTCACCATGCTCCCCCTTTAAACCTCTGAGTTCAGGAGTTTAAAGGGAGAGATTGGGGAGACTTGCAAAGTTGTGCAAGAGTTTTTGACAACCCACCAGTCAAGCATGCGACACCATGGAGATGTAATGCAACTGGCAGGTAAACATCTCAGCTCACCTGCCAAATTTGGTCTCTGAAGCCAAACCTGATAAGGATTTGGTCAGCGGCATCAAAAAGGGTCCCCACCCCTGTTCTAAATACTTTAAGAAATGTTTACACAGAGCTTACCGTTTTTTTCCTACTGTGAAATTTGTACTATTCTGTCCTCTGTCCAAGATTCCTGAAGGAAAATGAGGAACATTCACAATGTTTTAATTGAAAACAATAATAGATTCTGCAGGAGGTTTGTATGATAAGTGGGAACCCGGAGTTTGGGGACGGGAACTACCATACTAGGTAGTTAAGGGTTATTCATAATGAATGGGAAGCAAACTTCCCATTCTAGGTGGTCCTCACCCTAGGTAGGATTGATGTATCACATAACTTCCAGAGAACATGGGCAAATCAATAACCTGGCATAATTTATTTTATATCTTTATATATCCTAAGTTCATCAGAGTTCATAAAGCAGCTTTTATTTTTTCTGATGAAAAATAAGCCTGTTTCTTCATAAAACAGGTTATGGCCAACTCCTTTGCAAACACCAATGTGAATTAATTTGCTGCACCATATTTATGGTACTAATGTGTTCAAAATATATTTTGCATTTAAAAAAATGAGTGATAAACAGAATACTCACCGAGGCTTTTTGACTCTTCTGTCAGCTGCTTGATAATTCCTTTGTTCAAACAAACATCCACATGCCTGTTAAAGAGAGCAAGGTCTGCTGTTTTTTGTTCTAAATTGCAGACTGGGCAAACTAAAACCTTGTTTTCAGTAGCATCAGGAAAAGATGGCAACTTAATTTCCGAAGAACTGGGCTCTTCAAAATGTTCTTCTTTTTCCACAGATAAGACATTAGAGGAAAAATCCTTTTTTGCACCTGTATCAAATCCAAAGTTACTAGAATGGCTACACTCACTCTCCCTACTGTGTTCATCATCTTGCAGCTTAGGGAAAATGTCTGTGCTTCTGTTTGTAGCATTATCAACTATATCTGCTGACTGTACTTCAATCTGTGGCTTACTTGTTTTATCTTTCTGACATTCTTTCTTTTCCCTGTTTACAGACAACTCAGTTGTATTCTCCCATGATTTGCTGTTATCTGTAATATCTTCTTCCAACGTTCCACTAAGGCACCTGTCAATATGCCTGTTAAATGCCTCTAACGTGCTATCTTGATGTTCTTCAAAGCAAACAGGACAAATGAAGATCTGATGTTCACCATTATTCTCTGCTGGTTCAACTGACATCACTAATGACTTCATATCTTGCAGGTTCTGCTTGTTTGGAGACATGTTTAAAGAAGCTGCTTGATTAGTTTGCTGTCTTGTAGCTCGCTTTTTATTGAAAAAACTCTCCTTCTCAGAAGCATTTGGGAAAATTTCCTCTTCCGATTTCCTAGGAAAGAGCCTGGTAGTACTGATATGTTTTCCAGGCTCTAGGAAATTAACAATGCTCTTTTGTTGATATTTCTTTTCTTCTTCATTTAGAAAACCCGATACCCGTATACCTGAATATGATAAATATGCAGCATATAGTTTAATGGCAACAAAGTTTAAAATCTCATCAAAATGAATAGAACTTAAGTACAGTGGTACCTTGGTTTACAAACTTAATCTGTTCTGGAAGTTCGTTCTTAAACCAAAGCGTGCTTTCCCATAGCAGCGGAGGACTCAATTTACAAATGGAGCACACTCAACAGGAAGTGGAACATGTTCTGCTTCCAAGGCAAAGTTCACAAACCAAAATACCTACTTCCGGGTTTGCAGCGTTCTTAATCCAAGTTGTTAATAAACTAAGCTGTTCTTAAACCAAGGTACCACTGTATATGCAATTTGGACCAGAATTACAGTCTTGATACGCTATATAAATTGGAAAAAACTATTGCAAATAGATCATTTTAATAACCCTCACCATGAAAGCCTAAAATCTACATGCTATTCAAAATCATGGATTTTAGAGTTTTTGAAACATTGCTGCACTTCAACATATATGATGCCAAAGGAACATTTCTTATAAAGTAAGAAGGTTCTCTTGGTATCTTTGATTTTTATATATTAATATTTACGAAAGAAAGATTAAAACTCAAAGTGTTCCTGGTGCTCACAATTAGGAAAGTCTTATGCAGCAAAAATTAATAGAGTCTGGTAAGTTAGCATGCCTTATTTGGAAATCCAGTATTTGCATTTATGTGTTATTGGGAAATTTTGGCAAGTAACAGCAGAACAAGTTACATGGTAAAAGGAAGAAGAAAAGTATTATAACAAAGGCCATGAACAATAGACACGAACCTATACAATTTCCTGATCTCTTGAATTCTGTAGCCTTTTTCTGACACTGCCTGAAGGTTTTCAGTGGCATCTCCTTAAACATGATGGTATACTTTCTATTTTTTTTAAGTGAAAGCTGAGGTTCAGGGAAATCAAATTCTGCATAAAAATTCCCTTGCATACATTGGTAGATTCAGTTCATACACATTGTAGCACCACACTTCTCCTTTTTAGAAAACCAAGTAAATCTGTTGCCAATGTTGTTTGAAAGGAAGATGATGTATATTTTAAGAAAATATGCAATGTTATATTTTAAGAAAACATTCTAACAATTCATTTTACTACAATATCAATACTTGATGTTTTCCAACAACATTAAGAAGAGAGGTGCAATAAGCAGCACAGCCTTTTCCATCCAATACCTGTGTTGCACATAGAATTCTAACCATCAGTAAAAAAATTAAAATGATACTTACCCATCAGTCGCAGGCGTAAAGGTTGTGGGGCCACAGCCTCCGTTTCTGACCGAAGCAAGTCTTTAGCAACAGCAAATATTTCTTCTTCAGTAGAAACTGCCGACATTACTGTAGTAGCTCTTGTTTTTACTTCAAAGTTTACATTCTTCAACTTTAAAGTTACTGTTCTAGCCTATTAAAACCAACAA
Source organism: Podarcis raffonei (assembly GCF_027172205.1). Lineage (NCBI taxonomy): Eukaryota > Metazoa > Chordata > Lepidosauria > Squamata > Lacertidae > Podarcis > Podarcis raffonei. The sequence goes on from NC_070612.1 coordinate 29,336,533, forward strand.
GATTTTAGGACTTTTTTTCTGAAATGGACATACCCTGAAATTATAGATCTAGCTTAACAATAAGGCAATCAAAGCCGTTGCACTTTTCACAATTATATATAATTAACTTTACACAGACATTTCTTTTTCATCTTATTTGGGGCTGCCAAGCAACTGATCATTCAACTGTCTTAATTTTGTTCAATCATAGAAATAAAAAGAACTATCTGCATTCCTCTATTTGTCGCATTCTAATATGACCAAGGAATAGAAACGGGAAGGGCTGTACAAACAGGAGTAGGCTCAATTCCTAGTGGGCTCAAGTAGGGTTTTCATTCCTATAAGCATATAGTACCACTACGACAATTCACTTTTACTAGACGCCTCTGAATGTTTCTCCTTGTGGTGCCATAAATGTCAAGATTAGGCAGGGTAACTGAAGTTCATACAGTATACCAGTCTCTTCAACGACAATGTTTGCCTTGGGCGGCATCTATTATGAATTAGATGAGGAGGAATAATGGTATACCCTTCAAATGTTTGAACATTATATGCTTGGCCAGAGCAAAACCACAGGCAATCCATTACTGTTCCTTCTTCTGCTAATTAACAGCTTTTACTATAATATCTGTTCTATGCAAAATTACTTGGTGAATTGATTTTAAGAGACACAAAATTACTTTAGGCTAAACAAATTCTTGCATAAATAATTCATATTACCAGAAAAAGCTAAAACAAAAATACATCCCATGTAAATACTGTAACAAGGGATGCAGAAGATCTGAGTGCTGACATTTTATAGAAATTTACCCACTTTAAGTCCTTCCTTTTTCAAATCCTGAGCAAGGTCACTGCAAAGTTCTTGACACAAGCTGTATTGTTCTTCAGCACTTATTTCATTAAATGTCCTGTGTGCCAAAAGAAAAGTAATCATAATCATAGCAATGACTAGTAATAGTCTATCCCCAAATAGCATAGAGAAACTTGGCCTTTTTTTTACTGATCCATGTAATAAAAATATTAAGGTTTAAGCTAAGCTGCAGAAATTTGCACAAACAAACATATAAACACCTACTAAATAATAAAGGCTTAAGAACGAATGGAGTGTCAGAAATGATGTTGGGTTGGATCCTGACTAAGGGTTGCATCCGGGGACTGCCATACTGCTCATGCAACAGACTTCTGTTTTTTTGCAGTGGAACTTCCCCACTTTTTCTCCCCTGCACCCACAATATCTGCTCCAAAGGTTTGGAGGACCCCCTGGAGCAGATGTTGGCACTGTGCAGGGAAAGGAGAGGAAGGGGTATGCTGTTGTATGAACAGAACATTGCTTCTGCAGCACTGAAGACAACCCTAGGTTGCTCTCAGTCTCCTCTGAAATTAGTGGGAATCAAGTTAATAATGACTAAACAGTTTACAATGATTTCAGTGGGACCCAAGTACAACTCCACTGGCCTGGATCCAACCCATTATGGTAATTTTCTCTTGATTTTTTTTTTAATCTTAGAGATTTTGCACCATTATTCTCACAAGGCCTTATGAATCTTGTTTTACAAATGCTTGAACAGCTTAAGGAAAACTAAACTTCTGAGAGTTTTTTATTATTATTAAAATGTGATTCTAACATAATTGAGCATTTAACTATTGGAGACCTAGGCATTCTTCTGGAAGACTGTTCTTTCTACCAGATTAGAACTGCAAACCAAATGCTCGTTACTGTTTCAATAAAATAGAGGGAAAACAGCTCAATAAGTTTTCTTGGAACAGTAATGAGCATTTTATATGGCATTACTAATCTTCAAAAGAAGATAGCTTTCAGTACAGTTCTCAGATTCCCTAATTGAAAAAGACTTGTTTATGCTAGAATCACATTTTTATCACCAAATAAACCGAAAATTATTTTTCCTCAAGCAGAAGAAGCTCCACATTTTGTGTGGTAAGCATGTTAGTTCTATATACCCTAGTGGGTTTTTAATCCTGCTCTTCCTCCCAAAAGGAGCTTGGCATGGCAAACAACAAAACAGTGAAATCAATACAAAGGTTCTAAAAGCCAATTGAGCACATACCTTTCAGTGCTCATGCTTTTTCTTTCTCCATCCCTTTAAAAAGAAAAAAAGAAGTGTGAGTGTCCAGGTGTGTTTATTTAACATTTATATATAATGATTTATCACCATTATTACAAATACAAATATACAGAACCCCACGTCGCCCCTCCCCCCCCAAATTCTAATCACTATAGCTGGATATGATCCAACAGGAATAAAAACATCTGTAATTTAAGTTTCACCCGTTTTGGTAAGTTGTCAGTTTCATAGTGCTCTTGAAAATGCACTTAGAAGAGCACAATAAAATTGAAAACATACGAAGACTCACCAACTAAGTTTCGTTCATTGAAAGATGCTGGGCAGAATTCAACACTGTGTAAGCAGAAATCACCATCCTCTCCTCTACTCTGCAGCCCCTTGCACATACCCAATATTTGCTCCAGAGCATGAGTAGGCAAACTAAGGCCCGGGGGCCGGACTCCAGTACAATCGCCTTCTAAATCCGGCCCGCAGATGGTCCAGGAATCGGCGTGTTTTTACATGAGTAGAATGTGCCCTTTTATTTAAAATGCATCTCTGGGTTATTTGTGGCGCATAGGAATTCATTCATTTTTTCCCCCAAAGTATAGTCCGGCCCCCCACAAGGTCTGAGGGACAGTGGACCGGCCCCCTGCTGAAAAAGTTTGCTGACCCCTGCTCCACAGGGTCCCCCAACCCTCTGGAGCAGATTTTTGTGGCTGCAGGGGAGCAGGGAGGAGGAGAGGGAGAGTCCCACTGAACAAGTGGAAATCTGTTCTGCTTGTGCATGGACAGCATTGGACACAACCCACTATTTTAAAAAGATATAAATGTATGTTGCTATTTTACAGTTAAGGATCTTAAGCAGGGCTGTGAAAGACTTCAAGCTCAAGAATACTGTGGGAACGGTTAGAGGAAACATATTATTGGCTTTGTTCCTTTTATGTAACAATGTTACAAGCTAACAAAAGATTTAGAAAGCATCTAAAACAAACACAACCCATTCACATAAAGTACCTTTCTAAATGGGTGGAACCCAAACCAAGGGAGATTTCCAAGAAATTACGCCAAGATGTTTCAGAGAAGAGAAGAGAAATTAGTGCCCTCTGCTGGTAAAGTTCTGAACAAGTCACAATGTTCAGAGCTTTAAGCATTTTTTCTGTTACTTTTCCTATGCCAGGCACCTGGAAGAGAGTTAATGCACACTAATAAAACAATGAACTTCCAGGAAAACAATGAAACCATAGTTTACAAACCTTTGCTCTGGAAGTGAGAATATTCATCAGTCATAGTTATTTTCAGTGATTAATAGTGGACAAGGTTCTGAGATTTGGAGCACTTAACATAAATTAGAAAAGGGCAACATGTGCTTAATTCATTAACTTAAAACGTAACATTAAAAAAAAAATAATGAATAATTATATGGCCCTGTTGAGTTCTGTCCATGGGTGGCGAACCTATTACATTCTTCTGCATTGACATTTGGACAATCACCAATATTCAAACAATTAGAAGAGCGGCTACCAACCTTTTCGGATCCATTGGCACATTTTGCATTTTAAGAAGATAGTGTAGGCACCAGTCACAACATGGTTGCCATGGGGTGTGGCACAACATAAAACTAGCAAGCACACTCATTGTTGCTTCATGCCCCCCCCCCGAACAACCGCCTGCACACAGTAAATTTGTTCTGATTACACAATATGGATTACACACACACACACACGTTTTTGCTGCTAACAATATTCCCAAGTACCAGAAAAGATATACAAGGTGGCCACACCAAACTAACTCCCTCTCGCACTGACACACAGACCACAAATACATACATCCGTCTGTCTCTCACACATACATGCAGACACCACTCTCCCTCCCTCCCTCCCTCTTACACTCACAGAGACAACACACACATACAGACTGAACATATATGAACATAGGCATACCTGGGGGGGCTACAGCTCCCCCCCCCAAAATCAAGTAAATAAATAAAAATACTTAACTAAAAGTATTGTTGTTGTTGTTGTTTAGTCGTTTAGTCGTGTCCGACTCTTCGTGACCCCATGGATCAGAGCACGCCAGGCACTTCTGTCTTCGACTGCCTCCCGCAGTTTGGTCAGACTCATGTTTGTAGCTTCGAGAACACTGTCCAACCATCTCGTCCTCTGTCGTTCCCTTCTCCTTGTGCCCTCAATCTTTCCCAACATCAGGGTCTTTTCCAGGGAGTTTTCTCTTCTCATGAGGTAGCCAAAGTACTGGAGCCTCAGCTTCACAATCTGTCCTTCCAGTGAGCACTCAGGGCTGATTTCCTTCAGAATGGATACGTTTGATCTTCTTGCAGTCCATGGGACTCTCAAGAGTCTCCTCCAGCACCATAGTTCAAAAGCATCAATTCTTTGGCGATCAGCCTTCTTTATGGTCCAGCTCTCACTTCCATACATCACTACTGGGAAAACCATGGCTTTAACAATACGGACCTTTGTTGGCAAGGCGATGTCTCTGCTTTTTAAGATGGTGTCTAGGTTTGCCATCGCCTTTCTCCCAAGGAGCAGGCGTCTTTTAATTTCGTGACTGCTGTCGCCATCTGCAGTGATCATGGAGCCCAAGAAAGTAAAATCTCTCACTGCCTCCATTTCTTCCCCTTCTATTTGCCAGGAGGTGATGGGACCAGTGGCCATGATCTTCGTTTTTTTGATGTTGAGCTTCAGACCATATTTTGCGCTCTCCTCTTTCACCCTCATTAAAAGGTTCTTTAATTCCTCCTCACTTTCTGCCATCAAGGTTGTATCATCTGCATATCTGAGGTTGTTGATATTTCTTCCAGCAATCTTAATTCCGGCTTGGGATTCATCCAGCCCAGCCTTTCGCATGATGAATTCTGCATATAAGTTAAATAAGCAGGGGGACAATATACAGCCTTGCCGTACTCCTTTCCCAATTTTGAACCAGTCAGTTGTTCCATATCCAGTTCTAACTGTAGCTTCTTGTCCTACATAGAGGTTTCTCAGGAGACAGATGAGGTGATCAGGCACTCCATTTCTTTAAGAACTTGCCATAGTTTGCTGTGGTCGACACAGTCAAAGGCTTTTACATAGTCAATGAAGCAGAAGTAGATGTCTTTCTGGAACTCTCTAGCTTTCTCCATAATCCAGCGCATGTTTGCAATTTGGTCTCTGGTTCCTCTGCCTCTTCTAAATCCAGCTTGCACTTCTGGGAGTTCTCGGTCCACATACTGCTTAAGCCTTCCTTGTAGAATTTTAAGCATAACCTTGCTAGCGTGTGTAATGAGTGCAATTGTGCGGTAGCTGGAGCATTCTTTGGCACTGCCCTTCTTTGGGATTGGGATGTAGACTGATCTTCTCCAATCCTCTGGCCACTGCTGAGTTTTCCAAATTTGCTGGCATATTGAGTGTAGCACCTTAACAGCATCATCTTTTAAAATTTTAAATAGTTCAGCTGGAATATCATCACTTCCACTGGCCTTGTTATTAGCAGTGCTTTCTAAGGCCCATTTGACTTCACTCTCCAGGATGTCTGGCTCAAGGTCAACAACCATACTACCTGGGGTATATGAGACATCCATTTCTTTCTGGTATAGTTCCTCTGTGTATTCTTGCCACCTCTTCTTGATATCTTCTGCTTCTGTTAGGTCCTTTCCACTTTTGTCTTTTATTATGGTAATCTTTGTACAAAATGTTCCTTTCATATCTCCAATTTTCTTGAACAGATCTCTGGTTTTCCCCATTCTATTGTTTTCCTCTATTTCTTTGCATTGCTCGTTTAAGAAGGCCTTCTTGTCTCTCCTTGCTATTTTTTGGAAATCTGCATTCAATTTCCTGTATCTTTCACTATCTCCCTCGCATTTTGCTTGCCTTCTCTCCCCCGCTATTTGTAATGCCTCGTTGGACAGCCACTTTGCTTTCTTGCATTTCCTTTTCATTGGGATGGTTTTAGTTGCTGCCTCCTGTATAATGTTACGAGCCTCCATCCATAGTTCTTCAGGCACTGTGTCCACCAAATCTAAATCCTTAAACTTGTTCCTCACTTCCACTGTGTATTCATAAGGGATTTGACTTAGATTGTATCTTACCGGCCCAGTGGTTTTTCCTACTTTCTTCAGTTTAAGCTTGAATTTTGCTATAAGAAGCTGATGATCTGAGCCACAGTCAGCTCCAGGTCTTGTTTTTGCTGACTGTATAGAGCTTCTCCATCTTTGGCTGCAGAGAATATAATCAATCTGATTTCGATGCTGCCCATCTGGTGATGTCCATGTGTAGAGTCGTGTCTTGTGTTGTTGGAAAAGAGTGTTTGTGATGACCAGCTTGTTCTCTTGGCAGAACTCTATTAACCTTTGCCCTGCTTCGTTTTGAACTCCAAGGCCAAACTTGCCAGTTGTTCCTTTTATCTCTTGACTCCCTACTTTAGCATTCCAATCCCCTATAATGAGAAGAACATCCTTCTTTGGTGTTGTTTCTATAAGGTGTTGTAAGTCTTCATAGAACTGGTCAATTTCAGTTTCTTCAGCGCCAGTGGTTGGTGCATAAACTTGGATTACTGTAATGTTAAAAGGTCTGCCTTGGATTCGTATCGAGATCATTCTATCATTTTTGAGATTGCATCCCAGTACAGCTTTCGACACTCTTTTGTTGACTATGAGGGCCACTCCATTCCTTTTATGGGATTCTTGCCCACAGTAGTAGATATGATGGTCATCCGAACTGAATTCGCCCATTCCCGTCCATTTTAGTTCACTGATGCCCAGGATGTCAATATTTATTCTTGCCATCTCATTTTTGACCACATCCAACTTACCAAGGTTCATGGTTCTTACATTCCAGGTTCCTATGCAATATTATTCTTTACAGCATTGGACTTTCCTTTCGCTTCCAGGCATATCCGCAACTGAGCGTCCTTTTGGCTTTGGCCCAGCTGCTTCATCAGCTCTGAATCTACTTGTACTTGTCCTCCGCTCTTCCTCAGTAGCATGTTGGACGCCTTCCGACCTGAGGGGCTCATCTTCCAGCGTCATAACTTTTATATGGCTGTTGTCTTTGTCCATGGAGTTTTCTTGGCAGGGATACTGGAGTGGCTTGCCAGTTCCTGCTCCAGGTGGATCACGTTTGGTCAAAACTCTCCACTATGACCTGTCCATCTTGGGTGGCCCTGCACGGCATAGCTCATAGCTTCTCTGAGTTATTCAAGCCCCTTCGCCACGGCAATGCAGTGATCCATGAAGGGGACTAAAAGTATAAAATTGTAGAAAGATTTTGACAGATCTTTCTGAGCACTTGTGGTTAAAAGAAATTAATTTTTAAAAACTGTTGTTGAGACATCTCATTCTGAATCTGCTAGACAGAGCCAGACAGAGGATGATGACGGGTGGGTGTCCTGCCCACCCCATATAACCCATATAAATCCTGGCTACGCCCATGTATATGCAGACCTCATCCCCTTTCTCTCTCTCACACAGAGCACACATCACAAACTTCCTCCTTAGTCTCATACATGTACAGACTACAGATATACACACATGTTATTTACATACTTGCCTTCTCTCTCTCTCTCTCTCTCTCTCTCTCTCACACACACACACACACACACACACACACACACACACACACATTGAGGAATGCCCATCTACTGAGAGGACAGGACAATTTCTATCACTCCTACCCGCCACTTAAATTAAAAATTTTAAGCCACTCTGCAGGGATAAGCAACTGCCTGTTACCAGCTCCATGTGGCTGGTGGGCAATAAATTGCTGGTGAGGAATCCCCGCCATTCCTTTTCTCCCCTCACCCCTTGTTGAAAAACCCTCTGGGGGCTAAGCAACTGCCTGCTCCACTTGGCTGGTGAGATAACATTCCTTGAACAAACAGGGTGATGCTCATTGCTCCTTCTCTCCTCACCCCAAGACTTTGCAGAGGGAATCTCTGTGGGGCTAAAGCAACTGCACACTGCAACCTTGATGTGGCTAGCAGGCAAAAAATCACTGAGCAAATACAGCAATCCCTGTTACTGCTCCCAAACTCTGAGGGGGGGGAAGCTCTCTGCCTGCTCCACAAATGGCCATTGTTTCTTCTGCCACCACTCCCTCCCTCCCTCCCACAATCAATAAAGCCACTCCACAGACTGAAACAAAGAGAAGCAATTTAATTTACAGACACCCCGGGTTGCTTCAGAGACCCTAAAAAGGCCTTCGAATATCCTGCATTGGTGACCCCTGAGCTAGAAGATTCAGCTGAACTGTAAAACATGTGCATTCAGATAGTTAAGAAATTTTATGCTTTATAAAATGCATATATTCTACTGTGTTCCAACTCCAGCATAATTCCAAGAGCAATATTAATATCAGTGCTTAAATTGAAAGGGAAAAAAAGAGGTTTCAGGGCTACAGCTTTCTGGAAGCTGAATATTTTATAGAAGCCCTTGATCTCTGTACCTTTATTGGGGCCAGCTTCTTCAGACTGAACATTAAGCAAAAACAAATGAACAGACAGCTTGGGGGAGACATACACACAATGCTGTTGAGCTTAATGATAATAGCCCAAACTTCAGATTTTAGTAGACTATGCTAGTACAGTGGTACCTTGGTTCTCAAACGCCTTGGTACTCAAAACCATGGTTCTCAAATGGCAAAAACCCAGAAGTGTTCCGGTTTTCGAACGTTTTTCAGAAGCCAAACGTCCAATGAGGCTGTCGGCTGTTGTTTCCGGGGCACCTGCACCAATCAGAAGCTGCGCCTTGGTTTTTGAACATTTCAGAAGTTAAACAGATTTCTGGAATGGATTAAGTTTGGTGCTTTTGTTTTTCCATTTTATTTTGCGTTTTTGTCAGTTAATTTGTTTTTGTGACTGTGTGGAACCCAGTTCAGCTACTGATTGATTGATTGATTGATTGATTATGTGACTGTGGAAATGGATAAAAGCCCCCCATCGAAACAATGACTATCTTCAGTGCAGGTAAAAAATAATAATAATTTTAATTTTTATCATCTACGATACTGTCTTATTTATTTTATAGTGCAGTATATTGATTATTGCTTTCATTTTATGGATCAATGGTCACATTAGATAGTAAAATTAATGTTAAATTGCTGTTTTAGGGGTTGTTTTTAAAAGTCTGGAATGTATTAATCCGTTTTGCATTACTTTCTTTGGGAATGTGTGCCTTGGTTTCGGAGCGCTTTGGTTTTGGAATGGACTTCCGGAACAGATTAAGTTTGAGAACCAAGGTACTACTGTACATATATCTGATGACGGCACCCAGCATGGTCATGCAAATTGTAGGGCCCACCAAGCCCACTGACATCACTTTTTCTTTTTTTCAGGGATGTTATAGGGAAGATTATGATGGGTGGCTGAGGGCTCAGCCAGTGCTTTGCAGCACACTTCCACATAAAGAATAAGGAAAAGGGACTTGCCCACTGCTGTTGGGGAGGGGGTAGGCACGAGGGAGTCCACAACTCAGTCTGCCTAGAGCCCTCTCCAACCTGTTAGCATACCCTCCAACATTGCAGATGAAAACAGACACATTCCACATGCAAGGTTTATTTTGCAAGCTGCATCCCTCTGCTATGAGCACATTGCAGAAGGCTCTTAAATGCTTGCAGTGTTCATTTGCTCTGTACAGTTTTATCCTCCACTGAAGACAAGAGGATGATTGTTACTTTGGTTACAGTTGTACTAGGAAAACATAATGGGTTGGAAACAGAGAAACACATTTGGAAGGAGGAGAGCAGGTGATTTTCCTGTCCTTCCTCTCAAGCAGTCCTCCAAAGCCTTGCAGCACATTCACTAAATATTTGTTCACCTCATTTTTCAGTGATTCCCCCAGGCCACTTGTGTTACAGCCCTTGAAAACAGCTTTTCAGGGGTGTTGGAACAGGGTGGTGGTGGCTGGAACAGAAAGAGGTGCAGAAAAAGACATGGGCATTTATTTCCCTGGAGCCAACCTAATACATTAGCAAAAGCACTGCACTGCATAGTGTTTTAGTATTCCATGTGTATGCTTTTTGCGCCCTTAAAAATATCTATTTCCCATTTTGGGGATTTAACTTCTAGAGACTTGGGGGAGGGAGCTAAACCCTGAAGAATGACAACACGAGTACCTCCCACTCACATTTTAACATTTTTGCATATGTGCCAAATGCAGAAAAGGATCTGAGGTTACATCAAAACTACTGGGGCAAAAAAGAACAACAATGCAGCTCTCTCTTTGGCAGCAGTTACTCTAAAACTAATCGGAACACAAAAGTCCTTTGTAAGGTAGAGAGCAAAGGCAAAGAAAAAGTGGTAATCTTTATATTAGCAAAATCAGAGTTTAATATAGCACATTGGGATAGAATAAACAGAAGCCAAACTAGATAGTATTACATGCTGGCAGAAAGCATATTTAATAAATTTCACCTATATGCAAAGTTATTTCACAGCTTGATCACTTTGTAACTTTTTGGCTGATCACATAAAAGGTATTATAACTAGTCATACCTGATTCTTGTTGTTTTGAGCTACCCTAAATGTTTGTCTTATTTCATATTTCTCAGATTTTTATAGCACTTCTTAGCAAAGTACTCAATGCAGTTTTTGAAAAGTCTGAGTTCATAAACAACAGCACCATCATGAAACAACAAAAAATGAAAATATTAACAGCTCTGATTTTCTTGGTTCATGCTCTGGATAGAGAAAAGAATATAACCTACGGATCAAATTATTAAATTAAAAAAGGGTCCTCAAAATCACAGGTCACCATCACAGCAAGTAAAAGGAATCTTACTCTTTGGAAGATATAAGAGTATTAGTCACATTGTGATGTCATAGCACAGCATTTTCAGTGTCCAAGTGTAAATTATTATTTAAATGACAGACACAGTATACCGTGTTCCTCATCTCCAGTGATGTTATAAGGGCCAAGAGTTTCCCAAGGCATTTACTATATTGCTTACCAAATAGTAACAGAAAACACCACAGGTGTTGGTCACATTTTCCCAGCAAGATCCACACAGGTATCTTTAGTATATTCCTGATGTGGGAAGTCCTCAACCAAAAAAGATCTAACAAGAAGCCATGGATGGCACACATGCCCCTTAGAAACTGAGAAGTTTTGAATGTTCACTCAAACTTTGGCCTAAACCTTCACTTGCTCAAGTCCAATACAACAAACGGAAAGGGATACAAAAATTAAATGTTATCAGTGTATTTTGGGAGCATCCATTCCCTACTCCCAGAAAGCATTCAATTTTACAACAAAATGCACACAATCTTATATGGGAGTTCATACTTCATTAAAGTATAAAATAGTAAAGGGTTAAATTTAGATGCAAAGAGAGTTTAAGACAGTAAACAAGTCTACCAGCAGTAATAAGGATGACAACACTGGATAATAAATAAATCAGCTCACCTTTCTAATGGCTAAATCTTTGATGAAGTTCATCACAGCTTCTCTTTCTGGGGGGATTCTATATTGACCATTCGGTTTATTTTTATCACTGCACATTTTTGCTAACATCGTATTTGGAGCAATGCCTAAGCAAGCAAGCAAACCAACAAACAAACGTGAAACAAATACAAAACGCCAGCCTGCTACTTCTGCTGCTAATGATTTTAGAAATAGTTATGATGAGGTTTGTGTAGTAAACAATAATCATTTTGTTTTTGGTTGAATTTGTTTTTAAATATATATGCAGATCCTAACAAGTTTGACTGTAACAGGTCCTATGGAATTAAGTATGTATGCCGCCATTCATCCAAAGTCTATTGAGCAGTTCACACGTAAGAAAACAGCTGCATTTTTTTCTGCTGTCATTGTAAAGTTTCTGGACTAAAACCTTCCTACCCACACCCAGCAACACACAAGAATGTGAAAGGAACAGGAAGAAGAACATTAATATATGGCTCCGAACCACCTTAATCTGGCCTTGAACAGTGTTAATAGGTTGTTGAAGTGTGTATGCCCAGAGGTGCAGCGTATGCTACCGCCACTCGGGGCAGGCGCACAGTGCATGCCTCTGAGATCAACAGGGTGGAGAGGGAGCCTGCTGTGGCTCACCTTGCAAAGGGGCGCAGAGGGTGCACTTGCACGTTGTAGCCCAGCCAGGGGAGGACGGGGGGGGGGGGGCAAAGCTGCCACCAATTCTCATCTTCTTCACTCCTGGGTCCAGCCTGACCTGGGAATGGAGCTGCGGCTGGCTGGCAGCGTTGGGTCATTACGCGAGGAAGCAGTCTCTACAACTTCCCTGCGTGTCGGAGTCAGGCTCTGATGCACAAACCTGTCATGGTTGTGCCTGGTCATGACCCCTCAAAAAAATGTGCCTGGGGCCGCAGCCTCCTCACTCACCTCACTATACCACTTTGTATGCCATTACAAAGTAGACCAAGTTTAATAGCAAGGCTTCTATGTTGTTGGTTAAAGCCTGAAGAGTTCAGGACTTTCATTTATTGAGGTTGAGCACATGACTCTGATACAGCAGTTTTAGCAAGTCATTATGTTTATGTCAGTTATTTTTTTCTGTAAACAGAACCTGTGCATTTCTTCACATAACAAAGGTCTTATGAATCTACTTTTAAACTCTTGAGATGTACTAGAGAAGTATTATGGAACTTTAAAATATTTCTAATAATATAAATATAAATTTGCTTACCAGCACTGGCAGTAAGTCTTGTTTTTTGTTCAATCCTAAAGCGAATTTCCTCCACCACTTCCTCAGCTGATGCTCCAAAGACAACTGGCTTTATCTGAGTTGTTGACTGTTGGTGTTGTTGTTCTAGGTGCAGCACAGAAAGTTGAACAATCTGCTTATACATCAGAGTATCAACATCAAACAAGACTGATGAACAGTCATGTGTATCTTCACTCCAATTTGATTAATCACGTGTTGCTATATTCTGCTTGCCTCAGAATAAAAAGGGTCAGAAGCTATCAGAATTCTATAAGCAAAACTAATCTCATTTGCTAGTTCCCTTACACAAAAAGTAAATGTCACCTTCCTTTTCCCTCCATTTTCCAAGCTCTTGTAAATATTTTTTACAAACAGCACAAAAAATTCTCATTGTTATTACTGTACTGCCAATTACCCCAAGGCTGGAAAAACTAAGTCCTGCCCCAACAAAGGAGTACAGTATGTTTACTGCATTTAGATGAGCAACATAAAAAAATTGCATGGATTAAAACTGTGTACATTTACATAGATAATACTTCTTTAGATTAAAAAAAACACACCCTTTCAGCATTTACTTCTTATGTGGTATTAGTTACTTTCAGTTCAGGTTCACAATGGGATTCACTCTAAGCCCACATATCAAAAAGCATCATCATGCATCTGTATGGTGCTTTCTCTAGGAAAACCATGCTCAAAGTGGCTCACAAAAACACTGGAATAGTTTACCTAATAACATGCTTCTCAACTGTTTTGACCAGTGTACCTGTTGTAAGAAAACTTTGTAAAGAATTGATTGAGTACCTGCTCATCAGTTATAACTGAAGCTGTTGGGCAACATGATACATTGTGTACAGTTGGAGTGTCACCCTGGTAATTATTAAACACTTGGTCAATGCTCATCAGCTGCTTAGCATAAGCAAGAATACAGTGAGGAAATAACCTATTCTGAATGAATTATGCCACCAACTGAACTGAAATGGGGAATCTCGTGCAGAATAGCCTCAAGAATTCACTTGGAATTCCAGACTGTGACATCAGACTATTGATCCATAGCTTACTACTTGTCTCAACTTTGATAAGAAGTTCATAGGGCAATGTGGGGCCTGACAGCTGCAGCACTGTGAAGAGAAGCATGTGAGCAACTTGTGCCAATCAAATCCAGCGCCAGGTTTACCTCTCCCAGACTCTGCTCCTTCGCTGAGGAATGTAATATCTTGAAGGAGGAAACCTTTGGCCTGGAGCCTAATATTTCCCATTCTCTCAGCCAATTCCCTACAGGTTCAATGACTGTGTTGACAGGTCAAAATGGGGATGTGCAAAGTCCCTAGTGCGGAGATGGATGTTTCCTAAGGAACAAAACTTCAAGGGTACAGACTCTGGAAATTCCATTTCAAAGGGCTGTGACTCAAAGTATTACAGTCCAATACTCCTAGGTCTGGTCATGGTGCTGGGGCCTGTATCAGTTTCCAGCATCTCCTCCTGCTGCTGCCACTGGTCTTATTAATCTGGCCAGGCCTTCCTCGTCTGAACTGAAGTCAGAGCCCAGGCAGCTGCTCTGGATGGGGGTTGTGACATTTGCTTCTATGCAGTGTTCACTTGGGTGCCAACACTGCTTTGAAAAAGTGATACCCTGAAAATTAGCACCATGAGACTTGTCGGCAAACTATTGCTCTTTTAACGATGGCTGCAACTCCCCACTTCTGAAAACATTAATTCCACTAAGTTTAATTACAATTGCAAAATTAAAAAGGAAACTTCACTAGTGATTTCCTAAAGTGTTTCAACTAAATTGCTTCAAGATTAGCATTACATGCAAGCAGCTAATAATGACTACTAATATTTAGCCACATGATTTCCTGACTTAGCAAGTCATAATATATATAAGCAAGGTAAAATGTTCTTTTGGTCTGGCAGTTCCAGATAATTGCTTACCATTTAGAGCAGAGTTGTATGTTTTGATGAAATGCTGCCTTTTGTCTTCAGGCCAGTTCTTTCTTTCTTCTAAGTACTCTGTTATGTTCAAGTAGGCTTCATCAAGCCCCATGGGCATAAAGTGGGAATCATATTCAGCAAGTATTTCCCTAACCTTGGTAAATATAATTTTAAAAAATGTAAAGTTGTGCTGCTATAGCAAAAAACAATTTTTTAAAACATCATTTGAAGTACCATGCATTCAGTCAATACCAACACTGTATCATTCATTCTTTTAAAATTCCATTATGATTGATCAATACTAGAAGAATTTTAAATCATAAATAATTTATTGACTTTCCAAATTTGTACTGCATATGGTTCACAGTTAGAGCAACCTCGCTAGAAATAAATGTAAAGTTATTTACTCAGATGTGTGAATGTAATTATTTTACTGTGTGTGAACCTCTTTTTAAGATGAGATTTATACACCAAAGATAAAGTGACAGATACTGGTTGATCTTTGCTACTTGCAAAATCAAAACAAATTTTCTTCAAATTTAAAGGAAGAAAATGGTTTCCTCACATTTAAAAAGAGAATAGGGGTATGTTAAGTAAGCATCAATTTCTTCTCAGAGTTTATATAGGTTGACAGAAAAGAATGCTAATCTCAAATGTGAATGCTATTCAATACAACATTATTAGGAGGTGCTAATTGAGGAAATAAATTTCCTTATCTTAAGGCTAGGTCTGTTAGGAGGAATTCATCCAATGATGAGGAGGGAAGAAGTACCTTTCCCTCCTCCTTCCCACCAAACTATAAGGTAAAGGGTAGGTAAAGGACCCCTGGACGGTTAAGTCCAGTCAACGGAGACTATGAGGTGTGGTGCTCATCTCACTTCAGGTCAAGGGAGCTGGTGTTTGTCCACAGACAGCTTTCCAGGTCATGTGGCCAGCATGACAAAACTGCTTCTGGTGCAATGGGACACAATGATGAGTGTCAAAGAGCACAGAAACGTCATTTATCTTCCTGCCGCAGTAGTACCTATTTATCTACTTGCACTGGTATGCTTTCAAACTGCTAGAATGGTAGAAGTTGGGACGGAGCAACGGGAGCTCACCACCATCATGTGGATTTGAATCTCCAACCTTCCGACTGGCAAGCCCAAGAGGCTCAGTGGTTTAGACCACAGCGCCACCCGCATGTGCCCCACCAAACTATTATGTTTATCAAACTATAACGGCATTTTTAACACTTTACTTTTCCAGAACAAACTTAATTAATTAAAACATGAAGCTTAACAATCACCATTTGCAGTTCAAGGAACACGTGTAACAAAATAAAATCAGCAAGGCTGATATCATAACTATGTCTACTCAGAAGCAAGTCCCACTGAATTGAATGGGACTTACTCCTGGGTAAGTGGGGTTAGGATTGCACTCTAAATCTATGTGCATTCTGCTGTGGAAAGAAATTACGTACCTCTTTGCTTACTTCTTCATATTTCTTAAAGTTTAATGGCACTATAGTAAGATGTGGGCAGAGTTTCTTGGCAATAAACCCAGGCATGGCTGCACGTACCCCAAATCTTCTGGCATGATAATTTGAAGTGGACTTAAAAAGACAAGACATACTTTAAAATCATGCACTGAAGCCATTTTAAATGGCTTGTACATTGCGGTCAGAATACAGTAACTCATTAGGTATGCTGGGTGGAATCTACACATATATTTAAAAAACGCTGTGAAAATGCTTTTTTAAAAAACTTTTTGAAAAATTCATTTATTTTTGCATAGCTCACTTTCGCCATCTAGTGTCACATTAATATACTGCACTTTACCACACATTTAAAACGTCTTATTTGCAGCTGTATAGCTGAGTCCCTGGGCAAATGTAGAATCACCAAAATCAGGGCAAAAGAAAAAAGATGGCCAGTTGCAGCTGACCTGGAGATCTAACTAAGCATTTTTAGAAATATTCTGTTAGTATCTTAGGATCTGGCCTAAGTAAGTTCAACTCCATAAATGCAACAGTTCCAACCAGTAGTGCAATATAAGCTCAAAGGGGGCGAGTGTACCTACATATACCAATATATTGAGCCAGTATGGGAAACCTAATTCCTGAGTGCCAAATGTGGTCCTCCATGCCGCTCTGTTTGGCTCTCAGACTACTCCCCAGGCCACACTCCTCACAGAATCTATTTTGCACCTTTACTATTTTGGCCTGGATGAAATGTGCCCTTGAACGTGCCTCTTGCTTGTTCAGCTGGAGGACTAACAGGGGCATGTGGCTTTGTATAGAAACAAGCCCACCATCTAAAGGTAAAAGTGACATTTGTTGCTCTGCCCACTTTTGCCACTGCCCCCCCCACAAATGTCTTGTGGCCTTTGGAAGGTTACCCAGAAAGATTTGTAGTACTTAGGCTGAAAAAGGGTTCCCCTGATGCAGTTAGACTGTTTGACTATGGCCGTATACACACTCTTGTTTATTATGCATTCAGTGTACTTCCACCACCGATTTGGTAAGTGGTATACACATGACATCTGCCAAAATCCACACCTATCCTGTATCTGTCTTTTCGTTCCTTAGGAAACACTGTGTTTTGATGTGGTTTTTTTCCCCAAACCAGCAGCAGTCCAAATTGAGAAAAAGAGTGACTTACCTAGCTATGTTTTAAGCCAGTATTATGTACATTGATCCCCACCCGCCATGAATCTCACTGGGTGTCCTTAGGCCAGTCACTATCTCTTGCCTAACTTACTCTACTGGGTTTTCATGAAAATAAATGGTGGTGAGAGAACCATGCATACTGCCTTAAACTTGCTGAGGGAAAATGTGAGATTAAAATGTAATAAACAAACGAACATGGTTTTCTGAACTAACTGTTCAGCTTGAATATTTCTTTACCACAAGTTTAGAAACAAGCTACTTGGAAAAATTGGGAGGTGGGGGGAGAGAATTGTAGCAAATGTTACCGTATATTCCACCTTACCAGCATACTTATTGACCCCACTGCTATGGGCTTGTCCCTCAATTCAGGATTGTCTCTCAGTTCAACAGCTGCATAAAAGGCATCCATGTCAATGTGTACAATGGTACAGCTAAGATCACGGCTCTGATCTAACTTCATTGCAAGCTTATCCATCTGAACATAAGTAAATATATACAATTAGATAGAATTAGACAAATTTTCTTGCGGCATACAATGATTCTTATCAATATAACACTCTAAAGGAAAGTAATATAATATACAGAGACAAATGGAAAAGATATTTTGGTAATCTTGCTGTGCGGGAAAACAGTATCTGATTTGGCCAAGACTATAAGAATAGCTTTGGCACTTTAGACATTAACTATTTTAGGACTGCTTTACAGCTTTACACATAAAGATAAACAATGTAAAGACATAATGGGCCTTGATTCATGACCTCCCCATGCCATTACAAATCATTCAGTTTGCAATGATGTGGAATAAATGACATTACAGCTTCTAATCAATGTTCCAAGTCACTGAGGTTTGTCTTACGAAGCAACCACCACGTGACTTCTATGCTACTTTTAGCTTGTTTATCGTGGCATGGGAAAATGGTGCACATGCATATGGTAATTATGGTACCAATCTTGCACTCTGTGTATGGGGAAAAGAAGGGCTCAGAGTAACTCATATGAAGCTCTAATATAAACTTAGTATGGCTATTTTATTTTATTTAAGCAATTTATGTAACACTTAGCTACAATAGTCTCTAAGCAGTGTACAAGAAATACAGTATTGAACGTGGGGGGGAGGGATGGTTAAAGCTTCATCTAAAATGCCTGCAGAAACAAAGAAGCCTGCAGTAGGTGGCAGAACTTCAACAGGAAGAGGACCTGTCTGACCTGAACAGGAAGGGAGGTCCACAACCTTGGGCCCACAATACTACATGGATGGCACTCTGTGAATATAAGCCATGCATCTGAATTAGGCCTTGGCGGTGTATTGATACATCATCCAGGACCAGTATGAGGGGCAGACCATGATGGCAGCTTCACCTGGCGGTATATTGTGGGTGAAACCGACGCCGCTTCTGAGTCCCTCTGCTACCAGTGCCGCTTTCAACATTGGGCCACTGGTAGCAGAGGGACTCAGGAGCAGTGGTGGTTTCACCCGCAATCTTTAAACAGCTCCCACCCACCCAGCTGAGTCAGCCCCAATGCCTCAAGCGCAAGCTGGAGAGGTATGGGGCTCGCTCAGCTGGGGGGTGGGAGCCTTCCTGCCCCCCAGAAGAACCTTACAAAGAAGCCCCAAGGTCCCGCGGGTGAGGAGCAAGGACCTCGGGGCTTGCTCAGCTGAGGGGAGGGGAACCCTCCTTTTCCTATCATGGACTTTGGGTGATTGGAAAATTTATACATAAATCTACTTGTTGATAATATATAACATATTTAAAAACCAACAATATGAATTTGAGCATAAGATCTTGAATATAATCACAGATACGTAGTAGCTTTTGAAGTAAGGAGGAACAATAATATAAATTTCTCCCACAGTTTTTCTATTCTGTTTTCCTTTTGAATTACCAAATCATTTTATTAAATCCAATTCCAAAGTGCTCCCAGCACTGCATAATAAATAAAATTAAAGAACCTAAATTTTTCTTTTTCTGTATCTAAACCACTGGTATTTACAGATTTTTTCCCCTCAGTCATAATGGTCAAGATTGCTGGGAAGGTATGCACTGACCTCACTCCTCACTCCCACCATGACAAGAATAGAAATTCAACAATAGCTTCTGAGAGCATTAAAGCTGAAGGTTAGCAGACTTGAAAGACGAGTTGAGGCACTTCAGAAGTATGCACACTAAGTTTGGTCAAGAGATTGCTTCACATATCATTCAGGTTTATCAAACAAGCTTTTATTTATTTAAGTGGTAATGCTTTGTCAAAAGTAATCTTAACTTCATGTTTATATAAGAGGCTAATACCATGGGTTGCCTAAAAATACTTTCCTCTCTTAAATGAATCAAGTTTATACATATTACCTTTATCTGTGCTTTCATAAGCTGTTGGTCGGTTACTTTACTTTTTAATTTCAGGATTTTTTCAATTCGCTCATTAACTTGTTGATCCTTCTTCAGCTCATTTTCATAAAATTTAGAACCCTGCAAAATAGATTTAAATTATTTAATATCCATCATTAGCCTTATCTAGTCTAGTGCAGTTTGATATAATTCTTACATAATTATTTTTAAGTTATAGAGAACATTAAAAACACATTTTAAAAATTTAGTCAGCCCCAGTATTTGTTACACCAGCTTTCAGGATGCCAGACATCACAGCAGTTAGCAGCAAATTAAGGTGAAAGTGGAGTCACTCAATAAAAATTATATGAAGATACTCAGAGCACCAGCAAAAGACACTGCCTGAATATTAATTTGCACACACATTTTGTTTGTGTGATGATGCGTTATTTTTGATAAGCCACTGAGCAACATGGTAAAATGTTATAAATATTGCACTAGGCTAGCATAATGTTACCAAACACAACATTTCATAGGCATTGCAACATTACATCTGTGTTACATGCACAATATTCAAAATTTGCACAGAAGACAGCAATTTTAAAAAGCAATCAATTATTTGGCATGTCACACTGATTAGAAATAATAATTCAGCTTCATTTTAATTTACAGTGTGCCTAAAATTTGATAAGCACTGCACAGAGATTAAAGATGAGTCAGTACTTGCCTGCAGACATATTCTCTTAACACAGATCACATCCCCCCAAAAAATGGATGTGGAGGATACCTTGCCTTCTTCACTAAACAATAAAGCATGCTAGTAAAAACCCTACAGTTTTTATTGAATGTAATCAATACCTGTGAATAGCTAAAGCATTTGTGAGAGTTTATACAAACAAACCTTGGAAGCTTCCATTATGATTTTGTTGATCTTCTCCTTATCCAGCCCCTGCATTCCAGCTTTGTTATCATTGAGGCCCAGTCTAAGCAGAAGTCCCTCTCTGGAAGAATCATTGCCTTTATCTGCATTTTCCATTGCACAACCAAGTGAACAGATTCTCAGTTCTTGCCCTGAAAAAAATAAACTGCATAATTTTGCTAGATGTACTACAGTGGTACCTCAGGTTACATACACTTCAGGTTACATACGCTTCAGGTTACAGACTCTAACCCAGAAATACTACCTCGGGTTAAGAACTTTGCTTGAGGATGAGAACAGAAAACGTGCAGCGGCGGCACAGCGGCAGCAGGAGTGGTGCTTCAGATTAAGAACAGTTTCAGGTTAAGAACGGACCTCCGGAACGAATTAAGTACTTAACCTGAGGTACCACTGTACTGACATTATCACATCATAATGCTACAGTACAAGAGAGGAGAACCTTTTTATGTGGCCCGTGGATGCCCTCCCTGTTGGCTGTGGCAACTCCTCTGCTACTGTGGCAGTCTCAGCAGAGCTATCAGTGCTCTGAAGTCTGGCCCTTTCTTCCCTACTATTCAGCTGTGGTGAGCAGTTATTAACATCAGGAGACAACAACCTCGCTACAAAGAATTGTGAGTGTGAAATAGTGGCTGCTGCTGCTCTATGGATGTTCAAAAGTGTATTCAGTGCTGTAATGATTCGGTTCTACAGCACACATTAGGAGCTGGACTCCCGCTCACTCCATTTGCCAGCCCCCTGCTATTCCCCTTGAGTTTCCCCTTCCCACCCCATGCAACTACCAGGTTTGCTTTTCAACTTCCCAATCCCATATCTGAAGCCACTTATCTTCTATTCTGCAGCCCTGCTTTCCACCCCATTTCACCTTCAGCCCCCATCTTCATGCTTCCCCACTCCTTTTGTGCAATCCCCTGCACACAAACCACCCCGTGGTAACCTCCCACAACATCCTCCTGTCACACAATGCAACTACTAAGCACCCTTTTCACCTTCTACCCAATTATGAAGCAGAAGAAGCGTCTCGTATCTCAGGGTGCTGCCAAGATTTCCCTTTACAGTATATAATGTAAATAACTGTACTTCATATTATTATAGATTTATTTTACTTTTTGAATGGATTGTACACACCTTTAGAACCATAGCCCAAAAGATAAAAATAAAAATAGGAAAAATAAGTCAACTGCATTGGAAGATTTTCAGTACATGAATTTCGATCTGCTAAATTTCTATGGTAACAACACAGAGCACAGGCATATTTTCTATACTACCAAAGTTGGTATAGTTCAGTTACGATTACGTTATTTAAGAATGTTTATACTAAATGTCTATCCTTTCAAATTCTTCATTCTACTGAATTCAAATTCTTTGACTTTTCTTCAAGTGGAGTACTAATCTTTATTTTATAAAGAGGCATCCTTAAAGCAGATTTTAGCTAACTATTAAAGTGAAACTCAATTCAGCAAAAGGCATTCACCAAAGCTTAAGGATCATCAAACCACCTCCACCCATATCTGGGCTCCTAAATACAAGAATCCTAGAGAGGCACTGTTTGTATCCACTCATAAAATCCTCTGGAACAATCAGGAGCATTCTTTCCACTTAACAGAGCTTTTGCAATTTTTAAGAGCCCTGGTGGAACACAAGATTCTTGTCAGTTTCAAGAATAGTAATAATGTCAAGGAGAAAGTGTGATTAGCTTGCATGTGCTCAGGAACTTAGGATGTTTGGTTTGCCTTAGGCTCTTTCAGATGAATGGCTAGCCTTCATTTAGCAATGAGAGCAAGCATAAGCATCTTAAGCACAGCTTGTAATGCACAATATATTATAGTGTACAACTGAATATTTTTAATCATAGACTAGTAAAACTGTAATTCTAGGCATAATTTCCTTCAAATGGTTATAGTTCAGAGTGATCTTTTGATAACATTAATCTAGGCTAGCATTTTTCAATTATGACAGGTTATTCAGATTATTTTGGTTCCATCAGAGCTGACAAGAACTTGAATACAAATCCTTTAGGCTTCCCCCGTTCCCACACAAAAAGCAGGCTAACGTACCATTTGGCATATACAAATGTGGATGGAGAAAATCTTAGCTTGAAGCTATAGGGAAAGCAAGGCTTAAAATGCTTTAGAAATAAGATTATGTTGAAGCATCAACAAATAGGGCAACTGTAATTTATGAGACAAAGAAACATGCCGAAATGTAATATAGGTTTTTCATTTGTTTTCTAAATGGTAGTAACATCCACAGACAATGGCCTGTATACCTCCTCTTCTCCTTAAGCTATAAAAGTATCCAAAGTATCTACGTAGTTTGAATTTGTGAAGTCGTGGAGCTGAAAGCCCTTTGCCACTGAGCTACTGCAGCCCAGCCAGTAGCTTTGTGCCACAGAAGTTAATGGAGAGTTTATTTTACACCAATCAATTTAATGGGGACTATTCATTCTTACTGTAAAAACAAAATACTGTAGACCTGATGTGAGGCACATTGGAAAGGAAAGAAACTGAAAGAGGGAGGAATGTAAGAGATACACTACCCCTTTCCCAGCAGCCCCTCCAATATACTTGCTCTTCCTGGCTGTCATAATTTCAGACTACTCAGTACCATGTATAGGATGTGGAGGGAACAGAGAAAGTGCACACCTTCAAGATAAGCAATTATGTAATTTGCTCAGTTAATTGTCAAGGGTAAAATTGTAAAACCAACCTGTAATTAGCTATATACCCAGGACAGTGTTGCAAATTACTATTACTGTGGGAAACACACCTTTGTTTTCAGCAGCAAAGATGCCAAATGCTTGAACTAGATGGCCCCTGTAGTCTCTTTCCAACTCAACAATTCTATTATTTCCATCTACATTTGCCTATAAATGGTCATGTATGTATTTCTGGAAATCTGGAAATCAAAATCAAACTGTGCAAGGCTTTTTATTTATCTATCTAATTTATCTTATTTATTTATCTTATTTATCTTATTTATTTATTTATAGAGATTAATTTGCCTAGAAACAGTCAGAAACTGTTGGGTATCAGGCCTAGGCTACCACCTATACACGGAAAGCTTCTACAGTTAGAAGCAGAGGGTGAACAGTAGTCCTCCCACAACTACAAATCTCTTGCTCATCACCCATTACAGTTATCAAGCTGGATGTGTGTGGTACCTTGGTTTACAAACTTAATCCGTTCCAGAAGTCCGTTCTTAAACCAAAGCGTTCTTAAACCAAGGCGTGCTTTCCCACAACAGCAGGGGACTCCATTTACAAATGGAACACACTCAACATGTTCTGCTTCCAAGGCAAAGTTCACAAACCAAAACACCTACTTCCAGGTTTGTAGCGTTCTTAATCCAAGTTGTTCATAAACTAAACTGTTCTTAAACCAAGGTACCACTGTACTGCTAAAGGGAAATTATCCCCACAGCTCTTCATCTGTAAGCAGCCAAGGTAAAGGTAAAGGGACCCCTGACCGTTAGGTCCAGTCGCGGACGACTCTGGTGTTGCGGCGCTCATCTCGCTTTATTGGCCGAGGTAGCCGGCATACAGCTTCCGGGTCATGTGGCCAGCATGACTAAGCTGCTTCTGGCAAACCAGAGCAGCGCACGGAAATGCCGTTTACCTTCCTGCCAGAGCGGTACTTATTTATCTACTTGCACTTTGACGTGCTTTCGAACTGCTAGGTGGGCAGGAGCAGGGACTGAGCAACAGGAGCTCACCCCGTCGCGGGGATTCGAACCGCCAACCTTCTGATCAGCAAGCCCTAGGCTCTGTGGTTTAGATCACGGCGCCACCTGCGTCCCATAAGCAACCAAAGGTTTGTTTAAAAATAAATAGCAAATTAATTTACATTGGGAATTCAAGTGTCAGGTTACATACTGCAACAGGAAACATATTCCCTAAAAGATGCTTTTCCAAACTCTCCAAAGTAGAAATTTAGCAACATTTCTTGGCAGAACGTTATTCTTGGTTTGTTGGCTTTGCACTGGAAATTATCCTAAGACTTCTAACAAGGCAAAGGGCAGCAAAAGGGAGAACAATTGTTCTTCACTTCCTTATGGCAACCTTTCTAAAATACCTTGTCATTAATACTATTTTCACAAGGCAGACAATTCTTCCTTTCCTATTTCTTATAGCCAATTTCTCACATTCTTATCTATTTCTACTCTCCTCTGAACTGTCGCCAGTTTGTCTGCATCCTCCTTAGGTGTGGCTATCAACACAAGACAAAATCGTTCCAGCAAAAGCATGATCAAAGCCAAGCAGAAGACAGTTACTCCCTAAGTGGTGGGTGCTGTGTTTCTATTAATGCAACTCAAAACAGTATTTTATGTCTAAAACAATAGATCGGGCTATTAGTTTGCTATGATTTTTTTTACTGTCATTTAAAAATAGGCTTGATATAATATCAAATCTTCATCTACCCTAGATCAAGCTTAATAAATAATTCCCAAAATTCCTACTTTCTGCAACAAGATCCCTGCCACCAGATCTTCCTGTTTCTTTGAGTAATACTGTTTCCTCTTCTACAAAGACTTGTTCTAATGCAATCTTGCAAAGAAGCCCACAAAAGGTGTTAACCTACAAACATATTTACCAGCCCTCTTATCCACAGGATAGTTAAAAATAAAATAAAAAGAACTTCTATCAGAGAGCTCTTGCACCAGCCTATTTAGTTCTCGTGCTAGATGTGCATAAAGGGGCTTTCCTGCTCCATGGCTAGTATGGAGACCAAATAAATATATCACGATTCTACCAGGTCACTCACTCATCTGCATGGAATTCCTGAAGCAGATTCTTGGCAAGGCTATTCATTATCTTTAATACCAGAGGTAGTTTGTCTCTGAATACCAGTTGTTTGGGACCATAAATAGGGGAGAACTGTAACATTTATCTGCAATAGTGGGCTTCCTACAGGCATCTGGTTGGCCACTGTGAGAACAAAATGCTGAGCTAGATAGGCTATTGATTTGACACAGCAGCTACCTGGCTGAGTTGTTGGAAACAATATATTCTAAATGATTGGGATTTTTAAAGCAAAATACTTCATCCATCAAAATTCAAAATATTTTAACAATTCATATTCAGTGACACTGAAAATGCTCCAATTAAATTTTGATGAAAAGGTTGGTATTGTGAAAAGAGACATTATGAAGTTTTCATCTTGCATAATCTTAAATGCATGCTTAACTAAACTGTGTACTGCTAACCCAGCATCACTGATCTAAATGGTATTCTGCTGTTGACTTTTTTTGCTCTCCTAGCCTACAACTACTGCAACGATGTTACATGATGAATGTTGGGGAAATTAGGGGACAGAACCCCAACAGCTCCTAAAATTGTAATCTAGCACATCAAGTGTGTGAACTCCCCAACCCCTCTGGCTAACTCCCTGAAACAGTAGTAATGAACATCTAAAACAACAACAACAAAGCAATCCTACCATATCTACAGAGAAATAATTTATACTGAATTCAGTGACTTACTCCCAGGTAAGCAGAGTTTGGAATCTAGCCTAATTTACATAAGGAATGCAGATTCTGAAGAAGCGTGTCATAATAGGAAGAAATCAGGAGTAGCAAAGTGGTAGAATGTTGCAAGGGGGCAGGAAATATGGAAGATGGTTACAGATGGAGCAAAAGTATCAAAGAGAGCTACTGTCCAATATCCTGTGAAGGGGCCATCACACATTATTTGATTTGTTTGCAGACTCTTTTTCTGTGCAAGTCAATGAGATGTTTATATTTGCTCCTTTGACATGTACCTTGAAAATGTAAGAACTGCATTCCTGGCTGATATCAAAGCCTACATGTTGCCCAATAATTCAACCTTCAGTTGTAGCCAGCCAGATCATCATGACCATGCCTGTTTGCTAAAAGAACCACTGGCTGAGTACAACTGTGCCCACATAAAAGTATCAGTTTGAAAATGGGACTCCCAAGTAGGTGTCTATGGGCATGATGGAACTCCTGCCCTTCCCTTCTTAAAAAAAAAAACTTATTTATTTCAACAATTTACATACCGTTTAAGACCAAGTTTCAAAGTGGTGTACCATTAGATTACAAAAACAAAAAATGAAGTTTTTAGGAGGTGTTATTTGTTTGGCAGGGGGTGGCCTACTTTTTTGTCTGTTTTATTTGAGTTGTGCATAATAAATTTGCCTCTTGTTCGACAGGAGTCGGTGGGTCTCAGCATAAAAAAAAAATTGTGAAATGGGTATTTTGTGATGGCCACAATTTTTTAGATTTCTAAATGTGCTCTCAGGTCTCAAAAGTTGGGGACCTGTTGTAGAACCAAGTTGGCAACTACATACCCATGAACTGCATAGGTAAAGGTAAAGGTACCCCTGCCCGTACGGGCCAGTCTTGACAGACTCTAGGGTTGTGCGCTCATCTCACTCTATAGGCCGGGAGCCAGCGCTGTCCGAAGACACTTCCGGGTCACGTGGCCAGCGTGACAAAGCTGCATCTGGCGAGCCAGCGCAGCACACGGAACGCCGTTTACCTTCCCGCTAGTAAGCGGTCCCTATTTATCTACTTGCACCCGGGGGTGCTTTCAAACTGCTAGGTTGGCAGGCGCTGGGACCGAGCGACGGGAGCGCACCCCGCCGTGTGGATTCAAACCGCCGACCTTTCGATCGGCAAGTCCTAGGTGCTGAGGCTTTTACCCACAGTGCCACCTGCGTCCCCAAAATGAACTGCATACAGATCCCCAAATCAATTATATTTGCTCCCTGGCATATTTTAAATGCAAGGTATGGTGGAGTGTTTGATCAGATTCCGTAAGTAAAGTGGTCTCTTTGTGGGAGATTTTACTGTATATGGAATGCCTGAAGTACTGCTATAGTCAGATACATAGGTTCTGCTGCTATATCCTTAACTAGTGAACCTTGGGGCTACCACAGAGTCTTTTTGGAAGTAGCATCTGAGTCGCAAAACAACCTCTCCAAAGATGCCTCTCCAGTCCCTTCTTTACAGCCTTTTTGGCAACAGGGGAAGATTTTCTGAGGTTTTTAAGCAGTTTTTAAACACCAGACTGCAAACTATTTTATGCTTTTTCTAGGAAGTTATTTTATTGTTTTGTTTTTTAAATGTATTTATTAAATTTTCAGATATACATTGTCCATCATTAAATACACAACAGTACATCCAATGACTTCCCTTCTTCTCCTTCCATGGTTCCTTGTACAGTGGTACCTCTGGTTACAAACTTAATTCGTTCTGGAGGTCCGTTCTTAAACTGAAACTGCTCTTATCCTGAGGCGTACTTTCGCTAATGGAGCCTCCTGCTGCACGTGCACCTCCGGCACGTGATTTCCATTTGCAGCCTGGGGCAAAGTTCGCAACCAGGAGCAGCTACTTCCGGGTTAGTGGCACTCGTAACCTGAAGCGTTCGTAACCAGAGGTACCACTATACTTCCAAAAGTAACTGCAAAGTCTATTTCCTCCATCTAGTTCCCTCCTTCAGCGGTGGTGGAACCCTTGGGCACCTGGGGCAGAGCGCCCAGGGGCAGGGCGAACCGCCCATAGGGGCGGAGGGTGCAGCACCCATAGGGACGGGGGGGCATGCTACTCTTAAAGAGGGACAGGACGGGGCATGCCACAGGGCCTCAGCCGCCCTACAGCTGGGGGGGGGAGGCAGTGGGTGGACAGCGTGGAGCCTATGGGCGCCGGAGATGTGTGGCTCTAGCGCGCTGCAGGCTCCGTAGTGAGTGCCGCCTGCCATTTTGTCACCCCCCTCAGTAGGGACACCCAGGGCAGATCACACCTACCGCACCCCCCTTGCTACACCCCTGCCCTCCTTTCCTTTATATCTTAAACTACATTATACTGTTGAATGTAGATTAAGATATAATGGAAAACGGGAAACTAGCTGGATTATATCAAATATGCAGGTAGTTATTTTGGAGCAGGGGGTTGCTGCCTTTTATTGTTGATTGCTAAGCTTTAATTATTACTGCATATGGTCTTGTGATTCTAGTATGTTTGCTGTCAGCCACCCCAAGCGTGTTTATCGATAGGTGGCTATAATAAGTCTAATAAACAACTGTGTGTCATTGGCTACCTGTGAAGAGGGCAGCGTATACTGCAAGATGCATTTTAGTTCCTTAAGGCTGGATGATTTTGCATGCTCCCCACAAAATGAGAAATTGCTTTTCCTTGCTCTAGCCTAGTCCAAAACCAAGCACGTTTCTCATCCCACCACAATTAGCAGCACCACAAAATGCTATGGTAAAATAAATAAAAATCTGAAATCGGCTTCTGTCACTTGGGAACGAACCATGGCAACAGAGGCGTCGCTGCCTGTCTCTTACCGAGCGAGCCTGCTGTGCATGTTTCCTCAGAAGTAACTATTGCAAAGGACTGCAGTTTCCCCTTCCTTCGGTTTAAGCGTTGGTTATGCACACACTATATGCACGGCTGCCCGGAGCCACTAAAAACCCTCTATATGTTTTTATCTGCCTATATGTAACTACACAGGCAGCTGCCCCATTGCTGAGAAGGAACTCCTTCGCTTCCCTTCCCATAGCTGTTCCTAAACGAGGTGGGGAGAGAAAAGTTCTCTTTCAGGGGAGGCGAGAAGAGCAATATATCAGGCGGAGGGAAAGCAAAGCTCAGGTAGACACACCTCAGTCTCTCACCAGCCCCCGCTTCCGCAACAATTAAGCCGCGCCAAGATGGCGACCACCCGAGGCTTTAGAAAAGAGAACGGATGACGGCCGGCGTCTTGAGAATCCCGCGCCCAAGAACTACAGCACCCAAGAAGCCCCGAGGAACGCGGCGACTCGCTGGTTCCATCGACCCCGCCCCGTTTCCCAGAGGGCAGCGCGCCGCCAGAAACCAACCCCCTCAGCGGACTACACCTCCCAGCATGCCGTTGACCCAAAAGCCAGGGCGGGTAGGGCTTGGAGAATTATAGTGGCTGAGAGAGAGTTTCTCGAATAAGATGGCGGCGGGAGCGGTGGCGGCGGCAGCAGCGTCGATTTGAGGAAAGAGGCGAGAGAGAGGCGAGCGCTTGCTCCGCGGCGTGGCTGCCTCAGATGGTCGGCACTATTATCTACCAGCGTGCGCTGAGCGGGGTTGGGGGTTAAGTCGGGCGCTGCGGTCCCGGCGGTGGCCAGAAGGGGACAAGCAGAAGGGCTGGGGCGGCGTCGGCGACAGCAGCAGCGAGAGCGAGAGCAGCGGCAGGAGCAAGAGCGGAGCCTCGCGGAGAGAGGCGCCAGGCAGGTAGAGCGAGCTCCCGCGGCGGCCTCGTCGCTTCGCTGCCCGCTGAAAACGGCTGTGAGGGAGGCGCCTCCATGTCGGACAACCAAAGCTGGAATTCCTCGGGCTCCGAAGAGGATCCCGAGACCGAATCCGGGCCGCCTGTTGAGCTCTGCGGAGTCCTCAGCAAGGTAAGGAGGTTCCTTCCTCTCGCCGCCACGGAGCGGTCGTGCTAGGCTTGGCTTTTCACCTGAGCTCCTGAGCCTCCCCCCCCTTCGTCTCCTTCGTGGTCGACGGGGGACATGCGGGGGGCGCCCCCTGCGGTAGGGGAGCCTGGCGCCGAGTCCCCCCTCTCCCCGCAATAACTGGCCACCTCGCCTGGTAGGGTGGCGGCCTAGGAGCCTCCTGCCCTCTTCCCCAGCTTAGAGGGAGGTCTCCGCACATCTCCTTCCCCGCCTCCCACTGGGTGTTGTGGCTTCTGTTTTTGTTATTATTCCGGTTTGGTAGTGGTGTGTTAAAAAAGGCTTTACCTCCGCAGTCTTGGAAACCTTTTATCCGGGTTGGGGGGCGGATTGCTTAGTTTCAGAGAGAAGCCTTCGCCCTTTCTAGGTGGAAAATGTCTGTGAATGTCACTTTCTCTATTCCCCAGGAGCCCACCCGCCGCTGCCACCTTTCCTTGATGATCAAAGTATGAGTCTTGGTTTGAGGAAGGGTGACTTGGTAAAATAAGATTCGTGCTCATTGGAGTGGGACTTTTTATTATTTAATTTCTGTGTGTGTGTGTGTGTGTGTGTGCACATGTGATGCAACGGAGACGGGGAAAAGATCAATCCGCTCCATCAGGTTCTTCTCAAGAGCCTGGTAATCCTGACTAGATTTCACTTGTAGCCACAGCTTGGCTGAGTAATGCTGCCGAGGCAGTCTGTATGGGGAATCGCTCAGGGCGCTTCCACTCGTTGATTCTGCAGGACTGGAAAAGCTAACTTCTTGGGCCTGCAAATCAAAACCTTACACTGTTTTCTCCCTCTTTTAAAAAAATGAAGGAAACAAAATCATGTGATATGCATGAACACATAACGCACAATTGTACCATAGAGAAGAGTGGTGTGACCTTTGCTCTAAACAGTGCAGTAAAATAGACTGACTGGAGGGACAGTATAGGGAGAAAGTACAGGAGAAAGCAGCTGTATACGCAACTGGAGGACTTTAAGGCTTCAGTCCCTGTATTATTTCTAATTTTTAGCGTGAATCCTTTGCACTTTTGCTATTTAGAAACTTGCAAAGGAGTCATTATTCAGACAGAAAGCTAAGTTTTTAAGCAAGACATCAAGTTTTAGCAATATGATTAAGTCCTTCAGAAACTAAATGGTAATTTTGCTTTTTGAAGCAGTTTCACTTGCACTATGTTTTTGACCCTGTTTTGTGTACTGAAGCAAGCAGTGAAAGCACAAGCTGTGAGATGCTCAAGTTGGAAAACGTTATTGCTGAAAAAGCTTTTGCAGTCCAGTTAGTTTTCACGTATTTATAGGGAAACTTAACCTAAATTCCCAAGTATTGTCATTTCTGAATTAGAAGGTAGATAAAGGTAGAGGGTAAAGGGACCCCTGACCATTAGGTCCATCCGTGACCGACTCAGGGGTTGTGGCGCTCATCTCTCTTTATTGGCCAAGGGAGCTGGCGTACAGCTTCCGGGTCATGTGGCCAGCAGGACTAAGCCGCTTCTGGCGAACCAGAGCAGCGCACAGAAACGCTGTTTACCTTCCCGCCAGAGCGGTACCTATTTATCTACTTGCACTTTGACGTGCTTTCAAACTGCTAGGTTGCCAAGAGCAGGGACCGAGCAACGGGAGCTCACACCGTTGTGGGGATTCGAACCACCGACCTTCTGATTGGCAAGTCCTAGGCTCTGTGGTTTAACCCACAGCGCCACCCGCGTCCCGGTAGAAGGTAAACAAAGTGCTGCAAATGGGGACTCTGGATCAGGTAACAAGAATATGACACATGGCATGCTGTCCAGATCTCAGAGATTGGAAACTCATGCAGCCCTTTAGCCCAGTATGACTTTAGATGATAGTTAGCTGCCAGAAGGAATTTAGGCATCTTTGTTACAGCAAAGATATGAAGCAGCTCTCTGCCATTTTTCAGTAGGAATGGAGACTCCTGGGGTTGAGTCTAGTGCAGCTTTCTTCAAAACTGACTATTCCTGCTGGCTTTAGCTAAATGGCCTGATTTTTGCTCTAAAGCATAAGCACAGAATGCTCACCTGCACTCATCTTTGAACAGAATTGTAATGCTCACAACCAGTGTGGATTTAGACTGTTGCCAGGTGCAGGTACTGACGGTTGTGTACAGTATGTAATGTGGTAATTATTCAACATCCTTGACAACTTTCTTTTCTTGTCAACTGTTTAGTTTTAGTTTTTGTTTTAAACTCAATCTGCAACTTGATGCAACTTTTATTATTAGCCAATGTACAATTTATACCAACATTATTTCAGCTCCTTGTCATCATGTGACTTCCAAATGTTAAATCTCAAGGTTGAAATGTATGTTGCTTTTACAGGCTGCCCACCCCTGATGTTAGCCAGGATGCCTTTCCTGTTCTCATCTATACAGGAATAAATGAAAGGAAATCTAAATTGCAAAATGTCTCTAACCTGTTGCATATTAAAAAGCTGAGCTACATTATTGCATAGTTTTTAGAACTTTCTTTGTGATTTGTGTCTTCATTAATTAAATGAAATAAATTGAAATTAGTAGATTTTCAAGGATTTAAGAAGCAAGAATACAGTCTTCTGCTAAATATAAGGTACAGGAACAAAAAAACCACCATTTGTTTTCTTATAGAATGCCCACTTGAATGGCAACTTATGCAAGTGCATATTATGCATGCACATATATTATCGCTGTAGAATTCTATACAAAGAATAATTTTCTGTATGTTAGCTTGTCAAACTGCTAAGCTTGCTTCTATCTTTAGTACAATCTTTTTCTCTTTATACAATTCTAATTTAAGACTTTCTATATATTTTAACTTATAGAATGAAACTCATTGTTGTGGAGTGGCTTTTGATCTAAGAGATGTCCATTAACATAAGGGAATGGGAGATTGTTTTTGCCAATCCCTCCTCCTGCTGCAGCCCCTGAACCTCGCAAAAATGAGTTCAAGAAGTTTGGAGGACCCTTCAGAACAGTGGCGTAGCGTGGGTTGTCAGCACCCGGGGCAAAGCAAGTAATTTGCGCCCCCTAACCCGTGGATTTTAGCAGGGGGCAGAGAGCTGCGAGTGCGAGCGCCCCCCAGATGTTGTGCCCGGTGCGGCTGGCCCCCCCTGCACCCCCCAAGCTATGCCACTGTTTCAGAAGAATGTGGAAGATGACATGAAAAGTTCAGGGGACTGCAGCTGGAAGAACTTGCAAAAATTTATTTCACTCTTGATCAAATGCCGCTCTACAAGGTTATTGCCCATTGCATATATATTTTAAGATATGGATTATATTATTAAGATACAAGTAGCATTAAAAGTGAAATCCTCAGTTCAGTAATTCTACTGAACATTAATTAAAACTAGATTGTTTGATGATCCATTGAGGAAGGGTTAACCAGTGACTGTTCTATTATGATCTTACTTATCAGTGGTGGAAACTTTATTGCTATTTAAGTTACTTTTATTTAATATTTTAATATTATGTTTACTTAGTTACCTGAAGTAACTTGAAGTAACTAATTCTCTTTGGGTTAGTCCTAGTATTTTGTTACAAGTTAAGAATAATTTGAAGAGTTCCAGTTCAGTTGGTAGAGCATGAGAGACTTAATCTCAGGGTCATGGGTTCAAGTCCCAAGGGCAAAAGATCCCTGCATCGCAGGGGTTTGGACTAGGTGACCCTCGTGGGCCTTCCAACTCAACAATTCTGTGATTCTAACCAGGGCATCTTTACATTTTGATGAATTTAATCTGGGACAGTGGTATGGATTTTCTGGAAAAGTTTGAGTGGAAATATTGTTTACCCTATATCAGCTTGTTAGCATGCTAATTTAGCATGCTTAGATTGTATAGTTGGTTCAGTGTCTAGGGGATAGTAGTCTGAAAAGGTTAGTTGCAACTTTGAAATTGCCTGTTTTGATACTGTATCCATTCATGATGTTGCAAATAAAATTTAGGTAACAATGTACTTTTAAAACAAAATTAACTGCAGAAAAGGGTGATACCAAACAGTAGGCATACTACAAGTAGACCTACTGAAAACAATGAAAACATTTATCTCAGTTAGTCAACTCTGACTTGAATGCCACCAATTGTAGTGGCAAATCTGCTGTCTCACTCACATCATTACTATCTGCAAACATCTGTCTATATAAAAAGTGTAATTCATGTTATGCTGCAGTAAATTCACTGATCAATTACTTTATTTTTCCGTGTATAAGACTAGGTTTTTCCCCTAAAAAATAATGTCAAAAATTAGGGAACACGTTTTACACGGATACATCTCCCCCTACTTTCTCAAATCTGAATCCCCTGAAATAGGGGGCGTCTTATAGACGGAAAAATATGGTAAATAACTTTTCATCTTAGTTTCAAGACTCCTCATACTGGTAGGGAATGAGTTCATTTATTTGGGAAAGAGTAAGTTATTTTCTTTTCACTTTTGCCATGCAAATGTATAGGATGATATCTGGTCATACTTGGAATAGACGCATCAAAATCAATGGACTTGGGTAATTTAAATTGATTGGTTTCAATGAGTCTATTCATGAGTATGACTAACACTGGCTATTACCTATAATCTTGGGTCCATCACATGACCTGTGAAAATTGTGGTGGTGATGTCTGTTTTCAGCAGTAAGTAGCCATGGTTCATTAGAAAATCTCCAAAATTCCTAAATTGACTCTTAAGCTGACACCACCTTCCTCTGTAACGACTGTACACCCACATAATCTATTCCAGATGATTGGGAGAGGAAATTTATTCCACCATCAGTGTCCATTCTGCCAGTAGATGAATACCATTGAATTTTATTCATAATAAATTGGTGACTTATTAGGGCTATCTCAGATGTCACAAAGTAATGAAAAATCAAAACTCTCCTCAATACTTTGTGACACTTTAGATGATTCTAATAATTGCATTGGCCCACTGATAGGGGTTCCTTGCAAATATGCCTAAATCTTGGTTGCTCTTTGTACCTGTTCTTGCTTGACTGCAGATGGCAAGAATTGAACTCTGTATTCCAAGAACTGCACTATGGCTTTGTCCATTCATGTTGTTTTCTATGCTGTGATGAATAGTTCTGTTTGCCTTTTGAGCAGTGAAATGTGTGGAACTGATTATTGTATTATTGGAAATAAATCCTGGTGGCTTTTCTCAATTATAATGTTTACTTAAGTTAAAAGAAATGAAAACTTTTTTTTAACTAAGAAATGAATACTTTTTTATTTCGAGTGTATGTATAAAACTTTGTGTTTGTTTCTAATGATTAATGTATTGTACTTGCCAATTTGAATTGTTTAAAAATGCAACTATACAGGCACAAAGGCATGCTTCTGTAATTACCATTTTCATTCACTATGACAATCCTATGAGAACACAATGGCCTGGTTCAGAAATCATGGTAAGACAAACTATGACTTAATCAGGATTGTGTGGGATTCCAAAGAGAAACTTGTGGTCACATTGCTCCTTTCCTGGCTTTATTCCAATGCTAGGTCAAGGTTTTACTTCAAAATGATTTCTGAAACTCCGCCTTTTTATAAAACAAAAGAAGAACCCTTGTTAGCTGGAAAAACTCAAGGCATTGAGTGTTGCCCAGGCCCTTAAAACTGACTGCTAGTGGTCCCTAAGAATTCTGACAGTACCCCATACCTAAATAGGACTGCCTATTGTTGATCTAAAATATTTTCCTCAGCTTGCTGTCAATTAACTTGAACTCAATTAACTTGCAGTCCTCTGGTACTTAAGTTAAATTAGCTGTTGAATTCTCAGAGTTCTGCTGTCTCATTTGGGTGTCTGCTTAGAATGCACAAAACTGGTTGCTTACTTCAGTTCAGTCTCTTTGGTTCAAAAATTGAAGTGCTAACCCATGAAGCTTATATGTGACTATTTGTGCTTGATTATTCTTCATTAATTTAACATAAAAGTTGGAGTTCATTGTTTGACCTCTGAAAAGGACCTCTAAGGTTCAGTGTTGAACCAGTGAAATAGTTTATAGAACTTTATATTTATTTTGGCAGGCATTAATCTGGTTAGTTTTTATGTACATTTTATCTACTGCTGTGTTTATGTTTTAGTATTCAATTGGCTTTTAACATTATGTTTCTTAAATTGTGCTTAGTTTAATTGTTAGCTGCCTTTGGCATCTGTTGGACAGAAAATAAAATATTTCATATAGAACTAAAACCTAGGGATATCAAGCACATAGAAACGAATTGGCAGTTTTAAAAGCCAGGAAGATTTTTGGTCAGCTTTTCCCCATACCCCACTACTGTATGCCAGGTATTTTAGAACTCAAGCAGCTAGTATCTGTAGATTCCTATTTTGATACAAGTATTATCTGCAGCAAAATGTTGCAGTTTACTCAGCTCCTGTTCTTTTTAGTCTTCTTTAGGCAGGGTTCAGAAGGATGGGAAAGAATGAACCCTCTTCCTTTCTAATCCATCTTTGAGGCAGTATCTACTGTACTAAAGAATTGGGTGGCAGGTAGTAGAAAAAGAGAAATAAAAGCATTTATTTCATTCCATTTATGAATTGCTTCCTGTGAAACAGCTCAAAGCAATCTAACATTAAAAAACACAGGCATTTTTTAGCTATTAAGCTTGGATGAGAATTCTGGAGAGTAGTAAATGGAAAAATCAACTTTATTCATTTTCTTTTCACCTCAAACATCACTGTGTAGTCTAGGGAATAAAGGGCTTTTTATTTTTTTGAAAAACACATCACAACACCTGCTTCCAGAATGCTTTTTCTAAGCTGATAGGTGTTTGAGCTGGCTAATTACCTCCCCACCCCCATTGTAAATACACCCCATGCCAAACTAGCACCTCAACAGCATTCTGTCTGGAAGCTAACAGATGCTTGTCAGGTTTTGGATGTGAAAAAAAACTTAACTTACAGATGAATATATTTATATACATGCAGGGAGCCCCCAAGAAAACGTAGACAGCTCTGTCTTATTTTGAGGTAGTGCTATTCCACCTCGCCTGGTTCCCAGTGGAAGCCAGTGCTGGCAGTTTCACCAGCAATATCCCTTCCCTAAGTCATTTCAGGAAACCATTAGTACTCATCATTCTGTGGGCCATACTCAGATTTGGTACTCTACCCTTGCAGAGGTTACGGATCGCCTGAAGCTAAAATCTGATAAAGTCTGATGAAGCTAGTGAATCCTTCTGTACTTACGACTGATTGTATGAATCTGTTTTCATAGATGTTAATGCAGTATTACCAGTAGTATTTATTTTAGGAACCCAAAATCCATTGCACAATGCTAACGGGGTGTTAATGCCAAATATTAAATGTATATTCAAATGTCATTTTATATACTTTAGTTTATTGTGGAGCTTTGTATTTATTAAATGTTCCTTTCAAGCACATGGAGATCACATAGTGATCTACTCATTGAGCTTTCCGCCCAGGTGAAACACGATAGCTCTTCTGAATAAACTATGTGCATCAGTGTACATTTTAGTTATATGTACTGTTTTATTGTGCTACTCTCATTTCACAGTGATGACTGTTTTGACAAAGAGATGAGAGAGGAAGGAGTTTAATATATGTGTGGGAAAAAATAGTTAAATGTAGGCTAGCGAATATAAACATTTAAAATCTGTGTCCAATTTTTGTTTTTGTTTCTGAGCCTGCAACATATTTATTCTGAACAATCAGTTTCTTCATGATGAGGACTGTAGACTAGCCTCTTCTTAAAAGGCAGCCCAGATTTACAGGAATACAAACCATGTATTTCAGTCTAGAGTTTATAGTTGGTGATAGGACATAACCACCTAATGTTTATTGTGAATTGTGGCAGATCTGCCACTTCTTAAATGGTATTGGTATGATTGTCCCTACTACATCTGATCTTGTTTATTTTGAACACTTATTTTCTAAGGAATTGGCATTTCATTTTCAGATTGTCTGCATCAGAACCATTTTTTTACTCTGTGTTGTAACTTTTGATTAAAGCACTATACATTAGCATATAAATTGTAACAGTTCGTTTGTTTTTATGGGAAAAAATTTAAAACAAGATTTGGAAAAACTATGGGTGGTGTTTGATGTTAGTCATACTTAGAGTATGTATAGCTATTGAAGTAAATGAATTTAAGTAACTTTGATTTCGCTGGGTCTATTTTCTGAGTACGACTTGGTTGGGTTTCACTCGTAAGAAAATTATGCACAAATGGTATGGAGCTTTGTTTGATCAAAAAATGTATGTGTTTGTTTTCTTTAGTGGACCAACTACATCCATGGGTGGCAGGACCGGTGGGTGGTCTTGAAGAACAATACTCTAAGTTACTACAAGTCTGAAGATGAAACTGAGTATGGCTGCAGAGGCTCAATCTGTTTGAGTAAGGCTGTCATTACAGTAAGTGTTGTTTTAAAGTTTCTTTGTGCCCATGCTTTATGTACATTTCCAGACAATAATAAATACAAGCGAATATGGTAAAAAAAGAATAATTTTTAGTGTAATCTTCTGTCAGAGCAATATGGTTTAGAAATACTTGCATAAGAGCTGTCAATATTTTTTAGTTAGCTATAGGAAGGATAGAAAATCTTTGCAAGAATTTATTTTACAGTATAAAATTCTGAGATGCACAGCAATCAAGCGTGTGCCTTGGATTCAGGTGAATCCCAATTCTAAGTGGGGTGCCTCATAGGGTTTTTGGGATCTGTTAGAATTGAAATGGGAAGTATATGAGGAAGCAAGAGACAAAAGCAGGGACACTGAAGCACTTTACGGTGCCTCAGCAATCCAGACATCAGAACAATTTCTGCTTACCTGTATCTGTCAAAAATTAAAGTAGCATCTTTAAGCTTACCATACAAGGAATAATACTGGGGTGGTTGATGAAGAAGAGAGAGCAGACACCACTGACAGTTCAAGCTTACAATCAGTGGGAATGATATTACCCCCAAAATAAATCCATTTTAGTTATTTGTGACTCCCAAATCAAATTTAAATATGCCTAGCACAAAAGCCCCTGGATCTATTTGCCTATTATTTGGCAAGCTTTATCCATTCTGGCGGGGCTAGTATGCTTTCAGAATTCATCCATTTATCTTGGAGGGGGAAATGCTAAACTACACACACACACACACACACACACACACACACACACACACAAACACTTCCAATAGTGAAGGGTGTGGAGGACAAAGTAGACCTGGTTGGACTGTAAAGTGAGTTAGGCAATAAAGTGCCTTGGACGCTAATGTACTGTTTTCTAGAGCACCAGATTATGGTCTGAACTGAATCTTGTGACCAGTGTACACACGTAAGAGCAATATTGCAATAATTCTGAAACCATCTTAAGACCAGCATATCAAGTGACCACATGATTGTTTCCTGATTCATCAGCAGATCTGTATGGAAGCACCCATGCTGTAGCAGCTCTCGTGCTCTTGGTATTAATGTGTGATTCAGGCTTCAGGTGGCTTCATCACATGTTTCTTAAAGTGTATCATGGGGCTAAAAAAAAAAAAAGAAGGCTTGTCCA
Source organism: Podarcis raffonei (assembly GCF_027172205.1). NCBI lineage: Eukaryota > Metazoa > Chordata > Lepidosauria > Squamata > Lacertidae > Podarcis > Podarcis raffonei. The sequence continues at coordinate 29,375,978 of NC_070612.1, forward strand.
GGCCAGGCTCAAGAGACCTGAATCGCATGTGTAAGAACCACATGTACAGCTGGAGCTTGTTTGTTTTTTAATGCAGTGTTTCTGCTGCCAAGGAGACAAGCCACTTTTGAAACAGCAGCTTGCCTCTTTTAAAAGTGGGAAAGGTATGTTTTCTAAGAAGATTTTGCCATTCATTAATTTGTAAATATTTGTGTTAACAAAAATACTTTAAAATGTCTTGTTGCCCCATTTATTGGGGTCTTCTTGTACATCAGGGGTGGGGAACATTTTTAAACTCCACAGACCAGATCCTTACTGTGACCAGCCTAAATTGGCAGGTGGGTGGCCATGAAACAACATAATTATGATTTCGCATGGTTGACAGATGGGCAATGTCTCAAAATTGGTTAGTATTGAACCGTAGTCACTTGATGATATAACAGTGTTTGCTGTTGTGGTTTCATTAACTACACACTACCAAATTTTATGATTTTGCAAAAACAGTCATGGAGTTTGCGTCCTAAAATATATTCGCTAGGTAGTGTAAAGTTGCAGCAACAGCTACCTGTAGCATGGCAGTAATTTAAAGCAGTTTAATAGTAACCCTCTTCTTTCCTGAATAATCCCTGGGAACTTGTGAGGGGGCAAGAGAACTCTAACATAATTCTGTGCATCCTTACCAGACTAGCACTCCTAATTTTGAGGGAAGGCATGAATGTGACCAAGTTAAAAAGCAGGACTAAAAAGTTTAGTTAATTTTAAAAAGGGATGGGAATCCAACCCAGTCTTGGCCTGCCAAGGGGTTCAGTTTGGCCTGAAAGGCCATTTTCTCCAAACCATGCCCATTAGATGATATAACTGGTGACTTCAGCTGATGGGCAGGAGGGCAGGGTTCAATCCTGCATTGGTTATGCACCCTGTTCCCACATATTGTTTAGGACAAAAACCCAATAAAGAGGCTCCTGTCAGTTTATCTCTTTGGTTTCTATGTCTTTGAAAGCAGGCGGATCCCATATTTGATTATATGCACTGCTAGTTAATAATTAGCTTCAGCTGTTCCTCCATTAGTACCATAACAACTTTATATGATACCAATCTGTACTGTTCAGATTTGTCATTTAGAATGTTAAGTGAGAAAATTATTGTAGCATAGGATTTAGAAAACCATATTGCTGCAGATTCACTGTCCAGACATGAAGAAAATGTTTTAAGTTAAAATTACATTTTAAAGACCTCAGATTGATATGCTAGAGTTACACCATCCCTCTTCCTGATACTGAAAGAATTTTTTTCACAGATCTTTATCTGCTGTTTATAATAAAATGTAATATTTGTGTCATAAATTGGTTAGTGTTGAGCCATAGTCACATATAGCAGTGTTTGCTGTTGTATTTTCGTTAAGAACACACTACAAAATTTTATGATTTTGCCAGAACATATAATCTGGTAACATTGCAACTACATCTTTTAAAAATCAGAAGCCCTGTGTTGCATCTTCTTAGACTATTACTTAAAAACGCTCCAATCCCTGTAACTTTGAAGCAACTTGTGAAACTACCTCACTGGTGGAACATGCCCTTCACAACAATTGTACACAATTGTGAACAGATGTACAGTTTCTGATTCTCTTTCCTTGACCTGATTGTTTTCTGATTATTTAGAGAAGGCTTGGCAACTATTGTTTAGGAACTGCTGTGGAACCTGAGAGGAAGTGTAGTGGAAGCAGTAAATCTTCTGTATAAACACAGTAGATGTTGCACTGCACATTTATTTACAGCAGAGGCACAGGTTTGCTTCCTTTATAGGCTGGGGAAATAGCTATGAAGCAATTGCTTTGAAAGTTTTTAAAGGAAAAATGTAATTTATAATTTCAAACTCACCTCCCCCCTCCCCCGAAAAAAGAAAAATACCCTTTTAAATTGCATCTGTTCTACTAAGATGTAGATGCCAAATGCAAACCAATTTTGTGTGGCAACTGAATCTCTGAAGATAACCTGTTGGCAGTGATATGCCCTCTAACATTTCAAATGTGAAAATAGGGACCCTCCCGCTCATGAGTGAATGGTACAAAGCAGAGTGTAACAGCCCAATTAAGATTGTCCCCAGCTTGTGAAAGGCAGGACACCTATTTATTACTGATTCCTCCTACTCAATGCAGCCCCTGAAAAGCTTATCTTGAGTATTGGGAGGATATTGGGCTATACCATAGATTGCTATAGTTTGCAGTGCCTCTAGTTGCCCTGTAAATGAAGATTTGAAGGGAAAAAAAGTTTATTTAAAAGGGGAGAAGGGTCAGGTGACCCACACCTTGGAGCATGAATCTAGTGCCTCCCCACCCCCCACAAATAACATTCCTCCCTGTCTGGCTGTTGCATTTACAGACACCTTAGTCAAGAAGCATCCAATCTCCCATTCCTTATTTTGTGCAGCAGTTGCCAATCAGGCTACTGCTTGGTCATGATACTCCAGTCACCTTAACTGAGAGGCACCAAGGAGACTCTCCCTCTCTGTTTCCCTTTCATCTCTGGAAATCTTTTCAGTTGGTTAGGCCTTCATGGTCAAGGCATTCTGATTATAGTAGACAAATCACCTCCATCCTTCCTCCCCACTTTAGAGCCAGGGAGGGGCAGGGATCATTGCACAATTGTCAGGGTGGTTTCCACCCTCTCTGTCATTTCCAGATTGAGTACAAGGCTCACTCTCCGTGGCATGCAACACTGTGGAAACCTGACTTTGAAACTCCTGATACAAGCATAATGTTACAGCTGCATTTGGCCGTAAAAGCACTGTGGTGTTTTTACAAAAATTTGCTTGGGTTGAGTGAACATGGTTGCTGGGTTGTAAAATAGAAGGGTGGGGGGAGTTGTTGGTCTGTTTGCCCTTGCAATACAGCCAAAAAATGTTTTCCTCCAGTAGTTTTTTTTATATATATATATATAAAATAACATATTGATAGAAAGCATTGAAAAATAAATCCATGGTTGCAAAATGTTGCCTCGCTGAGTATTTGTTGTTTAATGTTAAAACTGTTTTTAAGTCATGTGTGCAGAATGAGAATGGGAAGGTGCATGGTTCAGTATTTAAGGCTTATTGGAATAAGAAAAATAACATACTTCAAAACAACTATGATAATACTTACCGTATTTTTCGCCCTATAGGACGCACCGGCCCATAGGACGCACTTATTTTGGGGGGGGGGGAATAAAGAAAAAAAAATTGTTTCCCCCCCGAGCCCCAAAGAGCAAAGAAGCCATAACAGTGAGCGGGATGGATCCCGCTCGCTGTCCTGGCTTCGTTTTTAGCTTCGGGGCTGGGGGTCCAGGAGCGAAGGCGAGGTTGCGCAACCTCGCCATCGCTCCCGGAGCTTGCTTGCGGGGCGGGGGAAACCCGAGCTTCCCCCAGCCCCCAGAATGGGTCCGGGAGCGATGGCGAGGTTTTGCAACCTCGCCATCGCTCCCGGAGCTTGCTTGCGTCACTGGAAGCTGGGGGCGGGGGAAGCCGGAGCTTCCCCCGTCTCCAGCCCCCAGAACAGGCTGTTGCCCGCAAGCCTTGCACGCCTGGGGGGAACTCCCCCCGGGCGTGCAAGGCTTGCGGACACCTGCGCGAAGCACGGGGCGTCCTCCGGAGGGCGCCCCATGCTTTGAGCTGCAGGCTGCCGCCCGCAAGCCTTGCGAGCCCGCGGTAACTCCCCCCGGGCGCGCAAGGCTTGCGGACACCTGCACGAAGCACGGGGCATCCTCCGGAGGGCACCCCGTGCTTCGGGCTGCAGGCTGCTGCCCGCAAGCCTTGCGAGCCCGCTGGAACTCCCGCTGGGCTTGCAAGGCTTGTGGATAGCTTCCTGAAGCCTGGAGAGGGAGAGGGGTCGGTTCGCACCGACGCCTCTCGCTCTCCAGGCTTCAGTGAAAGCCTGCATTCGCCCCATAGGACGCACACACATTTCCCCTTCATTTTTGAAGGGGAAAAAGTGTGTCCTATAGGGCGAAAAATACGGTAACAATTGTATAATGCCTTTGAGTGCTCAAAATGTCTCACATATGTTATGTAGCTGCAGTCCTTACAACAGTGCTGTGAGGCAGTGGTAGGGAACCTCTGGCCCATGGGCCAATCTTGGTTTGCCGTGGGTTCTAGTTTTGTCCTTGAGGCTGGTTTCTTTTTTTTAAGCACACCCACTTGTCCATCAGCTGACAGCACTCCAATTAGCCGGGGTGGGAGTTTCAATTCCTCATGGAACTGGCATATGTAGTCATGGCAGCAGGATTTAATCTCTCGCTCATCAGCTGTTGAGAGGAGACTTAAATTCTGCTCAGTTCGGCAGGATTCAGTACAAGCCCCTTCTTGATGACAGGGGTTTGCATTGAAACCTATACTAAAATGGAGGGGCAACCCTTCGTTTTAGCTAGGTGTTTAGTACACACTGCTTGTCATCAGGAAGGGGTTTGCCTTTAACTGCCTACTTAAGTTGAGCTTTCATCTTCTGTTTTAGCAAAGAGCTTTGAAGTGCTGCCATAGTGACCTCAGGTGATTGATAAGTGGATAGCCCTACCCACCTGTCAAATTTTGTCTAAACCTAATAAGAACCTGGTCCATGGAGCCAAATGTTTCCCCACCCCTTCTGTAAGCCAGGTCATATTTAAGTCGTATTGCAGATGGCAGTGTCTGAGGTTGGGGGAGGGGGAGCTTTAGTAAGGTTCACCTAGAAGTTCATGGTAGAGACAAGATTTGAACCAGGTACCTTCTGATGCAAAGTTCAGTCTTTTGACCATTCCATGATACAAAGAAGACAGTCTATGTCTTCTTTGTCTGCACCAGGACTTTACAGCCAGTCGCTTCCTGCCCATACATCTCACAAAAGCTGCCCTTACAACTTAGGGGACCCTCCAGAGCAATATTGCACCTAGGGGCTGCTGTTGGAAAGGGAAATTGACTGAATCAGCAACAAACACTGAGTTTGTAATAAGTTATTTGTACAGAAACCTCTCTGGATCTCTGACCAATGTTTTGAATGAAGAAGGGATTCCAATAAGCAAGCTGAAAACTTTATTGGAAGAATGACAACATTTTGGCCAATGCACTCGACTTTAGTGCAAGATTATCTGATCATTAAGTAGACTGGAAAGCTATCTAAAACTTGCTACAAGTGTCACACACAACAAAATGTTGTGGTGTGGAATGCTGTTGTTCAAGCTAGGATTCATGCACACTGAGCATTCTTAGTGGGCTGTTTGAGTCCCCCTACTGATATCTCCCTCTTGTGCATGGATGGGTCTGCTTTTGCTACGCAAGGACTGCCACTCAGAATTGAGATCTTTGTTTGTATATCTGATAAAGAAAGCAATGTTGTGAAGAATGCATCTTTTAAAAGTTAATCTCAGTATTGCATACACCTATGTGGTTATAAGTGGGCCAGAATTATGGTATCAGTGCAAAATACTCAGCAGTATTTTCTGTAGCTAACTAGGTTTGCATCTTATCAGTGCTTGGATGGGACACCTCGGAACCTCAATGTATGTCACTTTACGCTGTGTTTAAGAAATGTTGCATGTAAATGTGACCAATAGTTGCAGTGGTAGACATTGTAATGAACTGAAAATAATAGCAATGAAATGACATCCCGTGTCACCCGAATGAGCTGTATGTACCTCGTGAAAGCCGTGATTGTGATGTTAATAAGGTTCTTAGTTCATAATTAATTTTTATCCTTTGAATTTCTTTGTTCCTGTACTGTGTTTGACCTGATTAATAGAGCTAATAAGAGTATTAGCAAAAATTGAACTTTTATAACCTGTGGTGTGCTTTGTGCATCCATTAAAGATTTAAATACTAAAAGAAGAGGAAATTAGGTGCAGTTCATTAGGTACTTTAGTTTAGGTCCAATTACAAAAGGTGGGGTGTTTATGAATTGGTTATATTGGTAGTAAGCTTTAATAACTATTCAAAGGAACTAATATTGAAAACAACCCTAAATCTCTACTAGTGACAAAAGAACAACAACCTAGGGAGCACATTAAATACCAAGCAGTGTTGCCAGCTAAAATAGTTCTTGATATGGAAATTCAGGAAACAAAAGTAACACGTTAATTTCAATCCAAGACTTGGTAGTGCCTTCTTGAGTTTGCTCAAGTGCCAGAGCTCTATGGAAGGGAAAGAGAAAGAAAGAAAAAGAACACTAACATGAGGAAAATATGTGCTTCCTAAACAGCAGAGGCCAACTGGTCACTGAGCAGAGGTGCAAAAGGGCCAATTTCTCTGGAGCAGATTAAGCTTGAGGAGAGGAGGAAAGAGGAAGGAATAAAAGGTTCTGCATTCATCCATTTTTCTACACACTCCGCTAGGTCAGATGCTCAGAAGAACTAATTTCTGAGCATGACTAACATTGGATACAACTCCATGCAACTTCTTAACAAATTGAATCACACACCTTTGTCTTTTATAAAATGGCTCTGCATGACATGTGAATGCAGCCAAAGTCTAAAATCCAGTTGTAAAATATTAGTTTTAGCAATATCTTTTGTGTTCCTAGACCTGACTAACTTTGTATCATCTATTTTTAATATTTAATTTAGATGGAGCTGTGTTTTATAGACTCTTAAATATTCTGTCACCTATAGGGTTTCCAGACTCTGAAACAGACCTTTTTAAAAGATAGAAAGAAGAAAGGATATTCTTTGGGGACCATTTTTCAGACAGAAAAGTAAAGTTGAACAACTCAGCTATGTGCAGGGGCCTGTAAAATAAGCTCTGAAGAGCAGCAGTAATTGTGTTTGAATATGAAGTAAAATTCTGACAGTATGCCTGCTGTGTTTATTGCTGGTTGAACAGGAAATCAGTGATTAATCTGCCTGGCAGAATCATTTCCCAACAGCATTGGTAATCCACCATACAAAGCTACTAGCTTCCAAAGAATACAGTATCGGAAGTGGCAGGACTGCTAGACAAAAAGTGATGGAATTATATATCCCTTGGGTAGAACATGGTCTCAGAGCCTTCAACTGGTAGGAAGTTTGAGCAATAACACTCCACTGGGCAATAGGCCTGGGCAGTATATCAATATATCACCCAGGACCGGTATGAAGAGCAGGCCATGATGTCAGCTTCACTCAGTGGTATATTGCTGGGGAAACCGCCACTGCTCCTGAGTCCCTATGCCAGTGGCAGGGTGGGGGCTCAGTGAAACTGCTCAGCTGAGGGGATCGTGGTTGCTGCTCCCCGCAACAAATAGTTAGCACTGAGGCTGTCTCAGCTGGGGAAGGGGAATGTTCCTGATCCCCAGCTGAGCAGTGCAAACAAGCTTCATTGTCCCAGCCCACAAGTGCCTGAGTGAAACCACCAGAGCTGGGGCAGTTTCACCCAGTGTCTTGTGGGCAGAGACCAATGCATTTTGGTTTTTTCAACACTGTGATATATCGCCAAACCGCAATGTTTGGCTAGTGATACACTGCGATGTTGAAAAGCTGGTATCGCCCAGCCCTACTGGGGACATGAGCTGGGTGTTTCTTGTAGCCTTAGTCATGATTCTGCAGTAACTGACAGTGGTGTCATAAACATACTTTAACTTCTGGAAAAGGAGGAAGAAAGGCTGTATGAATTAGCAAGTTCACTGGCCCTTCAAATAGGGCTGATGCTAAATGGTAAATTACAAGTAGCATGTAATGGTAGGCTTTATTGCACGTTGAGCTTGTAAAAAAGAATGCCATGTGGTGCACTGAGATTTTGTTTTCTGCTTGGCTTTGATAGTCACTCACAGGCAGTTTCAAATTATTTGTTGATCTAAATGCTCCCTCTCCTGTGTTGGTCTAGATTAAGATTTACAAAGATGCATCCTGCTTTTACAAACTAGCAACTCGTCCTTTAGAGAGGCATCCTGGAAGGCCTAGAGCAGTCTACAGATAGACAAGTCTTTGCAGCCAAAGATTTGGGTAAAGATAGTCATACAGCACAATCCTAACCATCCCTAGTTGGAAGCAATCACCAACCTTGTTCCATTGTGAAAGTTCCATTGTAAAAGTTACGTTAATAAATCATATTAATGATTCACTTCCATTCTCCTTCAGTTGAGGGAAGGCAGAATCTTCAACTCTGAGGCTGTTCCTCATTCTGTTACCTGACCTGTGGCAAATGTCTATTGTGATGTTGAAATTCTAAATAAGCAGTGCTCATTGTTATGAACCTGTCAAAGAAGCAACTGCATTACTAGTTCCATGAGGTTTGAATGAGACTTAGTTCCAATAATGATTTGTAAGTGAACTGGTGCAAAAAATGCTTTCAGATTTTCTTTTCATGGAAGGGGAATTGGAATATCGCTCGGCTTCTGGCTTCCATATTATGGTGCTCAGGCAAGTAGACAGTTTGCACAAGTAGTTGGGATGGCATTTCATCTCTGAGAAACTTACAAGAGATTTTGTAGTGCTGAGGCCTCATCTTTCAAAATAAGTATTGGCCAATTGTATGGAAATGCGAACTATGACACGTGAGTGTCATCTTCCAAGCAGCCACATTTAAGCTTGCATGAAACTCTGCGTCTAAGAACCTCTCCTGGCTTACAACACTTCCTGGGGTTTTCATGAATCAGAAGCAATCTGTGCTGCTACTATTCAGTCTTCTGAGATCTGGTGTCTTCTGTACTTCTCTTACCACAGTGCTACTGTATCTAATTATACTGGGTTGTTCCCCCTCCTCACAAGTTGCTGTGTTTTTTTATAGAAACCTTCACTGGTGAGTCTTGAATAATCATGGACTTCAGGGCACATATAAGTAAAAGCTCTTAAGGAAGTAGTAGGTTAGGTGAAATATGGGAAATAAACTTATAGAGAAACTACCATTGAGGAGGACATTCTGTCCTGGTCCACAAACAGATCACTGACATGTGATGCAATTAAGTAAAAGGAGGTGGGAGGGGGCTATTGCACCCTTGGCTCTTACATGAAACAGACTACAATCTTTTGTATTGTATGGCATGCCAATTTGTATAATACGATAGCTATAATTAATCATTCTACTGCTGCTTACTCTTCAGGGTCTTGACCCTGAGTGAGAACCTGGAGGCTGAGAGGTAGGGTGTGTCAGAAGGAAAAATCAATTAATACTGATTTATATGTAGTTTATATATAGTAGTAACTTTGTGTTAATGTAACATTTTTATATGTTTTTTATGTTTTTTATATGTTTTGTTTAAGATATTTGTTGTTGCTTCAGTTAAGATATATTGTTAATGTATTAAACAGTATAGAAATTAAATAATCATCAGAACAAACATCACTGCAAGGCATAATTATTATGTTCCTGCTCACTCTAGTGCAGCCTTCCCATAGCCTGGTCCTCTCCATATGTTTCATATAGCAACTCAAATCATCCCTGGCACTGGCTATGCTGGCTGGGGCTGATGGGAATTGGAGTTCAAAACATCTGGAGAACACAAGGTTCTGCTCTAATGAAAAGTTGCATACCACTGATTTAATACTTCCCTTCCCATGATGGTCTGAAGGGATCATTTTAAGCTTTGGGGCTGGAGTATTCCGCGTGAATCTGCTGTATGCTGAAGTTCATCTGCTTTCATCATAATCAAGAAATACTATTTTAAAGGGAAACCTCTAATGTAATTGCTTTCTGCTGCTTTCATTGGTTTGGTGTTGTATGTTTCTATGCACTGGTTTTTAATTGTATTCTGGTTTTTATTGAATTGTTGCTGCCTTGGAGATTGGTGTCTCGGTCAAAAATACAGGATATTAAATGTGTCAATAAATTTTACTGCATTCTCAGTAGTAATTCTACTCATGCAGTTAACTTATTTTGTAGATCTTCATTAATGTTCAGAGTTTGCTTCATTAACCTTTCTATTTCATAAAGGTACTATATTCTGATTTTTCTTGGTTGAATCCTGACAGTGCAACATTAATAATCATGATTATCTCAGTTTGGCTGAATATAGCAACTAATATGAAACATAATGATTAACTTTTATTGGGTCTTTTAATGTGAATTGTCATCTGCTGTGGTATCGATGATAAAGGCTGGATATAAATATGAATAAATGAAAATACCTGTGTGGTGTGTGGTGTTGTTTTTTAAGATTAAAGTAGCAAATTATGGAAAAGGCTTTATCTGAGATTTTAGAGAGCCACTGCATGTCACAGTAGTCCGTACAGGGGTACATAAACTGATGGTCTAATTTGGTATATGGTAGCTTGTTAAAGGACTGCTAAGACTGTCACAGAAAATGAAGCTGGTGAAATCAGGTTTAACATGATTTGGGCCCGGTGAATGGTCTGGGAGTATCTGGAGCGGCAGCATTGCCAAAACTAAGCAGGTATGAACTTGGTTGGGAAACAATGAGGTCCGTCCCCCCGAAACATGGCAAACGGCAAGGTGCCACGTGTTATCTCCTTTATGTATAATTCTTATTGTTATAATGACCTTCCATTTTTCCTTCCACAGCCCCATGATTTTGATGAGTGCAGATTTGATATTAGCGTGAATGATAGCGTTTGGTATCTACGGGCTCAAGATCCAGATCATAGACAACAATGGATAGATGCAATTGAACAGCACAAGGTATGGTTTCTGTTCCTTAGCAATTAATAATGGTGTGTGGTTATGGATGAGCCTCCAGGGGCTTTGCTTAAACACTTCAGTGACATTTCTATGCCAAAACAGATGCAGATGTCCTCAAGAATTGAAAATCGTATTTAAGTATTGTAACCTGTGATATAAGAATGGGTATAATGAGTGAAATGACAATTATGTAAGACTTTGCACTTGACAAATGTAGCAGTAATGAAAGGCTTGGTGATACTTGGAATCAATGCGTGGCAATACAGAAAATAAGCAACATCAATTATATCCAGCAAATAAGAGTTTAAACCATTTTGAGCAAGCTATCATATGCTAATGGTAAAGTTTAAAAATAGATTGTTACAAGGATTAAAGTAAGAAGAACTTGTAGTGGTTGTTAAAAATACAATGCTAAAAGATGCTGTTGAATTGATCTTGAAGATAATGACTGGATGTGATGTTAGTTTTCAAAGGTTTTTGAAACTAAAACTGAACTATGATTTGGTTTTTTGTGTTCTTGTATAGTGGTTAGGCATAAAGATAATGTTCCTAATCAGATTAAAGTCATATGGTTAAACATTTAATATTCTGATTTGGGTCTGAATGATGGATCTGGTGCTCGTGTGGCAGTATAAGCAACCAGCTGTTGATTTTTCAAAGGGTATTATGAAGTTACAGAAGGAGTGAACTTTCCATTAAACATCTTTCCTGGAAAATCAAATGTGCTTTTCTTTATTCAGAACATTTATAGGATGCATATTTTGCACGCAAGCCAGTATTAAATAATATACAATAGAATGAAAACACTAAAAATATTCTTTCAAAAGGCTATAAAGTCAACAAAGCCAAAAACACACATAGCAACCTCTAAAAGAACCTCAGCAACTGAACTTGGAGAAATGGGGGGGGGGGATGCATGTGACCAGGCTGCCTGTGTGGTTGGGATATGCCTGTGGCCCTTCAGATGATGGACTTCAACTCCCATCAACCTCAGTCAACATGATTAATGGTGTTGGATGCTTAAAATCATAGTGTTTTTGGTATCTGATGAAAACAAAGAAAGTAATACAATAATCCAGAACTGTGTGTGAAAAAATAATAGAAACAATAATACAATGAGTCTAATCAGAAGTCAAATGTGTTTATTTTGTTTCTCTCTTTTTAAACTCTTAACCCTTTTTTCTTTTTCTTTTTTTCTTTTACCCCTTTCCTTTTCTTTTTCTTTTTCTTTTAAATATGAAAATTTGAGTAAGTTAAAGTGATGTTCTATAACTTGTCAATTATTGTTAAGTATGGGCAATTGTAATGAACTGATGTGGTTTTTCTTGTTATCGTTGAATCTTAAATAAACTATATGAAATTCAATAAAATAAAATAAAATGTTGAACAAAATCAGGGTGCAGGGCCAGGAAAATGCAGCAGAGGAGAAAACTCAAAACTGGTCAAGCATTATATCAAAGAATTAAGCATATATGAATATATGTAGCGAGCCAAAAAAACACTACCAAAATAGCTCACACAGCACTAAAATGGCTCCAGTTAAATTAAGGTGGTGAGTTGTTGTAGTTTTTTGGCACTGTACTTTGCAGTGTGCCCAACTATCCTGTAAGCAAAGCTTAAAACAAGTTTTCAGTTATGTTTAAAATAGGGAAAGGATATCCAGTGCCCAAACACCAGAGATGGGCACCTCCAGCAAGCACACCTGCATTTTCCTGAGGGGGCAAACTACATATCATATGCAAGAATCTCATTGCACTTTTAAAAATAAAAATTAAGTTGCTTTGGAAGTGGGAATATAACACAAGGAAGCAACATAATACAGAGAAAGTGGCCATCCTTCTCCCCATTCTAAACTGCTTCTCTATTCCATGGGCTTTCAAATGAGTATCTGTTCTCTCAAATGGGTGTTTTGAACTCCACATACATTCAATCAAAAATTGAATGTATTAGCTTAACTATCCCATGAGGTTACAGCCCAAAGACTTCTGCCCTGTTTGGTAACTAGTGGGCAAGCGACATTAACCCTGTATTATGTGATTGAAGAACTACTTTTCTCTACTGGTCCAGTAGAGAAATTCCTAACTGATGTTGAAATAAATGTGTTTTTATTGCAATTGAGCCCTGTAACATGGGCTGAAAACTTAGCCATGTTGAAGGAGTCAGTCCAGTGAGATACTATCTTTGTCTCTCCTTGGACTTTGAGTTGAGGCAGATAACTTTCTAGAAATACTGTATTCAGGACTTTGTGTACTGTACTTTGCTCTCTCATATCATTTTTTAAAAAAGTAAATCCACAAAGCAGCACTTAGAAAATCAAGCACTTTATTTTATTTTATTGGCTGCTTTTCTACTAAGATTCCCCCAAAAGGTTTCAAGTAAAATGTGTGTAGACAATGGAGATAGAAAACACAAAGGGCTAATTTCAAACCTATCTGATGTGACTACCCAAAATTACATTGTTTTGCAAAAATAAATATAATATATGATATCCTTCATGATTAATCAGATTATACCTTTAGAGCCTTTGACAATACTGCTAGATTGTGTGGATGGCAATTAGAGTTAATACGGAATCTTCCAAGTGTATCTAGAATTCTAGCAACTCAGAAATGGAGGTGAGCTTCACCACCACAGCTTGGCAATAGCTAGCTAGAATTTGGGATATAGCAGAGCTTCTGAAAGAATACGTACTTTGGAGAGATAGAAGACAGAGAAAAAATTGAATTAAACATTGATTCCCATTTAGTACCTGTATAAAATCCTGATGCAGCCTGGAAAAATTGATCAATGTAGAAATTTCTTCCTGCTGTAAAACATATCAATTTATACATAATTATATTTAAGTTACGTATACCTTTTCTACTTTCACATTTATATATTGATTTAAGGTGATTGTTCTATGTCTGCTTAAAGATAGTCTGTTCTATTTCTTTATACACTATTCTATTCAAGTTTTTGAGATACTGTATCTGAAAATGTATGGCTAGAGAGCTATATATGCAACTCTTGTTAAAAAACAAGTAAGCAAGCAAACTTATTTTCATATGCCTATTTCAGTACAGAGCTTAGTAGTAGAGCACATGTTTTGATTGCAAAACAAAAGGTGCCAGTTTTGCTCCCTGTCTGAAATGCTGGAGAAGCATTTCCAGTCTATCTGGCCCCAATAGTCTCACTTGGTGTAAGCAGCTGTCTATATTCCTATTACCTATGCATAATCCTATACCTATACATAATTATATTTAAGTTACGTATACCTTTTCTACTTTCACATTTATATATTGATTTAAGGTGATTGTTCTATGTCTGCTTAAAGATAGTCTGTTCTATTTCTTTATACACTATTCTATTCAAGTTTTTGAGATACTGTATCTGAAAATGTATGGCTAGAGAGCTATATATGCAACTCTTGTTAAAAAACAAGTAAGCAAGCAAACTTATTTTCATATGCCTATTTCAGTACAGAGCTTAGTAGTAGAGCACATGTTTTGATTGCAAAACAAAAGGTGCCAGTTTTGATCCCTGTCTGAAATGCTGGAGAAGCATTTCCAGTCTATCTGGCCCCAATAGTCTCACTTGGTGTAAGCAGCTGTCTATATTCCTATTACCTATGCTTGTATGGGGCAAAGTGCCACGGAAGGTATAGAAGCCCATTTGCTTCTGACTCTGGGATCTGATACTTTGCTAGGCAGTACAACTTTCAAGACTAAATCTGGGGTAGGCAACTGGTGCCTTCAAAGTTGTTGGAATACAGTTTCCATCAGCCACTGTTTTGGGGCTTTCCATAGGCAGCTGGCTACTGTCCGAAAGGGGATGCTGGACTTGATGGACTTTTGGTTTGATCCAGCAGGGCTCCTCTTACTATTTAATCCATAGCAATTTTTAAAAGCAAACTTTTATGCAAGCTTTGTTTATATGTAGAGCAAGCTGAGATTTAGGATGCAGAATTCTGTGCCTGGTGAAAAACTGTATGGTGCAGTTGTCACAACACAAATAATGAGGGTGCCCTTAATATATTCCATAAAGAGATGCAATAAATTCAATAGCGAGTGTTTCAGAACAATAGAATTGGCAGGAGGGGGTTAAGCATTATCTTTTACAATGTGTCCAGAACCCTGAGGTCTGCCTTGTATTCAGGTTTTACTATAAAGTAGCTAGGTCTGAACACTCTACAAAAATAAAATCTAACCTTGATTTTAATTTAAGAAACCTGAAGCTGTACAGGCTTTTTCAGCTAAAGCCAGACATGTATGAACCTTTAATCATTTAAAATTAGGCTGTTTTGAAAACATTTTTAAATGCAGAGTAACCTGAATGTAATAAAAGCATGATAAAGGTTACTGTTGGACTTTGACCAATAGTAACCTTAAGCAAAGTCTTCATCTTCTTTTTATTGCTTCCATCTAGTGGCCACTATTGTTCATGACATGTTATTCTTAGTCATTATTTTCTTCCCAAGATTTTAGTTTGCAATCTGGTGTAGTCACTTCATCTAAATGGAATAGTTATGATTTTCTGTTTCAATATGAGGAAAGAAAATAATAACAGTAATTTTATTATTTATACTCTGCCCATCTGGCTGGGTTGCCCTGGCCACATGAAATTCAGAAGTCTCATGTGATTCATGTGGGTATGTGCTCACATGTAGATATGCATAGTTAGATCATGTGTAGGTGAATTGCTTTCCTGAAGCCAGTATCTTATCATTAAACCTAAAGACATTTTCCTGATCTATCCATCCAGTTTGCTTAAGAAACTGTTTCTAATCTGGTCTCATAAAGTATTCCTGCAGCCTTGGTATTTGATGATTGTACCAGCCGTATGTCAAAACTCTATCTGAATGTGGTCATATGTGAACATCAAAATACATTTATTTCAAAGCATTCCCCATGCCTCTTTTGAGAAAGCAGGTGCCCAGTTTTTGTGGTTATGAAATGAATTTTTTCTTTACAATTCTTTGAACAGTTTCCATTTACTACCAGCTTCCTCACCCATATGTGTCTCCTCAACATCCCATTGAGATCTGTTTGTGGATTTGTTCTAAGGAGTATGGCTGCTCTTCAGTGCCATCAGTCCCTTCTCAGCCAAGACACCCTTCTTGAGCAGTGCCAAAGGATGTCCTCTGTTTGATTCCTGTCTCTGCCATTTTGGGTGGAACAGTTCCCCCTAGTGAACTACCCCTTTATGTTGTCTAACATTTTGCCCAATTCCTCTTCACCCTCTTGTTCTGAGTTCCATCAGATTCTAGGTGGATGAAATACTATTGGTGAACTTGTGTTTTAAAGCACCTCTCCTTTAAATCATTCAGCAGTGTCTTTGGGGATATGTGTGTGCATTCTGTGAGAATATTCGTTGCATAACAGCTTTCACCAGTCTTATTTTCCTATGCCTGCCTGTTTTTATTCTGTTTTCATTCACATATATCTTCCTCTTACCTACTTCAATATATTATTTCACTTTGATGCTGCTTAACTTTCTATCTCCTTTTATAACTTGATTAATAAAGTACAGGTCAAGCAAAGTGGTATTTCACATGTAAAGAGTGTTGCATAGAATTAGTGTCAAGCATCTGTAGTGTTTTATCCTGCTACTTCCCAGTTCCTAGGTGTGGGTTTCTAATTGGAGAGGAATAGCTATTTGTGTGTAGTTGTTATGCAATATGTAGGCCAGGCTAAAAAGAAGTCAGTGGGTGAATACATTAAGCTTCATGAGGGGTTAAAGTAAATTTATCTAAATATGGGAAATCAGGGCGTGGGACCAGTGATGCTTCCTATGAGTCTGTGCTTTTTCTCTCTGAAGCATTACTGACCCACTTAAGGAAATCCCTATCGGACGATTGAGTCAGCAGTGAAGGTCTGATGTGATTGAATACTTAAGCTATTGTGTTGCTGGATGCTGTTTCACTGATGGTGTGCTTTGCTGCTACTGCCTGCACCAACAGAATATTACACAAGGCTTTAGGATCATGTGGCTTTCCCCTCCTCGACTGTCAACCTATGAAAGAGCTTTCTGAAAGGAATAATGGAGTCTATTCAGAGATGCAAAAAGCTGGTGAAGATGTTGCAGTGTGCTTTGTTAGTTCTGAGTATAGCTTTGAGGCTACACCCATGCATGGATATTTGACAAAATGGCTTCTGGATGTTCAGCATGGTAATTGGCGTTAGGATTTAATATTGTGCATTGATTGCTACAATAAGAATGAGCAATTCCTTTAATTTCAAGGTAGTGACTGTCAGCTTTTCTGTTGAGTAGACTTTGGCTGCCTCTGTTTTAGCAACGTGGATTATTCATACTTAGGGTGGAAGACGCCTTTATCAACATTTTTCATCTTGATTATAACGGAGTTATTCCTACAGTGAATTACTAATGATCTGCTCTGCAAGACATAAAAAGTTCGGCATTGAACTGCTCCGCCTTAGATGCTGCAGTCATAGAATGGTGGGGCTTTGCATGATGCTTGCTTTGTTTTTCTTCTTATGCTTTTTGCATGTGCCACTAACTTCTACACATATATCTCTATGCACTATTAATATTCCTTCCTTTTCTGAAGCCACACTGCAATTTCCCCCCATATTTAGATTTATCATCCCCCTACCCCACCATGGTAACTAAAAATAATTGTTTTTGTAATTGTCATTAATAGTCTCAAAATATGCAGATGTTGACACTGCACATTACTCTCTTGTCCGTAGTTGTTGTAGCAGATAAAATTGTACAAGGAGTGCACATATTGTAAGTCTTAAGTACAATTAGCAAAACCTGACTCCAATGACACACACCTCAGTTGCACATCAAGAATGAATTACTGCAGTGCACTCTGCACTGGGTTATCGCTGAAAAGTTTTGGGAAGCTGCATTTGGTTCATAATGCAGCAGCAAGGGTGTTATTGGGCACACACCCATGGGATCATGTTACTCTTATCCTACAGTGTCTGCATTAACTTCTAATTTGCTTCTGGACACAAATCAAAGTCAAGGGTGGGAGCATGATTGATGTCCACAAGAGTTAAGGCCTTCTCAGTGACTGTAGCAATACTCTGCCCTGTCTTTGTAAAGCAAATAATCCCTTCTCTGGCTGTCTCTCATGCTGACAAAGACATTTTCATTCTGGCAGGTTCTTCCCTGCTAAACTTCATCTGTTGTAGGCATTTTTATCTGTGAACTCTTGTTTCTTTAATATGTATTTTAATGTATTTTACTATTTGTGTATTGAGTATTTTACTGTTTTGGAAGGTCAGGGAGGGTTAATACATGTATGCATACTCTTGACTTCTGGCAAACTCTTAATGACAGTGACTAGTTAAAATCCTGGGGATCCACAAGATACAGGTAGGGAACAGAAGACTTCTTAATAGGCTGCTCCAATGAAATACGCTTACTCTTGTGTTGAATTTACATGAGGTCTTGGCACATCATATTGATACATATACTGGATCACCTCCAATCTTCCGTCCTCTTCGGCTCTCCTTTTTCTACTACACCAAATCAAGTCTTGCATGCTTGAAGTTGAAGTAATATATATTAACTTGGCTGCATTTCTCTAAGCACTATCCTGTTTAAAGAATATCATTTTTGAAAAATCTCTTTGATGGGGATTTGCCTCTTTACATTTCATAATTAATGTATGTGTTCCTCTTTCTTCAGACTGAATCTGGCTATGGATCAGAGACGAGCTTACGGCGCCATGGCTCTATGGTATCCCTTGTGTCTGGAGCGAGTGGGTATTCGGCAACATCGACCTCCTCATTCAAGGTTAGTGACAAAGAACGCAAAGGTCTTACAAATGATTCCTCATCCATACCCCAAGTTGCATGCATCTCCTGTGATAACCTCATAATGATGTATTTTTGTCTACTTAACTTTTTATTGATTTTTTTTGTTGTTACATTATTGCCTTGTGAACTGCCTTGGTATTTCTTTTGATATAGAAAGTAATATAGTAAATAAAAATAAATAACAGCTGAATGGTTTTAACTTCTGGGTTTTCAGAAGGGCCACAGTTTGCGTGAGAAGCTTGCTGAAATGGAAACCTTCAGAGACATATTGTGTAGACAGGTTGATACGCTACAGAAATACTTTGATGCCTGTGCTGACGCTGTCTCCAAGGATGAACTTCAGAGAGATAAAGGTATTCAGCTTAAGTTAGTTATTTAAACAAAAGACATCACATTCTAGGGTCTGATAGGAAAGTAACAAGCGTTACAAACTGTCATATTTGTAACTTTTGTTTAAAAAAATTGACAAGTCTTTCAGCTGTCTAGCACAGCACTGCCCAACCTCCTTCATTAGAGATAATTGTATACTTGCTTCCCATACACTTCCTTCTGCTCTCTTCAGATCCCCATCTTCTCTTCCTCTTCCCACTAATGCTGTTGATATGTGTGTTTTTAATAATTGCTCTTTCACTTTACCAGTCGTACATGGGATGCATAGGGTTACCGCAGAGTCATTTGTAGATGAGCATTTATGCTAAGTGCACATACACAATGGACTTGGGTTACTGGTGCAGGATGTAAGGCCTTCCTACACTGATGTAATACAAGTTCCCTGTGACTATTCACATTCCATCATAATAGGGTTACATTCAGAAGTAACCCTGCAGTAAAATGCTAATACAGTCATATTCACGAAAGCAGAAACTTGTGCATTGCTGCTCTGAAGTGAGACCCTTTGTCGGGCAGGCTTGCTCCAAAGTGGTAGTAGTAGTAGTAATAATAATAATTTATTGTTTATACCCCGCCCATCTGGCTGAGTTTCCCCAGCCACTCTGGGTGGCTTCCAACAAAATATTAAAATACAATAGTCTGTTAAACATGAAAAGCTTCCCTAAACAGGGCTGCCAGTAAGTGTGGATTAGATGCCGCTTTAGTGAAAGCAGTGCTAAAATGTCTCAAGTTGGAAGGAAATGTCACTACTTGCTTTGATGCACATTTTGCTGTACCTGGCCAAATGTTCACTCTGTGTTTTCATATTTCACAGGAAAATTTAATAGAAATGTAGCAGCGAGGGTAGCCAAGGGTTCTTTTGTTTCCATCAAGAATCCAAAGCTACAAAGTTACTTTGAGTGATGTCACAGAGCACATGATGAAATATCACCTCAATTGTTTTGCTGAACAGATGTGTCAGAATAGCCCTCAGCGTGGCTGAACCACCACTACCCCCAGCATTTGGATCCCTGCTAGCCTTAACTTCCTGTTGCTTGTACATGATAAAAAAATAATAATTTATGACCATGTTGCAGTGTACACTGAAATTATACACTGAAATTACACACACGTAAGAGTAGTAGTAGAGTATGTCTTGTTGACTCTCCAGATACGACTGCACTGGCAAATTATTTTTCTACTGCTCTTTCAGTTTCCTCCAAGGCCCAGTAGTAATCAATGCTTCTCTTTGTTGTAGTGGTAGAAGATGATGAAGATGATTTCCCTACAACACGCTCTGATGGGGATTTTTTGCACAATAGTAATGGAAGTAAGGAAAAATGTGAGTACGCTTAAATGTATGGTTGTCAAAATGTTCTAAAGATGTAAGAACAGTGATCCTGAAGCTAATTAGCCACAAAATAACTGTTCTTCAGAGACTTACAATGGAAACCTATGCATGTCTTCTTAGAAGTAAATCTTAGTAAGTTCACTGGCACTTACACCCAGGTAAGTTGGCATATATTGCCGCTACAGAGTTCAAAAATTCTTCAGGGTTTCAATAAATGTGCTCTGGTAATAAAGTATGTGTTTCACTAATAAATTATATGTACTGATTTGTAGTTTAACCAACCTTCAGCCTCTGAGAATTATTGCATCTCCTAGGTTAGCCTTCTACAGAACTGCGGGAAAAGGATCTTCTCTATAAAACTAGTTAACAATCACAAAGTTTTATTTCTAACTTGAAATACCTCCCCATTGGCTGAATCTCTTTAATTTGAAAATAGATAGTGACTAATTCCCATGTGATCAGATTTAAATAAAAGCTGCCTCATCCCAGTTGATTGTGCACAATTATGTTTAGGTGGGCATCTTCAGCTGTCACTTTGAACTCTCCTTTTTTCTTTTCATTAGCATTGTAAACTACATGTACATCTTGTCATGAAATATGACACAGGTATTTTAAACCACTCAGCCACGTGTTTGGGGGGGGGGGTTAGTTTGCTTTCTTTCTGACTATTGATCTTGTACTTGGTTGTGTTTCCTTGCCTGAAAAGACATAGAAACCTTTATCTTACTACTTCCACCGCAAGATGATGAGAATTTATGCAAACATGTATAGAATCCTATAATTGTAGGGTTGGAAGGGACCCTGAGGATCCAACCCCCCTGTAATGCAGAAACATGCAGCTGTCCCATGCGGGAATCAAACCCACAACCTTGGCATTATCAGCACCATGCTCTAACCAACTGAGCTACTGTGTTCTGTTCTAAAAGAGGGGCAAGAGCTAGGCTGCTCACGGAATTGTACAGTAGAGGGAAGTGTGGCCCTTCAGATGCTGATGGGCTTTAATTTCCATCAGACCAAGCCAGCATTCCAGTAGTCTGTGATTATGGGATTGGAGGCCAACCAGGTGTTGGGCTGTAGGTTTTCACTGGAGCCAAGCTGAAAACAGGTTTTCTAAATTTATACCTGGAGAGCAATTTCAATTCAATTCAATTCAAAATCCTTTATTAGGCATATCACACCTCACATTAACAAACAAACATCATATACAGACTGTATAAAATATGGGATCAGCGAACACAATTTATCCCAGTCCTATTCTTAACTCCAAAAAATAAATCAATGTACATAAATAATATGATACAACACAGCAACATCACCTACCATTAAAACCACTAAGTCTCTGCTGGCAGACAGCGATGATCAAATTACTTTAATAGCGGCTGAATTTTTAAGTGCTGTCTATGAAGAAAGAATGGGCCATGATAAAGAGAGCAATTTCTCTGGAGTCCCTCTTCATCAGGCATAGGCAAACTCAGCCCTCCAAATGTTTTGGGACTACAACTCCCATCATCCTGGTCCTGTTAGCTAGGGATGATGGGAGTTGTAGTCCCAAAACATGCCTGCCCTTCATGGATCTTCATATGAAGACTTTGATGCAGAATGTTACCATAGAGCTGCCACTTTGCCATGGCTTCCCTGTTCAGTGGTTTTTCAGAGGCAACTTCACATAGAATCCCAGAACTGTAGAGTTGGAAGGGGACCAGAGGGTCATCTAGTCCAATCCCCTGCAATACAGGAATCCCAGCTAAACAGGAGATATACCAAAGGGCAGGGAACCCATTCTGTATGTGGGCACAAAGGGATCTTGTGACCCAGGACAAAGTTTACCAGCATATGGTCACAGAAAAAACTAATATTACTTCTGTGTACACATAATTAAATAGATAAATAAAAAAACAGAGTAATGACTAATTTTTAATCTCTTTCCCATTTTAAAAAAATATATCCAGAGCTGTAGAAGTGTACTTGACTAGTGGGGGAGGGGGGGTTGGAATGATGAGGTTTGTGAACTGCTATCCTTCACTCTAGCTTTGGAAGATTGAGTGATTATGAAGACACGACCATTCTGTGCCTAGTCGTCTTGATTCTTCTTGTGTGGCACTTTCTATAGCTTTATTATTATTATTATTATTATTATTATTATTATTATTATTATTTTATTTATTTATTTATTTATTTATTTATTTATTTTCTGGTTGCTAATACTTATTTAAGCCTCTTGTATAACGCAAAAACTTTCAGTAATGTGTCTGAAAAAATATAAGCTGCAAGAGGACTTGAAGCAGCATCCTCTGAAAGATTATGCTTTTTTTGTATCTCTTTTCATTTTTAAAATGGTTTTGATTACTTAAGATGACTCCAAAAGCGACAGTAGGGGAGCGGACATTTTGGCTGTTTCATGTACATTCCTTGAATAGAACAGACTGAGCTGAAATTGTCAATGCCACCACTTCTCTTTGTCAAGTAATGGCAAGTCTGGAATGTTACCTTGATCCCTGGGCAGGGGAAAGGCTTAATGCGTCAGCTTTTATCGGAGCAGATTCTTTTGACCCAAGGTCTATCCACTAAATTTCATAAGCTGCCATTAGCAGTCCACCCTATGATAGCTCTTAGAGCATGGGCTGGAAAAATCTCTGCTCCAGACCTTGTCTCAGCCATAAACTTGCTAGATGACCTTATCTTTCAGCCTCCACTCCCCGCCTCCCCACTGTTTCTGATAATGCTGGCAACAAGCAAGTAGCTCTGGTAATCACTGCAAATGTATGTGAAGCCTTTGGCGCAACTCTTTTAAATGCTGAACTCCAGCCCTGAAAGGGGCTAGTTTCAGTTACCAGTTAGATTACTGATTTAGATTGTACATCTGATTTGGATGTGGTAGATGCTCTATGCCATATATTGGACCATGCCATTCCTAAATGCAGGCTCCTAGCAAGCAGCCAGCTCCAGTCTTAGTGTGTCAACACATGATTGAACAATATGTTTTGCCGCTGTTAATATATGTTGATGTATTTTTATAACATTCTCTCTTGTATACTTTTAAATAGATCACTTTTTTTTATTTAAACAAGCTTAGCAACAGATGGCTGATGCGGTATTCGAAATCACTGTAACTAAGGAGAATTCATTTGTTGAGGTATATTCAGAAAGTGTCCTTCCACTTCAGAGGACATCATTAGAAACCTGAACACTTTTTCTGAGGGCATTTTTCACAGTTCACGACAAGATTCGAGCGCACGTTAATTATTGGTTTTTAAATGCTACATCTGCTAGGCTTTAAGGTAGTTCTGTTTTAATCGAGCTGTCAAATTGGTGGTATTGTTACAAGAGTATTACCACTTCTGCCACCCACATGGCTTTTTTCCCTTTCAATGCTGCTATACGGCACAGAAGAACTGAGAGAATACAGTACACTAAAGATGTAGCTGAAGAAGGACATTTCTCCTGTTGAGTTTCCTCTGTGCTTTCCAAATAGGTGAACTCTAATGGTTTAAACTGCGCACAAGCCAAGCATGCAGTAAATGCTTTATGAGGTAACATGCATTTGAGCAAAGCACGGTTTGTACTGATAAATCTCTAATCTGTTTGTTTTAGTGTTTCCACATGTAACGCCCAAAGGAATAAATGGCATTGACTTTAAAGGGGAAGCTATAACTTTCAAGGCAACGACTGCTGGAATCCTTGCTACGCTTTCCCATTGCATTGAGCTAATGGTAAAACGTGAAGAAAGCTGGCAGAAAAGATTGGATAAGGTAAGATTTCACTGCCTTTTGGAGGGTTAAATGGCGTGGCTTTGGCTTCAGGTAAATTAAGGGTGGTAACTTGTGTTTACATGCAGTTATGTACCTTAAGGTTGTTTTCGACAAAATGGTTTAAAATGCCAGCACTTGCATCTGTTGTAGCCATGTTATTTAGCAAATATCACATGTTGCTTGTTGCTTCTCCATCCGCAGACCTGATTGCAATCTGTTAGTGTTGTATGTTTGAAGTGTGCTTCTTACAATTTGGTGTTTAAGAAGCTTTAAACAGGATTAAGCTTTTACATATATATATATATATATATATATGTGCTAATTTTCCTCATGCCCTGTGTTAGCCATATTGCTTGTTTGTGAGTAGTGCTACATAATTCCGCAGTATGTTTTAACTCTGTGTCCTGGGGTGAGAATCTTCTTCTTTGGCGATTACTCGTAGCCAAGTAAGATTGTCTTCCATAAACACAGTTATTAATGAGTCTGTAAGTGTCTGTGGAGGCCAATTCTGGATCCACACATCCTTCCACAGTGGAGACATAGGTTTCCGGGTGGAAGTTGATCAAGCTGAACGTAGCCTCTCAAAATCTGTTTTGTTTTCAATTGCTATATTTTAGTTAAAGGCTAAAATTCCAGTTGCTCCAATAGCTTTCATCTTGAGAACTTTTTTTGTTGTCTCCTCCTCTTATCATTTGCAATAACCCAACAGTTTGTTATCCCTCTGCAGCTTGTGATGCAATATAGCAATTTTGTGAAGATGCTATCACAGTGTTCAATTCTTGTTCCAATATGAGATTAGAAATAAACTTTTGCCCTTGTGTGTATTCTTACAGGAAATTGAAAAAAGGAGGAGAATAGAAGAAGCCTACAAAAATGCTATGACAGAACTTAAAAAAAAGTCTCATTTCGGTGGGCCAGATTATGAGGTAGGAACTGGTGTTACGCTGTAGCTCTGTCCCTTGGTCATAAGCATAAGGTAGTCCTGAGGGAAATCTTAAGAGTACCAGGCAATGAAGTTCAAATTTATTTTTTTCAATATTTACCCTGGACCATGAATACCTGGAAGCAAGGTTTCAGTGCAGACTTCCTGCACATCAAGAAAGGGTTGTGTCTTAGTAGATTTGAAAGCACAGTAGCTTAAATACACTTCTTGCTAAAACCTTTCCCTTACTTTTTAATCGGTGAATAATCATAAAGGGCGTATCCCCAATGCAATCCATTGTTCTATTTCTCATGCTAAGTCTCATTAAATATAAGGAGACTGAAACATTTGTAGCTTTTCCAGATTATGGACCCAGTTTGAAAGAATGTGGAATGCAAAAGACCCCACCTGTCCATTTTATCAGACTTTACAGTCAGCATGTATATGCTATAAAGCTTGTTTGAAAGAAGTGGCAGTGGTTGAAAGCATTGTAATTATTCATTTATACTATGCAGATGAACCAAGTACTTCCCAGTCATGTGGTGATAACAAATACGACTAAGAAGTCGACTCCAGAGAGTTTGAAGAACCTTTGTTATAGTGTGAAGGTTTTTACAACTAAAATCTTGCATATAAACCCTTAGCTAGAATAGTAAGAGAGCTTAGGATTGTCCATCTTAAATCAGGATTCTGTTCTCATTACTTAGGAAATGTACTCTTATGAACAGCCCAACTTTCCATTAAGCATTATTCACATTTGCTCTTGGTACTGCAACTCCTTCAGTTCCTTATGCTGCTGTGTAAGAAAGACGACTGAGAAATGTGTGTGTCAAACTCCAGAGTGTGGGTAATGCCAGACATATATTGTATAAAAATGCATGGGGAGTAAGAGATGCAAAACTAGCCCAACTGCTACATGCTGCTTATGAACTTTGTTCTCCAGCAGTTATGTGAATAAAGATGGTAGCAGAGACTGCAGCAGATACAGACACTCCAAACCTTTGTAGGAGTAGGACATTGCTCAGAAATGAGATATGGCCCCTCAAAGTGCCCTTGGTGCAATGCAGTCAAGGTTGAGCTCTTTAAGAACCATTTATTTCAGTAGTGGAGATTTTAGCATTAACTTCTGTGACACTTGTCAGTACAAGATGCACAGCGTGAATTGATATCAAATAATACCAGCTGAGAAACAAAAGTTCTGGACTTCAGAATTTCTAACACATTGCCACCAGTTTGCATTTGATATTTGCTTGCTTAGTGGCATCTTCTCCCTTCCAGTATCCTTGATGTTTACTGTTCCTTGTCCTTTACTCTTAGGTCTGTGTCCTCTTAAAATTGTGATTGCCAGTGCTCACCTATATCTAGTCTTGTGATCCCTGTATGGTAGTTCTCTTGCTTAACAAGCAGCTTGAACTACTACCTTAATATGGGAAGACAGTAATAGAATCCCATGTTCTCACCACCTTATTATAAATACGTAAAAGGTCTATACTATATATCATTACCTTATATGCTTAATATTTAAACAGATCTGTAGAAAGTTGACACAATTGTTTTATTTTTATTTTGAATTGTCTAAACAGCTTTTTACATAAGCATTTTTAATGAAATACTTTCCCCTTGATGAAGAACTTGGAGTGCATTTGGTTTATTAAAAAATGTCATTTTGTACCTGCTATCGACCTTTACTCGTGTTTGTTATAGGAAGGTCCCAACAGTCTGATTAATGAAGAAGAATTCTTTGATGCTGTAGAAGCTGCTCTTGATAGGCAAGACAAAATCGAAGAACAGGTAATGGATGTTTATCTAATTAAGTGAAGAGCATGTATGCCACAGTGGAGTTTAATTAAGCCCCTTTAAGATCACATATTAAGCTCTTGTCAGAAGTATAACCTTGTCTGTGGGTTCATGCAGCCAATATAACATTTCAGTTCATTTATTTTAGAACCTCACTTTATTATGTAAAAATATGTGTTCAGTGCAAATATTCAGAGTAGTATTCTGCTGTAGCTTGGCAGAGTGCTATACATGTGAATGTGCTGCAATACTTTTATTATGAGCAGAGTGAACTTAGGTCAGTTTGCTAAGCTCCCTGCATTGTAACTTTTCTGTTTTGTTAATATTACAGACAAGAGACAATTGCTGTCTGTTTGCAGCACGGCCATTCTCTTTAAGGCTTTGCATTCTTAACTTACGGGCTGGAGTGCCATGTCGTGCCTGCCATAGATAGATAATTATTTTTAGCATTTATGTGGTAATTGTTCACGATACGTCCAAAATGACAAACTAATAATTATACCTTGTTATTTTAGTCCCAGAGTGAAAAGGTCAGATTACACTGGCCATCATCATTGCCACCTGGTGATGCATTTTCTGGTGTGGGGACTCACAGATTTGTCCCAAAGGTAAGATGTTTCCTGGGCTCTCCTTGATGGGAAATCATTTTGTTGTATTCCAATGTAACTAGAATTAATGGCTTGTGATGTAATCCATTGCTGTTCCTAATAGGTCCTTGAAATTGCTTTTAACTTTAGGGAAGGAAGCTGGCTTGACCTTGAAACACTTCTGTTAAACTTTTGTGCTTGGAAATTAAGCTTTAAAAATTCACAACTTGGGGAGAAAGTTTCTTTTTTTCAGATTTCCACAAGCCCTTATTTTGCACCCTGTTGATGATGGTGCATTTTGAGCCAGTGAAAATTTATTGTGCATCAAATCTAACCATCATCATTTAGCATCAGGGAGAGAGAATTATGTACAGGGCAGTGTTGGGAGCATAATACATAATAGGTGCATGAAGTCAGCATTTGCTGCTGTACTCCCTGCTTACGATGCTTTTGTTCCTCCTTTTCTTCATTATCCTGTGCTTGGAAGTTGGTACTGAATGCTCTGTTGTGCTTTTGTTCTGATTACTTGGTTTTTTCTTTGTCTGTCCCTGTTAGCCCTATAGTCGCTCTTCCTCCATGTCTTCCATTGATCTAGTCAGTGCCTCTGATGATGTTCACAGATTCAGCTCCCAGGTACTGTATGATTACACAGAGTGGCTTTACATATCTTTATGCTGTATTTCATCTTCTTTATTGCCTCTGTATCCCCTGTTATATTGCCCATTTGTACTTGTTTTAAACAAGTTGCAAATGAACCCATAAAAAGGAAGTGCATATTCCAAAACTTTATATCGTTTCATTGTTTCTACACTTAGCACTCCATGCCAAAATCCTCTTCTGGAAAACGAAGCAGTATTAATTTATGGAACATAAATTAAACATGTTAGCTTTTTCATATCCTGCTTTCTGGATATGAATAACTTACCATAAAAGCAGCAGGACACCTGGTCTGTGTAGGATGCAGAGGAATTTGGTTTCAAAATAGTGGCTGTTGTATATAAACCAAAGATGTTCCCAAATGTATTTAAATTCTCCATTTGCAACAATTCAGTACTTGTAAGTTAAGCAGCACCACTTTTCCCAAGCATCTGTGCTCAGAAAATCCTAATTGTTAAATTTGTAAACTTAGTTAAACTTAAGCCTAAACTGTCCTAATGAAATTTACCATGGGAGGCCTGCAGTTAGTATCATCTCCCTTGTTTGGAAACATCTCAATACTGAATATTTTCAATCTCTTAAGTAGTACCTCATGTTGGAGATATACTAGTGGTCAGTTGATTTTAAAATGGGATATCAACACAAACTATATTTGTAGCAGGCTCAAAGACACTGACTTCCTCTGTCTTGTCCAACCTTGCTTTTTTCCTTGCAAATGAGTTTTCTTTAGGTGCTCCAAATTGCAGAAGACTTCTCCCATCAGTTAGAAAGGAATATGGCTGTAAAATGTTTATTAAATTATATGTAGTGGTTCTAGTAAAAGTCTGAAGATCTTTCACTGTTCTTTTTAGATAGCCTGTTGGTTTGTAGTTAGAATTCAGTTGAGAATTATGCACCTCATGTTCCATATTAGAAACCAAGCCATATGGGAAACCAAACCAAATCTCTGTTAAGTGTTGATGATGTACCTTCTTAGGCCAATGCCTATGCAAAGTATTTTGGGTGTTCTGTGTAGACTAAAATGGTGCTATCCATTGGACTTCTGCTTATACAGCCAGAGGCACTAGACACTGAAACCCATCACAAAGTGGCCCAAACTAGTGTTTGAGAAACACTGATCCAGAATATCTGTTACGTGTGTGAATGGAGGATCACATTGCTTACATACTGTTAAATTGGACTGAAAAAATGCACATACTTCGCTCTGTGAACCTTGTTTTCAGACTTTGTCATTTTGGGAGTTGGCTGCTTTATCTTGTCTGTCATCTTCAGTTTCTAGATGTTAATGCAATGTGTAAGCTACATGGTTATTAGATTAGATCAGGGGTCTGCAACCCGCGGCTCCGGAGCCGGATGTGGCTCTTTTACACCTTTGCCGCGGCTCCGGGGCAGATACTAGCGAGGGGAGGAGGCGCATTGTGCGCCCCGACACTCCCCACTGTGGCGGGCGCTGTACTGGCTGTGATGTCACATGGGGGCGGTGCGTGCATTAGTCATGCACGTCCCGACGTCGCCTTCCCGCCCGCCCGCCTGCCTGCCCACTACATTGTAAGGGGCATGTACGCTGGTCACTGCATTGAAAGGGGGCATGTACACTGGTCACTGTTCTGAAGGGGAGTGAAGAACACACACACACAAAAAGGTAACTTGTTAATTTAACGTTTATTTCTATGAGGAGGAGTAATTCTGAGGGGTCAAACAAATAAATAATTAAAAAAGTGACAAAAAAGTTATTTTTATAATGACGAGTTTTGCGGCTCCCAGTTTTTTTTTCGGAAACGGGTCCAAGTGGCTCTTTTTGTCTTAAAGGTTGCAGACCCCTGGATTAGATTATTTAAATTTTATACTGCTTAATATATTGAAAATATCTCAAAGCGGTGTGATGTAGTGATATCTTCACACAAACATGCACTAGTTTGAGAGGGACATTTGAAGTGTGCAGTGGTAAGGAAAAGTCATTCTGCTTGGTCTGTTGCACATAATAATAAATTGTTGGAATTTGATGGCTGTTTCAATAGGCAGAGCTACCTTTGTTTCTTACTTACTGTGTCTCTAGAATTATTGCTGTCACACTTGACATAACTGGTGAATGTGACCTCTAAATTTCTAGGTAGGTGCTATGCAGCAAAGGATAAAAATTAGAAGTAGACTAGTATCTGCTTTCAAGACTAGATTGACATTCCAGAAAGAGTATCATGGAAGTTTGGTTGTCACTATATAGCTGTCACTATATAGACAAGTAATATACATAAATTTATTGCAGTCATCATGCAGTCACTGGTTGTGATACTTCTCTGTCTGGTGACAAAGGCAGGAGTGAAAAGATCTCTAGGAAGTGGGTGGCCCCCTTCCTTCCTTCCTTCCTTCCTTCCTTCCTTCCTTCCTTCCTTCCTTCCTTCCTTTATTTATTTTACTTCTGCCTGATGAAGCAAACTACATCTTCCCCAAATCAGGCTAAAGATATGTGATGGTTAAGTAATGGAATAAATGGTTTACTGACCAGGGCGCTAAAGAGTTTTGAATGCTGCTATGGACAATGCTGTGTCCTTTTTTGTGATTCTGGATGAGCCCAGAAAAGGCACGTAATTCACAGGAATCTTGGCTGATTGTTTAAAAAAAATGTTTAACCCTTACAGCTACAAGGATATATTTGAAATCATGTGGAAGATGCCTGCAAAGGATCTCACAAACCAGAGTGATGGTATTTGTAGAAAGGGATTTAGTATTCTGCACGACTTCTTGCCCAGCAAAAATAAAAATAAAAAAATTGCAAAATAGTAAACATTGCGAACGAATTATGCATGAAAAAGGAAATCAACTTTCATAATTCATATTTGTTCAACCTGCATAATTTATAGGGGCTTCAAAATTGAGTTTTCATGGTTGTGCCGGAAGTTGGGCACACACCGCACACAAACTGGGCTGGCTGAGAACCTCCCTGACTACGAGTCATTACTACTGACTGGCTTGGTTTGCAAATAATGCTTTGTTTGATCATCCAGACCCAGTGGCTTAGCTTATTTACTGCCAGCTGACTAGAATCTGAAACAATTGTTTGTTGTTGGCTTACAGAATCTAGTTTTCATAAATCTGGGGGACAACAAGTTAGCTTTATGTATGAAACAGGGCACTCTAAAAGAGAGAGCAAGAAGTATGAGATAGAAATTCACTGTGCTCTGTCTGGGGCTGTCTAAGATGCTCCAGGGACTGCGGCTGCACAGGTATTGATGTGGCCTGTGAGCAACAATTCTAAAGCACCTGCATTTGATGCCTTTATCTCACTGAACCCAATTTAAGGTGTTGACTTTGACATATAAAAACCTGGATGCCTTGGGCCCCAACTACCTGAAAGAGTGTCCATCCCAATACTAGTCAGCCTGTTTATTCAAATCTGTCAGGGAAGCCTTATCAGAAGCCCTATCACTGGTGGAGGTCTGGTTGGCTGGTATCTGTAGCAGGGCCTTCTCAGTAGTGACACCCCAGTTCTGGAATGCCCTCCCCTCTGAGATTAGACAGGTATAGACACTGGGAGGTGGTTAATGTGCCTTTCCTTAACAGTGGTGATTTTATACATTTCAGATTAAGGGAGATAGCTGGTAATGGTTTTTTTTTTTAAATTTACATTTGTGTTGCTTGCTTCTGTTCTGTTACTGCATTGTATCTTACCCAAGTGTAACCCACTCTAAGATCATTAGGTGAAACATTGAGATATAAATAAATCTTCATATCTTATTTTTGGAAGGAGATCCACCTTTTTCTGAATCCTTTGTGGCTTGTGCTTGCTTGCTTTCAGAAATTCCTTGGTCCAAATCCATCTCTTTCAGACGTTCAGCTATTGATGCCTCATTGAGTACCCCCCGCAAATCCACACAGTGACTGATATTTTTTCATAAATGTGCTTTTTCTTTTTCTTCTTTTTTTCCGGAAGGTGGAAGAAATGGTGCAGAACCACATGACCTATTCATTACAGGATGTGGGGGGAGATGCTAATTGGCAGCTGGTGGTTGAAGAAGGTGAAATGAAGGTTTGTGGAACATTGCAAAGCTTTATATTTTGGAGATGTAAACTAACATTTGTTTTATTGCACTAGATTGAAATTTTTCTTGTATCAAAGGGCAGTATAGAAAAAAAAATTAAGTAAAGATAACGTTATAAGATGGCTACAGTTGGTACAGTTCCTTAACAGCAAACGGCATGTGAACTGGATATTTCTGCAAATGACAGGTTACAAGTTTTGTTGCTTTTTGAGAAAATTGTCTACTTACCACCATTTCATTCCTCATTTGGATTCCCTCCCCCCATACATGTAATCAAAGTCCTTATTTTCAACTGAATATTCCAAATAATGCCGGATCCCAGTACTCTTGTGTATGTCTTACTGCCTTCCTGTTTGCTAACATGCCTTAGGCTGCCTGCTAATTTGAAAGCAGGGTTTGGATTTGAGCACAGGCATCCTGCTGATTCTTTTTGGTGTTCTGCCTCTCCACAGCTGTGCTGGCTAGGACTGATATAGTCTAAAACATCTGGAGGGTCCCAGGTTAGAAGGCTCCACTGTGTTGTGCTTCAGGTTACTTTTTTTAACATTAATATTTAGAGGCAGCATTACAGGATATTTATATTTAAATAATTCAGACCCTTCCTGGACATAAAATTATTCATATCACTGCCTTTAGTTTCCAGGATGAAACCAAGCAAATGTTCTCAGACATTTTACATTTATTCAAAGGTGTACAGGAGGGAAGTGGAAGAAAATGGCATTGTTCTCGATCCTTTGAAGGCCACACATGCAGTCAAAGGCGTCACAGGGCATGAGGTCTGCCACTACTTCTGGAATGTTGATGTTCGTAATGACTGGGAAAGTAAGTCACCCTGCTAGTTGCGTCTGTTGATCTGGATAGCGTACAGAAATCTTAGCTGTTTGTTTAATTGTTTGTTTTGATTATAATTTTCCTTCCTTTCCAGCAACCATTGAGAATTTCCATGTAGTAGAAACTTTAGCAGATAATGCCATCATAATCTACCAGACGCATAAGGTAAGGCTTAAGTCTTTGCATTTATACACGGTAGCTTTTTCATAGGACTGTACAATACCATGTATGCTATGAAGAATGATGTACGCTATAAAGAAAGGAAACAAGCAGTCTAGCTATTAAAAAAAATAATTCAATCCCTTCTGGTGTGGTTTAGCCTATTGAAGCATTGCCAAACTCTTCATAGCAGGCCGGATCAGACAGCGAAAAATTCTATGTCTGCTGTTGCTCTTTAGTGGCAAGGACATATATTTTTTTATTCCCTTTCTTTGGCCCCCATTTGTCCAGTCACAATGGACACCTTTCAACTTGCAGAACCTGAAGTTGTGGAGAGGTGAGGCCTATCGCATGTGTTTCTGACCCTTGCCTGTCCTGGCTTATAAAAGAAGTTGTGAGGGGGACTGGTGGTGTGGATAAGGGCGGGGAATGAATGCCTGTTTAAATCAAGACAGCGCCCCACCATGCCTGAAAGAGGCATTGGTTAGACCTCTTCTTTTTCAAAAAAATACCAACAACTCTCTCTGAATCCCACGGTATAATTGTCAACCAGTCACCAGTCTTGCATTCCTTGGCAAGGTGTTAGAGCATGTGGCAGCCTCTCAGCTTCTCTAGCTCCATTACAGTCAGGCTTTAGGCCTCATTATAGAAAGGAGACAGCTTTGGTCACTTTGGTGGATGATTTATGCTGGGAACTGGACAGGATGAGTGTGTCCATGTGCCAGCTGTACCCGTTTATTGAAATGTCAGGTCTTGCCACAGTGATGCACGCATGCCTTAGTTACATCCCAGTTGGACCACTGTAACACACTGTACATGTGGCTGCCTTTGAAAAGTGTTTAGAAGCTTCAACTAGTCCAAAATACTCTGGCCAGACTGCTGACTGGGGCCAGTTAACGTATTACTTCCCTGATAAAGCAACTTCACTGGCTACCGGTTCATTTCCAGGCACAATTCTAAGTGATGGTTATGCCCTATACAGCTCTATATTGCTTGGGCCCAGGATACCTGGAAGCTCATATCTCCCAGTGCAAACCTGCTCAGATGTTAAGATCCTTGGCTGAGCAACTTCTCTCAGTCCCTTCAGCATTAGACACAAGAGAGAACCTTTTTTCCAGCAGCTGCTGCCATATTGTGGAATTCCCTCCCAAGAATGGTTAGATTGGCTCCCAGTAGGATAAGCCCTTGGTATTCAGACAGGCCTTTGAAAACTAAGGTGCAAACACTGCTGACCACTGGACTGCTGTCAGGGCAAAGTGTATTTGAATGCTGGAACTAAACATGTTTTGATGTATCTTAACTATTTTTAACTAGCTTGTTTTTATTATTTCACATTTTATAATGATGTTTTTAAATGTTGCGAGCTGCCTTGGGAGAAAGGCAAGATACATTAAATAATAATAATTATAATAACCTTGCTCATAAAACTTTTGGTTTGTTAGGTATTTAAATCTGTTTTCCTTTTGATCTTCAATAATGGTGTGTCATACTTGGGAGAGAGACAATAGTCCAGTGATAGAGCACAAGCTTTGCAAGTCTTCAATTTAACACTTGCTCTGCATGTGTGTGTGTGATCAGTATTATGTGATCTCGATGATCAGGACATAGCTGACCACCACACACTCCCATGGTAGCTATTTTGTGACTGGTGCCCCCAACACTCTCCCAAAGCTCAAAATGTTCCCATCATGTTAAGCCAAGCTATGGCTTAGCTCATTACGATTGCAAAACAGGGAGAAAGAAACAAAGGAGCTTGAACATTTGTCATAACCTAACCCATGATGTGTAAATCAGACCTATCAAAGCTCATGTCATAATAAATAAATGTTAGTTGTGTTTGCTGAAACAGGCTAAGACAGCTTACCGCTCTGAGAATTGTTATAGGGTTGTTGTAAGATTGCAATAAGGTAATGTGTGTGGAGTGATTTAAGTGCTCTGAAGTACTATAAATATGCTTACAATTTTCTTTTCTTCTAGAGAGTGTGGCCTGCTTCTCAACGTGATGTGCTGTATTTGTCTGCTATTAGAAAAATACCAGCTTTCAATGAAAATGACAGTGAAACATGGATTGTCTGCAACTTCTCTGTGGAACATGATAGTGCTCCTGTAAGTGTATATTCCAGTTCTGAGGGTGTTTCTTGCTTTAACCATGTAATCAGACTTCTCTCCAGATTACCATAGAATGCTTTCTTTTTAACAGTGTATGGGCAAAAGGGAGCTAAGAGAAAGGATAATTAAAAATGCAGACTGCATGAATTGTAGTGAAAATGGAGGGACTGTGTTTGTTGTAATATTTCATCCTAATTCGTATTTTAGCAATATAACAGTCTTAAATGTTTGTATTTCTTGACAGTTGAACAATCGATGTGTTCGTGCCAAAATAAATGTTGCTATGATATGTCAGACGCTGGTAAGCCCACCAGAAGGGAACAAGGAGATAAGCAGAGACAACATCCTATGCAAGATTACCTATGTAGCAAATGGTAAGGCATGTCTACACATTTCGTTGCAAACTGAGTTTATGCAAAAGCCCCACTCCTTTTCTTAATAAAGCACCTAGTTGTAGGCACTATATAATAAACTGGGAACTTAAAAATAGGAACGCTATTTCGTTTATATAAATGAGGCAACTTTGAGCCAATCTAGTCAAAGGTTTTTTTTAAGGACTGTTGAAACTAGTCAAAACAAAAAAAAAATTTCCTTCCAGTAGCACTTCTTCAGAAGAAGTGTGCATGCACACGAAAGCTCATACCAAGAACTAACTTAGTTGGTCTTTAAGGTGCTACTGGAAGGAAAAATTTTTTTGTTTTGACTATGGCAGACCAACACGGCTACCTATCTGTACCTGTTGAAACTAGGGTTGAGCGCTTTGGGGGCATGAGCTTTTCTTAGTTTTGCCAAAAGTTGTTGAACAACCATGCCATTTTTGAGCTATTTTTATGGGAAATCGGCAAAAAAGGCACTGCCGTCATGGGCTGCCATCGATCCGGATTTTCCCAGATGTATGGCAACCCTAGTTGAAACTGAAGTTAAATCCAAGTGGTACTGAAATTTTAAATTTCCTTATTTTGAGATAAGGCAGGCAGGCGAGACACTAGAACAGGTATTTTCAACCTTTTCAGACATAGGACTCACATGCATTTGGAGGCCATTAATCTTTTACCTTATATTTGCATGGTGGTAGTGATCCTGTTGCAACCCGCCTTGGATCAGGCCACCATCCACTAGTGGGTTTCAACCCACCCATTGAGGACCAGTAAGTACACTTGACTAAATGCCTTCTGTCCACTTCACATATCAACAAGACTAGGTTTCAGACAATGAACAGTGAAGCCACATTCAGACCTTCTCTCTGATAGGTGTGTATCCGTTCGATGCATTTACACTTCACTTTTTTTGCACTTAATATCTTGGGTGCAATGGATGAAGTAGCTCTTAGGTTTCATAGCCTAGTCGCTACCAAATGTCATACATATATTTAACCTCTTTTCCCTATAAATACTATACTTTAAATTTACAAAAAATGATACATGTATTTCTGTCTAGGTTTTTTTAATTTTTTGCTGCTTTTATATTTGTACATAGTTGCCTTTGCTCCACCATGCAATATTTTGTTCATACATTGATATTGCTTCTTATGCTGCAGCCAGGGATCATGAACCTTTTTGGACCTCCGAACACATGTAATGAATTGTGGTCACCAGTTACACTTCATCTCTTGTTGTTGTTTAGTCGTTTAGTCGTGTCCGACTCTTCGGTTTTTTTTAATATAAAATTTTTATTGATTTTCCAACATATATTATAACACATTACAAATGACAATACAAAAACAAACAAACATATAAACATGTATAATTTCATAACCTTTTTTCCTTATACCCAATTTCGACGACTTCCCCATGCCTCCCTTTTCTGCATCCCTGTTTTAAACTTTTTCAGCAACCCCTGATCTAAATTACTTATAATTCCCTTTCTTTAACCTTTTTCTCTTACCCAATCATTTATCGCTGCAAATCTGCTTTACCTTACCCATGACATTTTAACACTCAATAATTTTACAACAGTTCTTAAGATAGAATTTAAATTTCTTCCAATCTTCTTCCACCATCTCTTTCCCTTGGTCCCGGATTCTGCCCGTCATCTCAGCCAGTCCCATATAGTCAATCACCTTCGTCTGCCACTCTTCCAGCGTGGGTAGTTCTTGTGTCTTCCAATACTTTGCTAGGAGAACTCTTGCTGCTGTTGTAGCATACATAAAAAACATCCTATCTTTCTTTGACACCAGTTGGCCTACCATGCCCAGGAGAAAAGCCTCTGGTTTCTTATAAAAGGTACACTTAAGCACCTTCTTAATTTCATTATAAATCATTTCCCAGAAGACCTTAATCCTTGGGCACGTCCACCAAAGGTGATATTCAGTTGGAAGGCTGGGTGGTACATCGTCATGACCGAGGCATGGACTTCGGAAAAACCAGAGGAGGGGGGCTGTGCGTATATGTGAACAAATGCTGGTCCAATAATTCTAAGACTGTGGGCAGTCACTGTTCACCGGATTTGGAATATGTGGCTGTTAAATGTAGACCAGCCTATCTCCCTAGGGAGTTTACAGCTGTTATGTTAACTGGTGTGTATGTGCCACCAGATGCCAATGCCAACTTGGCTTTGGGATGCCTGCAGAGCCTTATCAGCAGCCAGCAAGACAAGTATCCTGAAGCTGTGCACATCATTGCGGGAGACTTCAACCATGTAGAACTTAAAACAGTGCTCCCAACGCTCTATCAGCATGTGAAATGTCCCACAAGAGGGGACAAGACACTAGATAAAGTTTATTCGAATGTAAATCACGGCTATAGGGCTTTACAGCTGCCACACTTGGGCCAGTCCGACCATATGTCTTTGTTCCTGGTACCAGCATATATCCCACTCAGGAAACGGGCTCCCACAATATTAAAATCTGTTAAAATCTGGCCTGAAGGTGCTATTCACCAGCTGCAGGACTGTTTTGAGAGAACTAATTGGGATATTTTCGATCGTTCAGACCTGGAGGAGCACACGGCGGCAGTTCTGTGCTATATCAATCACTGCACAGACACTGTCACAGTAAACAAATCCATCCGGTTTTATCCCAATCAGAAACCCTGGATGAATAGAGAGGTCCAGGGCCTGTTGCGGGAAAGGAACAGGGCTTTCAGGTCAGGCGAGGTGCAGCTTTACAGTGTGGCAAGAGCAAACTTGAAGAGGGGTATTCGACAGGCAAAACGGGATTATAGGCTGAGGATTGAGGACAATTTAAGGAGCAACAACACAAGACAGATGTGGCAGGGGATTCAGCACATTACCAACTACAAACCTAACCTTGGTGCTGTCGACGGTGACCCTTTGCTGGCGGAGGAGCTTAACCTCTTCTTTGCTCGCTTCGAGAAGGAGCCACCTGAGACGCCGGTATTACAGCCACCAGCCCATAGGGGCCCCTCATTCACGGTAGAGGAGCATGAGGTGAGAAAGGTATTGAGGATGGTGAATCCGAGGAAGGCGGCTGGACCTGATGGCATCACTGGAAAGGTGTTGAAGGGCTGTGCGGATCAGCTGGCGAGGGTCTTTACTAAGATCTTCAACAAGTCCTTACACCAGTCTATTGTCCCACCCTGCCTGAAGTCGTCAACTATTGTCCCTCTGCCTAAAAAATCCACAATCAGTAGTTTGAACGACTACAGACCAGTTGCACTGACTCCAATCATCATGAAGTGTTTTGAGAAACTGATGCGCCGTCATATTATTTCCTGTCTTCCATCAACTTTTGACAACTACCAGTTTGCATACAGGGCAAATAGATCCACAGAGGACGCTATCACCACCACTCTCCATGCTGCTCTGTCCCATCTGGAGCAGCCGGGGAGTTATGTGAGGCTGCTGTTTGTGGACTTTAGCTCAGCTTTTAACACTATCCTCCCCCATAGACTGGTGTCCAAGCTAGAGGCGATTGGACTCTCCAACTCCACCTGTCTCTGGGTTTTGGATTTTTTGTCAGAACGTTCTCAGAGGGTTAGAGTAGGGTCACATATGTCCACAGCCCTTAGCCTTAACACCGGCTCACCACAGGGTTGTGTGTTGAGTCCCCTGCTCTATGCTCTCTATACGTATGACTGTACAGCCACCTATTCCAGCAACAAAATCATCAAGTTTGCTGATGACACTACGGTGGTAGGGCTCATTTCAGGAGGGGATGAGTCCGCCTATCGGGACGAGGTGGAGCGGCTCTGTGTTTGGTGTGGAGAGAACAATCTGGCTCTTAATACGGCTAAGACCAAGGAATTAGTGGTGGATTACAGGAAAAAAAAGGCGGACATTCAGCCCTTGCATATCAATGGGGAACGGGTGGAGAGGGTGGCGGAATTCAGGTTTTTGGGAGTAACTATCGATCAGGGCATGACTTGGAGCGCAAATACCACTGCTCTGGTGAAGAAGGCCCAGCAGAGAATTTATTTCCTCAGACTTTTAAAGAAGAACAATCTGAGTGAGAGACTGCTGGTGTCCTTCTACCGAGGCTCCATAGAGAGCATTCTTACATACTGTATTTGTGCTTGGTTCTCCAGTTGTACAGCTAGGGAGAGGAAGGTGCTCCAGAAGGTCATAACCACAGCACAAAGGATTATTGGTCAACCTCTCCCATCTTTGGAAGAATTGTACGGTTCCCGTTGTCTTAGGAAAGCAAACAACATCCTGCAGGATTCATCTCACCCGGGATACAGTCTGTTTGCACTACTGCCTTCTGGCAGGAGATATAGAAACATCAAGTCAAGGACAAATAGACTGAAAAACAGTTTTTACCCGAGAGCTGTGGCCCTTTTGAATGCTGTAACTCGATAGTGTGACCTGGGAGATTGATGGGTGTGGGTGTGGCTGGAATGTGGTTTGTTGGTTGTTGTTGTTGTTTTGCTTTTGTTGTTTTTAAGGGATGGCATCCAATTTCGTTGCACTTGTGCAATGTTGCACGTGTGTAATGACAATAAAGAATCTATCTATCTATCTATCTATCTATCTATCTATCTATCTATCTATAAAGTACCTTCAGTTTCATTACATTTCCAGCATTTATTATTGGGCAAATGATAGATTTTTGCAAGCTTGACTGGGGTCATGTACCACCTATAAATCATTTTCATAATATTCTCTCTTAAGGCATTACATGCCGTAAACTTTATACCGGTGGTCCATAACTGTTCCCAATCAGCGAACATAATGTCATGACCAATATCTTGTGCCCATTTAATCATAGCTGATTTAACCGTTTCATCCTGTGTATTCCATTTCAACAGCAAGTTGTACATTCTTGACAAGTTCTTAGTATTGGGTTCTAACAATTCTGTTTCTAATTTTGATCTTTCCACCTGGAAGCCAATTTTCCTGTCCTGTTTGAATACTTCATTTATCTGGTAATAGTGAAGCCAATCTCTTACTTTGGTCTTCAATTTCTCGTAACTCTGTAGTTTCACCTTTCCCCCCTCTTGTTCTATAATTTCCCAGTATTTTGGCCATTTGGATTCCATATTAAGTTTTTTCACTTCCTTTGCTTCCATTGGTGACAACCACCTGCGTGTCCGACTCTTCGTGACCCCATGGACCAGAGCACGCCAGGCACTCCTGTCTTCCACTGCCTCCCGCAGTTTGGTCAAACTCATGCTGGTAGCTTCGAGAACACTGCCCAACCATCTTGTCCTCTGTCGTCCTCTTCTTCTTGTGCCCTCCATCTTTCCCAACATCAGGGTCTTTTCCAGGGAGTCTTCTCTTCTCATGAGGTGGCCAAAGTATTGGAGCCTCAGCTTCAGGATCTGTCCTTCCAGTGAGCACTCAGGGCTGATTTCCTTAAGAATGGATAGGTTTGATCTTCTTGCAGTCCATGGGACTCTCAAGAGTCTCCTTCAGCACCATAATTCAAAAGCATCCATTCTTCGGCGATCAGCCTTCTTGATGGTCCAGCTCTCACTTCCACACCTCATCTAGCTGCAAATATATGTCCAGCTCCCTACACAAACCACACATACATACAGGACACATACTCTCACATGAATGTATGCAGCACACACTCACATAATTTCGTGCTATTTCTCTCTCTTTCTCTCTCTCTCTCACTCACTCACACACACACACGTTTTAGCCATTCAAGGGCTCTCTGATCAGGTCTGAAGTGTCCACTGAATCTGAAGTGTGGGAAGATGAGTAATTGCTGGAGGAGGATCCACATCTCAAGACTGACTTTTCTTCTTATAATATTTTCGTGCCCTTTTGGCTAAGGCCACAAAAGCACTTTCTTCTGGTCCTGCACCACCTGAAGGTGAAGCTGCTCAGGCATCAAGGGTAGTTTTTGCTCAAGGACCCCTGAAACCCCACATTGTTGCTTCCTTAGATTCCCCCCGCCCCCCACAGAGTACACAAGACAGAGTGGATCAACCCTATGCAAGGGAAATCTTTGCTTCACATAGCTAATAAACTCTACATTTGGACGCAGTTCTGTGCAATCCCAACCAGGGACTAAGACATCTGCCGCTTTCATCAGGTGTCAGAAGAAAACTTTGCTGGGTTGTTGTTTTTGTTAATTGCTGCTCTCAACCTCTGTGCCTATAAGTTCCAGTGCAGTATTCAGATATGCCCAAAGACTGAGGCAAACTGATGAAAAGCAGGCCTTCTTAATAAAATCATGTGTTCTGCATAAAAACTGGTGTATTGTTCTAGTTGCATTTTAATATATGCGATGTCACTTTTCAGTGTATACATCACTCTCATCTTTATTTGTAGTGAACCCTGGAGGTTGGGCACCAGCTTCTGTGTTACGGGCAGTAGCAAAGCGAGAGTACCCAAAATTCTTGAAGCGGTTCACATCGTATGTGCAAGAGAAAACGTCAGGAAAGCCTATTTTGTTCTAGTGTTAACAGGTAATGCAGTATGTTAAGTCAATATTAACATTTGCTGCAACATTATTGCCATTAGAGACAGCCGTTGCATAATTAAGAGATACTGAGATTCTGGGAATACAATGTTATTTGGAGCTTAATTTTAAAATGGTGCAGTAAGTTTGAAATCTTCCTGTGTTGGGAGGCAAGGAAGATGTTTATTTGTTGCAGGGTAAAATTTGAGAATCAACATTATACTTTGGGGGGATTGTTTTTGTCACTGAGATACTGTGAAAACTGAAATTGCAATGTTGCTGCCTTGAAGCATATCTGAAGTTTGGTATAGTTTGATTCCTTGTGTTTCATATAAAAGAAACATTAGGTGCACATATTTGTTTTTGCCCCTTATAAGGCTGTGCAGTAGGTTTCTTCAGCTGCCTAGAATGATCAGTTAAGAAATCATGTAGCTAGGAAACAGTAGGAATGGGTAACGTAACCTTGCTGGCAATCTGTCTGCTAGTAAATGCCGAAGGAACAATAAATAAAATGGCAGGTGGTGCTTTCATTATTAAGCCCTCAAATTATGGCCCCCCTTCTGTCTTTTCTGTGGGTGTCACTTATTGTTATATAATACTCAACAGACTCTCTTCCTTCTGAACTGTCAAATGAAACCATGAATGGGGAATATATAATAAAGACATTATTGTGCTTTCCATATTTTCATGTTTCATAGCACCGTCTTAGCTTTGTTGGTGGTAATCAGAACTGAAGCTTTCATCCATTCCCCTCCCTCCTCCATCCCCAGTGATTGGAACAAGGCTGTGTGAACATTCCACATGGAGAAATGAACCAAAATGAATGCTCCAAGCTGGAACGTAGGATCTACAGTCTTATGACCCAAGTCCTGGATTCTGTACTCAACTGAAGAAATACTGCAATGCCATGACGCTGATCATTCACTGTCTTTTGCTAGCTCAACTTGCTGAATTGGTGTGTAATTATAAACAAAACACAAAATACATGTGTTGATACATGTATGTGGCTCTACTTTATTTGCTTGCTTTAGAGAAGAAAAATACAACTTTTGGGTCACCAACTTGGTTTATTGCTTTAACTTTTGAATAATTTGAAAAGCTTTTGTTTACTGTGGATCTTCATCATAAGACACTTGCACAGCTTCCATTTTGTGTATGTCTAAAAAAAGCACAAAGGACAAATGCACATATAACATACTGTATGTGCTTTATATACACAAAAACCTGTGTGTTGTAACTTTTTTCCCTTCAGGTTTTCAGTAAACTCTGTGTCTTTCGGGGGGATTTTTTGTTTGCTTTGTATAATCATAGTTCATTGCTGCTGGTTTCTATGATAAATCATATTGTTATGTAAGACATCTCTTAATAATGAGAGGGTTGTCGAGATCCTTATGACTGCCTTTTCTATGGTCTTGCTCCTATGAAGATCTTCAGGGTTCTGATGGAGTAAGTGTGAAAAGCTTTATTTTCCCCTCCCCCAGATATCTTTATATTTCTATTGTATTTTTTAGTTGTGTAAAATGTGCTACAGAAATTTAGTTATTGAACATGATCCAGAATTTCTAAATAGGTAGAGTACGTGAACAAGAAGGTGTGAGCACCCGAAAAAGCTAGAGAAGTGTCTTGCCCAGGTTGTGTGTGATGGCCTTGCTTTCTTGCAATCTGATTTCCTGAAGCTGCAAGAAGTTAACACTGCGTAATATTTATTAAAGTAAATTGGAATACATAATATAACATTCCCAGTCACAAAGAAAGAGCAAATATGCTGTTTTCTGGTCCTGCATGTTTGTTTGTTTTCTGTTCAATAAAGCTGTGTTATGAAGTTCATACATACAACCTT
The DNA here is from genome assembly GCF_027172205.1 of Podarcis raffonei. Lineage (NCBI taxonomy): Eukaryota > Metazoa > Chordata > Lepidosauria > Squamata > Lacertidae > Podarcis > Podarcis raffonei. Next base: position 29,419,499 of record NC_070612.1, read on the forward strand.
TCACACATGTAATATTTGCCCCCCCATCTGCATTGTAAAATGTAAAAATCTATAAAAGCAAAAAAGCAAAGTTCCCCTTAGTTGCTGTGAGAACTTAACTTTCAAGGATATGCCTGTCTGTGATGCCAACAAATAACATGAAAAGTGTACTGTGACAAAAGACTGGTCGTCCTTTTGAGAAAATGTCTCACTTGGTGGTTGTGCTTTTAAATGGAGATTATTCAGAGGATTTGTTTTGTTTTTTTAGCTGTTAGATCAACTTGTGTATATATAAAGAGAGAGAGACGAGATTTGGATATATTTTTGAAAAGAGAGCAGAAAGTCTTATTTCGTATAGAGTAACTGATGCCTGAAAACAAAGACAGTACTTTTTAATGAAGATACAGCTGATGAAAATCGTTGAGGTTGGAAGCAAGTTTTCTTGGTTATGGCTGGTGTGTCATAGATGTGCTAAGGTAGACACACTATGGTTGATTTATACACATGCACACAGATTCCATGTTTTTTAGTCTCCTTTATTTGCCTTTCTCTAAATAACGTGCATGGAATATGCCTTATTACAGAATAATTCTGATCATGAATTGAAAATGTAGAAGAGAAGTGCCTATGGGGTAATGCCAGTAAGGCAAGTAAGTTGAAAAATTTGATCTGTTTACTATATCACCAGTAAGCATTTTATATACAGTTTCTTATACCTCAGATACGTTTAATCTTTTTACAATCAACTGAAGGATAAAATTGTTTATTCACCATAGCCACTGATGGGAACTTCAACAATGCTTAGCCCCCAAATGCAGATTTAACAATTTGCCATTTCTGGTAATGATCATGGAAGACATGCAAGTAACTCTAATTTAATTGGATAGCTTTATTATACAAAGAGATGGAAAGTTTACAAAGCAGTATATAAATCTTAATATCATTAGTTGCATTTGCACTAAATGTGATGTATTTTGCAATTCTGTAAATAAAAATTACACTAAATATACTATTGGTAAAGAATACATTTTACTTTTAGACAAGCGGAGTCACTTTATTAGAGCTAGCCCTGCCCAGCTGATAACTGGAGGCTTTCTGGGATATATGGCAAGAGATTTTTAAAAAACCCCAATGATGACATGGAAGTTCTCCTAAGAAACTGACAGGCTCAGTCAGCCCATGCAAAGAACCTTTCCCCCAGCAGAGAACTCTTTTCTTCCCCATCTCTGGCCCTTCCAAATGAGTCATTCCATCAAAACTCTCATTCTGCCTATCCATAACCTCCTTTGTCATTGGCAATAGCTGGTGAACACATGCTTCAGTCCCTTTTCCTTGACTTCTGCACGAACTTGACAATACAGTTGCCCTCTATGTATGTGGAGCCGTCCCCAAAGGTGGCTTTGCCTCCTTGGTGCCTGTTTGTTGCATTGAAAGCCTGACTTTGCCACCACATAAATTGATTTCTGTTAAATGATGGACCTCGCTCCATGTACCGTATTTAGCTGTTGAGATGGGTGGGATAGAAGATGGAAAAGAATGTCAGGAAACAAGCACTGCTCATTTCTCCCTGATTTTTAGACCCTTTTAATATTTTCTTTTCCGCTCTGTCTAAATCTTACAAATTTCTTGGGGTGGGGTGTGTGCGTTATTTGACCTTAAAAGAAGTTAACTCTTATCTTATTGGGCTGAGCTGGCTCATAATAAAGTTGTACTGGTTCTCCTTAATCAAATTGTCAAGTCAAACTTTTCACTGATCTTTCTGCCCACTGTTGTATATGAAGCTGTATTTGAGTTGCCACTGTTCATCTACATACTCAAAACATGAATCATTTTAAAGAGTATCTTGAGTGTGTAGAGTGTGACTGTTCTATGATAGCTTTATGATTCTGTTAACCTTAAAAACAAACAAACAGCTAAACTGAGTTGGCTCTTCCATGTTACAATCACAAATTTAAAAACCAGTATTTAAAAGTGAAAAGTATTAAAAGATATTACAAACAAATTTATGTTTTGTAGTTATTTTTAATACTCGGAAGTGCTCAAGTGAAATGGTTTGGTTTTTAAAAATATAATGAATGGATCTAAAAATAGCTTGATATACATCAGTAACTATTTGTCTGTCTGCACTGACGAAGGTGGTATAGAGTTTAGGTTGACAAATAAAGTTAGCAACTTCCATAGAGCTCAGTTGACACTCCACATGCAGTGGCAAACTGAATATGGTGAGATTTTAGTGTGAGTGATCAACGTGTGCATACACAATCCAACCAGATATTGGGTACATGGAGCTTGTGTACAATAACAGTCACATGGTTGGGAGGGGGCATGTGTTGGAATGAACCCTTTTTTGCCTCTTTATAGAGAGAGACTGAAAAGTATCCCTTGATCTGAGATATATTCTGAAGATAAGGCTAAGAACATTTATTTCATGACCACACACTTTGGTACTATTGATTTTGAACCAATTCACACCAATGAGATGGCAGTTTATTGCCACTTCCAGTTTTAGAATGGCTCTGCAAATCCTCTTCCTCTACCACAGAGACATGTTCCATACCTCCTGCCTTCACACAGGTAGTTGGTAGCTGGTTGCTGGTAGTGGGTGGCATTTACAACCTATTAGAAAGAATAAAGTTGAGGGATGGGGAAAGGTCTGTAGCTCAGTCATAGAGCACATGTATGCACAAGGTCCCAGGTTCAGACTAGATTACTAGCTAAATGAATAAATAGTCTGATCTGTGTGTGCTGCTTTGATCTAACATGATAGGAACTGCAAACTTTCAGCTACAGGGTTCTTCCTTAATAAAGAACATTATTCATTTCTTTGAGGTTCTTCAAAAGAGATTTCAAGTGTTCCACATAAAACTGGATGAGATTCAGAGGACCATCTTGGAAGATGAATGAAACATTAACATTTCCTTAAAATATACATTAAAACAACAACAACTCTAGACCAACACCAGCAATTGAAAACTGAGTTTTTTTCAGGCCCATTTAAAAGTGACTAAAGGGAGCCAAATGTATGCCATATAAGAGCAAGTTGCACAGTGACTGGGCCACCACTAAAAAGGCCCTGTCTTGTGACTGTTACGACCTTCGAGCAGGGCCTCTGTAGCCAAGTGGGATTTTTGTATGGGTTCAGGCAGTCAGGTCTCAAACCTTTGGGCCGAGAAATGCATTGATAACCAGTACTACTGATATATTTGACCCACACCAGTAGCTTAGGCAGCTGTTTTCTGCGCCAACTGGAGTTTTGAACCACCTTCAATGGTAGCTGCACTTAGAGTACATTGCAGTAATCTAGCTAAGGTTGCCATATTTCCAAAATAGTTTTTTGGGGGATTGTTATACAATTTAAAAACAAAAACAAAAACCACCACCCCTTGCCATATATCCGGGTTTTCTGGACATTTTGCCAATTTAGCTAAAATCCCCCTGGACACCTTTTCGATGCCCGATTCACGGATGGGTCCGGGAAAACCCAGGCACATGGCAGCCCTAAAGACAAGATATAACTAATGAAGGAGTAACTCTGACAAGGTCTGCTTTATCTACAAAGGAATGCAAATCAGCTAAAGAAAACTGTCTGGGAGGGGGCGGAATCCAGGACTGGTCATTTCCAGGTCTAGCTACTACTTTCAATTTGCCCACAATGGGCCTGAGTTACTCCAGCATATGGTGGGGAAATTTAAATTGCAGCTCCTAGCTGCCCAATGCTCACCAGAGCACACTGCTACTGCTTGCCTTTGCCACCACCATCTAATAAACATGCCAAGGCGCACAGAAATGGGAAGGAAATTGCCAGAGGTCATCTTCAAATCTCTGGTTCCCTCCAACACATTATTTTAATTATTATGTATTACTGTATATACCACTTAATACCAACAGGTGGCACAAAAACCAGACACAAAGATTGAAATGTAAAGAGGACCTTTCGGACTGAAAACCTGTGAGCTTTTGGACTGAAAACCTTTCAGTCCCTCTGAACACAGAGGGATTTACATCTGAGTAAATGTGCTTAGCATTGCACAGCCGTCCAAGTAAAAATTTGTCTTTGTCTTCAAGGAACTCCATCTGAAAGCCTGGGGATGTCTAAAGGGCTCATTTTTAAATTATTGTGCTGTTTTTTTCAAATTGAACTTTTTAGCCTGTCCTGGGATCACTTGTGGTGAAGGACTGCCTGAAAGTATTTTATTTTATTATTTTATTACTTTTTCAAGAAACAGAATATAATCATAAGCACAACATTATCAAAACAATTGGTTTCCCCCCTTCTACCCCTCCCCCAGAAAAGAAAACTAATGTAGCAGATTTCCCATAAATCTGTATGTGTGGGTGCCAGACATCAGGGTGATCATCTGAATACTTTATAAACTGAAACTGAAGCACCACTTTAGCTAATGGGGCCTCCTGCTGCCGCTGTGCCACCGGAGCATGATTTCTGTTCTCATCCTGAAGCAAAGTTCTTAACCTGAAGCACTATTTCTGGGTTAGTGGAGTCTGTAAGCTGAAGCGTATGTAACCTGAGGTACCACTGTACAGTTTGGGACCTTCTCCATAAAAAAAGCGAAACAGGAGAAACGGGTAGCTAGGAATGGAGGAAAATTGCCTCATGCTGCTAAGTCAGCTCAGTATTATCTGCTCTGACCCAGAGCGGCTCTCCAGGATTTTAAACAGGATTCTCCTCCAGCCCAGCTGGAGATGTTGGGGACTGAACCTGGGACTTTCTGTGTGCAAACCTAATGCTCTGCCTCTGAGTTACAGCCCTTCCCCAAGGTAGAATAATACAAAAAAAGCTAGACTATTAAATTCATGGTAACATGATTTTCATGTATTGTGCATATTAATGGTTATTAGGCCCAGATTTCCAAACTAGTTACATTTAAACCTTTGTTTCTACTGAGAGCCTAAGACTTAATTACCAACTGAAACAATTGTGAGCCCCCATCTCTGTCTTAGGAAGAGAACTATAATACCACAAACTTCTATAACAATACGCTCAGGACTGCTGCCTTTTCCTGTTCAGCAAGTTTGCCTTTCAACTCCACTTTTACGTCCGGCAAAAGCAAACGATTGGCTTGCTTTTGTTTTATTACCTACTTTGGATTCTCATTTTACATTTTTCTGTTACGAAGTATACAAATTTAAGAAGTAATAATAACTAACCATAAGCAGCCCCACTACATTCCTAAGTATTCAAAGCTCCAGAAGTGTGCACAAGGGGGCAGGCAAGTCTAAAATGTACTCTCTGGTTGCAGTCCTTTTACACCCTTACCTGAGTAGGCATGCATAGGATTGCACTGCTACTGTGACTTAAGGTGCTTCTACACTTTCTTATCAGAGCCAGCCAAGGAGTCAGCGATTCTTCAGCTGTCTCTCTCATCTGCAGTTCATGGTCTGTAGCAGGGAACTCAATGAGCATTGGCCCTAGAAATCAGTAGCTGCCTGAACATCCAGTGAAGCGGAGCAGTTTGTGCCTGAGCTGGTGTGATGTGATGAAAAGGCAGCTGATTGGCTCTCCTGGCACTGGTGAGACTATGCCATGGTTACTGCAGAGACAGGGGCTTGGGTTGGTCTGAAAATTTCACTGTGCGATAAGATACAGGGTACATTTTGTTAAGCTTTCTTTGCTTCGTGTTTTGTTGCTTTTAAAGCAACTTGTCTTGTTCACATAATATTAAGGTGTGAGTTTCTTTTGCAGTGGATCCAGCTGGAGCATTAGAAAAAATATATAAGCAATAAAGTTTTTTCGTTGGTATGGATGTTCACCTCCCCCCCAAACAAAATCCCATACTGCTGCAGATTTGAGCCAATGCAAATATTCCATCCTTCTCTGCATGGACCAATGTGAGGATTATTTAGACAACTGGCGGGTGAATTTTCTGCCTGAGGTAGAGCAGCAAATGACATGTACACACACACACACACAGCCCACCATTAATTCAGCTTAGACAAGTATTCAAGACTCTTCAAGTTATTTTAGCACCCGTGGCAGAAAATTCCTCACCTCTCCCCTGGCAGTAAAAATGCAAGACCAAATTCAGTAACTCATAATTTGCTGCCATTTCATGATCCCCCAAAACTGTCTCCAACAGATCAAAGGATAACCCCTACCCGCAACAGACTGCCTAAGGAGCAATCGGTCCCTTAGTAGGGATCAAGGGCCTGCTAACCCATGACCACCCCAAACAGGGTCTGCTGCTTTTGTTGTTGTAACAACTCTATCAACACTTTTGTACATTTTACCCCATACTTCCTTCAGGGAGCTTAAGAAAGTGGACCCAGGAAGCTGCCTTCTAGTGAGTTAAACCATTGGCCCATTGATCTCAGAATTGCCTGCACTTCTGGCAGCAGCTTTCCAGGGTTTTGGACAGGGGGCTTTCCTATCCCCACCTGGAGATGCTAGCACTTGGACTTGAGACCTTCTGTATCAGAAGGCAGATGCTCTCTCACTGAGCTGCGGCCTTCCCCTCGGTCTGACCTGTCCGCTAGCCTGCAGACAACTTGAGGCAGCTCCATGGTTGCCATGGAGACCATGAAGTTCTGAGCTGGCCCAGTCAAGGTAGCCTCAGCATGGATAGTGAAATCTCCAAGTACCAGTGTCCTGAGGTTCTTCAACATCACACCCAAACAATATCACCTTTGCCAGCTCAGTCATGTATGCTGTTGGGCAGTAAAGTAAAAAAAAGGTAAAGGACCCCATGACTGTTAAGTCCAGTCAAAGACGACTATTGGGTTGCGGAGCTCATCTCGCTTCAGGCTGAGGGAGCCGGCGTTTGTCCACAGACAGCTTTCTGGGTCATGTGGCCAGCATGACTAAACCGCTTCTGGCGCAACAGAACACCATGACAGAAACCACGGAAATGCCATTTACTATCCCGTCACAGTGGTACCTATTTATCTACTTGCACTGGCATACTTTTGAACTGCTAGGTTGGCAGAAGCTGAGATGGAGCAATGGGAGCTCACCCCGTCACACAGATTCAAACTGCCGACCTTCTGATCAGCAAGCCCAAGAGGCTCAGTGGTTTAGACCACAGCGCCACCCCCATCCCACAAAGATGGGCAGTACACCAACAGCACTCTCAGTCTGCCCACTGGCTCAACACAAGGTACAAGTGCTTAAGGCTCACCCAAGAATAGAGAGATTTCCTGGTGGGCAAGTTGGAATTTTATGGACTACAGTGACTTCCCACCCCTCCAAAGGGAAATTAATGCTGTGCCAGGTACCTGGGTGAGTAAAAGTGAGTCAGATTCACTCAACCCAACTTGCCCAACAGGCCTCATGAATACAGACTACATCCGTTCTCTCACCCTAAATCAACGCTTCTGAATACCAGTTGCTGGAAACCACAGGGAGGGAGGGTGCTATTGTGCTCAAATTCTGCTTGTGGATTTTCCACAGACATCTGACTAGATGGGCCTTTGGCCTGACCCTGCAAGCTCTCCATATGCCCTTATGTTCTTGTCACAGGTGACTGTGGTCTTCTTATGAACTGATCTGCTACCATATGAAACCATCAGCACCATGTCAAAGGCCCTAGGAACCAGACCACAAGCTACTTGTAATGTAGGGTGAATGGAGGAAACATCCTTCAGCCGTCTAAGGCAGCTACAGTGGTACCTTGGGTTACAGACGCTTCAGGTTACAGACTCTGCTAACCTAGAAATAGTACCTCAGGTTAAGAACTTTGCTTCAGGATGAGAACAGAAATCGCGCGGCAGCGGCGTGGCAGCAGCGGGAGGCCCCATTAGCTAAAGTGGTGCTTCAGGTTAAGAACAGTTTCAGGTTAAGAACGGACCTCCGGAACGAATTAAGTTCTTAACCCAAGGTACTACTGTATTGAGTTTTAAAATAAATGATGTATATGCTCCCAGTCAAGGGTGGCCCATCCCATTTTGCCACCTGAGGCTAAATGGGAATGGGCACTTGCCCACTGCCTCCCACACCCCACTTTCATTGCATGAACTCAGCAAAAAGGGCAGCGTTCCACAATGCTTTGGTGCTCACCTCGTCCGCCTCAGCAGAGGGGAAGACAAGTGTCAAAGTGGTGCAACAGAACATGCCCCCTCGCTAAGTTCAGTGAGAGAAGGAGCGTTCTGCAATGTTTTGATGTTTATATCCTCCACACCAGAGGGAAGACAAGCTGCAACGCCACTCACTGGAAAACTCCCAGTCAGAAGGAGCGTTCCACTGATGACATTCTAAACATGAGCCTTCCAAAGAACAACATGATCAAACCCCTCTAAAAGCCTCACTAACAGATGCAAGGAGAATAACCAGGATGGTTCTGCTGGCAAAGGATGGTCATGTCAGGGTGATTATGGGTAGACAACACTAATCCTGATTTTATGAATTTCTCTTACCTGAAAGGGTAAGATCAAAGAATTCTCAAAATTAGAAATAACCTTTACAAACATCAGTACAATTGCCTTAGATGAGAGAGGCTGCTAATCCTTCATGGAAATGGAATTTTTGGGTAGGAAGGGACATGCAGAGAATAAATGAGCTGCCCTTGAGCCTATTTCCAAGTTACGTCAAACTCATTAACCTTATTATATAGCAGAATTGGTTCTGCATATCACACAACCATATTGGACTTTTTCCTTTTTAAAATTATTATTATGTAACCCTCTTGGAAGTCCTAGAACTTTTTTAATGTTGAAGGGAGAGGGGAACGGTTAATCATTAATATTATCTACACATAGTAAATTCCGGCACTCTGCTAGGATGGCTCAAACTCAAAAAATGCAGTTATTTGCAAAGCCTAAATCAGACAGGTCAGGAGACCGTTTCCTGTCTAACCAGCTATCTGAAACTGCTGATGCTAGCTACAGGTCAGAAGGTCGTTTCCTGCCTAGCCAAAAACTGCTGTCAACTAAAAACCACTAGCAAGATGTTTCCTGCTTTACTTCTGCTTTAAGTAATGCAAGATAAGAAGAGATACGAAGGAATGCTTAGCTAGCGAAAGAAAGACACGTGTACAAGAAGGTGGGAGGGGGTGCTTACTGAGCAGAGAAAATGCTTAACCAGCAGAGGAAGTGCTTAGCTAGCAGCCTTAGCCAGCAAATATTGGGGGGGAGGTATGGGAGGAGGGTGAATGCTTTCAGGTATAAAAATGCTTGCTGAACATGGTAACAACACAGTCAGATTTCAGAAACTATATTCTGCTGACTGTCTCTGTGCACAGATTTGCAATAAATCTCTTTTCTCTGACCAAGAAGTCTCTGGAATTGTTTTTCCCCTCTGGCCACGGGGTTGGCGGACCGCTGGACCTCCGGGTACTGCTAATCTAAGGCTTCAGTTTTGGGGGCTCGTCCGGGATGGGTCCCCACCCCACGAAAGGTGGACCGAGGGGCCAGACTCGACCGGGTGAGCAACCAGGACCAGCGCTCGCAATCTCCAGCGCGCACCCTGCCAGTTCGTAGGGGGAGATCGCCACGCTGTGCCTGAGCCGAGACACCCAGTCGGGAGAGAAAAGAGGACGGCCGAAGGAGGGAATCCGCAGCGGAAAACGGTAAGCCCAAGGGAAAGGGCGTGGGCCCCAAGGAAAAGGGGGGCGAGGTCTGATCAAGCCTCACCTGGTTGTGCAGAGGGCCGCCAGGAAGGGAACTGGCCGATTGCAGTAGAGTGCCGCCAGTAAGGTTGGGTAAAAGGGAAACAGAGGGGAAATTGTATTGGTGTGTTTTGTGTGTTGCATGTTGAAATTATAATGGTGTGATTTGTATGTTATATGTTGCATGTCGGATACCCCAGTGACTGAATTGTTGTCAAGTGTGGGTCGGGGCTTAGCGTCCCCTTGGCCGAGCGATTGCAGGGTTGTGCATTTTCTGCCAGGGCGACCTCGGCAGGTCACAATCTGTAGTGCGTGGAGTGTGAAAGAATTTACAGCCCATTAGGTGCGGGGTATCTGAAAAAGAAGAAAAAAAAAATGGGGTCTGGGGCAAGCCAATGTAGTCCTCTGGAATGTTTTTTAAAGAACTGGAAAGCGGCCACAAAGCATGATGATTGGGGGTTCAAATTGAGAAGACAGAGGATGAGGACATTGTGTGAAGTTGATTGGCCCCAACAAACTAACTGGCCCTCGGAGGGGAGATTTAATTTGCAACTAATCAACCCACTATATCAAAATATCTTGAAGGTCCACACAGACCAGATCCCTTATATTTCTACTTGGAAAACCAATGTAGAAAAGAATCCACCGTGGTTGAAAGCCTGCCAAGGCGACGCCCCACAAAATACAATTTGTTCAGTCTGACCGGCAGGGAAGTCAGAAAAGCCTCCGGTGATATCAGAGCCGGAAGGAGAGGAAGGAGAAGAGGGGGAAGTCATTAAACCGCCGCCACCCTATGCTCCACCAACTGCCCCTCTAGCGAATCCCCCAGGCCCAGGGCCCCAGGACTAGGGAGGAGCCGGCCCTCAGCCTGAACCCTCCAAGGTTGATGAATTAGAGAGCAAAGAGGAAGAGGATGATGAGGAGTTTATGAAGGGACTAATTGAGTTAGCAAAGAAAGGAAAAATGTGGACACAGTATCAGACAATTGAGATTGCAACAGTATGTACAACCCTATGTGAAAGAAGTGGATGTTAGTTCCCATTTGTTAGCAGCAACCAGGGTGTCCCTCCATAAGTCCCATAAGGCACAGAAAAAGGGTGGGACTGCAATGATGCCTCTATGCAGAGTGTATGACCCACCAGCCCCCCAGGACAGGGTGGGGAAGCACCACCATGCACTTATACAGTCCAACATGTGCCTTTTTCAAGTGCTGATGTGTGCAATTGGAGAAATTAGAACCCTACCTTTGAGGAGAACCCAGATGATATTGCCAACGCCCCATTATAAAGGCTGCCTTTGTAGCTCAGGCAGCGTCCAATATTCGCCAAAAGAAAAAATCCAAAAGCATGAGGGGTGCATCGATCATGGGCTGGAATAGATGTTGAAGTAGTATCAAACAAGGAAGTTGACGGCATTACAGGCTACCACACCCACCCCTCAGGAAAGAGGAAGTGCCCGGGGAGGAGGGCGAAGCCGTCTTGGAAGGAATCAGTGCGCCATCTGCCGACAGGAAGGGCACTGGAAGAGAGAATGCCCTATTCTATTATTAGGAAGAGATTTGTTGGTAAAGTTGCAAGCCCAAATTACTTTTAAGCCATCGGGAGAAGCCACATTGTCCACTATGTCACTTGGGGAACTGGTTGTGGAGGCACCCCTGAGGGAGTACTGGCACCTCATGATAATAAAAGAAGAGGAGGGACCCATCCCCGCCAGTATTCTGGAACAAGTGAACCCCACGGTATGGGCTGAAGGCAACCCCCCAGGAATGGCAAAGAATATCCCACCAATAATTGTGAAGCCCAAGCCATTTGTCAATCCTGTTGCAGTAAATAAGTATCCCATCCCACGAAGGGCGACTGAAGGAGTGTGGGTGCATCTAGAGCGACTGCTCCAACATAGGATCTTGAGGCAATGCCAATCACAGTGGAACACCCTTTTGTTACCAGTGAAAAAAGGAAGCAGGCTATTATCCTGATACCAGAGCCAAAGAACTGCAGAGAACTCCGTGGCTTTCTGGGGTCTGCAGGATTTTGTAGGATATGGATATTTAATTACAGCATCATTGCCAAGCCTCTACATGAGTCAACCAGAGGAACTGAGAGAGACCCCTTTGTTTGAAGCACAGAACAACAGCAAGCCTTCGTGGATTTGAAGAGGGCACTACAGCAAGCCCCAGCGCTTGGCATCCCAAACCCTGAGAAACCCTTTACTCTATTCGTGGATGAGGACCAAGGGACGGCGAAAGGGGTTTTGTGCCAAAAATTGGGAAGCTGGCAACAGCCAGTGGCATACCTATCTGAGCGCCTGACGCCTACAGAACAAGGCTTACCGCCATGCATGAGAGCAGTTGTGGCAGTAGCCACCCTACTGAAGAATATTTTAGCAGGCCTGACCTCAAAGATGAAGCAAACCCCCACTGGCCTTCATGGTTTGTGGATGGAAGCAGCTTTGTTAAGGCTGGACAGCGGAAGGCAGGCTATGCAGTGGTAGCCTTGGAAGACCAAGTGATCGAAGTGCAGCCACTCCCGCCTGGAACGTCGGCCCGGCTGGCATAAATAACAGCGCTCACCAGAGCCCTGACCCTAGCAAAGGGACAGAAGATAAACATTTATACTCTAAGTATGCCTTTCTGACTTTACATGCCCATGGAGCCTTATGGAAGGAAAGAGGTTTGCTTACCTCCAGAGGAAACCAGGTGGCCCACCCACAAGCCTTATTGAACCTTCTGGATGCTGTATGGGAGCCCGAGGCAGTGGCAGTTATCCATTGCTATGGCCACAAGACTGGACCAGGGGAAGTGGCCAGAGGAAATCGATTGGCAGACAGAGTGGCCAAGGAAGCAGCTCGGGACCTAGCCCCCACCTCGGTTATTGGAGCCCTGGTCCCAGAAGAAATTTTAAGCACCGCTGACAAGCCAGCTTATACCAAGCAGGAAAAGGACACTGCAGACGCCCAGGAACTGACATTAACCAAAGAAGGATGGTACCTTACCCCTGATGACAGGATATGGATTCCAGAGTCTCTTTCGCGGCCAATAATTCAGAGGTACCATGATTCAACCCACATAGGACCCGATGCTACAACCAAGCAGCTGGAAAAATGCTTCTACATAGCCCACCTCTACCAACTGGCAGCCCAGATCTCCAGGAAATGCTTGCTGTGTCAAAAGAATAATCCCAGAACCGGACCACTGGCTCCCCCAGGGATTCAGCACAGTGGAACGGCACCTATGGAACATCTTGTCGTGGACTTTACTGAATTACCCCGTTGTGGACTACACCGCTACCTGCTGGTGGCAGTGTGCACCTACACCGGATGGGTCGAAGCATGGCCCACAAAGACTGAAAAGGCATTTGAAGTAACCAGGTGCCTGCTTAGGGAAATCATCCCTCGCTATGGAGTGCCAAGGTCCATAGGATCTGACAATGGACCAGCATTTGTTCATGCCGTCCTACAGGGACTGGCAAAAGCGCTCCAGATCAACTGGAAGCTGCATACTGCTTATAGACCCCAGAGTTCTGGAAAGGTAGAGAGAATGAACAGGACTCTAAAGAATCAGCTGTCCAAGCTGACACAGGAAACCGGGTCTAATTGGGTGACCATGTTGCCCTTGGCGTTACTCAGGGTCCGCAGTCTCCCGTCAAAGCGAACCCACCTGTCTCCTTTTGAGATTCTGTTTGGAAGACCAGTTCCATATGTTAGAATGTTAACTCCATATGCTAGCCAAGATGTGCAATTGAATAATTATGTACAGTCACTCTCCCAAGTTTTCTCTTATCTCAACAGGTGGACCCAGGCCCACTGCTGTTGAAGTTGCTGACCTCACCCCTTGGGTCCACCACACTTAAGTGAAGAAGGCTATTTTAGATTGGACAGTTACACCAAATCCTGATGATCCTCTGAAGCTAACCATCTCCAGAAGAGCGCCAGACGGCTGGACAAGTGGATGGGAGGGACGCCCGCGGGCAGCGTCCCCAACGTAGAGACTTTTTTCCCCAGCAAAATTTTAAGGCACCGCCAGGACTTTTGATATTGGGGCCAGAACTCTTTGATATGGTCACTCCGTGTGTCAGGCCTCTGCAAGGGTGGATATATATATTCCTGTGGGTATATGTTAATATATGTAGAGGGAGAAGCCCCTTTCGGATACAGTATGTTGGGAGGAAATCATGAGAGTATTAAGCATCCACAAGGACAGGTGGGAAAATTGGTTAAGATAATAAGCTCCTCCTCAGAGAGGTGGGACACAACCTCCCAAAAAGCAAGGCAGCTGATAGAGCACGAGTATCAGTGGGCCCTTCAGCAATAAAATAGATATGTCCTAGATAATATTTCAGTCACCATTGATCACATGGAAACAATGATAGCCAGGAACCCGCTGAAAACTACAGGAGGTGATCTATGGGGTTGGTTGTATTCCTGGCTGCCTGATGGCAGTTGGCTCAGGAATGTTATAGTATTATTGGCAGGACCGCTATTAATCCTTTTGCTTCTTTGCCTCTGTATCCCCTGCTTATTGCAATGCTTGCAGCAAATGATGCAAAGACTCCTGTCACGGAAGCTAGGACCCACAGTCATCGCTGTGATGAGGGAGTATAGGCCCATACCCCAGAACGAACCTAAGTATTAGGTTGTTCAGAAGAAGAGGAGGGAGTGAAGGGAGAGGGGAACGGTTAATCATTAATATTATCTACACATAGTAAATTCCGGCACTCTGCTAGGATGGCTCAAACTCAAAAAATGCAGTTATTTGCAAAGCCTAAATCAGACAGGTCAGGAGACCGTTTCCTGTCTAACCAGCTATCTGAAACTGCTGATGCTAGCTACAGGTCAGAAGGTCGTTTCCTGCCTAGCCAAAAACTGCTGTCAACTAAAAACCACTAGCAAGATGTTTCCTGCTTTACTTCTGCTTTAAGTAATGCAAGATAAGAAGAGATACGAAGGAATGCTTAGCTAGCGAAAGAAAGACACGTGTACAAGAAGGTGGGAGGGGGTGCTTACTGAGCAGAGAAAATGCTTAACCAGCAGAGGAAGTGCTTAGCTAGCAGCCTTAGCCAGCAAATATTGGGGGGGAGGTATGGGAGGAGGGTGAATGCTTTCAGGTATAAAAATGCTTGCTGAACATGGTAACAACACAGTCAGATTTCAGAAACTATATTCTGCTGACTGTCTCTGTGCACAGATTTGCAATAAATCTCTTTTCTCTGACCAAGAAGTCTCTGGAATTGTTTTTCCCCTCTGGCCACGGGGTTGGCGGACCGCTGGACCTCCGGGTACTGCTAATCTAAGGCTTCAATGTGAATTTTTGTTTTGTTTTATTTATGTTGTTCCTCTCACTTTTAAAGACACTCTATTCTCGATGTGAGCATTCCATTGAATATTATGTGGGGGGGCTCTAAAAATCTTACTAAACGGACGCAAGGAGAATAAGGATGGTCGTGCTTAGAAAGGACACTCATGTCAGGGTTACTGTTGACAGGAAAGACAGTGCTCTTATTCTATGGATATCCATTTCACATACTTCCACGAGTAAGGGAAAACAGCTGATGACACGACAAGCGAGTGTGGGGAATTGCTGCACACCTTATTTTGGAAAGCCTGAACCTTAATCTGCTCCTGTTCTAGTCAAGATGAGGCCTGCACCTCTCAAAGTGCCAAGAAAAGTTGTTACTTTTGGGAAAAAAGAATCCTGATGCTTGAATTCCTCTTATTTGAAAGGGTGAAAAGTGGTAAGATGATCAAAGAACTGTCAAAATTAGACATAATCTTTACAAACATCATGATTCATCTTGCTTTGAAGGGAGCAGAGCTGGTACAATTGCCTTAGGCGAGAGGGAGTGCTAATCCTTCATGGAAATTGAATACTTTGCGTAGGAAGGGACACGTACAGCAATTTATCAGAGATTAAGTGAGCTACCCTTGAGCCTAAATTTCCAAATTATGTCAAGCTCCTCAACCTTATTTCTATATAGTACAAGTTGTCCTATATTTATATTACAGACTCATCTTGGGAGTTACCCTGTGTTTTGTATTATGCAACCAACCATGCACTTTCTTCCGCAGCAGAACCAGCCTTTAGTTACTGCTCAGTCCTTTGCTCTTTTTTAAAAAGATATATTTTATTAGATTTCCAAAAAGTTCACATAGGCATTCCAATACATTTCCCCCCCCCTTTTGTTTTGCCAACTTCCCATCCCATTTCCCATGGTGTTTTTTATTCCATCCCTTTGCTGCACCCTACCTTCCCTCTTTTATATCATAATACAATAATCTCTAATTTCTTCTGTTCCTCATAGTTCAAATCCTGATCGCGAATTCATCATACTATAATATTTCTTTAAATAGTCTAAAAAAAGCTTCCATTATTCCCTAAAGCAATAATCATTAAGTTATCTTATTTTAGCTGTTAACTTTGGCATTCAAGACCTTAAGGGGTGAGTCTTCGTTCTGTACCCCATGTGCCATTATGACAACAGTTCTGTCTCAGCAGCACTTGGGGGAGGTAGGAGCAGGGGCGTAGCTAGTTCCTCTGGTACCCGGTGCGGCGGGGGCGGGGAGACCCTCCCATAGGGCTGCCGCCCGTAAGCCTCGTGTGGCCCCCCCCAAACAGACTGACATGTTGAAAATCCGCCGGGGGGTGAGAAGACTGCTCCCTGAGTAGATCTGCCAGAACGATCTGCCCAGGGGGTGGGGCAATCTTGTCACTCTCCTTAGGCATGACACCCGGAGCGGGGTGCCCTTCCACCCCCCCCCATATCCCTGCGCCAGTGGGTAGGAGAAGGCAATTCGGAGGAGACACAGAAACAGGCTAGGGTAGTCAGTTAAGTTAATCTCTACCTGGCATGCTCTGGTCTATGGGGTCACGAAGAGTCGGACACAACTAAACGACTAAACAACAACAACAAATGTTTATATATGGACTACCTAGTTTCTTTTATTCCTGTTCTCCACCTAACAAGGGAACCTGCGCATATCACCTAAGATTGGAGGTAGAACTGAGTAAAAGCTGGTTGTTGTATTTGCAAAGATGGTGGATTAGCCATTATGCGTCTCAGGCCTTCCCAAGAGGCCTGGGTGCAGCCTGAAAACAGCAAAGCACCTTAAAGGGACTCACTGAAATGTCTCAAACTCTAGCTTAAAAATACACCTTGTAGTTTGTGTTTTTCTTTTTAACAATCTAGCCTGATGAAGAGTTCTGGGGGACTTAAAAGCTTGCAGATTGTTTTGTTGCACACAGTAGGAAATATTTTTAAACATTTACTTCAACATCCTTCTCCAAAACCACTGTGACTGGAGCATTCTGAATTCAATGTGATTTAAACCTAGACGGGGTTTCTCACATTTCTTACCCTTAGGCATTGTCTTTTATTTTTTCCACTCTACCCCTACATGCCTCACATAGTGTTTTTATGCACCTCCTGTAATTTCCTCTGGCATTCTCTTTTCACGCTCAGTTTGCACCTTATTCTCGCCATCCCTCAGCTATCAGATGACTTGTTTCTTTTGTTCCTCCTCTGGTCCTTTTGTGTTTGTTTCTTCCTATCTCATCCCCTTCCTTTCTGTTCCAGTTTATTAACCAATAAATAAATAAAAACAGCAATATAATATATATTCACCTTTTATCTCACCTTCCCATTTTCTTCAACACCCCTTTCGGTCCTTCCACCACTTTCCAGCCTTCCTCCCTTTCACCCCAAACCCAAATTTATCTGTCTCCCCAACCCCTCTTACTCAGCAGACAAGGAACTGCTGCTGCTGGCCTTGTCCACTCAAAAGGCTTTGGCAGCTTCAGCAAGGGAAAAGGCACTGGCTGTGGCAGTGAGGCCCAAGGCCCACTACTTGAGAAACACTGAACTGAATTGAAAGATCATGCCCTTCACACTAAAGTTCAAAGGGTTTCCTTGGTCAGCTTCATTTCACTCTAAACGCACACGCACATTTTGAGGGCCCCAAGTCCACAGTGAGGACTTTAGGTAATCTGTAAGGTAAAGGTACCCCTTACCATTAGGTCCAGTCGTGACCAACTCTGGGCTTGCGGCGCTCATCTCGCTTTATTGGCCAAGGGAGCCGGCGTACAGCTTCCGGGTCATGTGGCCAGCATGACTAAGCCGCTTCTGGCAAACCAGAGCAGCGCACGGAAACACTGTTTACCTTCCCGCCGGAGCAGTACCTATTTATCTACTTGCACTTCGTGCTTTCGAACTGCTAGGTTGGCAGGAGCAGGGACCGAGCAACGGGAGCTCACCCCGTCACGGGGATTTGAACCGCTGACCTTCTGATCGGCAAGTCCTAGGCTCTGTGGTTTAACCCACAGTGCCACCCGCATCCCAGGTAATATGTGATTCAACTCAAATCACCTTGTTTGCAGGTCAGAAAACCCAGCCACATGAAAACCTTTCCTGAGGCACTCTTATTCACTTTTTTTAAAAATTATTCATTGCATTATCTCTCCAATGCGTTCAAGGTGGAGTGCCTGGTTTCCTCATCTAATTCCAACAACATTGTGAGGCAGATTAGGCTGAGAGTCCTTAACTGGATTAAGGTCACCCAGCAAGCTTCAAGGCCAAATGGAGATCTGAACCTTGGTCTCCCAAATCTTAGTCTGATTCTGTAGCCATTACATTACACCACACCACACTGGCTTTGTAATTTGGGAAGGACACAGAACCTATACACGCCTATGTGATATACACACTGGTAAGACCAACATGCTGTCTCTTCTTTCTACGTAAAAGAGATAAAGCTTCAGATAAAGTGGTTTAAGTTTATGAAATGCAAAACAGGTTACCTGAGTTTCATCAGAACTCCTGCCTAGACTAAAGCACTAGATTATTGAGATCGTTTTTCTGACGCTGAATATTACATGGCCACCTAGGTAGAAAACCCATTATTTTTTCCTCAAATAAGGATGACTAGATTGTATCCTTGTAAAATATGAGCAATATTGTCAAGGAAATGTGAGAGTCAGGGCTGGGAGGTTATCTATCTATCTGTTCAAAGAAAGGTAAATTCATCAGTAAATCCAATGCTAATGGATCATCTCAGAGAATGATCAATTTTAATGAGTCTGCTCTGCTATCACTGATGCTACCACTGAAGTTACTCGTCAGCTGGAAAAAAAGATTTTATAAACAGAACGTAATGTGATTTTATGGACCATCTCCCTGCCTCCACAGGAAGACTCATTCAGTTTTACACTAGTATTTTTGCAGGGCAGCACACTAATCTGTGGTCAATTAAGCAGTATAACCAAACCCAACTATTATGCAATTCATAATAGTATGTTCCATCTTGTGATGATATGTAACTTTGTAAACAAAGCATTAAATGCCGCCCTGAGCCCGGCTTTGGCTGGGGAGGGCGGGATATAAAGAAAATAAAATAAAAATTTATTATTATTATTATTATTTTTATTTAAATGTTATGATTTCCCACAGTCTAGTTATATATAGCCATATAGTTATATATATAGCTTGTTTGCCCCATGCCTTTTTAATAATAATGATGATGATGATGACGACAACAACAACAACAACAACAACAACAACAACAAACCCTCCAAGTGTCCCTATTTTCCAGGGACAGTCCTGGATTTGCAGAAGCCGTCCCGATTTCTGATTTGATCCCAGAATGTCCTGCTTTTCCTTAGGATGTCCCTATTTTCATCTGAGAAATGTTGGAGGGAATGGAGTTTTGCAACCCCTGAGCCAAGGAAATAAGTAACCATATAAGGCAGCTCTGTATAGGGATGGTTTTTTAATGTTTAACGGGTGGCATATAAATAAATGATGATGATGGTAGTAGTGATGATGATGGTAATGATGATGGAATAGGATGTCCCTATTTTTATTGGAGAAATACTGTTGTATACCGCCCTCAGAAGATCACAGAGAGGTTCACAACATAAAAATACAACTCGAGAACACAAAATACATAGTAAAACAAAAACAAACCAATAACCCTCCTCCCACAAACACATTTAGAAGGCCACAGAATGTTAAGCAGCCAAAGGCCTGGCTATACAAAAACGTTTTCGCCTGGCGCCTAAAGATATGTAATGAAGGTGTCAGGCGAGCCTCCCTGGGAGAGCACTCCACAAATGGGGACCCACTGCCAGTGGTGTTTGGCAAGGAGCTATATTGGCGCCTCTGAAGCCAGGAGAGTCCATGGACCAGAAACTCAAAAAGTTTGCTTTTCATCACTCTGCCAATGACTTCCTGCAGGGCCATTGGGATTGGGGTCATGTCTGCTCTGCTCCGCCTCTCCTCCTCCCATGTCCATCCATTGTTTGCCTGCTTGCTTCCTCCACTAGCTTTCCTTTCTGCTCCCTCCTGTCATGTGACAAAGACACATGAGAGCAGAAGCAGCAAAGAAGGCTGGGAAGTGCTGGGACAGCACAATTATTTGGGCCTACTTAAGTTATTCAGGCCTAACTGCTAACTGTTGAGTTACTCTGACATGTGACTTAGCAGCCAGTTTCACTTTGTGCTCTCTGTAAGATTTCAGTAAGAGTCTGTCTGCCTCAGCTGTGAGCAGAATCAGTCTGTAATCTCAGTCAAACTGTTTGGAACCATGTTGTTTATGAAGAAGTTTATTTTAATTCAGTAAAGTTCTTATTCTTTCAATTAAAAACTCTGCATTATTAATTTATGCTGCATGTCAGGTTATGGGCCCAGTATTTTATGGATGGCGAATGCTAAAGCTGGAAAATCAGGGTGCTGTTGGTGAGGACCTTGAAGGGGCTGAAGGTCCAGTGGTGAGGCCGCGTACCGAAGAAGCAGACCTGTTGCAGCAAGGAGCAGAAGCCATGTCAGCTCAGCAACCTGCGCAGTTTATTAATCTTGGAAACACTGCCCAGGTGGAACGTCTGAATGCTAAGAGCTACCTGGCTTCTCCCTCCCTTTCCCCCCCTCCTGCAGCACTCGCCTGCTCTCTCCATCTTTTTTCTCCTCGGAGCCCTTCTGGATGCTCCACTCACTCTTCCAATAGCACCATCAGCCAACTGGAGGGGGGGGGTTGTGTCGCAGGTCTCTTGTGAAGGCCCATGCCAGTGACCGGATCCTACACCGAGGAGCCCGGAGGGGCTTGCATGCCTCACTTGGCCACCCAGAGCAGGTACGGCACAGGTGGGAGAAAGGCCTTCTAGCTATTCCAAGCCAGAATGGAGAGGCACAATTTTTGCATTCTCTTGGGCCTATGCCCTTTGTGGAGGCCTATCTAATCAACTCCTAGGTACACCCCTAAAGGTAAAGGGACCCCTGACCATTAGGTCCAGTCGTGACCGACTCATCTCGCTTTACTGGCTGAGGGAGCCGGCATACAGCTTCCAGGTCATGTGGCCAGCATGACTAAGCCGCTTCTGGCAAAGCAGAGCAGCGCACGGAAACGCCGTTTACCTTCCTGCTGGAGCGGTACCTATTTATCTACTTGCACTTTCTGCTTTCGAACTGCTAGGTTGGCAGGAGCTGGGACCGAGCAACAGGAGCTCACCCTGTCGCAGGAATTCGAACCGCCAACTTTCTGATCAGGAAGCTCTAGGCTCTGTGATTTAACCCACAGTGCCACTCGCAGGTACGCCCCTAGCCATGGCTGAAAAGGCCCATTCCCATGTTGCCATCCTCTGGACCTCTGAGGGAGGAGCCACACCAAGAAGAGCTATTTAAGGATTTATAGTTCAAAACTAGCACTTAGAATTGGGCCCAGAAATTGGCAGCTAGTGCAATCGATTGGAGCAGTACGCTCAAAATGTTGTGCTCCAGTAAGCCACTGAAGTCTGCCCCAGCTGATAAAATTGAACCATGAGGAACCTCAAATTGAAGGCTCCATGGGGCCGAATAACACTCCCCAAGGATGAAAAACTTCCAAATAGTGGTACCCCATCACTAACTCGGACAGCCACTGTAGAAGCATACCATGGTTATGACAGCTGTGCTCAAGAAGAATTAACAGGACACATTTTCCCTTTCTCCTCACAGATGTCATCATACAGGGAGACCAAAGCAGTTTCTGTGCCTAAACCAGGCACAAACCCCAACTGAAATGGATCTTAAAAACCAGTTTCCTTCAAGAGCACCTGAATCTGATCCACAACCACCCACTCAAGAACCTTGCCCAAGAAGGGGAACTTGGCAACTGACCAGTAGTTTCTTAAGGTTTCCTGAATCCAGGGAGGGTTTCTTGAGGAGTGGTTTTACTGCAGCCTCCTTCAAGCAGGCAGGAATCACCCGCTCTCACAAGAAGGCATTAATCACTTCCCTGGCCCAGCCAGCTGTTCCCTCTGCTAGTTTTCATCAGCCATGAAGGACAAGGGCCCAGAGCACAACTGGTCCCCCTGATGGGAACAATCTGTCAGGGGCTCTCAGCTGGTTGCCCAGGAGATTATAAAGACAAGGAAGAGTTCCTTACAGTCCTTTTTTATTTCAAACTTTACAGAGCGAGGCTATAGAACCCAGCTTCTTGGACAATAGCGTTGTTCTGAGTGAATCCTCACCCCACCTTCTCTTATACTGCCTCATTCGTCAAGATTATAATCTTGGGTGCTGCTAAATGCCCTCAATCTCTTTGCTCTACTACTATTAAGCCTTGCCGGGTTCTGGGAGATTGTGGGTCTGGGATGCTTCCTAGTGACCTGTCAGCCAGCTGCTGCCCAGGCTCTGTCTGCTCCTTCTCTCTCATTATTTCCCATTTCCCCTCATCTGCCTCCCGCAAACCACTGTTGTAAATCTCTATTGTCTTCCTCTTCTTCCTCCCTGGAAAAGTCAGGATGGGGAGGCGGTCTCCACCACTCCTCTTCTGCTCAGCCCCTGACATCAGCCAATTTTTTGAAATTTTAAATGTCATTTGCATTTTTAAAAAAAATGATTGGATTTTTTTTTTTTTTTAGTACTTGGATTATTATTATTCAGCCCAACATGATTAGTGTATTCATAATCAAGTCACGGAACTTAAATCCTTTTGAAAATGTAAATATTTAGAGATGCCATTCTTGAAGTGCTGGTCGTAAGGTTAGCTAAAGGTGGCATGGTTTTTAAAAGGTTGAGAAAAGCTGGTTTAGTGTAAATGAGAAAGTCACTCATTTGTAGATTCCTGCTGGACTCCTGATAGCCTTCCCTTCTGAAGTGATGGAGGAAGCCTCTATACTTCTTCCCACTGGCTGTGCCCTGAATGGTCTTGGGATATAGATGGCTGTGGGCTGCCAGAGAGCTGAGAAACTCCAAAGGACTGTGAGATAACACACTTATTGGCAACTGATCTCCCTTTCTGAATTTTCAACATAAATGCCTCTAGTGGCTTGTGTGTTCAGACTTGTATTTGCAATGTGAAGCTGGCCTCCTCTTCTTTTCCATTTTGTAACATCTCCAGCAACAGAGACAAGAACCTCCCTCTCCAGGAATTCAAGCTTAGCACAAGCTTAGCATACTAGTCAGCTAAATACAAGCGACTCCACATTTGCTTGGGTTCCAGGTCATTGTGTGCGTCAGCAGCCCCATGTAAGCCCATTCCAGCCCCACCTGCTTCTGGGGCTGGAAACACCGCATGTGTTGTTGGCGTGCATCAATTGGACACCGCCTGCATGGGAACATGGGAACAGAGGCATATCTAGGGGTTGGCCAGGTGTGTAGCTTCTGCCGCCGTGTTCAGGTCAGCACCTCTGGAAATTGCAGGTGGCCCTTGGGGTTCTTTACATTGCACTACATGCAATGCAACAAGAGATTTATATACCTTGCCTGAAGCGGTTTCTCAGGACCTGGCAGTGAGGCAGGGGGAAGGGCTTCTAACACCACTGCTCCCCCAATGCCTGGTGCCCTCTGGCACTAGACAGAAGCTACAAACTATTATGAGCTCAAAGAGGAAACTGTGAGCTATGAGGGTTCCAACGCCTGCTGCTTCCACATACGTTCCGGGCCAGGAGATTCAGCTGCCATGGCTATTGGAACATCTGAAAACTGTGTGTGTGTGTGTGTGTGTGCACGTGTATGCACGTGCACACACAAGTGCACTATACGCGCCTTTGTCCCACCCAAGTAATTGCTTAATACTGTCTGTTTTATTTTATTTTAAATATACTGTAAGGCACCTTGAAAACTTCAACAGGTGGGGTATAATACAAAAATAAATATATATTCTCCTGCCACCCCAAATCATGTTGGGAACCAGGGTTCTCTAAAAACCTTGTAGTGCAAAAAACTGGAGTCAACATACTGTGCTACTGACGTCTGCAATTAGATGTTTTTAGAAACACAACTTCCCATAGGTGTTTTTGCATTGTTTTACTGAAACTGAAAAAGTATCTGTACCAAAATGTACACAATTTTGTAATAGTACAAAATGGTTTGTTTTTTAAAAGACAGAACATCAGTTACATTCACCCAAATAAGCACTGAACAAACCATTTATTGCTAGCTCAGTGTCATATTAAATAATCAAAGCAAGGTCAAACTCTGCATAAATAAGAAAAAACAGTAACTTCTGGACAACAATACTGTAAGGATATGGACATTCATGATGCTATTTACAAGTAGCCGTAGCACATACCTAGCAATAGGTGTTGATTTGCATTAGCTCTATAACCTATTAACAAAGTACTACAAACAAGAGTACCACACAAAAAGGGACACTCACAATGAGTTCCAATGAGAAGCTTAAGGACCCCAGCCCTCAAATTGTCCTTTGAGCCAACTTGGAACAGTGAGCCATCATTCCATCTATAGTCTTCCAACAGTTTTCCTGTGTAGCATTGAGTGCACTTCCCTGGTATGCAGCTACCTTGGATGGAATTGCTTTTCTTCTCTCATCTCAAATCCTGTAGTTAGTAGTCTTCAAGAAGTGATAAGCAACTTAACTTGCTAAAAAAAACACATTTAGAACTTGCTTTTAAAAAAAAATCCTTACAATTTCTTCAGGAAAAGAAATATTAAATAAGTAATCAAGTAGTATTAATTTAACCGCTCTCTCATCTTGAGATACACATCTATTCCTGCAGAAGTGCACACCATATTCAAAAGTGATGATTAAGAAATAGTGTAAACATGTTTTTGACTTGCTTGAAACCATTCCTTTTAAACTTTACCAGGGATGCTGTTCACTATGACATTCTCCTGGGGAAAGCACCACTGAACTTAACAGGAACCAGTGTCTAGAGCAGCTGTCCATCATTTCCACAGGGCTAGCCCAAGAGAACTTCCCAGTGGCTTGTTCTGCAGTTTCTCACCCCAGTGCAAGGTAAGAGCCTCTGAACAACATGCCTGTTAACTTCACATGTCTGTATTACAGAAATGTCACATACTTTCATGAACGTTAAAAAACTGTATTATACACAACAGAATGCGAAGGACTCTGAAATCGAGACTTCTGAAAACTATTGTGACTCAGTGAAATTATCCCAACACCCAAATTCTAGGCTTAAAATTTTGAATAAAACTAAGGTAAGGATTTTGTGAGAAGCAATTAGATGAGACCTGAAAGCAGTTACAACATATGAAAACGCCAACAAGCCGTTCTGAAACCCCTCTCCATCCCCCAATTTGCTGAAAAGTGATTAATTTGGTGGAGTTGGCTATTCTCTTGCCCCAAAGGAGTTTTACTGGTGGCTAGTTCTTGCTGCAGATGCATGACACTCCAGGTTAACCTGAAAACAGTGATCACAATGGACACTGCAAAGCAACTAATGGAGTAGACTGGTTTAAAACAAAGTTACTGAACTTATTTCTCAGTAGTACACTAGTCAAAATATGTTCACCTCAAAAATGACAAAGGCAGACACTTTTGAATAACTTGAGTAGACCACAAGGAGCCTCACTCTATAAAGTGTATGACTCTAGCTTATTCATAGTCCCATGTAAGAACTATCTGCAGAATTTCCCACAGAGAAGCATCCTTTTATGGCAGACAAAGGGGCTAAGGATTCGGGAAGCTGTGGGCTGCCTATATGTCCACTGATCCTCTTTCAAGTGTATTTCCAAGAATTCACTGCACTGAAGATTTATCTTCCTTCCAAAATTCACAGATGTGTTATTTCTTTTCACTGGTCAAACAGCCACAGCAATGCTTTGCTCCAAGTTTGCCAATACTCAAACAGCTTTCTTGGTACAAGTTCCTTGGAGATCTTGCAGGTTAATTTTCGACCTATTAAAAACAATAGAAACAAATTCAGGTATGTCCTGATTTCCACATTGTATTTTGTTAGTTGGTGGGGCATAATTTCTTTCTCACCTGTTGTGGATCATGTGGCTTTTGACCAAATGCCCGGCAGCTAAAGCAGCCATTAGAGAGAGTTCTCCTGCCAGTACTGTGCCACACACAATTCTGGCAAGCTGGCGGGCATTTTCTCCAGGGCTCTCTGTACTTGCTCCCTGAACCCCCAGCACCTGTAAGCAAGAGGAGACACTCTACTTTAGAAGCTAGGCAGAAACAGGATATATTCAAGGCATGAACTTCCTAAGGTTCTCTCAAAAACACAGAAAGCATAATGCAGAGTTGACAACTCAGTGGTAGAATACAAGCTTTGCACTCAGCAAGTCCCAGGTTCATCTGCATGGGATCTTGGAGAGCCAATGTTGTCACAGTGGACTGAACAGAGCTTGATGTATCAGTGTCTGACCTGTAGAACCTAAACTGATTTAAAAAAAAAATGGGTGGGAGAGAGGGAAAGAAGAAAACTATGCATGCTTTATGTTACATTTCACAAACTAGTGAAACATTTCATCACTCCCAAAGGTCATGGGCTCTGTGATTACAAGTGTTCTTCTCATACATGCTCTGCTTTAAATTCAGGCACGCGAGTGACAGGCATACATGTTTTTTCCACTGGTACACATGAGAAGTTTATCCTAGCCTTGAAAAGAACAGTAATAATCAGGAAATGGTGGGATAAATGTGGGTTTGCAGGCATAGTACATGGGTTCCAAATTGCAAAACATGAACAAATTTAACTATAGCCTCTGAACAGAGGTGGCAACCTGCAGGCCACATGTGGCTATCAGTTGCTCTTTGTGCAGCCCAATGAACCCAGGAGAGCTGCACTTAGCTGAGAATTGGGGGAAGCTATTAGTTGGCTGGCAGGAAAATTATTCATCCTCCAATGCAGCCAAGATAGTTCTCTTTGATAGCAGCACAAGGACCTTGATTTTTCTTGCCACTCTGGCCACCTGAGCACCAGGAAAGTGTAAGATTGGAGACAAGAGGTGTGGTGTGAATGGGTGTTTGTATTCTTGATACTGACATGAAGGTCCTGAGTGCCCATCCAATGCCAATGCGGCAAAATAGATTTTTCACCCTGCAATTTGTTGTTGTTTCTATTATTATTATTATTATTATTATTATTATTATTATTATTATTATTAATTTTTACATACCGCCCATCTGGCTGAGTTTCCCCAACCACTCTGGGCAGTTCCCAACAGAATATTAAAAGCACGATAAAATAACAAACATTAAAAACTTCCCTAAATAGGGCTATGCAGTTACAATACAGATCTGAGTATGGTTCTGGGTTAGCAGCTTTCTGTCTTTTGCTACTTCATACCTGCAAACAAGCCTGCTGTGGTAAAAGATTGGTTCCTCCACCCACAGTTCCAATTTCGATTGAGGGCATTGTGCAACTGATATATAGATCTTCATTGGTAGGGCCAGTTGATTCCATCAGTGTGATGCAGTTTGAGCTGCTAATATTCTGTGCTGCATCCTACAGTCAGTACAGAAAATTTCTGTTTTAGCATAGGCGTGTTTCAGCTACATAATCTCTCGCATACAATAAGTCAAGGGCTAACATACCTGCCCACATGCAATATATATTGCAGTGACAATGTTTGCTGCATGAGCATTATAGCCACCGATGCTGCCAGCCATTGCGGAACCAACCAAATTCTTGTTTATATTGACTTCAATCATGGCTTCCGTGGTAGATTTCAGTACCTAGAAGAAGCCCACAAAATACTGTTATACTTCTCAGAAGCTGAAGCAGTAATTCTCTGCTACTCAGGGATAAAACTCATTATGTACATGCAATTGCTGTGGGGGAAAACAAACCCTAAATTCTCCACCCCACCTGAAATATCATCATCACAGGGTGCTAAGAATTCCTAAGGAGATCTAATGTGCCTACTACGTTATTACTAATCTTTAAAACTTCTACCCCACCCTTCTTCGTCACATGACACAGACCTATAGCCAGGCAGTCTGGAAAGCTACTCTGAACAGGACAGAAGATTGAAAGTAGTGATAATCTGAAAATGAATTCAACACAAGCCA
This sequence comes from Podarcis raffonei, assembly GCF_027172205.1. NCBI lineage: Eukaryota > Metazoa > Chordata > Lepidosauria > Squamata > Lacertidae > Podarcis > Podarcis raffonei. The sequence goes on from NC_070612.1 coordinate 29,447,284, forward strand.
TTTAACAAACATGTTGAATCCAAGAGTGTTGGCTCACAGAGCATGTACTCACCTCTTTTACAACCTTTGCAGGAATGATTGCCTCACAGACCACAGACTTCCCTCTCCCCTCTATCCAGTTTATTGCAGCTGGTTTTTTATCTGTACAGTAATTCCCACTAACAGCTACAATGTGGAGATCAGGAAACTCTTCTTGTAGCCTTCCAAGCGCTTTCTCAGTGCCCTGTTTGGAAAAAGGGAAAGGGAAAGAGAGAGAAAATGTATTTACTGAACACCAGCCATGAAGCACTGTAATTCTCATTGATCTTGTCTCAAAAGAATTGCTGCTGAAACTTGACAGTGGAACTGGGAAAATATACACAGAATTTTTATTAACCATTTAAGTAACATTTGAACTGAACTTGAGAGGCCATGTGCAAGGCACATCATTCCAGAGTCACCAATACTGTCCCCATGGGCATCAGGGCAATGCCTGGGAACCTATCAGGTTATCAGCTTGCTTCCATGGCCAGCTGTGGACCTAAATAGCCTCTGTAGGGAACATCAGATGCCTCCTTAGGCCTAGCTCCTTTCTGACTGTGCTTTTCCCTCTGCACCCATCCCCCTTCCATCCTGATAGCAATTGTGAGTGTTTGAAAGAACAGAAGAGGAGGAGGCAGAGCAAAGTGAGCAATGGAAAATCAGCCACCATAATGAAACAATATCTATACTGATTGCACTCTGGATATCATACATTTCAAGAACAGTTCATTTTGAACTATATAGAACAAGTGTTCAAAGACCACACATTTCATTTGCCCTGTAAGAGAACTGTGACCCCTCTTCATTTTATCAACTAGGAACTGAAGATAATACAAAGCAATTTGTTCCAGATAATCCTTTATGTCCTGAGGGAGATTCTCCGATCAGAGATATTTCATTTAATTGTACTACAATACCATTTTCTATTAGTGTAACACTTTCACACACAAGAAAGATGTGTATGCACACGCATAAGGGACAAGAATCCTGACTCTTTATACAGTATTGATTTTCTCTTATCCCTCACAGTTTCCTAGAAAAGGCTTGAATAATTAGTGAGGTTTGAAATAATTGTTTAAATGCACAGAACAAATTCTAGAGCTTACTTTCGAAATCATGTTCATTCCCATTGCATCACCAGTTCTAGACGAGAAGCGAATATAAAGGTTGCGGCCAGCCAAACCAATTTGAAGCCTTTGCAGACGGGCAAATCTATAAAGAAGAAAGTTTATTAGATTACATCCCATCTCGGAATATATTTTGGGTGCATGACTTTCAACTGTCAACAACAACATTAAGGTTCCCTCCTGCCTCCCTCTTGCTAGCTATAGAAAATGCTAACCTGCTTGTGCTATCAAACGCATCTTTAATTATCTTGAATCCTTCTGGGGTTTCCAGCCAAGCCTTCACTTCGGCAGCCTGGCAGGCAGTAGGCAGCCTTACAACAGGCCCTCGTGTCATTCCATCTGCCAGAATGCGACTACTGGCACCTCCACCAAGCTGAAAGCAAAAAACCGCCAAATGGTAGGGTGAGTGGCTGGTTAATGTGCAGGTTCAACAAACAAGTAACTATTGTTTCATAGTAGCTGCTTAAATAGTGCCCGGCCAACACAGCTTGTGTAATTAATACTTACACATATTGCTCTGCACCCTCTATTTGTGCTTGCCACCAGACAGCCTTCTGTTGTTGCCATTGGAACTTGAAACTCTTTCTTATCCAAAAGAAGGGGGCCTGCCACTCCCACAGGGATTGGCATGTATCCAATCACATTTTCGCAACAGGCACCCAGCACCTTAACAAAAAAGCCAACAATTAAGATGTAACCATCACCACATTTTTCAAAAATTACAAATTTCACAGTTATAAAAAATATTTTTAAAACTCAAACGTTTGATATTTAAAGTAACTTGTTACAAAGAGTAAAACAATTTCCTTCCACTCTCATTCAATGTGACTGTCAAGTAACTTAGGCAGTTTTCCAACATCAGTAACAACACCCACACTCTGCATACTTTCCTCTATCATCTTGGTAATAAGGTGCGGGCAGAACAAGTTGTTCTCTTTTTCTATGACACAAGAAAATTAACAATGTATATGATCACAACTTGTTACAAACAGGGAAGAGGCACTTGTGTAATCCTGAAAAAGGCTGTCCCTCTGTAAGCTGGGAAGGTTACAGAAGCAACAAAAAACCCAAGGAGATGCCACCATCACTGACTTTACAAAACGTCCACCACTAGCTATACCCGATGCTCTCCTTTCTCATTTACCACAGGCTGAGAACTCATAGCTATTACTGATGAAACTCATTATGCCAGACTCCAAATCAAGAAGTTTGGAGCACTGAATTCCTCTGTTAAAAGAAAAAATGTTTATACACAGTTACATTCGCCCACTTGTGCTCACCAAAGAATAATCGTAGTTCTTATAAGGAAGACGCTGTAGGGAGGAAGGTTCAGGAAGCTTCTGGGATAACATTTGTCTGCGAATCGACACACCACGTTCCTGAGTTTCCATCAAAGTTTCCAGCTTATAGGCAGGAATATATTTTGCATTGACTAAACTAACGACCTCAGCATCAGAAAGGAACTTTGCACCCATCTAGAGAAAAGAAATAATTTGGTAACTTTTTTTAAAAAGTATTTACAGGTTGCCTCTTTGCTTGAGGCAACAAAGCATTACATACAGAACTACAATTAAGCAGAGAATTAGTTGAAAGTCCAGCAAAAGAGATTCACTCCTCCAGGAAAATTTGCTCTTGACTTCATCTTTGTTGGTCTTTTGGGACCAGGCAAAGGCAATGTTTCTTCCACAAAACATTTGAGTCTGTAAGTCTATATGTATCAAGCCATGTAACAGCTAGAATTTTAGCTGCTAGTAAAGACTGGGAAAACAAGAACTTTAACTTGTCAGCATGCCATAAATTCCAAAGTGTGGGTGGCACTATAGACTCTTACTTCTTGACCTTTTAAGGAGGGATTTAACTTCTGACATAAGATAGAAACCAGAGCAAAGCCTCTCTTCCAGATTTCAAACAACAAGGAGGAACATATAGAATGGTTTTATCTGCAACACACTCAGCTACAGTCAATCTAATGATCTTAACAGTGGAACCACAATGGAAACTTACACTTTCCAAGGTTCAATATGAACACTTTTATACAGCCAGTAATAATAATAATAATAATTTATTATGTATACCCCGCCCATCTGGCTGGGTTTCCCTAGCCACTCTGGGTAGCTTTCAACAGAATATTAAAATACAATAATCTATTAAACATTAAAAGCTTCCCTAAACAGGGCTGCCTTCAGATGTCTTCTAAAAGTCTGGTAGTCGTTTTTCTCTTTGACATCTGGTGGGAGGGTGTTCCACAGGGCGGGTGCCACTACCGAGAAGGCACCGAGTGTAAGCTTAGAGGCTCTTAACCACTATTTAAAAAGATTGCCATTGATTTGGTGGGGTAGGTCACAGGGGAAGAGATGGACATTTGAAGTGTAACAGCTCAAGTGTAAAATAAATTTGGAAAAATATTATTCTGGGGAGCAGACCATTTGTATTGCTCATACCCAGCCTTTGAAAAATGTTAAGGCAACCCTTTTCCAGCTCAAAGGTTACCTTCTCCCAGAGGCAATGGGGGGGGGGACATGCCAGTGGTAGGTGGGGCCATTGGCTAAAATGAATGGAGCAACAGGTGTGACTCTGAGCTTTGGACACTGGGCTACATTCGAGCCACGCAAATTAGTCAAGATGTTTTTACACACCACCACAAACACATCTCTCCATACTCCACCGAGGCAAGCAACAGGCATGATCATAATGCAGTGCCACATTCCAGCCAGGCAAAAGGGCTTGAGGAAGGCACAGAGCAGAGTCAATGGAGAGCCCTGAGGGCTGGAAGGAGAGACCTGGAAAGCCACATTCTGCACCCAGGCATCAGGTTTCCCACCACTGGTGTAATTTTGGGCGCAAGTTACCAAAACATACCAAAAAAGGGGCAGTTTTCCCCAATTCCCACTATGTCCCCCTAAAAGCTGTTTTGGGGGGGTCAGAAGAGTCCCACGCAACAGCATGGGAAGTGGCAGTGGGGAAGAGGAAATCTGCAAAATTCACCTTCAGCAGGCATTTTCTGCTAGAGCGCCACCCTTCCCTTCGTGATAGAGTAAGACTGGATCCATTCTGAAGCCAATCCAATTTTTTACCCATTCTTGAGAATTTCAGTGACTATAAATCAGCATGAGTAAAAAGAAAAAGCAGAATGTTTCCAAATTTACTCTGCATGTCACGTTCACAAAGTTGACATGTATAAACACAGTGCACTCCACTCAATAGATGTTGTGAATAACCCAATTAATAGTTTTTGCATAAAGATCCTGAACAACTTTAAAGTACTAGATGATTCCATAGTTCTCCTTTCATACCTTGTCATTCTTAAATATACTCAGACATTCTTCAATAGAGCGTATCTCTTTAGGCAATTCAATTCCAGGATATTTGCTGTCACTAACTGGGGAAGTTTCTGAAGAAGTACAATTGCCAACCACAAATGTGGCCTTCGATGGAGATTCTTGTACGGCAGGCATTTTAACTTCATCTGCAGAGAACACCAACATTGGAAATTTGAAGAGTGGGCAGTTTCATCAACAACTTGTTTGTATTGCTAAAAAAAGATAATACTAAAAGGTTACCTTTTCTGTCTTTGGCAAGTGGAAGATTTTCTACTTTTCTGGGACTAGGATTAGATTTTAAAGGCACAGATTGCTTTATGCAGCAGTGTTCAGGATTTTTTTTCTGGATCACTAGTGGGGATGTTATAGGGTTCTTCAATGACAGTGTAGATTCCATCTCTGTTTGCTCAAAGAAGATGTATTTGACAGCAAGGAGGAAAGCTAACCCAAGTGTAATAACTTGCTCAATGTCCATACTGGCCATCCTAGAAAGATTAGAGAAGTTGACTACATTACCTACTTCACTGTTAAGAAGGCATGCATGACAATGCTTTAAGTCAAGGTTACTGTCTATCCTTTCCTGTAGGCATGCAGTAGTGTCATGGGAAGCAAGCATATCAAATCACGTGAACCCTGAGAGCAATTGTCAGCAACATGGGAAACTACCACTCAAGCAGCTATCATGCTGCAATAGTAGCATATATATCAGCCATAGGTAAAGTGTGACACTTATTTGAATAGCATAGCTAGCATATAAATAATTTCAACACTCAGAATTATTCACATTGGGACTACACCCAGGAAAAAATGTAACTGTCCAAATCCTTTAAACTCAACGTGTGTGCCATCCTCCAATGACTCTTACGTGATTAAAAAAAGACCTGCACAGAAATTCAAGCTCTGTGATAGGAGAATTCCACTATTTAAATAATTAAAATGCACTGGTCTATATTACCTGGAAAAGCAACAAACAAACAAACAAACACCTATCTACTAGACGGAATCTAACATTTATGGCAAATGCAATGGAATGCTGATTAGCAACATTATGCGAAAACATACCTGGAAAGATAGAATTGCCATAGAGAAACATTAGGTTCAATTCTCTTTGGTGCACTTTCATCCAGTCCCATAGAAATTTCTGCTGTGCTGTTCTGAGCAGATGGCTCTGCTATCCAACGACTGTGAGCATGAACAAGAACCAAACCTAGAGACTTAAAGTTAAGAAGTCAGTTGTTATTGATTAGCTCACCAAGGGCTTTGCACCAAAGCCAACATTAAACACAAAGATGAGAAAATGGTAGATACCACTTCCAAATAAATATTTATGCATGGTCCTCCTTTATAGTGTATTTGGGGAGGGTGATATCCAATGTTAGTCATCCCCAGGAACCTAAGTCCACTGATTTCAGTGAGTCTACTGAAAGGTGTAGCTTACTGCAAGGCATTTGTGTCCTGTTACTTATTATTATTTCTTTGCTGAAGTTGAAAATTTGTAAGATTAAAAAAATGAAGTCAATAGAAATAATGTTCATTTTAAAAAGCTGTAGTCAGCATGGCTAGTGCCCTCCTAATTAATGCAACACACAGTCTTAATTCTGGTAACACATTCCAAGTGTAGGGAGGAGGAATGGAAATCGCTGGAGTTTGGTCTCCTACCAGGCTTTGAGCCCAAATGGTCATGTTTCTTTTTTCTTTTCAACTTGCATGTCATACTCAGGCTGCTAATAGTCAAATTACATGGCAACTGAATCTGTTACATTTTGGGGAACTCAATGCACTTTAAATACCTCTTAACATTTTATACTCAAGTTTTCCTGGACTCTTTAATTTTGTCTTTATCCAGTTTGGATAAATTCAACTTTATTGAATTTTTATTGTAATCCACTTAATTTATTTATTATATTAAGTGGTAAACACTTTTTAAATTAATAAATCAAACCAAATCTGTTTTACTGACTCAGAGTGCTCAAAATAAGAGTCCATTAAAAGCAACAACCTACCATAATCATTTTGACTCTCTGCGTTACAGGATTAGGTTTGTTTTCTTCTTCTTCAAGAACACGAGCAAAGTGACTAAGCTGCCATATGGGACGTCCTTCACGGCTTTCTCGCGAAAGCTGCAGAAATCAATAGTATATATACAACATAGATTTGAAAAACAAGTTTCCAGAAGTCTTTTGCACAGGACCATATGACAAGGTATACAACTGTGTATATTTCTGTGTGGAACGTAAGATTAACCTTTCAAAATAGAAACAATGGTAAAGATGCTTGTGTAACTGGCTTTTAGCTCTCCTAAATATTATAAAGATTAGCAGTGATGTAGCTAGCCACTCAAGTGCCGGGGCAGCAAGCACGTGCTGCGCAGGAGGGGCAGGGCATGCTGATTGGAGCCTGCACAGAGACCACCCACCGCCTTCCCCTCAGCTGGAGGGCAGCCAGGAGGGAGGCGGCGGCTGGGGTGCCCTGCAGGCCACGCACCACAAGCGTCCTGCTCCGCGTCCCATGCTGGAGGGCACCCTGCAACCCCAGTGCTGCCTGTGGCACCCCGCCCCCGCCCCCTCCACTCCCCCTTCCTCTGCTAGTGAAGATTAGATATGCTTATGGAGGTGAGACCAAAATAAAGAAGCATTTATCCTCTAACTATTTATAACATATGAAATAAGGAAGACAAAACAGAGTTTACATATTGTTTTTCAAAAAAAACAAATCTGTAACAGGGTAACAAAATATTACAGTTGTTGCATTCTAACTATGCTGCAAACATACAGTCTGACAACTGCAATATGAATCATAATTATATCAAATCTAGGAGTTTATTAATGCCTGTGGTTATAACCTTAACTCTTTGCAGATCACAGAGTCTTCAAAATAAATTACAGCATTTTATTAGCCCATATTAGACTGTTTCCTCTGTTAAGTTTTCTTGCACAAGGCTCTTTAAAATAATCAGGAGCAACAGCTACGAAATGCTCTTGTGCAATTTCCATAAATTTCAATTGCTAGGGGAAATCCTTTGACTGGCACATATACAAATGATTTCCCCTTGTTTTTAATAAATGTTCTTGGAACAAAAACCATTTTCAATATAATTTTAATTTTTTAAAAAGTTACTCAACCCCCACCTAAACAATAAAGAGAACAGTATGAGGCATTACCTACATATTTATATATATAATATTATATAGCACAATAATGGAATTGAATAACTTCAATCAGTTATGGGGAGCATTTCACCTAACAGATGTTGCTGAAGTACAATTCCCATCAGCTGGAGGGACAATAGTTCCACAGTCCTGACCTAAATCCTAGAAACTTTTCTGCTAAAACATCATACAGTACATGGAGAGTTATTGTGGGATGGGTGGAATTGGGGCATTTCCAGAAAACATTAATTCTTACTGATCAAAACTGGAGACATATACCATCCTGTCAAAATTTCAGTTCTTTCAATGCCAAATTTAAAGAAAATGTTTTATTTTTATTCCAGTTTTTCCCAGATCCCCATAGGCTTATTTTCTCCAATAGTTTAAGCCCGTTTAATTATAAAGTATTTCATTTTCTGGCTCCCAATTACACTTGAACAATAAGACATCAGTCCTAGAAAGTAGATAGTTATTACTGGTGGTTATATCAGTGATGATTTTGACATACTCTTACCTCCAATACCAGTGACACACATGCAGGAAAGAATGTCATGAAGACAAAATAGTTGGCCAGGACAGACATACAGCCAAAACAGCACATGATTTCAAGCTGTCTTACTCCTGTTAGAGAGACAAATACCAAGCATTAGAATCCCTGTTTCCCCCCCACTGGGTTTTCATATGGATTTTAAAAGGCATACAAGCACATCTCTAGACACTGTGGCACATGCACTCAATACAAAATGGACAGAAGTGAGAAGAACTTCCTTGTAATCCCTCTTCCTACTGGAAATAACACACAGCTTGCTACTCATGACCAGCAATTTCTAAAAGTCTGCTGGCATAAGTAAATGTGAAGCTAGAATAATCCCAAACCACATTTAGTTGTATGTTTATATACACCATATTTGCCTTTGCAGAATTGTACAGTTGCAAGGGACTAGCCAAGGCATGGCCAGACTTGGCCCTCCAGCTGTTTTGGAACTACAACTCCCATCATCCCTAGCTAACAGGACCAGTGGTCAGGAATGATGGGAACTGTAGTCCCAAAACAGCTGGAGGGCCAAGTTTGGCCATGCCTGGACTAGAGGGAGGGGGTCACCTAGTTCAACCCCCCCCCCCCCGCAATGAAGGAATCAAGGCTAAAGAATCCCTGAAAGATGGCCATACAACCTCTGCTTAAAAACCTCCAATGAAGGAGAGCTCACCACCTTCCAAGGCAGTCTGTTCCATTTTGAAATAGTTCTTAGCAGCAGAAAGTTCTACCTAACGTTTAGTTGGAATCTGCTTTCTTGTCATTTCAATCCACTAGTTCAGGTCCTACCCTCTGGAGCAGGAGAAAACAAGCTTGCTCCATCTTCCATGTGACAGGCCTTCAGATATTTGAAGATGGCTGCCATATTAACACTCCATCTTCTATTCTCCATGCTAACCATACCCAACTCCCTGAACTGTTCCTCATAAAGCCTGGTTTCAATCTTTTTTTATCAATCTTTGTCACCTTCTGCACAAATTCCAGCTTTTCAATTTCGTTCTTGAACAGTGGTGCCCAAAACTGGACACAGTACTCTAGTTTGATTCTGACCAAGGCACAATGTTGTTGTTTAGTCGTTTAGTCGTGTCCGACACTTCGTGACCCCATGGACCAGAGCACGCCAGGCACTCCTATCTTCCACTGCCTCCCGCAGTTTGGTCAGACTCATGTTTGTGGCTTTGAGAACACTGTCCAACCATCTCGTCCTCTGTCGTCCCCTTCTCCTTGTGCCCTCAATAAAGTGGTACTATTACTTCCCTTGACCTGGATACTATGCTTCTGTTGATGCAGCCTAGAACTGCATAAGCTTCCTTTTGCTGCTATACCACACTGTTGAATATCTATTGCAAATTGGCATTTTCTGTTCATATTTAGGTTAGGAAGACTGAGGACTTACAAGCTGTACCCTAGAAAGCTGTTGGTCAGCCTTAAAGGCGTTTCAAACAATAGGTTAAATCTGCAGTAAGTTCTGTTCATGAAAGGGGGTCTCCCCCCTCATCCATACAGTAGCTCCCAGCTTTGCCAAAGGGTGATAGGGTGCTATACGGCATGGGAGGGGAGAGCCAAGCTGAAAATCGCACATCTTCTCTAAGCAGAAGTGCCTTTCTGCTCATGCAAGCAGGCTCTTCATTCACCCAAACATATTACAAATTTATGAGCATGAGCTTGGCAGTTAACATGTATAGAAACATGGGCAGCATAAACTAACAAATCCCATCTTATGGGGAACAAAACAAACAAACAAACCAAGAATAATTAGCCTACAGTTACTATGTAAAAAGAAGATCAATTAGTAACTAGTGCATCTACCAATTAATTCTGACTTCTTCAAGACTCTCTTTGTACACTATGGTATAATGACCACAGAGGCAACTCCTGGTTTAGGTGTGTCTGAATGACACGCCATCTCTCACATGTGCACAGTACCGAACCCAGAAATAGACCCCAAAAGGGGTAGGGTCGGCTTACGCACGGGAGTTCAGAACAAAACCCCCAAGCAATCCTCATAAAACGAGGATTGACTGTAGTTATGGATATGGGATGACACTTAAAAACTTTTTTTAAATGTAAAAATATTTATGAACTGCTGTATCATAAATATATCACAGTGGTTTACAACATAAAAACAAAGCCAAACAATATCATAAAAAACTAAAAACAAGCAAAAATAAATTAAGAACAAGCCTCAATAGACCATTGCGGGAGATGTAAATTGCACGGATTGCCTTGGCGGAATAGAAAATATTCAATTATGCAATATTTAATTATTAACTATGCAAAATTCATATGCAACACCTTGGCACATGCAATGGTTACAAAGAACGTGTGCCAAATATTTTCCTTAAGATGATAATAGACTTCGTTACAGCTGTTTAACAGCTGTTAAACAGCTTCGTTGCAGCTGTGACCAGCTGTTTAATTCAGGCCTGGTACCTCCGCGTTAAGGGAAGAGAAAGGAATGAATCAAGAGTGCTTATGTTCTGCACACAATTTCACTTGCCATTCATAACAGATATATGACAGGAGAACAAAAGAAAGCTGCATATCTCATTCCCCCTACCCTCTAGTGTAAAACAGAACTAAAATTATGAATTCCTTTGTGTTCTCAAAGCAGGAACCTTCCAAAGCCACAAAAACAGTAATAATCATAATAAAGACTCCAGTTCAATCAACACAATTAGCACAAGAAGTAGTAAGACACACAGCTGCCTATGAGATGCTAATTTGTTTGTTCCTGAAACTTGTTAAGCTTTTGGTTGCGCTCTTCAAAATTCCTCAGCTTACCAGACATGGTACCAACGCCAATGACAAGACATTCAACAAGAGCGTCAAGTGTAAATGTAGGGCCCAGGATAGCCATGCCACGTGAAATATTTTCTCTTACTTCATCCTATACAAATAGAAAAAATTAAGTTAGTTAATGTACAACAGTGCTGGGTAAACTGTGGTACTACAAATGTTGGACTCAAACTCCCATCAGCCCCAGTAAACATGACCAATCATAAGGGAATATGGGAATTGTAAATCTGATCTGGGGAACCTGCGGACCTCAAGATGTTGCTGGAATACAGGTTGAAAAATTGTGTTTATTAACTGGATTGGTGGATAGTAATTAAGAAGCAAGCAAAATAGAAAGATTGTTTTGTATCCCAAGTTCCCTCAAAACTGAATTTATTTAAGTACCAAGAAAAGGATTAGACCTAAGGGAAAACCCATGCCTTCTCCCTTTCAGACAGTTGCTGCAACAGCATACTTTTACGATAGAGATTAAATATCATATAAACAAAATACCTAATGTAAATTTATACAAGCTCATGTTTAAGCAGAGGTGCGAAGATTTGCTTCCAAATTGTCCCTAAGACTTTGTTCTCAGAATATCATTGTTTGTAAACCCTATTTCAAAATGTTCTTTATCAAATGGATAAGTTGGCTGACCTGCGAGTTGGAACTGAGCGCGAATTTGGCTAATGCGCTGGCCCTGGAGAGGTCAACCAGAAGCAAGAAGAATGGCAGAGCTTCACTGAAAAGATACAAAAATTATTATCGACATGCAAAACAGAAACAAAAAAACCCTCATCTTAAGAAACAATCCCAATTACACAAGCCCAAAACCTATACCAGAATTAGTTATGATTTATTCCTTAAACTTCAAATACCCATTAAACAGTTTTATGTGGCATGTATTTGTTTGGATACACTCAACATACTTGATCTTCCACTTGTCTATATTGGATAGATGAAGAATGGATAATGTAGGCAAAGCTAAGGCTGCCTGGAGATCACAGAGTAACAGCAAGAATACTGAAGAGGGAGAAAAGCTCTCTTTCAGCATTGAAAGTGAAATAAGAGGAAATCTCTGTGGAAGCCTGCCAATCAGATTTTTTGGGCCTAGCATTCAACATTTGAAAGGAAAACACACAGAAGGGGAATTAAATCCCGAAGACCTCTGTTGTATAATTTCACATGAAAGGATGGCCATGCCAGAAGCAGCATAAAAAGATGCATGTACAATTTCTTCCTGTGAATGAGATGAGGCTACCCTGAAGACTTCTGGAGTGCCCTCCTATTTTGTTTCACCTCTCCAATTCTTAATTTCAAGACTAGGGTGGTCAACTGTCAAAAAAACAGCTCCTGAATAGATGATGGTATATTTTCAAAAAAACATAGCAATGAGTAATACGTACTTCAGGCCCGTCAATTCTTTATCAAGGAAATGAATCACTACTGTACTGAAGACAAAACTCGAGAAGATTGTGAAGAGCCCAGCAATACCTACCAAAATGAGAAAGGAAAGGTCTATGTAAAAAGGCATTAAACAAATACAAACACACTTCTTTGCAAAATAATATTTTAAACCTAATCCAAATCCTTCCCTTTGCAGAAAGCATAGATACAATGGATTCTGTTGTGAAACTGCTACACCATTTTGCTTCGTGTTACATTTAGGACAGATATGGGCAAATAGATCATGTTCTATTTATCCATGTGTTTCTGTCATTCTGGTCTTATATTAGTAATTCTAAGGAAGAATCCAGAGTATAGAATACTTTATCTCTGTTTCCTTAATTTCAAATAAAATATATTTGGGGCAAACTGTCTAGTCAATGACAGAGCTGTGAAGGAGGACATAGCACTGAATTTGCCTTGTGGCCAGTAGGAACTGCCCATATGCATTGTGCTCTTGGAAATTTAGGCCAGTCTCTTTAGATTATAAGATTGAGTTCCTGACCTGTTGGGGGTCAAATCTGGTACAAGGATATTATCCTGCTGACTAAAACGCTGGGACATTAAGATGCATTTTTATCCTTGTTCAGCTAGAACTGCCAAACCACCAGTGGTCCTCTGCCATCTGTCCCTTACATTTTCTCATTTACAAGTAGATGGTGGGTTCCCTTTCCATTGCAAATGGGTCATGTTGGCTAGATCAGTAGTATTATGGAAAGTACAGTTAATCAGTAGAACATTTACATGCACCTTCCACAGCTCTCAGCAATGCTAAATTGCACTTGCACGATTTTTCCAGTTGGCAGGAATGGAAGTCCTCAGGTTCTCCTCAGTTATTTCAACATTTATTATCTTGAATAGCTGCTGTAAAATATAACTGAATGGATCCAGTTTCCCATCTGGGAACAAGGTTCCTTCAATTTACAGAAGACACAAAGAGCCTATGGAGGCCCCCTGCTGGAGAATGGGGCTCAAGCAGTTTTCACCAATAACCTCTGCACTGCTTCTCATGCTGTTTTGAAGAGTCCTCCAACCCTATGACATATTTTCAAGGAGCTGCAAAGGGAAGGAACAATCTGCAAAAATTGCCTCCCATAACCCCCTTCCTCCTGCATGAGTGAAAGTTGGCTAAAAGCAAATATGAATTCAACCCAGTTGAGAAATATTTTGTGTGCTGTATGCTGCACGTTTCTCCATTAGATTGGTGCTGAGCCCCAGACAGGACCTGCCCCAGGTGATAAACAAGAAAGAAGTCCTTCTAGCACTGGCAATTTTCTTGTTCCACTGTGTGTTCATGGCCCAAATGTTACTTATGTTGGCACCAATTTGGGAACTCCCCATACACAAACTTGTTTTTATGCGTTGTTCACAATTGACAGATCAGGGCACATATGTTTGGGAGTAAGTTATTATCCTTCATTTACTTGGGTGCTTGTTTGTTTGTTTTTACTGACATACATTAATAATTATATAGATCAATGTATCTTACCTAAAATATATTTTGAACCAAGCTGCCTCAGATTCTGAAACTGGAAGTATATATAAAGGATTGCTATACAGCGTGTGATTGTCAGGATTATGATATCACTGCTCAAAACGTCCTGAAAGAAAGAAATATAATCTAAATGCATTTTTAATATAAAAAAATTGTGAGTAAACTGCATTTCTTGAGCAGTTTCAGAGAACTCATATCAGTATTTTAGGTTTATCTGAGAAGTTAGTATACTGCATTTCACTAATCGCTACAACTTACAACTTACTACATTAAAAACTGCAGTCTAAAGGTAAAAAAGGTAAAGGACCCCTGGGCAGTTAAATCCAGTCAAAGGCGACTATGGGGTGCGGTGTTCATCTCGCTTCAGGCCAAGAGAGCCAGCATTTATCCACAGACAGCTTTCTGTATCATGTGGCCAGAATGACTAAATCGCTTCTGGTATAACGGGACACCACGACAAGTACGGTAGCGAACGGAAATGCTGTTTACCTTCCTGCCGCTGTGGTACCTATGTATCTACTCACACTGGTATGCTTTCAAACTGCTAGGTTTGCAGGTACTGGGACAGAGCAATGGGAGCTCACCCCGTCGCATGGATTCAAACCACTGACCTTCTGATCAGCAAGCCTTAGAGGCTCAGAGGCTTGGATCACAGCGCCACCTGCTCCCTATACTGCAATCTACTGATATATTTAGACCTCTGAAACAGAAGAGAATGCAATCTATGTAAATTAGTCAATGGATAGCTTCAGTGAAGCAACATTTAATTATGAATTTCAAATAAGATGATTATACGGACAAGTAGTATTTAAAAGAATAAATTTAACTTCTTACTTCTTCAAATTTGGGGCATTCATAATTCCAGCCACAGATCTTGTCGTTACCAGTGAACATCTTCATGGACATCATACAGATGGTAAGAGTTACAGTTCCCACTATGACCTCCCATGGGTGTGAGGCCACAAAAAGGCCGTGCATTCGAAAGAGTCTGGACAGCATTTTCAAAAGTTCTTTTTCCAAATCTAAGACAAAATGCAAGGAAATAAAAATACCGTATAGTAAATTTTTTGCTCAGGTAAAAGTCAAAATTTTAAGGAATTCCGCAATGGCTCAGCCATCATACCCATCATATTTAAAGCATTAATCCATGAAAAATAGCTCCATGAAAAATAACTACAGAAACGTCTGCCTTCTAAAAGACTTGAGAACACTTTCCCTTCAAGAAGCTTTAAGCAGCATCCTGCTAGGTCACACGGAGGCTCTTCCTCCACCCAGCAAGTGCAATTGATGCAATAGTGGGCAAAACTCCTCAGCCTTACATAGTCTCTTCATCAAATGAGGGAAAGAGTCTAGGGTTTCAGCCTGGTTTGCTAGTTCACCTGTAATATATGTGGGAGGCCAGCACACAGTCTTGCTAAATGTACCCTTCAAGTGGTGCCAAGACACTCTTTTGTTCTTTTATAAGGAACAAGACACAAAGCTTTCACAAAGCACAGCAGGGTATTGCACTATTAATTCAGTTGAAATACCTCTGTGAAATCTTAGTTGTACACAACTGCATGGCTAGTACGTACTGTTTCTCCTTTTACACCCCCAATTTTAATGCCACCTAGAGGATAAACTACTGAGCAGGCCACACTAACTGACTACACTAGTTTTCTGATAACCGCTTGCATGCATTTACTTTATACTGCCTTCCTAGACTCAATGTCCATTTTCCCTATTAGAGGTGGCTGCAATTACAGCAAACAACCAGTAAAAGGTAAGTAAAGACATACAGCACCTAACAGCATCCAGGGCTCCAGCTAAGGAGCACGGCAAAAACTCTCTGGAGAGTTGGGCAGGGCGTACTCTTAAAGCAGGACTGAGTGCATACCATGACTACTTGAAGTTGTTATCAGATGTAATCACCATTCAATACAAAAGGTAGACTGCCACTTAATCATATCGTAAGGAACTCCATTATGTATTGATCACACTCAAGTAATATGCAGTCAACAGCATCCAGCTGCTAATCTACTTTCACTGCATCCTCATAAAGAAATAAAAATATGAACCAGTCATTCAACTGGCTACCTGAAGCAAATTAAACTCTTCAGGAGGTCAATATAAAGCAGTTGTTATTTTCTTTAAGCCACATATGACTGACAGAGATGTGTGGGTGGATGGGCCAACAAATTCATTTACAAGGATGAATTATTATGCAGAGTTTTCAAATGATGCTGGGTTTTAAAACTATTTTCATAAAGTTTACAGGTTAACTTATATAAAACACAATGCTGTGTCTATTTCAACGTTAGGCTTTATAGGCAAAATTAAAATACAAGTTCCCACTGAATCTTAAATATGATCTTTTCCCTCATAAAAACAAACCTAATTTCTGTAAATATTAGTGTGTTGGCCCTGTCAAATATACTGTTAACAGATCTACAGATTCGCTACAGATAAAGCTACATGTAAATAGGTTGCTGTACATATCAAGTGCACTTAAATATGAAACATATAGAACTTTTTCATTACTTTGTTTCAGTCCTTATTAAGTTTACTTTGAAATCTATTTTAAGCCAACATACACAAAATATTTCAAGACAAAGTGGGAGTTCTGCTCTATTATCGTAATGCCACAACAAATAATTTAGAAGCAATCTGGGTTTATTTTCCATCAACCAGACTAGCCGCTATAAACTTTTCTCAAAAATATGAATCACCAATCGCATAACATCTTCATTAATCTTTCAGAAAGGTGGTACAAAATTGGACATTTTCATTATAACTGCCTAAAGTCTCCTGTGAAGTATGAATGCTTAACAAGTCACACTCTAAGATATGATTACAGTGGATGCTCGGGTTGCGAACGTGATCCAAACGTGATTTAGCGCTTCTGCGCATGCGCAACTGCTGAAACCCGGAAGTAACCAATTCCCGTACTTCTGGGTTTCGGCAGTCCACAACCCAAAAAAACGCAACCTGAAGCTGACACAACATGAGGCATAACTGTAGTTTGAAGTAGCGTTTGAAATAGTGGTCAGTTGATGAGTCAGAAAGGTTTTATTTTAGTGCACACAGTCTCCCACTCAGACTATTAAACAGGATCTTCATCTCCCTTAAGCAATTATCGTTGGACCCTTTATGAGAGGTTCTGCTACTGAACATAATTTTGCAAAGATTGCACTTCATAATCACAAAGATAAATATATCCTCTCTTCAATAAATACAAAGTCTCCAAATAAAGAATGTGTTATGTTGTGGGACAAAAGCTTCAAGCCTTCTAGAAGGCTTTAACTTTAAGAAACCAGGAACGTGACTGGTTTATTCATTGAATTTGTATAATACCCTGAATATGACTAAGCATTTTAGATTTCACTTAGCTTTATAAATCCACATGCAGATATTACACTTTACAAAGTAACGTCCCTTGAGTACCATTTATTGAGCACTTTTACCTTTCAGTAAGTCACTTAAACCAACTTATTCTGACCAAGCAGTTTGTATAGAAATTCATAGATACCGGTACATTTTAGTATCTCCCGGCAGCCATTCCCGTCTCCTACTTTCCTTAAGCACAAGAAACTCAGTATGATTATGGAAAAATGGAAATTCCAAAATAATAGTCACTTATGAAGTTGGCCAAAGTTATGATTGCATTGGAATTATCACCACTTGTTCCTAAATTAAAACAATACAGTGCTTGGAAACCTGCTAGGAAGTAGTGAATTATTTAATTATCAAGGAAATCCAACCAACCACAGTGGTACCTCGGGTTAAGTACTTAATTTGTTCCGGAGGTCCGTTCTTAACCTGAAACTGTAGTTAACCTGAAGCACCACTTTAGCTAATGGGGCCTCCTCCTGCTGCTGCTGTGCCGCCGGAGCACGATTTCTGTTCTCATCCTGAAGCAAAGTTCTTAACCCGAGGTAACATTTGTGGGTTAGCAGAGTCTGTAACCTGAAGTGTCTGTAACCTGAAGCGTATGTAAACCGAGGTACCACTGTACATAGTATTCATTATCAAGGAAATTCAACCAAGCCAGTCCTTGATGGAAAGAACCTGGTCATTTTAAATGTGATGCAATAATAATCAGTGAAAAATAACTAAATTCTTAAAAGTGATAATCGGATAACCATGAGCACGACTGCTCTGCAAATATGCTGCCACCAACCACACCCCAAAGGCATCCTTCCTTACGCAAAAATGCAAGCTGAATATAGAGAGGGTGGGGAAGCGATCAGCAATGATCTGAACCATAGTTGCTAATGGGGGTCTTCATATTAACTCTGCAGCTGATTTGTACCGCCCCCCCCCAAACAGCTACGCTCTACCCCATCCTCCTGAGCAAAGATCACAGTTTCAGGATGCTCCTCGTATCTCTTGGGGGAGGTTTCGGCTTGTTATCGTAATCTCTCCTCAGCCTGAATGCGTAACGCTGGACCGAATGCCGCTCCGCGATGCTACTTGCCGTAGCCGAGGAACCAGCCTCCTTCCCAGGGCCACCGTCAAGAGATGCTGACGGCTGCCCACAAGGAACCGAAGGACGGGGCAGGGAGGCCGGCGGAAACACCGGCGAGCACCTGCGCGGAGTCCAAGGCCGGGGTGGGGTCGGTTAGTCGTGTCGTGTCCTTTTGTTCCCCGTTCCCCCGCCCAGGGAGCCCCTTGAGGAAACCGCCAAATCCCAGCCTTGGACCGGTGGGCAACCGTCGGCGGCGCCAACACCCTCGGCTTCCCCTCCCCCCCCCCGCGCGCCCTGCCATCGTTCGGCCGACGGTACCCCGAGAGACGGCGGGCACCTCAGCCGGTTTCGGAGGCCTCGGCGTCCCCTCATGAAGGAGGAAAGGAGGCGGACAAGGTCCCCTCCGCGCGGAAGGAGAGGCTGCCCGCGGCGCGCCTGTCTAGAATTCTGCCCGCGGCGCGGCGACGCTCCCCCGTGTAGCGGCCAAGTACCTCCTTCAGGCAACGGCTGGGGTTGGCAAGACCGGCAGCCTCCTCTCTCCGTCGTCGGCCTAGTCAGCACCTCTTCCTCTCCCTTGCTCCTTTGCCGCAGACTGAAGCGCCCGCTCTCCCCGCTACGCAAGGACACCCGGCTCGCGACACCCCGGCCAGCGGCCATCGCCCGATCGCGTAGCCAATCGCGAGCGCTCGCCACGCCCAGCCCAAGTGCACGTCACCCCGCTCCGTCGTCTTGGCAACCGGCGAAAGGGAAGCGGCGCAGCGCCCGACTGATCAGGAGGGGGCCACGCGCCATCTCGCCACGGGGACAGCGGCCAATGAGGCGCCGCCCAAATCTCCTCGCCGCCTCCTGAGTGGCTCGCGGCCGCTGGCCTTCTTTCGTATTTGGGCTTCCGCGAGCCAATTGGCTTTGCGCTGGTCAGCGGGAGAGAAGAAAGCTCGCAGGGCTCTGCACATATTTCCGACCCGCCTTCGCTGGTGTTCTGAGCGCTTATCCCATTGGTGGCGCTGTGTTGTAAAGCACTGAGCCTCTTGGGCTTGCCGATCGGATGGTCGGCGGTTTGAATCCGCGCAATGGGGCGAGCTCCCGTTGTTCTGTCCCAGCTCCTGCTAACCTAGCAGTTCGAAAGCATGCCAGTGCAAGTAGATAAATAGGTGCTGCTGCAACGGGAAAGTAAATAGCGTTTCTGTGAGCTCTGGTTTCCCTTGTGTAAGGGAGTCATTGGAGCACCCCACAATTGCCTAACCTTGGCTCTGATAGGTTCAGATGGGGGCCTGGCAAGCAAGAGACTTCAGCCAGGAGATAGAAGCAAAACAGTGGCCTGTAGGCCTGATCTTCATTGTTGCAACAAGACTTCCCACTACCACAAAGAGGAAGCAGCCAGAAGCCCCGAACAATGGTTACACCATTATTTTAAAGTTTCCCATAATACATCTCATGATGCATCATCAAGACATCATAGATACTTCACAGAAAAGGTGTGGTCTTAGGTAGAACCTGAGATTCAGGCATGTCCCTGTCAAATCAAATACAGTTGTACCTTGGAAGTCGAACGGAATCTGTTCTGGAAGTCCATTCAACTTCCAAAACGTTCGGAAACCAAAGCGCAGGTTCTGATTGGCTGCAGGAAGCTCCTGCAGCCAATCAGAAGCCGAGGAAGCCCCATCAGACGTTCGGCTTCCATAAATGGTTTGCAAACTGGAACAGTCACTTCCTGGTTTGCAGTGTTCGGGAGCCAAAATGTTTGAGAACTAAGCAGTTCAAAAACCAAGGTACGACTGTATAGGCTTTCACATGTACTCCTTCGCAGTACAGTGGTACCTCAGGTTAAGAACTTAATTCGTTCTGGAGGTCCGTTCTTAACCTGAAACTGTTCTTGGGGACTTCCACTTCAGGTTCCACGGAAGATGGCCGACAATACCATCTCTCCAGCTCCCACGAGGCAATTTAGAGGCTGAGATGGGAGTAATCAGCCTCCCAAATTCTTCCCGGTGTAAGGGAAGATGCAGTCTCATCCGCGGATGCCCAATAAACCACCCCCAAGTTCGTAAAGAAGGAGGGGGGGCACTGGATGGAAAGCCCCCAAGGGAGTTCAGATCTTCTGGACGCTGTCCCCGCGAGCGCACCAAGTTCCATTTTTTAAGATGAAAAATTGGATATAAGTTTTGGACGTGCTTCAAGCGAAGAGGGGAAAATTAATCTGCCAATTAAGCCAGCCACTGAGGTGCCAAGAGTGACGGAGAGGAAGAAAGAATAACATCTAAGAATAACATCTAAGCCGGTACGTTGGAACGGAATGGAAAAGGAGGGGGGTAAAGGGTTTTTTTTTAACCACGATTTATTACAATACTTGACAACCTCCCCCCCCCCCGAAGAACCGTTTACATTATTTATAGCAAGTGAGATGGGAAAAAATAAACTGTGAAAATAACAATACTATATAACCAAGGCTTTTGTTTTTTGAAACGCTTGGAAAAAGATAAAAGACTCTCAAAATATGGATATTAGAAAGGAGCCGGATCTCGCTAGCCGCTGGAAGGACTTCAAAAAACTTTGGAAAGACCGGGCTGCAGAGATAAATAGTCATAGGGGGAGGTGAGCTCTTAATTTGTTAATATATCTGCATTTCAAGTCTGACTTGGCAAATCTCCCCTGGAAAGGCTAATGTTTGATGCAATTGGTCTGTGAGAGAAGATGGCAAAATGGACTTTTGGATTGATTTGGCATAAACACCAGCATGTGAGGATATACTGCAAACTATTGCTTACCAGCTGCAATAGTGGGAGAGTCAAGCATACTAATTTCACACAGAAGCATATCATTGTTTACTTCAACTCGCCTGTGGAAACAACTCAGAGGGCATGAAAGAAGGGAGGGAGGGTAACAACAGGAAGATTTAAAGGAACTATTGGAAACTCAAGGCAGTAGAGATATAAGATGATCAGAGCCCCACTGAACTTGAAGCATGGGAAGTCCCAATAAAAATTTATAATTTGGCGGAATATTTGGACTATATAATATGTATTTGTATAATTTGGAATATTTAATGTGATTTGATTGGATTGTTAAAATGGAAAATTTAATAAAAATTATTTTTAAAAAAGAAAAAAAAACTGTTCTTAACCTGAAGCACCACTTTAGCTAATGGGGCCTCCCACTGCTGCTGCACCACCGGACAATTTCTGTTCTCATCCTGAAGCAAAGGTCTTAACCTGAGGTACTATTTCTGGGTTAGCAGAGTCTGTAACCTGAAGTGTCTGTAACTCGAGGTACCACTGTACAAAGGAAAGCATTTACAGTTCCCTGGTCCCTGAGTCAAGTCACCACTTTGTCTTGTCTGGGTTTCATCCCACTATGGGGCAGGTAGGCATTGTGATTGAGATGGTTATTGTCGTGAGACTCTTGGAGGATATCACCGGTCATGAATCTTTGGGAAGGTCCTGCGGACGCAGGGCTGTACATCTATCTCGGGGATTAAGGTGGACTCACTAACCTCTCCTCTTAAACATCACTTCCCTGGGTCCTAAATGCCATTAGAACTGAGAAGACTGATACAACAATGTGATTTCTTATGAATTTCTAAAGTTATTACATTGAGCCAGTACATTGATACGTTTATCAGTGAATTGCTAGATTTGATAATGTGCAGGAGAGGCTCTTTGTCTTTCCTTGTGGTGTGGAGAGGCAGGGCTGGGCAAGGGAGGTCTCTCACCCCCCCTTCCAATTTCCCAGTAACACCATCACGGTCTTCCGTTGTGCCAGAAGTGGTTTTGTCATGCTGGCCACATGACCGGGAAAGCTGTCTGTGGACAGATGCTGGCTCCCTTGGCCTAAAAGCGAGATGAGTGCCGCACCCCCATAGTTGCCTTTGACTGGACTTAACTGTCCAGGGGTCCTTTATCTTTACCGACTGAATGCTTAAGAAGAAGCAGCAGCAACAACCCTATAATTTGCAGAAGATAAATATATGTTGTAATCAACACACCCAACTGTACCAAAGGTGTCCACTGTTGCTTGCCATTGATCTCTTGATTACCTGCTATTACTGTCTCCTTTGTTCCCGGTATTCAGTCATGCCCCATATCCTCTTTACACATTGCAAAACATGTTGCCCATTGGCTCGCTGATGATCTCTTGCCAAGATAACTGCAATCTTCCCTCAGGCCACCCATTCTGACTCCTTCCCTCATGTCTACCCATTTCTAGAAGGGTAGTTTATCAGTCCGTTGCAGTAAAAAAACAAAAGCCTTGTGGCACTTTAAAAACCAGCTCATTTTATTATAGCATAAGGCTTGGTGTACTAGAGCCCAATTTGTCAAACACATGATTGTAAGTAGTGGAGAGGCATTTGTAAGCAGTGGACTTTGTGGGGAATAAATGCAAGTACCAGGATACACCAGGGCAAAATTAAACTTCCTCATTTTCTGTATTAGTTGAGTTGAGTTCCAGGTATAGTCACTGAACAAAGTATGCCTGTCATCCACATGAATTCCCTTAAACATCAGTTGCAGCAGGAAGTAAGTTGGAGTTAAGCAACGCTTGTGTGGTGGCAATAATGGAGGAGCATTGCTAAGCAATTTCTGAAGTGAGAGGAGGTCTACTACAACATACTTTAATTACATCCATGCCTTATTGCTGCATACCCCTACAATAATAATAATTGTTGCTGGTGCCCTGTGGCCAGTTCTTTCTGAGGTTAATGCTATTTTTCTCGGTTTCTTTACATCAAGCACCTGATGTTGGACTCACCTTGCAATGCTATCCTACAGTTACACCTGGTGGACAAAGACCAAATCACCACTAAATCTCTTTGCACTGATGGAACACAAAGGCTCTTGGTGTGGTAAATTCAGGCTGCACAATTAAAGCTGACTTGGAGCTCTTGCAGAACACACCTGTCCCATCTCCACCCATCAGACCTTTTGCAATAAGGAAAGTGGTGGAGGAAATGCACTGGAAAGTGTGGGAGAACATTTGCTTCACACAAAGACATCTAATCTTCACAATATTAAATAAAAAATGCTAATTAAAGAGTCAGTACCATCTAATCGCTCCAATGAATGCTTGTTAAACAGGCCATCTGGAAGTTATATTGGTGTGACACCACTGGTGTGAACATGCAAAAATCCTGTCTGCTCAGAAGGGCCTCCTACCCCCAAAATTGCCATAATGTTACGTTAGCAAGAAGTTGTTTGCATTTTAAAATTCCAGTTGAAGCATCTGACGACTAACCCCATCTTCTTCCTCACTGTCCCCATAGCTTCAAAAGAGAATAACAGGATACTGACTAAAGACCTCTTCAGGTGTTAAATGGGGGGGGGGGCACCGTGATGATGTGAGGCTATGCATGCCAGACTCATCTTATTGGTTTGTGGGGGGGTTTCTTGTTTTCATTATGTATTTTGTGTTTTTATATTCCATTTTTATGCTGTGAACTGCCCTGAGATGTACGGATGAAGGTCAGTATACAAATGTAATATTAAAAATAAGTAGAAAGGTCTGAAGAGGGAGTTGTAGTCTGTTCACCTGAACACGATTACAAGCCTCCCCTGATCAGGAACACAAGGCAATCAAAGTTCCTGCTCAAAGGGAAGCTTGTGAACATGCTTACATGCCCACCTCAGGCTTGGACCTCGGGTCTGGGGGAAGGGAGGGAGACCCGTGGGCTCTGTCCCGCACCACCTACTCATTTTGAATTTCCAAGCCCGCAGGCAGAGGACTCAATGCTACAGCCAATCGTGACAGATAGCCATACAGTTGCCACAGTCTGGAAACACCTATCTCATATCAAGGTGTTCGCATTTCACATTTTATTTCCTTGTGCACTCTAGCTCCATTTTGCTCCCTGTGTTGACCCCTCAGGGCATGGGCCTGACCGCTTGTGTTTAGAAATCACTAGGCACAATGATGTCTCTAGAACAGGGGCCCTCCATGTGTCGATAGACTGCAACTCCATTACCAATGGCCATTGGAAACGGGAGTCCAAAGTTCTCCACTCCTGCCTCTAAAGCAAACAAGGGAGAGCTTGTTGATGGGAACTCTGAGAAAATGGATCTTTACACAAACAGCCATTACTAACAGCAATAAGAGTGCAGATCAATGTCTTTGCAGAACCCCTTACAAATGTCTTTCCTCAGTGCTTGAGTCACAACGGTCCACTTACAAGTTCTGCTGCTGTAACTAGGATGGCAAGGACATGTCAGTCCACACAGATGAGCATTGGAGGCTGGTGGGAACATGCTTTGTAAAAGGGTAAAAGAGTACTGGGAAATAATTGATAATGAACTGGGGGAAAATGTTTAAAAGCACTTTTTCAAAAAAACAACAACAAAAAACAGAGTCCTTTTTGTTGGGGATAATTCAGATGGAAATTCCCAGGTGTCAGAAAAGGTTATTTATGTATGCCACTACTGCGGCCTGTGTTTTGTTAGCCCCAAAATGGAAAACGAGCAAGGTCTCAACTAAAGATGAATGGCAACTTAAACTGATGGAATATGCGCAGCTTGCGGACCTAATGTATAAAACAGGAAAACAAGAACAACATACATTTAAAGAAGATTTTAAAATGTTTATTGTATATATGGGGGGAAATTGTGTACACTTGAAAACGTTGGCAGCATTCAGTTAAATTCAACAGTGTAAGTAAGTTTTGATGGATGTAATAATGGAATACGGAGTGGTTTAGTTTATATAAAATATGCAGGGATTTACCGTATTTTTTGCTCTATAAGACTCACTTTTCCCCTCCTAAAAGGTAAGGGGAAATGTGTGTGCGTCTTATGGAGCAAATGCAGGCTGCACAGCTATCCCAGAAGCCAGAACAGCAAGAGGGATTGCTGTTTTCACTGCGCAGCGATCCCTCTTGCTGTTCTGGCTTCTGAGATTCAGAATATTTTTTTTCTTGTTTTCCTCCTCCGAAAACTAGGTGCGTCTTGTGGTCTGGTGCATCTTATAGAGCGAAAAATACGGTAGCTATGCAAACTGAACCATGGAAAGAGAAGGGAAGTCATTGATATTTTAAGGCTGTTTAAATGAACACACACACACATACTGCTTTTTTCCCCCAGGGGGGACGCAAGGGTACGCATACCCTTAAACATTTTGTGAATCTAAGTTTGGCCTCATTGAGGGGCAGTATTTCAATGTGAGTAGGAAAATGAGAGTACCCTTAAACATTTTTTTAGAAAAAAGCACTCTCTGTGTGTGTGTACACACATACACACACGAGCATGCTTTGTAGTTCTACAACTCCACCTTCCACATATCTTTCAAGACTTGCTTAAGTTTGTCACTGCATAGCTTTAAAAATTAAATAACCTGCACAGAAGAGCCCATGCCACATTAGGATTAACCCATGTCAAATCAGGTGTGTAACCCTGCCCTTGTCCTAACTGAAATTTGATCCCAAGCACACTTGCTAAGGGAAGAAAGCATTGGCTGGGTTGATGTTTTGCTCTTTAAATCTAGCTAAATTGGGATGTATCCAATGCTTGGGTGTGTATACACTGTGTGATCATTTGCATTCAGTGCTGGATACAAACACTTTTGTGGGTGCTGTACACATGACATCATTCCTATGTCATCCAAAGTGCATTCTGCAGGGGCTGTTTTAATCCATTTTGTGCTGAGAGTGCACTTCTCAAGGGTTTGCTGTTGCCACAGAGAGTGTCCTATAGGTCACCAAGTGATGCTGCAGAGCTGTACCATTCCTCATCTCCTACCAGACTGCCACTATATTCCTACCAGACTTCCAGTATATTAAAAAAAAAAGTGTGAAAAAATACTTTTTAAAAGCGAGGAACTGTGCGCGCGCGCATGTGTGTTTCCGCCAGTGCTTAGGGGGCATGGACACACTAATTAATGGTCTAATTAATAGACTGCACAGATAGGGAACTCTTACTTCAGTCAACATTATCATATGAAGGTATGTACATTTGCGAAGCACCATGTACCAAAGCAGCCTGTGGGAAAATGAGTCCTGTGTGTTTCAAATTCTAGTGCATACGTGTCTTGCCCTTCCTCCCAAGGGAGCCCAGGGTGACAACATACTCTTAGTCCTTCTCAGAATACGCCCATTAATAAAAATAATAATGGAAATGACTAACTTACATCTGTTCTAATTCTGTTGGATACTATCTTTCAAGCAGGAGCATAGGGAGCTGCCTTATACTGAATCAGACCATTGGGTCCGTCTTGCTCAGTATCGTCTAGACTCTATACTAACTGGCAGCAATGGCTCTCCAAGCTTTCATGCAGGGACTCTCTTCCCCAGCCCCCACCTGGAGATGCTGTCAGGAATTGAACCCGGGGCTTTCTGCAGGCAAAGCAAATGCTCTACCCACTGAACTACAGCCCTTCTCTCGGCCAATCACTTTCAAGCATACTTCTCTAGTTACACACAACAGATCTGATCATTATTGAAAACAGATGTGAAAGACAGAGGGGCATTTGCTATTAAGGACCACAAATATTAGTTGGGGACATGGGAAGTGGACCTAATTTCACTTGTAATACAGTGGTACCTCTGGTTAAGAACTTACTTTGTTTCAGAGCTCCGTTCTTAACCTGAAACTGTTCTTAACCACTTTAGCCTCCCACTGCCACACAATTTCTGTTCTCATCCTGAAGTAAAGTTCTTAACCCGAGGTACTACTACTGGGTTAGCGGAGTCTGTAACCTGAAGCATTTGTAACCCGAAGCATTTGTAACCCGAGGTACCACTGTACTTGTGTAGCTAGCCACTTGGGCACCTGGGGCGCAGGGTGTGCATGGGGGTGGGGCAGGGCGCCCGTGGGGGTGGGGCGAGGCGCCGCAGGGTGAGGTGCCCACAGGGCGGGGCAGGGCATGCTAGAATCCCAGTGTCCGAGCCACGTTCCTCTCTGGCACCCTGCAGGTCCACGTTGCTTTTTCGAGCAGCATACAGCCTTCAGGAAGTCTATTGCCACCTCCGCATCAGCTGTAGGGCGGCTGAGAGGGAGGCAACTGGTGGATGCAAACCCCGCACTGCCCTTTCGAACAGTGCAGACTCAGAGCCTGTAGATGCCTGAGCCACCACCTCATGGCTTGGGCGCTCTGTAGGCCCCTTGTTAAGTGCCGCCCCCCACTATGCCTCTGATATAGCTGCCCTCTATGTCAGTTGTTTGCTTTATTATTTACAGCTTGAAGTTTTTATATAGCAGTGCAGTGGAGCAGGGATGAAGCACTGACACTGATTTACTGGGGTGCTTTGTGCCAATATTTTGCATGTCAAATAAGCAAGTTTTTCTCAGAGAGAAACCCACCAAATACCTGTAAGCTAAGCAGAAAAAGGTGCTGCTACTTTTATTTTGAGAAATTCCAAAATGCCTTCATTCTGATCAAAATGTTACACAATATTAAGCAACCTTTTGCATGCAGTCTTAGGCTGGGGGTCAGGGGAGAGAAAAGGTGGCTTAGTATTGAAACCATAGTCTACATTGGTCAAAACTTCATTTTTGTTATGTAGACTCAGAAGGATGTGGCTATGAGGATTGTCATTTCAGAACATGCCACTATAGTATACTACTTAGTGAGGGGGTCAATGCCTCCCTAATATTTTTCAGCAAGCCATTCTGTAGTACACACATACTGCAAATTATTCACACATCTGCTGTGTCACTATTGTGACATATAAATATAATAATAAAATGGTAATGAAATAGAATTGCAATCAAATAGCAATTATTATAATTATATAGCACCTATAGAAAAACAGAGTAGTTACCAACAGTGTTAACTGATTTTACTACTGCATTTTAAAATTGTTGTAACCTACCCTGTGACCTCAAAATGGTAGTTACTTGGGCTTTGTTTAAGGAAATAAATAATAGTGCAATCCTAGTCATGTCTGTTAGAGAAATAAGTCCTATTGAATTCAAGGGACTGACTCCCAGGTAAGTGTGCTTAAGACTGCAGCTTGGTTAGTAGTTGTATGCCACTTTTCCGTATACATTACACTCAAAGTAGTTCAACAAAGCACAATAAAAGGCAGATCTGAAGATACAGAAACAGGGTAAAACCCTCTAGCCTGGGTGGTGAAAGGCAGTCAGAGAAGCTATTTCCTCTGGCCACAGTAGTCATACTTAAATATGGTTAATTTAAAAAAAAACAACCCGACAGAAATTGCATTGCACCTGCGGGATTTGATTATATGTTCTCTGTCACAGAGTATTTTGAGAAAACTTGAATTGTGCTGCTAGAGTTGAAATCATTTCAACCATTTGAAGAAATACTTAGGACAGAACTAATATTTAAAATGGAGCTCAACATTTTGCCAACGTTTTGGTTTTGAGATTTTTTTTGGTTTGGCAGGGTGTGCTGGAGGAGACTCTTGAGAGTCCCATGGACTGCAAGAAGATCAAACCTATCCATTCTTAAGGAAATCAGCCCTGAGTGCTCACTGGAAGGACAGATCCTGAAGCTGAGGCTCCAATACTTTGGCCACCTCGTGGGAAGAGAAGACTCCCTGGAAAAGACCCTGATGTTGGGAAAGATGGAGGGCACAAGGAGAAGGGGACGACAGAGGACGAGATAGTTGGACAGTGTTCTCGAAGCTACCAGCATGAGTTTGACCAAACTGCGGGAGGCTGTGTAAGACAGGAGTGCCTGGCGTGCTCTGGTCCACGAAGAGTCGGACACGACTAAACAACAACAACAAACAGTTTGATAGTTGTTTGGCAGACAGAAAATTAGTCTAATTTCCATGCCACTAAAGGCTCCACCTTCTAAGTTTCTGCCTTCCAAGTGCTCTAGAGTATCTAAAGGCAGGGAGATGATTATAGGTGTGGAACTGGTTTTATTTTAATTTATATATATATAGTTGGAACAAATGTAGGAAAAAGAAAGCCCTGAGTTAACCTGAGGGAAGCTGAAGTTCACAATCTGCATACAGTATACTAGGGAAGTCCATGTGTGGTTACCAGGCAAGGACTTTTCTACAAGTTTGCATGTATATTTGTTTTTTATACTGAAGAAAATAAAATATTTTACAAATAATACAAATGATGATTGCTCCAGGTTAAATGGATTAGGGTAAATGCTTGAAGTCCAAAGTATTTTGTTATGCATCCAGATTCTAGCAATAAAATCTGACATTAGGCCAATGCACACAATCTGTTTCTGAGTTTCTTTTTCAGTAATCCACCCATACTGAATTGAGGTGTGGTAAACCAGTGGCGTGAATCAGCTACGGCAAATATAAGCTGTTGACTGCATTTTCTCAAAAAAATGCATGGCACATGAAGAGATGACTTATGATTCATAAACCATCTCTTCACATAACCAGTTTGCCGTAGCTACAGCAAAGTTATGAATAAAAAAGCTTCTGTGCTTTTATGCAGAAACTGAGCAGGGGAATGATTTCAGGGCATAAATAAGAGGGATGTGGGGGGAAAGGCTTTGCCTGTTTAGGTCATGTAGCTGTTCAAGGAACAGAAGCTATGCTCCAAAACTGTGGCAACGTTTGATGCGCAGGGAACAGAAGATGAAAAGGAAAGCGTGGAAGTGATTTTTTTGAAATTAAAATACAAGGTACTGGCCTACATCCAGTTTACCTGCAAATCAGCCCTGTGTCCCTGAACGCATTTAACGCCCTATTAAATGCATACCTTTTTAATTGTATTTCAGCAGCGGAAGTTAAGATTCAGAAATCTTGCCAAGTGATCTCTCTCGGCTGGCAATCGTCCCCGTGTTCTGCCCAGCTAATGGGTAGCACTTTCTCATCTCTTACTCGTTTGTAATTTATTTGTTTTCGTTATAAGCGGCCGCCTTGCACAGCTACCTCTTTATCGTGTTTTTAATAGTCTTTTGGGAGCCGAGCAGAGTGACTGGGCAAACTCAGCCAGATGAGTGGGGTATAAAATCATCATCATCATCATCATCATCCCAAGTCCTTTCCTCCTGTAAGGTGCTCTGGAAAACAGCAACAACGACACGTAAAGTAACTAAATAAATACGTGTTTCCGGATGCCCTTTCGCTTGACACCCTCACCACCACCACCCCAATGCCCGCACGATACACGCTCCTTGCCTTAGTCAGGGACCAGGATCTTGCGCGAAGGACTACGACCCCCGAAATGCACCGGGCCTCCCCTCAGAGAGTCTCGAGGGGCGGAAGTGTTGCCTGAGGAGAAGGCGGCTTTCGGTGGGGCGGGGGCCCTGTGGTCGTCTGCAAGGAGGGGGAATTGGCTTCGGGCAAAGAGCAAAAGTCCCTGAGAGGGAGTTGGGGGGGGTGAGGGGCGTAAGTAGCAGCCATGTCGGAGGGAGGCGGCACCTGCGAGACCGACAGCGATGAGACGATAGTGGAGGGTTCTGTCCCTGAGAGCGACGGGGACGAAGAGGAGCTGCTTGCCAGGAGGTGACACACACACACACACACACACACACACACACACACACACACACACACACGTTACAATTAGTTGTGCAAACACTTAACAGAGGCGTCACAAGTCACCCTCTGGGGCTGACTGTAAGTGTTTGAATACTGGCAAAGGGCGTGTGGCTACTCAGAAGTAAGCCGCTCTGAGTTCAGTGGGGCTTGCTCATCTGGTATAGGATTACAGTTGGTCCTGTAATAAAGGCCTCACGTTGACCAGGATATGCCAGTTGCTTCTGTTACTCATTCAGATGCATGGTAAAATTAATGGTGTGTGTGGCCCTTCCGCCCATATAACCGTGCTAAATGACTGCCTACTCTCTCCTCCACATAACACCCCAAACTGAAAACAAAAGTCGCTTAAGGTCCTAAGCATACAACCACCCACCCCTGGGATTTCAATGTGCTTTTTTTAGGTCCCTTATTTGGAAACAGTCTTCAGTCAAACGGTTCAGGTAGGGTTCACTATAAAAATGGCAATTAAGGTTCACTGAAGGTGTGTCTTGCAATCCTTGCCTCCTCAAGTTCAGTTAACGAATATAAAAGAAGGAAAGGGTTTGTGAGATCAATGGTGTTGGGGGCATAGGCAGCCGGTGCAATCCCTCTCCCAACACCACACGTCACTATTTCACAAATAACAGTATGTCTTGTGAACAGGGCTTCTTTATCAAGCTCCTGAATCTATATGGGGTGGCAAAATCTCAGAGGTTTTTGGCAAGGCCTGAGCCACTAACCTCTCTCTTACCTTTACCACACTGCAGTGGAAATGTGCTCTAAATACCACATTTCCTTAAAACTTTCATATCAGTCTAGCTACCGGTAAGTTCTTGGCAGGAGTAAACCCAGCATATCCTCCCTTTTAAATAAATAAGTAAATGATATACAAATATTTGGTTCTCAAGAAACAGGAACATAGTTTTCTTTCTTTTCCCCCGTAAGATTTTATTAAAACTTTTTTTGTGATACAATAAAACAAAAGGAATGAACCTAGATAAAAACAAAGAGAAAAGAAAATTCAGAGTCCTGACTCTTAACCAGTGCTTTTTTCAGGGGGTGCGCAAGGGTACCAGCACCTCTTTTTTAGTTGTGTGGCACTTATTGTAATATCATCATGATGAGTACCAGCACCTATTTATCTAGGAAAAAAATCATTGCTCTTAACCCTTATCTCACACAAAAAACATAGTGGACCCTCCCAGCTCTCACCTGGGAGTTTTCCTGTCTTCTTCCAGTCACTCACCCTGGGAGGTCTTCCCTTCCCTGGCTCTTATCCAGGGTCCTTCCACCCATCCATAATCTTCAAGTGTGTGTAATCCTGAACCCCAATAACAGCCCAGAGCAGAGGACATCATAGTAAAGAGAGGGAGAGAGAAGAAAAAAGAAGAGACGTATACAGTGGTACCTCGGGTTAAGAACTTAATTCATTCCGGAGGTCTGTTCTTAACCTGAAACTGTTCTTAACCTGAAGCACCACTTTAGCTAATGGGGCCTCCTGCTGCTGCCGTGCCGCTGGAGCCCGATTTCTGTTCTTATCCTGAAGCAAAGTTCTTAACCTGAAGCACTATTTCTAGGTTAGTGGAGTGTGCAACCTGAAGCGTATATAACCCAAAGTACCACTGTATAAGAAGAAGAAAAAAGTAGAGAAAAAATATAAAGGACTTATGATTTTCCGTTTGTCAGTTACATAGAAGAAATTATTTATCCTGTGTTGTCTGCTTACATTCCCAATCTCCTGAGGTAGAATGTAAAATGCATCCAGTCAGATATCCAAATGATAATTTCAAAAACAAGAGCTTTCTTCAAACAAGGATTCCTGGGATTCAGACTAGGATAGTGGTATTTTAAGAATATCAGTGAATGGCAATTAATAACTAAATTACCTTTTAGTTTGTGCACAAGTAGTAAAGGGGTGGAATTTTTGTTTTATTTTTAAGTGTAACTTATGTGAGAATGTTCCAGGTTATTTTAAAGAAGTACATATTTGCATAGGATAGTGAGAACAGTTACATAAGTATGAATTTTACTAATCCTGAGGGTGTGGTTACTGAAGAATGTTGGATTATGTTAACTGAGGAATGTAATTAACTATGTTATCCATTTTCATAGAATCATAGAATTGTAGCATTGGAAAGGACCTGAGGGTTATCTAGTCCAACCCCCTGCAATATAGAAACCCTGCCCACACCCGTCCCTGGGTGGACTTGAGCCACCAACTTTCTTGTTAACAGCCAGATGCACTGACCCATTGCACCACTGGGGGGGTCATCATTTTTTCAAAAAGAAACAAGTTATGTACTTCATGCAAATATGAAACAAACAAATAAATTTGCTGCTTTGCATGAAAAGATATATATTTCATTTCTGTATGCCTTGTAAAACATGGAATTGTGTAGACTAGTGCCTGCTGTCCTGGTTTAGGTACTGTATCTATGCATGTCCTTTCATTAAATTACACTCTTGGAAATATCAGAGTTTGAAGACAGTGTGCAGGTGGACATTTGTTTGTTCTTATGTAAAAAACTGAGTCATAATTCCATTTAGAAGTGGCATTGATCCATTATTTGAATATTGAGCTAGATTTAGTTTATTAATGTCAAATCCAGATCCAGCAGAACTTTATTTTGACCAAATTCTGCTATTAGGATAAATATAGCATAGTTTTATGATAAATATAGCATACCTTGAATCATAGACTTGAATCATAAATTCATAGAGTTGCAAGGGACCCTTGGGATCATCTAGTCCAACTCCCTGCAATGCAGGAACATTCAGATGTGCCTTATGGGGATCAAACCTTCAACCATGGCATTCTCAGCAGCACGCTGTAATCAACAGAGCTACTATATGTGTTAAAATTCACATACTCATAGATTGGTTCATGATTAAAATATTTTAATTAGATTTTTTCTACTTTGATCACCTAATCAGGACCAACCCAAGGCAACTTGCTTCTTGAGGCAAATGCTAAAGATAGTGCCCTCTGCATTCTACATGCAGAAACCAATTGATAGGCAGTTCAATCTTACTTTATTATGAACTAACAAGGTGCGTGTTTTACTGCACTACAAGACAGCAGGCTACAATAGGGAGTGCAGGGCAGTATGTGGGGCACATGCAGCTCTTTCCTCCAACACTGTGGTGCTGCTTGCTCACTGCTCCACCTGGTGTCTTTTCACTTCCCACTCAAATGCTGTAAAGCAACAGCGGCACCATAGCTACTACCACCACCAACATGTATCATGTGAGCAGAGCAATACATATGTGATGCCTGATGGAATGCCTGCTCACCTCATTAGGGGTAGGGGTGCCAACTTAAATAAAATATTGGGGGGGCAGGTAAGCCCCGCCCTGCATAATTGATCATAACACTGGGCAACAATTTTTTACTTTTTGAATGTTGTCTAGATTTCTACAACTGATTTAGGGTATTTTTGCACTGCTGAATCAGGAAATGGCATCCGTTTCTCTCCATCAGGTCAGGTTTTTGTGCTATGTTGATTTGAAAAAAATCAAATCTTGTGACAAAATCAATTACATTTTTGTGGCATTATCAGCTGATTTTTGTCAACACATATCATCCTAAATATGTTTTTAAGAGAAAAAAATGTTTTCCCAACAACATATATTGATTACCTGATAGAAACATCGATTACTGTAAACTGAATGGTGGGAATTGATAAAGGTAAGTACACGTAAATTGCATGTTGCTTCACCTTTTTTCAAACATCAGGGCTTGAACTTCCGTTTCTTGGAACTCCTGGAATGCTCAGCGGCAGGGAGGTCTTTCTTCAGAGTCCAACAGTAGTCAGCCATCATGACTGCGTCCCAGCGACCCTGATACCTGGTCTCCATCTCTTTCATGTCCTGATGGAATCTCTCCCCCTGCTTGTCACTCATTGAACCCAGGTTCTCAGGAAACCGGTCCATATGTGAAAATAGGTAGTGCATCTTGATGCTCATGTTGCAGCCCAGGTTTCTGAAAGCAGTCAGCATGTTGTTGACAAGTTCTGCGTAGTTTCTGGCCTTATTGTTGCCAAGAAAGTTCTTCACTACCAGAACAAATGCCTTCCACGCTTCCAGTTCCACTTCGTTCATTGAGTTTCCGAACTCTGGATCTCTGATGAGCTGACAGATCTGAGGACCGTCAAAGATGCCAGCTTTCAACTTCTCCATGTTCAATCCTGGAAAAGCCTGGCACAAGTAAGTGAAGCAGTCACCATTCTTGTCCAGAGCCTTGGTGAACTGCTTGATTAAGCCGAGCTTGATGTGCAGCGGTGGGAAGAGTATTCTGTCTCTGTCCACCAGAGGGTCGTTGATGATGTTCCTTTCTTTGCAAGGTACCAATTCCTCCCGCACAGGCCAGTCCTTCTTCGTGTAATGCTGAGCACGGTCCCTACTATCCCACATGCACAGAAAACATGGGTACTTGGTGAAGTCAGATTGTTGTCCCAACAAAAAGTTCACCATCTTCAGGTCAACACAAATAAACCACTTATGCTGATCATAACCAATTTTCTCCAGCACATACTTCACCGCTTCATAGTTGTCCTTCAGTGAGAACTATGTGAGCCAGGGGTATAGAGGCAAACTGGTTGCCGTTGTGTAGCAGAACACATTTCAGTGATCGCTTGCTGCTGTCAATGAACAGTCTCCAATCTTTGGGTTCGTACTGTGGCACTCCAAGCTTGAGCAGAAACTGAGCAATATCTGCACAGTACACCAAGTCCTTCTCTTCCGAGAAAAAACGGAGGTACTCTTGATGCCTGTTGCGGAAGAAGCTGATGCGAGCACTGTCAGAGAGGAGGTTTTTTCCTTCAATCTGGATGCCAACAGTTCGGCAGAGTCCTTTGACAATTCTTCGTGGGACGGCTGCCCCATTAACTTAGTTTTGATCCCCCAACTTTATGCTTTGCTGCACCAATTTATGGAAGATTTCGAGGTTTTATGACTTCAAACTGATTCCTTTTCGACATAATCACCCAGAACTATCGGACCTGAATACTTCTTGTCATTAAAATAATCATTTCCAATCAAAACAATTATTTGACATGGCATTTTACCCCCACCAACTTCTTCTAAAATGCTCCACACAAGCGTACATGTGAACAAAAATGTAAAAAAACGACATGTGGCCATAGCTCAAAAACTTGACCTGATTGAGCAAAACCAATGTGATTTTTGGATTCAGCGCATCAGATTTGTCCTAAATCAACTGAAAAAACGCAGACAACAAATTTGTTGTTGACTAGTGTAATATGTAGTACATGCATACCATTTGAATGCCAATGTCCATCAACGTGGGGCAGCCCCCCCAATATTTTATTGCAAAGAGCAAAGGGACATCGACCCCAAGGAGTTGGCTCCTATGATTATGGGTATTTCCCATCATTGCTGTTTCTGATATGTTGGGAAACATCTCACTTGCCCAGTCCAGCAACAAGCAAGCATCACTACTGGTGGGTTGCTGGCTCAGTAGGATAGGAATGGTGGAGGGGGGAGGACCCTGGGGAGTGGTTGTGGGGGCTACTCACACCCATGGCACCTCCTGCCTGGGTTGGTTGTATAGCTGTCAACTTTTCCCTTTTGCGAGGAATCCTATTTGGAATAAGGGAATTTCCCTTAAAAAAAGGAAAATGTTGACAGCTATGGTTGGTTGTCTCAATCTAATGGTAGGGCTGGGGTTTTTTTAATTTAATGCATAAAAAAGTTAGCTGTGATCAATGTGTTGTAGCGGAAGAATAAGAACCTCCTCCCCCACAACTGAAAATAGTAGCAAAAGACACAGTGGAGAAATGGATCTAAAAGAGCAAGATTCAGGAGATACTACATTATATACCGTATTTTTCGCTCTATAAGACTCACCAGACCATAAAACGCACCTAGTTTTTGGAGGAGGAAAACAAGAAAAAAATATTCTGAGTCCCAGAAGCCAGAACAGCAAGAGGGATTGCTGCGCAGCGAAAGCAGCGATCCCTCTTGCTGTTCTGGCTCCTGGGATAGCTGCGCAGCCTGCATTCGCTCCATAAGACGCACACACATTTCCCCTTACTTTTTAGGAGGGAAAAAGTGAGTCTTATAGAGCAAAAAATACAGTATATAGGATAAGATAAATTCCTTTTAAATACAAGAGAGATAGCATCTCTTGTTCCAAGCTGGGGCAGGTTATTGTGTTCACCACTCAGGTGTGGCTTCTTTTAATAATAGAAATATTGAACAGGGAAGATTTATTACTATAGGTTCTGTATTAAATATCAGATGGTGTGACATCTGTTAATGTGTTCAAGGGTGTAAGCAGATGTTTTCTGCGTTACATCTGCCAGAAATTGCATCAGAATGAATGGATGTACTTACAAGCAGGGTTTAATTAAAATCAGAAAATTATGACATTAATCCAATAATTACAACTTTCATCTAAAAATCACCTGATCATCTAATTTTGCAATTTTTCATGCAATATAACTCATCAAATGGGTTGGGCTGTTGAAATCCTTTAGATTTTTCAGTTGCATAATTATGTTACTTAATCTTAATTACAGGTTGTTAAGTACAAAATGTACATTGTTCCAATCTGTCCTGGTTCCTTCAGTCTCCTCACCTGGTTGCTACTTATTCCTTCAAACCTTGCTAAGCTTCACTTAGACTTACAGTCTAAAGATGATGCTTTCTCATTTTTCTGTCTTGGTTTCCTTAACTGACAACTCTAATAAGTATTCTTCAAGTCATCAATATAATCTGATCTTCATAGAATCAAGGGAACCATGGCTTTCACAAATTGCCTGGTTGTAGCCCTTATCCACCCAAGAATTCCATGTTGGCCAGTGAGCAAGCTGGTGGAGGATGGATGGAACTCATGAGAGAGCCCTTCTCTGTCAGTCCACTTTGTTTCTGTTCTAGCCATGAGAGAAGAAAAGCCCCTTCCTATGCAAATTCATCTGAAAATGCACAGTGCTAACCTCTTAGCAGACTGATGACTTTTGTGGGTTTATTTCCAAGGCTGAATTAACAACCATGCAGAGACATAACAAAGAAAGATCTGCCATTGAAACCAAGAACTGTTTAGTTGAGATTCTTGCATTGCAGGGGGTTGTACTAGATGACCCTTCCAGCTCTACAATTCTATGATTATATATTATCTTCTTCCCGCTGAATGTTCTGGCTGCTGCTGTCACGGTCCCCTCCTCCTCCCGTTGATAGATGCTGTCTATGGCTTGTTGCCTGATGCAAGAGGTGGTTGCATTTCTTCCATCTCTGGTACTCCACTGTGGTGTGGTTCCTTTCCTTGCTCAATCACCTGCCCGCTCACTACCACCGCCACATCTTCCTGAAAAAGAAAGTGCTTGCAGCTGGATGCCTGTGATGGAAGCAAACAGTATAATGCTCCCACCTCAGTCAACTGGCTGTGGGCTGCTTCATTCCCCAACAGGTGGAGGAAGCAGTAGTTAAAGCATAAGCCAGCAAGGAGTAGCAGGATGATATTCTAGCATTTGCTTTGCTGGAATACTGTGGGCACACATACTCAGAGAGAGAGAGCTCAAAATGCATCCACAGTGCTTTGTGTTTCTTTTTATATTTTGCCCTTAAATGCTTGTTACAGAAGTGATAGAGAACAGTTCACTTCATATTTATAAAATGATTTCAATGGACATGAATAAGTACCTCACTCCTTTGCAGGAGTAAATAAAACCAGAATGCCTTATTTTTCTTTATCAGGTCTGAATCTTGCAAATTAATTTCTAGATATCACCATAACAGGCTATTTAGAAATAGAGAAGCTACATTTTCAAGGTCATGTGTTTAGGTCATGGAGCAGGAATTCTAATAGCTATCTCAGTGCTAGATGGCTTTTTGATTGCAACTTTGCCTTCAGTTTTGCCTTGAGCATGTGCCCTTTGTGGGTTGTTATTTTTTAACTGTTTCTGTATTCCTCCTCTGTATTCCTAATCACACACATTTTTTTCAGAAGGAAATTCACCATGCTAACCTGTTTCTCAGATACTGAGAAAAATATACGGACAAACTCAGTGCTTTTTGTCTTGTGGTGTGCACTGATATACAGTACCAGCACCTCCATCCCCCTCAGAGCCTTGCACCTTTCCCCCAAAGCCCAGGAAGCTTTTGCCTGGCTTAGGGAAGGAGGCATTATGTTCTGGCAGGGTCTGAGAGCCCTCCCACCTCCTTCCTAAAGCTTGCCCAGTTTTGGGAAGGAGGCAGGAGGGCTGCAGGATCCCTCACACCCCCCCCTTCTCAAAGCTTGGGAAGCTTCTGCCCAGCTTAGGAAGGGAGGTGCAATGCTCTGGCAGGGTCTGAGAGCCCTCCCTTGTAGGCTGAGTACTAGCACCTTTTTTCTAGAAAAAAAGCACTGGACAATCTACATCTTTCATTGAACAGCCCAAGCTTCAGGACTGTAGTCAGAGAGATGGCAAAGGAGGGCTCTCGGACCCTGCCAGAGCAATGTTTTGTTATCAGCAATAAAAAGATAATGATAGATTTGAGGCTTTAGTTTTTTTATTTGAGTAAGAAATAACATCATTTTTCTAAAGCCATACTGGTAATTTGCATGTGTCATTATATCAGCCACCTGTCACGCACCACCAAGTGCAGAATTGGATGGAAAAAAGTTAGAACTGATTATTTTTTTACAGCCCAATACTGTGCATGTTTGCTTGGTAGTAATGCCTACTATACTCATTGGGACTTACTCCCAAGTAAATGTGATTACAACTGTAGCCTTAGTCTCCCTGATTTCAACTTTTAAAGTTTTAGATAACATACGTATGTTTTGTTTTAGAAATAGTGCCTTTTAAGCACTTTAGAAATCCTGATGATTTCATGCATTTGTGTGCAA
This sequence comes from Podarcis raffonei, assembly GCF_027172205.1. Taxonomy (NCBI): domain Eukaryota; kingdom Metazoa; phylum Chordata; class Lepidosauria; order Squamata; family Lacertidae; genus Podarcis; species Podarcis raffonei. The sequence goes on from NC_070612.1 coordinate 29,486,838, forward strand.
CAAATTGTTTCCATACATTCATCATTATATCACCTGTAAATAAGTGTGAAGGATCTGAGTAAAACAGAGATTACAATCAAGCCTAAATCACCCAAACATGCAAAGTTAATTAATGTTATCTGTTCTTTTCCTTTCTAGAGCTATGATAAACTGTCCCATCAGTGTTACAGGTATTTGCCAACTTGATCATTCACCAGCTGCTACTGTACATGGATGATACAAGCTTTTTATCTGCATGTTTATGTAATGGAGAGTAACTTGTTTAAGTATAGTTATTACACACAAAATAGTTATTGCAGAAAATATCAAACAGATGCATCTATATACAGCACAGTAAGGAACTAAATGGCTTTTGGAGTTTCAGTCTCAGAAAGGAGTTTGTAATTGGCCTCCCACTGTTACTTTCTGTGCAGTGGTTTTACCTAATGCCTATTAGCGTGGTCACTTAGAACTTCACAAGGCAGTGCAGTCCATTAAGAGGAAGGTTACCTAAATCCATTGTGAAATGATTTCTTCCTCCCTCCCACCCTGCCCTCATATTGCATCCCATAATTCTGGATTTGAACTAAATTGCCAGAGCAGAAGACTCATATATAGATCACCTGGAGGTACCTGTTCCCATAAGCCCTATTCAGGTTAAATAGGGCTTAAACGAGGGAGGGGTTACATACACAACCCACCCCCAATATATACATCCATTTCAGGCCCACCATTTAGCACCATTTGAAGGAGGATTCTAAGTGCATTTGGGTGAATGTGCTTACAAACTTCCCTGCGATCAGGACCCTTGATAATGCAGAGCTCCTAATCAAGAGAAGAATTGTAAGCACACTCACTCGTAACATTCCCCCTTCAGACTTTCATGCCGAACATGGGAAGTTGTGAAGTGGAACAGGTGCATATGGGGACATTGGGAGAGCGCCATGAGCCAAACATCTAAATAGTGCTGTAGCTGCCTTAGGACAAAGAGAACATACTTTCAAGTTCATAATTACTTTCATTCAAGGTTAGATGTTAAGCAAAATAACATACAAAAGAATGTTGGTGAATAAAATGGGAAAGTCTGCAGTTTGTAAGTTTTATAATGGATTGCACAAAGTACTTCAAGACTTAATGAGATTCAACCATCTTTGGCTGCAGGAAGATCTTATTTCATATAGCTATATAAAAATGTACACACTGCCTTTTTAGTACACATATTTTGCACAAGACTGATTACTTCTATTAAAATCACAATGTAGAAAATAGCAACAATAGTAGAAATATAATAAACACAATATATCAAGCACACATTAAAGGTATGCCAGTGACATCAGCGAACTTGTGAAAGGTTCCTTTTGTTATCCCTTTCAAAATAGAAAAGCCATCCATCAGGTCCAAATTAGATGTTACATAGAAATTCCATGATTGACACTCTCCACGCCTTTTTCTTTCTTAAGAAATGAAAGTTCCAGTTTGCTTGGGGATCAGTCCTTGTGGGGAAGTCTAACCCTTTGCCCCTGTTGTCAGTGGTCAGATCCAAATCACCCTCCCCCCAGAAGGTGCTATTAGTCATAGAGGGGGAAATGTAGAGGCACATAAATTGTGCCTGTAAAGGGCAAACTAGACACATTTTTTTGGTTATGTAAATAGCAGCCACAGGCAAGCTTGAGCAGTCTTGGGGCCATAGAGAGTCCATAGTCCTGATGACAGTTACCTCTCTGAAGCTGTTATTTGTATTTCAAGGGATGCTCCCACTGGTGCAAGGGGAAGCTTCTGGATACAAGTTCTGCTTGTTAAGTTACAGATTAATTTTAGATGACACACTAGGTATAAAGTCAATAGAAGCTTTATTGTGAAGGGAGGCTATGCTTTCCTCATAGGTGGTCAGAAGCTCTTTTTCCTTCAGTTCCAGGATGGCTAAATTTGGTATTTACTGTTTTCCCTCAAAGACCATACTATGTTTTAAAGGATATTCAAAGTGATATGCGTTGAAAATAAAGTTTAAAATTCACTTATTTGCTGTTGTTTTAGGTTTAGATTCTGAAGTGGCTGGATTTCTGGAAACAGACAGAAATGTAGGTCTGTTAGTGTCTCCCTCCACCCAAATTGTAACTATATAATCTCTGTTTTTCAATTAATTTATGCCTCATGGAATTCCCCCTTCCCCCGTGAAAGCCTATGAACATGTTTTCTCCAGATATTTATTACATAAATAAATAAATAAATAAATAAATAAATAAATAACTCTAATCTTAACAAAGATGTCATTTCAAACATTCACTTTGAGCTTGAGCTTGAGCTTGCTGTTTTTATGCAAATTAACCAGCATGCCCATAGGATGTGTATAATGATACAGTGCAGAAGTTATTGTGATACAAATTATTACACCATACAAGATTGTGAAAGAATGTAACAGGTCAGACTTGCCAACAGAGTATGCTGAGTATTGAAAATGCACTTTTGTAATTTTCCTGCAGTAGCTCCATTGGTTCTATTATGAGCACTGAACTAGATGTGATATTAATTGCATGAATGAAATTAACACACAAAATTTTTCTTATGTAACTAGCAGCCTTGGAACCTTGGGGAAGGGAAGTTTAATGTGTTCAGCAGCACATTGGAGAAAGCAAGAAGATTATTGGAGCCCGCCATATTGGCTGTGCTGATGCTCTAGTAGTAGACCTCCAATTGTACTAAAGAAAACAGTTTTTCTTCAGCTTTTTTTACAGTGGGTTATATATGTTTTCTGGGTGGGTTCCCAGGCTAATAACAGGACCAGGCTTTTAATTTATTATTTGGTATTGTGTTGTGGTACTTTATGATGTGGAGCACTCTGATATTTTATGTAATTGGGCATATAGAAATATTTTTATCAATCAATTTATTTTTTGCATTTATACTTTCCCATTAACTCACTCCTCTGGGGAGTTTTCAACGTTATGAAAAATAGAAAATACAAGACAGAGAAAATTAAAATAAAATAAAATAAAACCAATTTTTAAGCAATACAAAGCCATCTAAAGGCCAGAGAATATACATAGCTTCAGCAGTACAACTGCATCAAATGCCTTCATGTCATAAGAAAAAATATAACAATGAATGAATGATACTGAGAAAAACATTTAAATGTAAAAGACTAATAACGAGTAAAAGTTGGCTGTAAGCTCCCTGGAAGCAGACTGAGGGATCATAAGAAACCATTAAAGTTTTTAGCAAAGTGTAGCAGGGTAAACCCTTTTTCTTTAAGTATCTTAAAACTATTATGTAAATATGCAGTCTAGAAAATTGTGCACTTTTGTCTCAGATTAAAAGAAATATAATAGAACTGGGGAAGGTAAAAAAACAGCTATTTAAAAAAGCTATTTTAAAAAGAGCTATGAAGAGGAAGCAGCATTTTCTTTGAAGAAAGCTTTGCAAATGTGTGCTTTTGAGTGTTAAATTAGCATATGTTTTTATCATTAGCTTCCAGAGACTTTAAATGTTGAAGTGTCTCCAGAAATAAGCCTTCTTTCTGGTATGGATGCAATAGAGGATTCAATTCCACAAGATACAGAGATGTCAGAGGTTTTTCAAATTGTCAGTAAGGAAGATATGACAGAAAACCATCCATTTCTTGAAACAGTGCAATCAAGTATAAGTGTAGATGAAACAATGGCTGTGGAATTTGAAGATTTGATGGAACCACTTGATGATTCTGAGACCCTCAAAATGCTTGACATATTGGAAAATCAGGATGGTGCTATTTCTATGGCTAGGTCTGTAAATAAGGAGAGCAATGCCCTGCCTGTAGAGCTTCTCACAGCACTGAACTCCTTGTCAGAATCTGCAGCAGCATCTGTCTGTCAGCCAGAAGGCAAGGGAAGTTGGTTCATCACCGCAGACAAACAACCGACACCAGACCAAACAGATGGTGATTGCACACAAATCACAGCTATAAATATAAAATCTCAGCTTCATATAAAACACCTTGAAGAAACAGAAGCTTTAATGGTGACCACATTGCCATATCCTTCAGAGGAACAAGTATGTATACTTTAAAGTTGAAATGTTGGTTTACAATTTATATTCACATTAATGTTTATTGAAATGTTAACTTGCTGTTTATATTCACAAAACCATCTTATACCCCAAATAAGCCTGTTGTTTGTGTATAATATTCCTAGGTAAGTGGTGTATGTTTTTATTACCTTGCCTCTCATTAAAGTTGCATACTGCCATTGTTAGGATAAGCAACGTCGCTTCTTCCCTGCTGTCTTGTACAACAGTGATACCTGCATTGTAAAGCCATCTTATTATAAGTTTACAGTTTGCTCAACCAGCCTTCTCTTTCTGTTTCTCCCTCTGCAATCCACTGTACCCCTGACAACCCTCTCCCTGGTGTGTGCGTGTGTGTGTGCGTGTGTGTGTGTGTGCATGCTCCTGAACAGTGAACAGCAATGGGGTATGGGGCTGCAGTGGGAAGGAAGAATAATCCCAAATCAGATGGAAGAATGTTATTTAAGTGAGAGCTTTGCTGACACAAGAGTCCTCTGGTTTTCAGGTGATTCCCTCTCTCACTGCAGCTTCATATGACATGGTCCACACTTGTACAGTACATGGAGCTGCAGGAAGGAAGCAGAAGAGCAGCTGCCTTCCACTATTATTTTTAATTATTATTTATTAAATTTATATATTGCCATTCATCTGAAGATCTTTTCTTAGCATCCGTCTCTATTGAGAGACAACAATGCGCCTCTAGGGGTGAGGTCAAACTGCTGGAGAATCACAGCACCTGCTGTGGTTGAAGACTGGTAACCAGAACATTTAGCACCAGCTTGGCTGCTGGAGTTGCAGGAAGGTGGCATACAAGACACGGTTCAACCATTTTACTTCATTCCAAATTTGTCTAGGGTTTACTCCTTAGCCTTTTATTTCCCTAAGATGCCCCACAAGGCAGCGGGTATCTGAGGATGGCTTATACCATTGGTCCATATAGCTCAGTATTGTCTACACTGATCGGCAGCATTGCTCCAGTGTTTCAGACTGAGGGTCTTCCAGCTCTACTTGGAAATGCTAGATATTGAACCTGGGACTTTTTGCATTTAAAACAAAGACATTGTAGTCCCTCTTACCAAATGAAGTGCCCTTCAGACCCATTTCCTCCCCAGAAGCTACTACAAGGAAGTCCCCACCAACCTCAAGTGCAACTGAAGGTTCTTTGGTGACCAGGACATTTCGTCTTTCTTGATAATTTGCCTTTGCATGTTTGTTTCTGGTATGTATGTGTGTATGAAGAAATGTAGGTTGTGCATCGTCACTAAACAAATCCATAGATTGATTACATTTCCTCTGTATATCAGTACCGACAACTTCCCATTTACATGCATTCAAGGCATATGTGACCATTCCTGTTGCACAAAAAGGCATAAAAACAGTGTAACAATCTGATGAGCCTTTGCAAATGCAATCCCATAAGCCCTTGTGCAAACTGGTGGTTTGGAGGGTGTTTGCTGGCTTTTTCAATGGTGTTCACGCAATTTCACTTAAACGTGTGGTGCCTCCGAACACAACCCCCGTGTAAATGGGGAGCTGTCTTTATATCAAAACACCAATTTCCAACCCCTCTCTTTTGAAAGAGTGTAAAAATATTTTTAAGGGTCTACTGAAACAGTAATTGAGGGAATAGGAATAGAGAACACCATTGCTCATTGGTTTGAAAACATGCCCCCTTGTGTATATAGTCAGCATGGCTTCTGCGTTAAATGATATTATTGTGTGATAAAAGGTAAAGGGACCCCTGACCATTAGATCCAGTCGTGACCGACTCTGGGGTTGCGGCGCTCATCTCGCTTTACTGGCCGAGGAAGCTGGCGTACAGCTTCCGGGTCATGTGGCCAGCATGACAAAGCCGCTTCTGGCGAACCAGAGCAGCGCTCGGAAACGCCGTTTACCTTCCCGCTGGAGCGGTACCCATTTATCTACTTGCACTTTGACATGCTTTCAAACTGCTAGTTTGGCAGGAGCTGGGACCGAGCAACAGAAGCTCACCCCGTCGCTGGGATTCGAACCGCTGACCTTCTGATCGGCAAGTCCTAGGCTCTGTGGTTTAACCCACAGCGTCCCTTGTTTGTACAATTGCAAACTGCTGTGTATACTGTGAAAAAAAATAACCCTTGTGTGTTTCATAGGGTGTGTGTATACACAGCCCCAGAACAGACAGATGAAACTACTTTTTCACACCGCACATAGTTGAACTATGAAACTTGCTCCCGCAAGAGGCAGTGATGGCCACCCACTTGTGTGGATTAGACATTTTTTAATGGAGGGTAAGACTATCAGTGACTACTACGCATGATAGCTGTGTTTTGCCTCCACTGTCATAGACACTATCCCCCTGAAGAGCTGTTGCTGGGAATCACAAGTGGAGAGAGTGCTGTTGCATCCAGGTCCTGGTTGTGGGATTTCCATAGGCCACTCTGAGAGCAGGATGCTGGGCTAGATGGGCCTTTGTTCAGATCCAGCAGAGCTCTTCTTACATGGTTACACTCAATGGAACAGCAATTACGCAGACTATAGGTATCAACAAGGAAAGAAGCATCAGAGATTTTCTCCCCTTGGTTGCTTCAGGGAATGAGGAAGATAAGTAGCAGCAGAGCACTCAGATTTCTGGAACTTACATCATTTACAAATGCGAAGTCTGATAACTGGTTTGTGCTAATTTTCATTGCATAGTTCTGTTAAAGAGTTCTAAAACAAGCTTAACTTGTTGATTTATGTTGCTTGAATTGGACAAGGTTGGTGGCATGACATTCAGTAGGATATATCAGCAAACACTGGTTAGGAGAAGGATGCAACGTTGCACAACATTTCCAGTTAGTAATAATTGATAATCAATTTTAACAGCCAGAACTGCTAGGCTTATGCCATAGGAGGAGTGCTTGCATCTAAGGCAGGCCCTTTAGATGTTGTTTGACTCTGATCATCGCTAACCACTGCCCATGCTAGCTGGGACTAATGGATGTTGGAATCCATCAACCTCTGGAGGGGTACAGGTTCCCCATTTCTGTTTCATTAGCATGCTCTTTTAAGTGACTGTAGCTCAACTGCATCTGTAGTTCTAAGGTGCCATAGCACCATTTGGTCGTACTAGAAGATAACTCAGAAACAGTAAAATGCAGTGGCTCACCTTCTAAGTGGAGTTAATAGTCAGAGCTATGTTGGACCTGTTTTAAAAGATTTTCACTGGCTACCAGCTTTGTTCCTGTCCACCCTTCGTCACCAGTATGGATTACCTTTGCAGAGAGTGGGACAAGGGGAGTACGACTTCTTCATCTCTCGTTGACATATGATACCATCAACCATGAAATCGTCCTGGTCCAGCTCCAGGAAATGGGAATTGGGGGCACTGTATTACAGTCATTCCAAACTTACCTTCAGGACTGAATCCAGAAAGTAGCATTGAGAGTGTGCCTTTTGACCCCCTGGCAGCTACATTATGGGGTAACCACATTAACTGCAATCAACATTAATGTCTAAGAGATTCTTACCTTCAGAAGATTCAACAGGAAAGCTGTTGTCAAATCTTGCAGATGTAGTCACAGTGCTAGAAACCCCTTATAGATAATAGTATCATTCTTACGCACGTTAAATAGTTATGTGAATAAAAAATAACTGAAAATTGCTACACCTTCTTCACAGTTTCAAAAGTTATTGTTCATAACATCTGTTTTTTGCATTAAATAATCATCTGCACTGAAGCTATATGCATACAGAGAAGTAGAAGATTCTTTCTATAAAATATTTTACCTTCTAAAGTAATTGGGTATATGAAGGAAATGCAATGTGATATTCTTCCCCCCCCCCCAAAGCCCCATCCAGCTCAAGGAAGAAACACAGGATTGTGTAACTAGAAAAAGCACCATTCTTCACATACATTGTATAGCTCAGTTATCTCTTTTCTTGTGAAGGAAATGACATCTAACCTTTATCAGAAAAATATAGGGGTTACGGTAAGAGGCTGTCTCATTATAATTTGACCAAACTTATGTTGCTTGTCCTGGAAGTTCTCTAAATTTCACAGTGAATTCATTGTTCATACTTTTAAAACAGAAGTTTAAATACATATAGCTGTACCCAGGGTTGCCATATTTCAGTGGGTTTTCCTGGACATTTTTCTGATTTACAAAAATTCCACCCAGACACTATTTCTGACGACGAATCCCAGATATGTCCGGGAAATCCTGGATGTATGGCAGCCCTAAGATGTACCAATATGTTTTACTGCCCTACTAATAATTTTGACCTCTTTTATAATTGTTATTTCACAGATTGGCTTTAGTCAGAATATGCACAAATTAGTCCATTCAGACCACCAGAATATTTCCTCTCGTGACAGACCAGCTGAAAAAGGAGATTCCATTTTAAAGGATAGCAGTTCATGTGAACAAACTATCCAGGTTGCTTCATGTACATTAAAGAATTCAGCACAAAAAAGGAAGAAGCTTACTCTAAATGATACTGATCCTACTTCTAGTTGTCAGTTTCTGGAAGGGATGCATCAGAATATACACAGTTTTGAGGCTCAAACAAGAGAGTAAGCTAATGGTTTTCAATATGATATAAATTTTTTACAGTGATTAATGGGAAAGCTTATATTAAATATAACATTTTTACCACTTTGAGATATTTTATATAATGTGTTATGGAAATGGAAATAATAAATAAGTATATCCTGAGGAGGTTAAAAAAAGTTTCCATGTGAAGTTTGAGTGAGACTAAATATACAGTTTTCCTTATCCTTTTCAAGAAAAATGTTTTAAAATATATATGGACATCATGCAGAGTATAGAGAAATGCATTTGGTAATTTAAAATGTTTTGTTTGTCAGCAGATCTGACACTAAAAATAAGGAAGATGACTGTTCACAGATGGGAACTGTATTATGCCACTTCTTGACTACAGATACAAATACCTGTACTAAAGTTGAGCAAGTGAGGAAAAGTCAGAGGATTGCCAAGAAAAGAAGTAAGCGGTTTTTTTTATCTTCTGTAGCCTGAAGGACATATCCTTCCCCCCTGCTAAATATGTCACTGTGGCAAAGTGTCCCAGTTCATGTTACCATTTCTGGGCATTAACAGAAGCTCTGCGTCCATTGCTATCAATTCTCTGTCTTGTACTGGGTTGGAAGAAACTATTGCAACCGAACGTGGAATTTAATTAGAGCAAGGGACACCTTCATTTTCTAAGTCTAAGCAAGGAGGCTTCACTGGCATTTCCCCTTACTCAAATCTAAAGGCCAAAGTACATGCAGTTTATGCTCTGCATCAAGCAAATGTTTAGTTTGGCCCTCAGTGTTAAGGTCATGTTCCTCAATATTACCTCAGGTTTGGAGTAGGGAATAAAATTTGATTCAGATAAAGGTGAACCTACCTAATTTGCGCTTTTTAAAACAATATGCGATCAAAAACGCCTTCTTTTGAAATTCACATTTCTCTTAATTTTGCAGTGTTGTTCTCCACTTTATGTGTACGATAATGCTATTACTAGGGTAAAGTGTACATAAAAAGCCATATACTGGTGTTAGTAATGTACAAAAACGAATTGCAAAACTGTGTGTATTGGGCAAAATTGTGCATATTAAGAGAAATTCACACTTAAATGTGAATGAATTTCAGTGAGGACATTTTAAATTTTGTTTTGCAAACTGATGTGGAAATGTGGAGAAAAGAACTTAAGGCTACAAAAATGAGAAACTGAAAGAAACCAAAATTGATTGATTTGTCCATCCCTATGCCAGATTCAATTTCACCACATCATCCTTATTGAGTAGAAAGCTTTTAGGGCTTGGGCATGCAGTTTGCTTCTTGGCCATTAGAGTCAGTTCCTATTAGTTTTAGAAGACATTTTTTAATTGGAGCTGCATCAGCATTTGAAATCCATGATCACTTGGTTGGGCATGAAGTATTCATAATGAGGGGGGAAAACATGTTTGCCTATATGAGTTGGCGCTGTGGGGAACTTTAGTTGGTTGGGAATTCTCCACTGTATCCATTTATATCACACACACACATTTTAAAATATTAAAAGTTGCATATTTATCATGTAGGATACACATACATACTAAAACAGCATTATGAGTCCGTTCTGCAAATACTACTACTGTCTTGGTTTGTACAATAAATCTGCAAGTATCAGGAAGTAGTAATTACAAGTTAAAAGCACAATCCACTGATACATGACTTCTTGTTATCCAGCAGAGGGCAATGGTTATAGTACTTAGTAACTTTGGATTGGCAATTGGAAGTTTTGCTTTAATTACCGTACATGTATTTATTTAGTATGTATGTGCATGTGCCATCTTGTAATTTTTTTTAATGTGTGGGGCAGCTTATAAATAAAATCAATGTATTTGCTAAAACAAATAAGCTTAATTTGTTGCCTGCTGTTCATTATACCCTTTCAAATGTTTGAAACATTGAGTTTAATATGCATATTGTGTTAAATATGCAACTCAGTTATGTGATATTAAATACATGAGTAACATTAGTTGATGAGTTAACTTTTGTATTTTGAATAAATTATTATTTATTTATTAAATTTCTGTACTGCTCTTCATCTGAAGATCACAGGGCAGTTTGCAATATAAAAACACAAAAATGCATACTGTAATAATAAACCATAACAATAACCCCAATAGGTAAATGTCTTCCTTCCTTCAACTTTTATTCAAGAAAACAAAATGGCTTTGTTTACTGTTCCTTTCCATTCAGAATGTTATTAACAATTCAGTTCTAGGCATGTCTAATCAGAATTGAGCCCCAATGAGAGGTAAGGTTTTGCACTGTATTTTTTATATATATATATTTTAATTGGAAATTGTATTTTTATCATTTACGTGTAAGCCACCTTGAGTGAGTTTTACTCATAACCAGAAACACTTTAAATAATATTTATAAGAAAAATACTCCTTGGGTAAGTGAGTATAAAATAATCATTTTTATTCTTTTATTTATTACTCCTACTATACCACAAAGGTCTCAAGGGAATTTACATTTATGTAGATTGCAGCATGTCTCCATTGTCTGGTATAGGCTATTTTTGCAGCCATAACACTGTATGTAGTTTGTTCACAATCCCTCTTAAGATATTTTGTCTATGGCATTAGGGACATGGAATTCAGCTCTGTTACAACTTCAGATATATTTCTGTAATTAATGATACATTAGACCAGAGCTTTCCAAACTTTTCATGTTGGTCACACACTTTTTAGACATGCATCATTTTGCGACACAGTAATTCAGTTTTACTAGCAAACTAGAGGTTAAACGAACCCCTTTCCAGCCCTGGCAGGAGTGCAGTAAGCATTTGCATGGCACATCTACGCCCTGCAGCCAACACACTAACATGTCACAACCTACAGTTTGGAAAGCTCTGCATTAAACCATGATTGACAGGAACAGATTAATACGATTAGATTAGACAACACTAAGCAACCTGCAATATTTTTTGCTTATTGCATCCTTTTGTTTCGTGTATATTTCTCAGGGAGGCAAGCCACTTGGAACAGTTCCTCTAACTCCTCGTATAACTACATTTCACTATCCAAAATCAATAGAAGAGACAGATTTGGTCAGACATTATTGCACAGAGCTGCTGTGGAAGATGACCTAAATGGTTTACGTGCAATGATAAAAGCTGGTGGAAATGTAAATACTCAGGATTGTGCAGGTGAGCAGAATCTCCAATGTGAATTTCATCCAATGATGAAATAATAATGTGTAATAATAAACTTGAGCAAGGCACAACTTAATGCTAAGCATGTTTACTTATCATGTGTTCTGTGATATGCTAGTTTTACAGTATAAGTAAGTGCTTAGGGCTGGGCCTGTAATTTGTGTTAACTACCATTTTGTGAAATGGTAGTTAACACAAATCATCTCCTGCTCATTCCAGGAGAAAAGGGGGAAACTCTGGGAAATTGAAACCAAACATAACTGTGCATGAGTTCTGGTTAGTGCATGAAGGGGTTCAGATCAGAGAGCTGTGTTCCTAGACTCAACTAGGTCATGCCCCCACCTCCGATGAGGGAGGAAATGAAGCTTCTTCTCTTTCCTTTCCTCACCCTCTTTGTGCCATGTACCAGACCAGGAAGGACATGTCTGAGCTTGCTGCAATCTCAGATCTCATACTTGAAACTATAGTCTGTATTGTGTACCTAAGTGTATTCTACCTGTGTTCACCTAGCTGCTGCTTGGATCAGCACATGAATCATACCTTTGGATTTTGTAAGTAAAACCTTAAGTAAAAGTTAAGTAAAGTAAAGTTAAGTAAAAACTTAACAGTGTGTGGTCTGTTAATTTTCTCATTGCTTTCCTGATGGGCATGTGGAAATATGCCTTCAGCAGCTCCTGCCTATCCTTCAACCTCCGGAATTTGAAGGAGAAATGTGGGAGGGGGTGTCTGAATGCTAGGATGTTTACAAAGCACTGTTCGAAAGCACCATGGTTTGCTCTGAAGTCCTAATAATCAGGGCTTTAAAGGGAAGCATCACCTGATATCACTATGAGATCAGGTCATTGACGGTGGGCGGCCCCAGCCACCTGTCAGCTTCAGTCTGTCCGCAGTTGGGGAGATAAAGATTTGGCCCTCTGGCCAGAAAACTTCCTTCACTTTATTTGCACAGACCTTTTGGTCTGTGCTTGAATGTCTCTCACAGAATTAACTGTCTGTTGGCACCTTTAGCCACCGTAGAAGTTCTAAGATATACAATAGGTTGCTAGTGTTCCATTCATCCCCTTTCCACTACCTAAATCCTCAAAAACCACTCGTAGTCTCCAGGAGGGGAATGTTTTCTGGCCAGAGGGAAATGCAAGTCATTAGAAAATAATCCTATAAAATATATGGCCTAAATTCTAAGAAAGGAACACAAAAAAATAAGTATTTTTTTGATGCCACAGGTTGGACTCCACTGCATGACGCCAGTCTGGCTGGATTTTGGTGGACAACAAATGAGCTTTTAAAAGCAGGAGCTGATGTTAACTGTAAAGGAAGTGAAAAAATAACACCATTACACGATGCAGTTAAAGGTGGTCACTATAAGGTAATGCTTCTGTATTTGAAAATACTTTGCAAATTATCTTCTACAAAAAGCCACAAGGAAAGCCATTGTTTTTCCTTCTTAAAGGCACAGATGCTATTGTTTTGGGGTGCTGCTGCAGTGGAAGCTGCCTACCATGAAAAACCATGTGACAAGGACCAGGAGGCAGAGATTAAAATAGGGAAAACAAAGATTTAGAGGCCTGGTCTGGTCCATTTGTTTTTATATATGTATTGGTTTGTCTGCAAAAAAAAATTAGAGGGTAGCCCATCCCCAAATAATTTCTGGGTATGGAAAGTAGTTATAAAGAAGCTTTGTTATCTCCTGTTTTGAGCTCTTGACTTGCACCATCTAGTGGAAAAAAGAAAGAAATAACTGTTTGTCTTGATTTTTCAAATGCTTGAGAAGGTCCAAGAGTTCTCGTATGCAATAAAACTTCTGCAAGATTTGCCATCATTTCTGTTTGAAGATCTGTTTAGCTGTGGAGAGTCCTTATCTGTCTAAAGCTGTTCCCAAGTACTAGGAGTCTTTAGTTCGCTTCATTATATTTAAGAAATGCCCTTTCCTTTCCTTTCCTATCCTATCCTGTCACAATTGGCATTCCTTCTTTCTTTGCATGTATTTTGCTAATTTTATTATAATTAACTGTACTGTACTTAGAAGATTGGGGGGTTATTTATTTTAGACATTCAGTAAGACATCTGTGGAATGTAAACATAGACTAAATTGATCCTGTTTGTCTCTTCTAAAAGAGCTTACATATTCCATTAGTCTTCTGAGGTGGTATTCAACTGAGTTTCACCCAGAGTAAACCCACTGAAATTACTTGACCTAACTTAGTCATATTCATTAATTTCAGTGGGTGTCCTCTGAGTAAAACTCGGAATACCACTTCTGATTTGTAGATTTCTTAAACAATCTACCATATTTTACAAAAATTGTGTGAGTTTATTTATGACAGTGTTGTAACCACTCCTTTTTTGGTTTTTGCTGACAGTGGCAACGATGTTTAAATTTGATTTTAGGGATCTAACAAGTCAGAATGCTGCACAAGCTTAGTGGTGTCCAGAGCCATGGAATGTTGAGAATGTCAGTCTTCAGGGACACCCCCCTTCCAAGTACATAGTAATAAAGTGCTCAGGCTCTAAAACCAACTCCTTTCACATTATAAGTGCAGTGCAGGAAGGTTTCATGAAGATGAAACAAAAGCCTGTGTGTTTTTTGCTGAAACTTCCTCCTCTCTTCATCAAGTTTAATAAGCACTCTTGTTCCAGGCTGTCTGAGCCCCAGACAGAACCATTTCCGTTAGGGGCTGAGGATGAGCTGCAACATTTTGTTGCAGGGTCCTACTTGCTCATATTATATTTGTAACTGCTGTATAAAATTGCAATGAGCATCAGCGACTTTGACTTTTAGTTGCTGTGGAGCGACACCTGTGGCTGTTCTGTATGATGAGTGAGATACGGAAAGTGTGAAAGCGTTAGGAACAAATGTCGAAGCATCTTTACCTCTAGGTGGCAGAGTTACTACTTTGGTATGGAGCTGATCCACTGTTCAAAAATGAGAGAGGGAAGAGTGCTTTAGAAGAAGCAACTGACATGCCTATGAGGAAACTACTTGCAAGTTTTATAGCTAAATCTAGAAGAAGGTCAGCATCAGGTAAGAAAGAGCTATATTTAGACTGACACTCATTCACAAAGGAACTACGAGAAATGTTTTTACTCCAAATTTGAGATTTGTTCTGTATGCAGATAGGACTTTGTCAACATAGCTTCGCCAGAGCACTGGAATATAACAAAATGACATATGTATACAGTATTTGTGTTTTGGATTAATTAAACAGGAATTGCTGTCAAGTGACACAGTCAATTTTACAATATATAGGGCATGCATTCTTGCAAACTTCAGTGGAAGCAAGATTTTTTTCTTAGCATTTTTAATGTTACAAATCTAGTAATGTTTTCTTTGAATTTTGTTCCTCTATGGCAAGCATCAAGCTGTATCACACAGCTCCTCCAGATATGAGTAGCACTTCCAATTTTTGGTAAATAAAAAAAAATCTGATCTCAAATTCATATTCATGGAATAAAAAAAGCTGATGTAAAATTGTTGAACAAATCTTGAACCATGATGAAGTTCTGAAATTGGTGTGTGTATTGAAGGTAGCTAGAATCATACATTGTAAGTGTGAAGCAGCTGTAACATTTTATTTTGATCTGTGCAACTTTGTAACATGTGTGAAGATCTGACACATTTGATTCATTTGTTCTTTGAAAGCTCAGCAATGATTGGCAGAATGATAACACTAGAGCAAAACATGGCATCCACATTCAACAAATAGCCCCCAAAACTCCCCTCCTTCTGAGTCTTGAATGTCCACAGATAGAATGGCTACCAACAGGCAGTTTCCAAGCCTGAGAGTCACAAAGGTCATCTTGCATGGTGAGGGTCATTGTGCAGCAGCAACAAAGTGGGGCAGCCAGCAATTTAACAAAGCCATGGGAATATTTAAGACTGAGGGCTTTAATTCAATAACATCCTGAGCTCCACCCTTTGTACAGCTGTTGGTCATCTGAGCTAACACAGTTCAGGCCTACTCATGAGGAGCAGCCTGCCTCTCAGATGGGTACTGTGCCATATAGTCATTGCCCTGTCTTGGAGCTTCATGAGGCAGCATCAGGATTTGGAGGTGGCTCATTCTTAATCTCCACTTCTGAGTTCTGGTCTTGCTGTGCCAATGTCCAGGGGTCCCCAGTGCCAAAGGACCTGGGCTCAGCATCACTGTCATCACATCCTGTCTATTCCTCTGTTACAGTCTTCAGAGAGGGCTCTGGGTCCTCTTTCACAGAAGCCTCCTGCTATGGGAGCATGACAAATGTCCATGTCAGAAGAGTTCAGCCGGGGTAGGATAATTACAGTGGGACAGAGTTATATTTTTCAGCCAGACTAATTTGCTGGGTCTCTTCCCATTCTGCTCTTTCTTGCTGTGTTGCCTCCTTTGATCAGAGGTTGTGTAAGAACCAACCCAGATTGTGCATGTGCTACTTAGTTCTTCCATAATGAAATTATTGTTGTTTAAGAAGAGGTTTGACAGAACCTTTGGGTGACAGCTGATGCAATATTTAAGAACAAAGCTCAGAGACCAGCCTACTTCCATTTTTGCAATGAAAATGACTGGTGTACAGCACATATCAGTGACCTGCATGGTCATTCAGCTGTCAGTTAATATCTCTATCCCAACTTCAGACAAGCTATCAGCTGTTTCACATTTAAAAAAAATAAAAAATACCAGACACTCATTAATTCATAATTTTATAAATGTATTTTTTAAGAGGAAAACTTGGAGAGGACTTTTTCTAACAGTTTTTGTGTGTCATTAAAAATCAGGCTTAAAAAAGCAGATCCAAATATTTTCCTTGAATGTATTTTTAGCTGAAAGAGTTCTAGAAGACCCAGTGAGTGACCAAAGTAGAATTGAGAGCCAGCCTAAGGTAAAAGTTAAAATGAATTTTCAATACAAGTGAGTAGTGAAATATAATAGTCAAGTAATAGTCAAGGTATTTTATTGCAGAGGTTTTCTGAAGTGCTCTTCAAGGTCCTAACCATAATAATTAATTTCTAACTAGTAATATCAAATGCATTGAACCAGAGACACTGCCAAATTGGAGGGTATTTTCTGTCACTCCACCCCAACCCCTGACCTGGCTGCTCTGCTCTCCTTGGAAGGAGAAGGGGATGCCACTTACCTTAAATGTATGAGGCAGCCAAAGGTTGTTTAATTCTTTATTATTACTCTTTGAAAGGAAGGATTCTAACCACTTAAATCAGCGTGAATGTCTCTACACCCATTGCCCCTACCTATACTTCTTAGAAGAGCTTCAGTTCTGGAGGCAGCATGGCGCTGAAGCCGTTCCAGAAGTGTGGCTAGAAGGAAGCAGCCAACCACAGTTTCTGGAGCTGAAGCCCTTCTAGGAAGGCCTTTTTATAAAATTTAGGCAGAG
Source organism: Podarcis raffonei (assembly GCF_027172205.1). Lineage (NCBI taxonomy): Eukaryota > Metazoa > Chordata > Lepidosauria > Squamata > Lacertidae > Podarcis > Podarcis raffonei. The sequence goes on from NC_070612.1 coordinate 29,503,896, forward strand.
GGAATGGGCATCAAGAGATCTGCACTGTGGTGAGCTATGCAAGCCTCTCTTTAAAAGGTTAAAAAATAATAATAAAAATACAGGGGGGAACCCTTGGCTACCTTGTACAATGGTACCTCAGGTTAAGAACTTAATTTGTTCTGGAGGTCCGTTCTTAACCTGAAACTGTTCTTAACCTGAAGCACCACTTTAGCAAATGGGGCCTCCCGCTGCCGCTGTGCCACCACCGCGCAATTTCTGTTCTCATCCTGAAGCAAAGTTCTTAACCCAAAGTTCTTAATCCAACTACTTCTGGGTTAGCGGAGTCTGTAACCTGAAGTATCTGTAACCTGAAGTGTCTGTAACCTGAAGTGTCTGTAATCTGAGGTACCACTGTATATTTAAAGTGAGCAATAGCCCCACTTTCCTCTCCTCTCCCAAGGAATAAGCCTCCTCAGCTTGCTTGTGGGTCCCCTTAGCTGCATGGGGTCCTCTAATTGCCACAGGGCTACAAAGTTGAACCCTTTTGTCTTGATCCAGCGGCACTACGGCATTTATTTAACATAGTGTGGAACTGATTTTTGATTGTCCTGCGGTAACTCACAATCTTTTCTTTTCCCTATTGTTATCAAAACCCATTCATGTGAATAAATATTGGGTGGGGACTAGGAAATATATCCTGGCCATTATTTCTGTTTCTCTTCTCTTATCACTGTTTTGCTTTTCCAGGCAAAAACATGCTCAGGTGAAAGAGTTCACCATACATCTAAGGAAAATACTAAGGTACTAAAGCAACAGAGGGTAAAGTCAGAACCAAGTAAGAGAAAAAGGACTTCACAAAGAAATTATGCTTCCAAAATGTGCAATAGTTGTTCACTAGTGAACGCTACAACATTTGAAGGTACGTGTCTGGTTTCAAAGGCAAAGCAGTCAGTTAGGGGAAGACCACCATCTTTGGGAGCATCAGGTGACAAAAGAAGAATAAATGGCCAGAGGAAGGACATTCAGAATGGTCCTGCAACTGATCCTACATTGGTCTCAAAAAGAGACGTTGGATCTTCAGAGTATCACCAGTATAATTTGAACAGAAGTTGTGAAGCTGAAGAAGACTGTAACATAGCAATGGGGTCAGAAATTCAGCGAGAGAGTGACTCTAATAATAGTATTGATGACTGTCCATCAGAAAGAAAAGAGGCTCTTAAAAGCACTGAACTGGCAGGAGCAACAAAAGATCAAGCAACTAATTCCCATACTGTCACATCACTGAATCCTGTTGAAGAAGAATCTGCTTTAGCTTCTGAAACTGAGGTAGTAAATGAACCTAATTTGGATTCTACACACTTCTTATGCAAAGACATCAGTTTGCCTTTGCAGGAGGAAAGCCAGTATGCAATGAAACATAATAAAGAGTCTAATAGTCTTAAAGTTGTTACTTTAGAGGACAACCTTCATACTGCTGAAAAGAAGCTTGTCTGGACAGTAAGAGAGAGCATCATTATTCTTGCTTCTGAGAAAAATAGATCACTAGACCAGTATATGCATTCTGAAAACTCTGTAGATCAGATTAATCTGGACAACCATAGTTTGGGGCATGAACTGGGTGTGAAAGAGCCTTTATCTATAGCTGAATCTACCTGTTTAGAAGAAAACCCATTTGAGTCAAAAATCCCAACCATCTCAATGTTGCAAGAAATTGAACTTCTCAGTGATTCAGATTGTACAGTCCTTTCTGAAGAATGCAGTTTAAATGTAGGCCAAAACCCAGGTGAAAACACCTCTAGAGCTGATGGAATCTGTAATGAACAAGCAGTTCATGTTTGTATGGAGCTATCCTCAACAATTTCACAGAGTATTAATAGAGCTGGTGTTTCTGAAAGTCCCGGCACTTGCAGCGTCAGTGAGCAAAGATTTTTAACTCCTCCTGTGCATGAGGGCATTATGATGGGAAGAGCAGAAGGAAATGCTGGGAAATGTTGCTTTGAGAGAACAGGAAATGGTAGTAGGACTGAGAACAACACAGTCCTCCCTTTACAGATGCTGGACAAAGACCCATTCCAAGGTAATCCATTCAGAGAAGATAGAGAGATTGCTGAAAATGCAATGATACAAAAGGAGAGGTGGAGAGAGAAAAATAGACATACGTCTTTCCATTGTGATTATTTTTAGTGCAGCATTAACTTTTTTATTTACTGTTGATTGAGGTAGTTTTATTATATTTTTATCAATAGTTGATAATCTGAACCCTTGACATTATTAATTGAAGGGCCATGTAAAAAGGATTCAAATTAATCTAATTATTTCATTTATTTATTTTAATAATTCATAAATTACAGTAGTTTCTAAGCAGGAAATTAAAATATATCCCTGATTCAACAGTGAAAAAGAGTATTTAAAGAGTCTTTAAAATGCATAAATTGCACTGTTGGCTGGTAAGAAGGGATTGTGGGGCAAAAGGTACCCCAGTTACCATCCCCAAATAGCTGATAGGTGCACTTATGACTTTCAAAGAAAGTTTAAAGTTCCCCTGTGAAACCTGAAGGCAATTAGTCTTGCGAGCATGGTGAGGCTAATTCCTGTCCATTTCACAGATCATCTTCATAAGATTCCTTGTAGTAAGATATGGTAGTAATTTTTTTAATGATTTTCTGCAATGAGTTAAATTAGTAACCTACTCTACATTAGGGTTACCACTGCATGTGAAAACAGTTGGCCCCAAATGGCTTAATACTGAGCACCTTAGTCAAAATTATGGCATTCTAAATTAGCACAATGAAACGTTTGCCTGGTTCGCACCTCACATTAAATCATTGTTAAAATCAATGGGTTTAACATGAACAAACAGCATGCAAGTGCTTCACTCCTGTGCCTCCATACTTTCTGGAAACAAGCCATGGTCTGATTTGTCACGTCGTTTCAACTCAGGCTTGTGGTTTGTTTCCCCAAAACAAAGCATGAACAGTAAGCCAAGAACTAGGTTTAGTTTCTTCTCATAGTTTGGAGAGAAACAAGCCATGAGGTCAGGTTTGGGTAGCATGAAAAGCCTTGTTTCCCAGCAGGAGCCGGGGAGGAGTAAAGCATCCACAATTCCAGCAGTAGGCACCAGTATGTTGCTCAGCCACATAAACCATAGTTTATTTTAACTACAGCTTAATGTGATGCACGAAACAAGCTATTGCTACACAATCTTTTGTTTCAGAGCAAGCAATAGAAATGTTAATAGATTTTTATAGAAGCATTTTGTAATAATTTTCTGTGGAATCTTAAAAAGTTTGGTGAATATTTCAAGAGCAGCAGGCAGCTCATACTAATCATGTCTGTAATAATATACTTTATGGTATTTTCATTAACATTCTTCATGGAGACACTGCACTTTTTTATTCAACAGATAAATCACTACAAACTCAGATCCTTGGAAAATGTTACAGTGAGAAGAATGATAAAGAAAATTCAAACAATACTCCAGATGTATCTTTACAGTCAAATGAATTAAAAACTATCCAAAGTAAAAGAATGGAATATATATCCATTGAGGATTGTCAAAATGCACATTTGTGTTCTAGCAATAGTGCAACTCCTTTACAGTTTAATTCGACTGAGGAGCAGCAAATCCCACATTCATTAGGTAAGACAGGTATGGTTAACCTGTGGCCGTCTCGATGTTGCTGAACTACAACTCCCAACTTCCCATTGGCTGTACTGATTGGGGTTGATGGGAATTGTAGTTCGGCCATATCTAAATAAGAAGAGGTTAACCACCCCTCAGGTAAGCAGTTAATAACATTGCAGAAGTGAATGTTGTGGTTGAATTGAGTCAGATTTCCCCTGTCACTTTGAGATTGTTCAGACATACCTTGGCCTCCAAAAGAACATCTGAGGCGTAGCTGGGAGAGGACTAAAAGCAGGGGCAGCATGTCCCATTTCACCAAGGCAAAATGGGAAGGTGTCACTCCCATCACAGCCTCATTTACCTGGGTCGTGCAGTGGCACCCATGAAGTGGAGATGATGGTGGTGGGTTCCGGCAACTTCTCACAAAATCTTGCCGACTGCATGAGATACCATGAGATCTTGGTGGAAGCCGCCGCCACCACGTCCCTGCCAAGGCAGGGCAGCCATGGGGACACTTTCTCTTGGGCTTCCACTGCCTGAGGTGGCTGCCTCAGCTTGCCTCAGGGGTGGGCCAGCCCTGACTCAAAGCTCATACAGTCCTTCCTTTCTTCCTTCACTAGTTTAAGATTCTAAGTTAATGGAATGTCCCACATATATTTGAAATTGGAATCTCCTTGACCTTTTACATATAAGCACAGGTATGTTGGGTGGGAGTTTTCCTGATGTTTCAATTTTATCTTAAACGTCCTAAGTTATAATGGATAAAACAAATCACTCTGTAATACTGTTAAGTCTTCTAAAGTTACTTCTCCACATTTGTTGTATGAAGTATTTACATTTGTGCCTTGCTTGGATTCATTCTCTTTTAAATCGTTGCTCGTCTCCATTTTCTCCCCAATTTTTTTTATCTGTAAGGTACACATGATAAGGCTACAGTGGTACCTTGGGTTAAGTACTTAATTCGTTCTGGAGCTCCGTTCTTAACCTGAAACTGTTCTTAACCTGAAGCACCACTTTAGCTAATGGGGCCTCCTGCTGCCGCTGCGCTGCCAGAGCACGATTTCTGTTCTCACCCTGAAGCAAAGTTCTTAACCTGAGGTACTATTTCTGGGTTAGCGGAGTCTGCAACCTGAAGCGTATGTAACCTGAGGTACCACTGTATATGAACTCATGGTTATTATATATATATACATATATATATATACACACACACACACACGCACACACACATATATGCATAGATATTATCTGATAACAGAAGATTGAAGAAGACAGACTAATGTTATGTAAACTTTAGGAGACATAATTGTTTTAAGTTTACACAGCTGAAGTTCAAAAGGTTGTTAATGTTGACACTGATGTGTGAATATTTTACACCAGTGTCTTTGAAAGCATGTTTTGGCAAGTGGTATTCCTTTAAAAAGTATTGGCCAGCATCTAGCATTTGGTGTAGCAGTGCCCCTCAAAATACCTTATGTAATTATTAATGAGTGCAAAATATGTCTTTAGACTCTTCACATTCTAGTGAAAAGGAGAAACAAGCTTCTAATCAGCTGCTGTGTACCATAAAACCAAGAATAAACAAAGCAAATGCCAAAGGAGAAACTTGTTTGCATTTGGCTGCCAAAAAAGGAGATTTGTCTTTAGTGAAATCTTTAATAGCATCTGGAGCATGTGTAAATCAGAAAGATAATGCAGGTGTGGTATTCTTAATTTATAGTTTAAATGTTTTCTGCTATGCTGTGACCCTAGAATCATCTCTCTCTCTCTCTCTCTCTCTCTCTCTCTCTCTCTCTCTCATCAAATTCTCTTCTTCACAGCCAACAACAACATCCAAACAAGGAAGCTTCATGGTTATATAGGATTAATATTATGCTCCATGGAGAAATATATATATACTGATATATACATATGGACACACACACACTGTATTCGAACAGATGTCTAGTAGATGAATAGGTGTGCAAATATGTAAAGTGGCCTGGATCTAAAGCACTTTTATAGTTGGAAAAAAGAAATTTGGGTGGGACTTTGAATTGCTTTCTATGAACAGATCATAACCAGCCTTCAAAACTCCTTTCAAATTCAAAGTCCTCTTGGGCACCTGGAACAAGCTGTACAGTTATTTGGATCCAGGCCAATGTAGTAAAATTATTACATATTATTAGATGTGGCAACATGATAATGGGGCTTTTCTTCAGTAGCTCCCCAATTGTGGGGTGCAAATAGCTTTAGACACCAGGCTCAAACTTCCCACTTCACCCAGGCTTTTGACTAATTAAAAAATTAAACTGTGTATGAGGGTCATTGTTTAGTTTGTTATTATGCTACATATTTTTGTGTTTTTATACATAAACCACCCTGTGATCCTTGAACGATGAATGGTATCTTGATAACAACAACAGCAACATTAGGTAAAGGCTCATGCATCTTACAGACTCATATCTAACTCTGGGTTTACTAGGCTGGACAGCAATTCATGAAGCTTCCAATAAGGGCTTTACTGAGATTATCGAAGAGCTGCTCAAAGCTGGTGCTGATGTGAATTCTAAAAGCCTGGATGGTGTTTTTCCAATTCATGATGCTGTTTCAGGCAACCATTTTGAGGTAATGTAGTGCTAACCAGCCTCTCTCTCGTCCACCCTCTATTTACCAGTGTGGCGATCACACAGGGTCCCCGGATGTTTGACGGTCTATTGATCCCTGTGCCACCACTGTGCTCGCTTTCCCGCTGCCACCAACCCGTTACTCTCGGGTACACACTGAGTCCAGACAGTTGTTAAAATTAAACCAAATAAACAAGTTTATTTTATAAGTATTAACAAGTTTATGGTTTCTCAGATAATTTTCTTGTCAGTTTCTTAACTTTAGTTTCTTTAGCGGCCTAGACCTTCCTAATACCTTCTGACTGATTGTATCAACTGTTTGACTGACTCCTCTTAACAGATTCTCTCACTCTCTCACATCAGACTAGCCCAACCCACAGACTTATCCTCCCTCTCTCTTCTCTAACCCCAGACTGACTTCTCAACAACTCTATCTCCTCCCCTTGGGTTCCTATTGGTTAGTCATTTTACACTTAGTTAACCCTTTCCTTATGAACCCAGTATGATGTCACAGACTTGGAGGGCAAACGTCACAACCAGCTTCAAAGCGTGTTTCAAATCCTAATTAAGAAGGACCTAATTGAATTAATAAAGGGTTTGCCAACATAACAACCATAGGGTTCACATGTTCCTGCAGAGGCCTTCATTAGAGCCCCCTGTGCCTCCTCCACCTCACTGAAACTCGCCTTGACAGAAGCATTCTGTTGTAGTCCATAGACAAGGTTGTGGTATGCACTTGGTTGCGATGTTTGTGTGTAGTGCCTACATCAGTTTCTCTGGTTTACAAGTAGGCCCAGAGGCCCCAAAATATTAGCAGCCTCTGATATAGAAAGCACCTTGTTTGAAGGGCTTTTGATGTCTATGGCCTGGGTAGGGATGGGGAAGAAATTAGGTTTGCTTGGTATTTTTGCATTTTAATGAGAGCTATCTAATTTGCAAACTGATACAGAAACTGAAACATGAGTATCGTTTTAAATTCATCACTTCTCTGAATTTTGTGACAGTTGCCCAACCAAACAATGTGTACATAAATGCTTATATTAGTGGAAAGTGTGTTTAAAATGCATGTATTAGTGAAAACAATATATAAATTGCATATATTAGTGAACACCTCATATAAATTTTTATCTTGAGGAAACTGCTTGCATAGTATTGGCATATGTATAAGCCAATACTACACTTAAATGTGTTTATCAGGAGAAATATGCACTAACATGACTAGTTTTCATGAAGTTTTTTTTTGGGGGGGAGTGCTGCAGAACTGAGTGTGGAGTGTGGACTATAGTATTCAAAAAATGAGAAATGGGAGAACTGAAATTGTCAGATTTATCCATCCCTAAGCCTGTCTCTGCATTTAGCCTTTGATAGAATAGGTAGTGACAAAACAGAGTCCAACTTAGGTTTTGCTTCTGGATTCTTTTATTTTCCCAGCATCTCTTGGAGTTACTCCCTTTGTACCAATTTATTGACTATCACAAATCCTTTCCTCTTCTTCTAATTTCCTCATCGTTTTTCAGTTAGCAACATATATGCAACAATGTATATTCTTGTTTTAAACTGGTTTTTTACTATAATGTTATTGCTGGGGTTTTTTTTGTAAACTGTTTTGAGGTTTTATTACCCTGAAGTGGTATATAAATGTTGTAAAATAAAATAAATACAATTTTAAAACGAATCGGAAAAAGGAAGCTGAATGTCTGTTTCTGATCTTAACATTTGGCCAGTCTCTGGACTATTGTAAGAGCAGAAGAACACGAAACAATGGTAACTAGACCATAGGAGTGAATAATTAAGAAATGTGTTGCAGGCAGCACAGTGTCTACTACTTCATGGTGCAAACCCAAATGAGATGGACGACTGTGGGAACAATGCCCTGGATGAAGCCACCTGTGACAAAATGAAAGAACTCCTTAAATCTTATGGTGCTACTGAGACCAAAGAGGCTCATCAGATGACTGATGTGCTTGGTATGTCCCTTCCATCATATTAACTGCAACTTCCTTTATCCTTTTAAAAAGCATCCAATAGCACGATAAGCTTCCTGAAGTTACTTGTTTTCCAGCACCCTGGTCCTATTGTAATTAATTCTCCATTTTAGTGTGTCTTAAGTGGATTTGATTTTCAGAAGAAGGTATCAAATGGCACAACCAGATTTCCCCCCCCCCGTACTTAATATATGTGTACTCAAGCTGATACTATGTTGATTTGGTACATTCATAACTTATTTTGAAACTATAATAATTATTTCTTGATTTAGGCGAAAAAGAGTTACACACTTCGAGGTCTAGAAAAATCCGTAGTAGTTGCAGTGGCTGTGAAGAGGATAACATGGTTTCACAGCTCAATTCAGCTAAACAGAGCTGTGACACAGTGAGTATAGATAGTTGAGCAGTTTTGTTTCCATGCGTTAGCATCAAATGTGGCCTGTATGAAGTTGCTGAATCGTGAATTATGTTTGTGTTATGTGAAGTTTCTGTACACCTTTTGGCCAAAAAGGCCCCAAAGGCAGCTCATAAAACTTATAAACACAAAATCCAAACAATACAATAAGATACAACGTACACAAGATTTAAATAGTAATATTTCAATAACATATTTAAAAGAAAGGAAATAAAACCCAAAGAAATCTCCCACTCCATGAAAGCAACCCCTGCCCATGCCAAAAGAGAGCAGGAAGAACCTGACTCCTTCTTTCCCCTTTGGCAGCCGTTACCCACTCAGGGAGATACAGAACAGCTCGCCCCTGACTGTTCTGAGCACAGTCTTTTTCTTGCATCAGGACTTCCTAGGCAGCAGCAGCTTATAAGAGTTCCAGGCAAAGCTGATTAAAAAAAAAGCCTTTCTGCACGCACAAGGTGTATTTCACTTAAACAAAGGATATTCTGCACCTCATGTTACTGTGTTGCACAAGAAAAGTGGAACTTATTTGAAAACTACTCTTCCACTTGTAGTTGTGTTGTTTTTGCCAGCATAACTATTATAGAATCTATGTATCATTGCACGTCATGAACTCTTCCCCTGGTGCTTGCACTTCTGCTTTTTGCTGATGGTTCTTTGGATCAGACCACATGTTTTACAGACAGGAGCAGCACAAACCTTCATAACATTAAATCACTGTACACCTTTCTCTCTTTGTAAGTTGTGTGCACCTATCCGTCCAACACAGCTGGCTCAGGTAAAATACCTGGCCACTTTCCAAGTCCTCGTGTTTTAGTTCAGTTCCAGACTGCCTGTCTTTAATAAAGCGAACAATGATTTGCATTTGACAGCACGAGTCCATCAACGAAGTATTGCAGAATATAGAAGAGAAACAGGATAGACTTTTGCTCTTTGAATTAAGAAGCCAAAGAGATGCAGGTGTGGATAAATTGTATAACCCATGAAAGATTGGCTAAATGTGTGTTCCATTGTTATGTCGGAGTAACAATTTTTTTGTAACTCCAAAGCTGCGTCTTGGATTCATGTTCATAGATGCTGGAAAGACACCCCTTGTAAAAACTGGTGAACCTACTACATTGAACAGGAGCAAACTTCTGAAGCTTGGGACTCGAACTGGAGCAATTGGGGGCTGCCTCAATATGATCCATTCCCAATCCTGTGTTGTCCTGAATTGTCCCAATTCAGTTCAGGATCCAGTGTATAACTCTAATGGAGATACAGGAAGCAAAGGGCATGGTCCCTAAAGACAGCTTTCCTTAAGAAGAGGTGCCACCATTGGGTGCTGCCTCATTGGCACAGGGTGGCAGTTCCTGCTTCATTGAGGTCCATCTACCTTCCTCATTTTAATATTTAGGAGGAATTTAAAAATATTCCTGTTCACTCAGATGTTTAATGACTGAAAGCTACTGAAGGATGCTGTTCCTGCCAGCCTTGAAATGGTTAGCTGTCAAGGTACAGTCTTACCTTGGAAGTCGAACGGAATCCATTCTGGAAGTCTGTTTGACTTTTAAAACATTCAGAAACCAAAGTGTGGCTTCTGATTGGCTGCAGGAAGCTCCTGCAGCCAATCAGAAGCCATGGAAGCCCCATCGGACATTCGGGTTTCAAAGAACGTTCACAAAACGTCCGAGTACCAAGGCATTTGGGATCCAAGGTACGACTGTATTGGATTGTTAATTTTTTTTAATTGTTTCATTGTGCTAGTTTATTAGTTACTGTCCTCAGCTCCTTTGGGTGTGAGGACAGAATAGAAATAAATTAATATTCTCTGTGATATTGGCATGGATTTTGTATTGCATACAAAATTGTATATGGTTGTAAAGCAATTTGTAGGATGAAATTTGCTTTAAAAAGCTCAAGAGTAGACAATACTAGCTGATTTCTCTGTCACATTGTTTTAACTGCCACATTTTTATTGCCTCTTGCAAATTATCAAAAGGATATTAACTTACTAAATCTGTAAATGTTGAACAGATCTATATATCCAAGATCTATCTCAGATACAGAACATTCTGAATGCTGTACTTGCCAAACAGAAATCAGAAAGGGATGATCTTGCTAAGAAATACAGGTAGGCAGAAGAAAAACTGTACGTTTTTCTTTCCTTTTCTTTACAAAATAGAGCATGGAATTATTATTTTTTACTTTGAAGTAAAGCAAAATTGTAGTATACTACCAACATTCTCAGACCCTTCATAGTTTTAAACCTTGTATACTTCCCATTAAGTTAAATCAATCCTGGTTCTACAAAAAGTAGTAAAGATTTGGTGCTGCTTTGGCATCTGTTTTTAGCTGTTGTGAGAATTATGCTTTTATTTATTTGTATTGTTTTAAATAAAAATCAATATGACTAAAATATTTCAGAATAGGATTCTGCCTTTTAAAAAATGTTTGCTACCTTCATTTAGGGTAGTTTAAAAATGCTTTTGTTATTCATTATTAGGGAAGCTTGAGAAATTTGTTATTTGCAGATTTTGATACAAACTGACCTGATCCACTTGAATGAATCTGAACTCTGTTACTCTTTTTTTTATTTTGCACATCTCTGAATATTGTGGTGCAGTTCTCAGCTTTAAAAACATGCAAAATGGAGAAGCATGCAAAATGTGTATACTTTAGGATAGAATACATTTTGGCATATATATTTGTGAGAAAGTATGTTTTGGAATACACATTTTAATGCAGATTCTTTTTTTTAAAAAATCTGCTTTTTTTAAAAAAACATGCATTTTTTTAAAATCTACATATTAATGCAGAAAGAGATGTGATGGGCTTACGAATGAACACATATGAGACTAACCTGGAATGGAAAGAGATGGATCTGATCATTATGCTTAGAGGCATGCCATATTCTTGAATGGAATGGGTGGTTCATTTTAAACAATATGTATTTTTCATGGAAGTTCAATTGACTGTTCAATTGTTTTTAAATTTGATTTCAGAGCTTCTGCAGAATCTTTTAAACAGGGAGCCCTAAGGGAACAGATAGCAAAGCTTGTTTCCAGACAAAAAAGTCTTTTGCTCATGGCACAGAAGCAGAAAGAACTAGGCCAGAAAATACAAAATTATAAGAATGCAAAAAAGGAGGCTTCACATTCAGCAAAATGTGTCCCAAGCACACATGGCTCTTGTGAACGCAACAACACAGAAGATGATCCATCTGGGAGAAGAGCACCCTCCTCTGATATAGCTATAGGCCTTGAAAACAGTTGGGTCACAGACAATATTTATTTAGATCAAGAATCCAGCCAGTATCCAAACATGTCTTTGAATATGTCAGGAGGGAATGGAAAAGAAAAAAGGCAAAAAGGACTTGGTCCCAAAAAAACAGCATCTAAAAACAAACCCAAGGAATATAACGTTGAGGAGTTAACAAAGGTAACACATGTGAAGTATGTTAGATCATACTATAAGCCATACTATAGATCAGCCAACATTGCCTTCAGAACATGTAGTTTGCCTTATTCAACAAACACACATAGAATATACTGATCATACATCAGTGGCATTACAGAGAAGCAAATTCCCAAGAATGTGTACACTAAATAGTTCAGCTGCTAAAAGTACTGTTGTCAATAATATTATTATTATTATTCAGCAAACCACTGAAAGTCAACATGTTTTCTCTAATGTGTCTTCACAGCAATACTCAAACGTAAGTGAGGATTTGCAGATGCAACCAGAATTAGAATCTACACACAGCTATCTCGCTACTCATCAGAAAAACATCCCAAAAAACAGACACTCGCTTAATGCTAATTTAGAGCCTGCAGGGATATTTTCTCATGCGCTATCACAAAGCAGAATCAGCCCAAGTTCTTCTCAATGTTCTAACAGTCAGAATTCTGAAAAACAATTAAACTTCAAAGCAAGCAGATGGAAGAAAAATCAGCTATTGGATCTGCTCAAACTGGGAAAGATTAAGTCTGGAGATGATGTTCTAGAATTCACAGTACAGGTAGATTGTTCAGTTGCAAAGCAATGTAAATATCAATGCAAAATGTATTTTAAAAAATGCAGAGTAATCTTAGCAAAAGCTAATTGATCATTAGAAGCAACAAATAATCCTGTGACATGTTAAAGCTAACAAATTTATTATGGCATAAGGTTTAATATAGGAAGTGTTATCTGACATTGCACGTATACAAATATGGTTGGGGGTGAATTGTGAGGTCAGGAGGAAATTATGCCTAAATAACGTTGTAATGATTTTGCCTGCTCCATTACCGCATTGTTCAGGCAACATATATGTTATAATACGATCAGGACCTGGTTCAAATTCTAGCATTAAAAATAAGTATTCAGAGTTTATTTTCTGGCTTCTCTTCCCCTCCACCCTGATTCAGCTGGGTGCTAAGAGTGCTCTTTTGCCCTGTATTATCAAAAATAAGCAGGAACACAAATAAAGGCTGGCCTATGCCATTTGATTGTGCTGTGTCCTAGCTTAGTGTCAGAAGAGGGTGTGGGGCAATACACAGATGCAACTAAGTCCCAACATGCATTGCTTGCAAAGAAATGCAGTGCTATAGTGCCTGTATTTTCTCTATCCTCTGGCCTTCCCTTGCAGCACTATGATGGCAGCAGACGTACAGCAAACTGCAGTTTTTCCAGTCAGCTGCTTAGCTGGGGACAATTTCTGCTTATTACAGCAAGCAAGTGGACGAGGGGGAAATTGCGAGGCCGGTATGATAGAATTAGCAAGCAGCTACCAATGACAAAATAGTTGGAGCACATCATGGTGATCTTCAGCTCAGACAATTACATAGTCTAAGAGGTGCTAGTGGTTCAAAGTGTAGGGGATTATAATTCTTAATTGTTTTGTGTTCCTTGTTTTTGTTTTTAATTTAGGATTCCAAACATAAAGCCAGCCTTTTGGGAAATGGTAAAGTCAGAGCTGACAATAACTCAGTTTACCAAAATCTAGTTCAATGGATTAAAGCACTACTAGGAAGTGACATTTCTGTAAGCTGGAAATATGTATACAACAAGGTAGGCTCATTACATTTTCTGTCACCTATTAAAATTTAATATTAGTGTGAAGTTTGTTGCATGAAAGTGAGCAGTGTAATGGTAGTTTGTCTGAGCACAGACAGGCAGGCAATGTCAGGAGTGAGTCAGCAATAAATCACATGGTGTAAATGAAGTTAACTCTTTATTAGAAGAAGCAGGATCTGCTCAGGTGGCCAGGCCTAATGAGCACAGCAACTGGTTGTTTATTATTATCATAATTATCACATTCTGTACAATTCATTCATTATTATTTTTAAGTAAAACTGTCATCAACTAAAAAGTGTATTTTTAAAAAATAAGCAAGAAAAAGAAGGGGGGAAAGCCGCAAAGCATTATAGTCCTGTGTAGTCTTCTGCATTTGACTTTGGCTTTTTGTTTTTCCATACTCGACTTGCAGGAAATGTACAAAGTAGATATATTACTTTGACATGGGCTCAATAGTTCTTGATGCATTTTTTAAAATGAAGTAAATAACATCTTCAGTGACATATATTTGCCTTTATACAGGTCACATACTGTGGAACTCTGTTGTCAAAAATTATTGCTGAAGTTCATGTTTCTGAGGAACCAGAGTTAACAGTGCAACAAAATAAGCTATTTGGTATGTGCTGACTAAAATGTGAATTCCATTTAGATGAAAATGCCCCCCAAAAGGACAGGGTTTATAAATCCTCAGACTTCTACTGCACACCTTTTCTATCTTTAATCACAAATTATGGACATAACAGCATTTTTTAGTAGAGCCATGCATGTGCCTCAGAAATGCTAACAAGACAAGTTTTCTCTGTTGGAAATGTTATGGTTTGCTGTGATTCTCTCCTGAGCGAAGCTAGTGAGTTAACCTACATGGGTTGGAGAACCCGTAAGTGCTAAGAGTTAATGGCTTAATTAAACTTGTCTTTGCTGGAAGTTTTGTTAATTTAATCCAGTGTTTGTGTGGCTGAGGGAAACAGCATTCTGCAGAAGTACTGTCCTCTAGTTGTTTTTGGGAATAAGAAATATTGGCTTCAGTCAAAACTGTTTATATACACACAAGGAAGACACTATTGCAGATTAAAATATCTATTACCAACTTGTGCTTAGAGGTATAACATTGGGTAAGGGAATATTCTGATACAAATTAGTAACTATTTATGAACTCCAAGTTATAACTTCTATTTATAAACAATACTATGAAAGAAATCTTTTAAAATGATGTCCAGGTGATATATGATCCCAGTATTGATAAGCAAAATGAATAAATGGGGCTGCTCTATTTTCTAGAAATGTCAAAAATAGTGAGGGGATTTCTGCCATATGGAGTGAACCTCACACCCAGCAATTTCTGGGAGGAAAGATATATTTCTTATTGGACAGATATATTTCTCTTGGCTTGCACATTCCCCATGACTTCTTGACATACACAAGAACAAAGCCACCCCTTGCCTAATGCACCAATTAGGAACAAATTGTCAGGCCTGGCCCTAAGTTTTTTAATAGGCCGAACACAAGTCCAACACAAGCAGGTGCTGATATGATAAGCCTGTGGTAGATGTGAAGGGCTGGGAGCTTGATAACAGATGAGACAAGCAAGAACCAAGGACCAGAGGCAGGAAGATGTAACTGTGGACAGGATGAAAGTCACATCCTGCCCAGAGGATATGATTAAATGGTTAATGAATGCCAAAGATAACCAAAATACAGGATCAGTCAGGGAACAGAAGTACCGGTATATCCATGATAAAGCAAACAAGTTGCTCAGACTGAGGAGTTGGCTTGGAAGAAAAGGTTTATAGGGTCTGGTATGTTTCCATTTCCTGCCAACCTAGCAGTTCGAAAGCACATCAAAGTGCAAGTAGATAAATAGGTACTGCTCCGGCGGGAAGGTAAACAGTGTTTTTGTACACTGCTCTGGTTTGCCAGAAGCGGCTTAGTCATGCTGGCCACATGACCCGGAAGCTGTACGCCGGATCCCTCAGCCAGTAAAGCAAGATGAGCACTGCAACCCCAGAGTCGGCCACGACTGGACCTAATGGTCAGGGGTCCCTTTACCTTTACCTTTATGTTTCCATTAGCTTTTGAGGTCAGCTGATCAGGCTGTATGATCAACTGATAGCATCCAGACTAGCACTGTCACCTAGAGGACACCCTTGATGCACAGAACCTGGCCCTCCCCTGAGGAACTAGAATGCTGGTGGCACAGGAACGATGGAATGTATTGGAGACTCTGGTTCAAGACTTCCCTTGGCTGGCATGTTACACAGATAATTTTTATCTTTTTCAACCAGGGAGAAACTCTACAAGATGCAAACACAGCCGAGGTGCTGAGTACTGCTGTTTTAGTGATAAGGCTGCTTCCTCTCAGAATGCAGAGAATATAAGGCAGGAAACTGCACCCTTTCCTCAGGAAGAAATGGAAATCTCTCTGTCCTCTGAAACAGAAGCTGAGGAAATAATGACAGCAGTCAGTGAAACAAGTAAGTAAAATAAGACCACATGCAATCCTGTTTTGTCACAAGTTTGTTGCAAGTAGAATTTTGGTCGTAGGACTATTGCAAACTCTTGGTCTTGGCACAAAAAATAAGATTAGTTTGCTGTTGAATTGTACCCTTTTTCTTTCTGCAAAGCGTGCATTTTCTGTTTACTGCTTCAGAGCCTGTGCTATTAGACTATGGTTGTCTTTAAATATTCTGTGGTTTTTCCTAATTCAGTGTAGTCTAACTGTGAAAGACACTTTACAAAGCCCTGCCTTCTACATTTATCTGATTTGCTGTATAATATAACAAATATATGTAGGACGTTGTATATCTTATGAATCCACATACATATTGGATAATCGGGAATGAACAGCAAAGCCAAAATAGAACATTTAATTATCTAAACATATGGTTGCAACCTGCATCCTCTTAGAGATACTGAACATATATAACACATCTGCAGTGAATCTTCCAAAATAAAGCTTATTGCTCTTTAAATAACCCATACTAAGGATATGCATTTATTGATGGAGTGTTAAATGCTTTTGATACTGAAAGATTTAATCAGGATTTAGTTCTTAAAATGGGGAGAGCATATGGATAGTGACATACAATATTTGTTTTAACTGAGAATCTTCAGGGCATTATTGTTTTTTAAAACATCTGTCTGAGCAGAGTTTTTCGGCCTCCTCATAAGCAGCTTCCCTAAGGGTAACCTACTACGTTGCTTTTTGTAGCTAGAGGTGCTCACACTCATGTAAACTGAAGTGTGCAAACATAATATGAGAACTGTATGTTTCAGTTTTCCCAGAGAAGATGCTGTTTTGTAAGAACTGTAGAAACAGATCCAGACAATCCTATTTCTTTACTTAGAAGAGAGAGGTCTTCCATCTTAGAAAAATTGTAACCATTATGGTGGATGAATGTGTGTTTATTGTTTATTTTTTTTAAGTGTTGCATGCCATCCAAATCCCTGAGTGGTGGGAGATTCCAGGGGTTTCAGGCACTTATCCGGGGTTTGTATTTCTGTTTGGAAATGAGGCACAATGGAGACAGCAGTGTCTTCATGATATATGGTTTATTACACATACTGTATATACAACCTGGGGACGCAGGTGGCGCTGTGGGTAAAAGCCTCAGCGCCTAGGGCTTGCTGATCGAAAGGTCGGCGGTTCGAATCCCCGCGGCGGGGTGCGCTCCCGTTGCTCGGTCCCAGCGCCTGCCAACCTAGCAGTTCGAAAGCACCCCCAGGTGCAAGTAGATAAATAGGGACCGCTTACTGGCGGGAAGGTAAACGGTGTTTCCGTGTGCTGCGCTGGCTCGCCAGATGCAGCTTTGTCACGCTGGCCACGTGACCCGGAAGTGTCTCCGGACAGCGCTGGCCCCTGGCCTCTTAAGTGAGATGGGCGCACAACCCCAGAGTCTGTCAAGACTGGCCCGTACGGGCAGGGGTACCTTTACCTTTACCTTTATATACAACCTGAGCATGCGATGGAGGGGTTCGCAGCATCAACACCCCAAAAGAGTCTAATTTCTCCCATACCTGCAGCCTTGGATTCAAACATAACTCAAATATTGCTCTCAAGCGTTGCCCTCATTTTCTCTCCAGTTTGCTGCTTTACTTCTAAGTTACATCACTGCAAACTCTCAGCTCTCTCCTTTGTCTTTTTCTAACTACTAGGCAATCACCTCAACAGGAAACTAAGCTGGCTTATATTTTAACATTTGCTGGATCCAGGGATTAGAAGGGTCTCTGCACAGTGCACACAGACTACTTCCCCCCACCCTAAACTCATAACAAAAACCTCTTTAAAATTTGCTATATGATTCGACTTCAGTTGTGTTGGTACTTCAGTGTAGATTTGTATTCCTGTTTACTAGGTGACTGCTTATATTATTTGATATTTATTTGTTTGCTTTTTTGAAATTTATATACCACCGTTCATCGAAAGACCACAGGGAGATTTCCAACATAGAACATACAATAATAAATTATATATATGAAAACAGAACATAATAGCCATACAAGAATAATAATTACTGCTTTTTTTCTGGGGGTACTCAAGGGTGCACAGTACTTCCCCACGCCCACCCCCAGAAGAAAAGGCACTGGTTAAAAGTGCAGCTCTTACTGTAACTACTTCATGGTGAGTACCAGCACCCTTTTTTCTAGTGGAAAAGCACAGATAACAATATATAGTAATAAATAATACATAATGGTGCACAGTGCTTTTTTGGTTAAAAAAATGAGGTGCCAGTACTTAAATTGATAAAAGTGTCATGGGTGCCCACACAAAATGGCTGCCATGGGCAGCAAAAAAAGAGGTGCCAGGACTCCATGCCAATGAGTACTGTCACAGAAAGCAGAGGTGAAACTAGGTTTTGTTTCACCTGGATCAAAGACCCAGTTTGGCACACCCACCCACGCACATTTGCACACACGCACACACATAGGCTGGGAGCCTCCAATTACTTCGCATTTTCAGGACTGAATCCTGGATTGCAGATATGTTCTGCTATGTTCTGATGTGCCATGACTCAAATGAAACAAATCATTTTTTTGGTATCTTGGTTTGAATACTTTGTCCTTTTAATTTAGAGAAAAATGTGTTTCGGAGAATGAATAGTTAAATTGATTTTTGGGGGTAGGAAAACAAAATGCAAATGTAAAAAAAAGTTTTCCTTACAGTTTAAAATATTTTGTGCGTTTGGTTTTTTGTCGATGGATGTGCAGGTGTAAACAATACATGAATTCAGCAATTATGTCATGGTATGGCTTTATTGCTAAATAAAGAGGTATGGAGTCAATCTGATCTGAAAATCATACTTGGATTCTCTTACGTGGAAGCTCTTTCACTGTCCTTAAATGTGCAGAAAATAATTGATTTTTTTTAAGAGAGGAGGAGGAAAATATCACTCTGCACATGTGCTATGACACACTTTCCTAAATAAGTGCTGTACAAGTCCTATTGTCATGAAAACGGCAAAGTAAAAAATTGCAGTCCCCCCCAGTCAAAATGTTGCGAGCTAGCACTGGTTGTCTTAAATATCTCACCACTTAAGAAATTGGGGGTTTAAAGCATTCCTTATACTTCATGCTAGATATTTTAATTTAGTGCATTTCATCTTTCTAACAGTGGTTCCCTACCACCTTGATTCCTCAACA
The DNA here is from genome assembly GCF_027172205.1 of Podarcis raffonei. Taxonomy (NCBI): domain Eukaryota; kingdom Metazoa; phylum Chordata; class Lepidosauria; order Squamata; family Lacertidae; genus Podarcis; species Podarcis raffonei. Next base: position 29,523,159 of record NC_070612.1, read on the forward strand.
CCATCCAGGAGATTTCTACAGTTCAACAGCAGAGTGCTAATAAAGGATGAAGAATTTATGCCAGGTCATATAATGGATCAGTACTGGAACTTCTATGTCCATTGTGAGGGTTTTGGATTTTAAACAAAAAAATAGATAAAATGTTTTCCTTCTCTATCTAGTAAAATTTAATGAGCTTGGGGAAGAGGATTGCGTTGTGTTTTTTGAGTTTTGTTATTGCACCAAATCTTTGTTAGCATCACTTTTAAAACACAAAGGGAACCTTGTTGTGTCCCAACAGATGTAAACTGTTTGAGAGCTTTTAGTAGGAGACCAGGTGGGGGGGAAAAGATTATGGGTATAGATAAGGTTGCGAACGGCTGTGTGGTTACAGTTGCTATGCACTTTGACCTTGATATGCCTCATTATGGAAAGGAAAAGTCTGATGTGGATGAGATGGCTGAAATAAAAAAAATGGTCAGGATGGCACCTGTTATTACTGAAGCACAGACTGACAGAAAATTAAGAGCATTTCAGGTGAAACAGGTGGTGAGTTGTGGCCTGAGCTCCAGCCTCTGGGTCACCAATGAAAGTTTAGTCTGGTTATCTTAGGCAAGGTTGAATCAAATTGTCAGCATCTGCCAATTTTGATATGTCAGCCCTAATTAAAGGACAGGGAATAAATGATTATCTCTAAAGAGTCCTACACTGTTGTTGTTTTTCAATGGAAGACTCTTTCAGACTCAGAATCTAATTCTAAGAAAGCAAACCTTACAATACGGGCCTGAAAATTGTGCTCACCTCTGTTTATACACACCCACACAGCCAATAAAGGATAATTGGTTTCAGTTACTTTTGTGGCTAATGTTTGCTGTTAGTGAAAGTTTTTGTAATGCAACCTGAAATCTCATTTTCCCTCAAACTTCCATTTGTAGCAGGATGAAGCTGTCTTATTTACATTTCCTATCATGGAGCCATATTTAGCTCTTTTATAAGGGGACAAATCTTAAACAGCTTTCAATGGAGCTCCACAACTAAGTTACAACATTTTGAACCTCCATTTGAATCCCATCTGTGTGAACACACCATACAGTGAAGATTTAGAGAGCTTTCTTTTTCTTTTAATTTAAAGGAAGTAATTCCTTTGGGAATTTTTCACATGGAGCTGGTCCCAGTGTAAAGCTATTCATGGTATTGTGCGGTCTCTCTCCCCTTCCATGTCTTACAGAAAGTTGCTAGGATTAGCTGTGATTAGTGTTGGTGACACGTAACATAGCTGTGGTTAAGGGCTGTTGGAGAATTAGTATGAGAGCAGGGGAGGCTTTAGAGAAGAAAGTGTTTCACAACCTCCTCCCAATATCCTAGTCACCATAAAGTGATTGCAGTCTTTGCACTGGCCCAGTGAGATATAAAAACCCCCACACTTATTGGATTACATAAAATATCAGTATTTTATGAAATGCAGTATTTTGAAATACACAGAGGTGAAGGCTTAATTATCAGTGTCATTCAGAAATATCCACGGGCATTCAAATACAAGGCGAAAATACTTTTTAATCATTTTGATTATAATCTCTTTGAGCTTTTAAACCCGGGAGCTACTTTATACTGTGCAGTATCTTCTGGGGGAGGGATGGTGTTTGTCTTACATGTGAATTATTTCCTACTTCTTTGCTAGGGTATCTGTAGCAGATACAGCTGCCATAGCCAGAGTTGAAAATGTTTTGGGGCTCTTTCATGTCAGATTAAACAACATTTTAAAGATGCAGGATGAGATTCCTTGTTAACTCATTTTGCTGAATTGCTATCAGCCACATATGGAAGAGTTTCTCTACTGATTATCTGATTGGCATATAAGCTGGTGTACGGAAGTGACTGTTGACTGGCTTAGGCAAAAAAGATATTGGAGATAATAGAGAACAAAGTCTGTGGTAAGGAAAGTTAACAAAGTCAACACTTTGTTAGAAAGAGCGTCTAAGGTTTCAGATGTCCAAAACTGTCATGTAACAAAAAAGTAAACTAGTTTGATGAGTAAGGTACTTAAAACAATGCTATTTTAGTTGAATCTTATTTTTTTGGCCATTCAGCTCCTGTTGCGCTTTATTTACACTGTACTCTTGTTATAACGAACATATTGCATTACTGGTTGAAAGAGAGCAGTGATTCATATTCATCTTTTGTTGCAGGAGAATATTGTACTGCCGATGAAATGTACAAAAGATTTATCTGAATATTAGATTTACTTCACTGTTCACTCAATTTGTTGTTTATGTTGTTTTCTTTGATGTAAGGCACCTAATAAATTAGGAACATGCCAACTGCAAGGCCTTGTTGCTGCATTTTGGATTAGCTTTGTTCCTACAGGAGAACATAAAATCAAGATTTGACATGATGAGTATGAAGTAAAAGCTTTGGCTCGTAAGCTGGCTTTTCGGTACTAAAAAAGACAGACACCATTTGTTAAATATTGTTTCTTCTGTATTTGATTTACTAAAGTTTAAAATGTAATTACGTTACCTTCTCTTTTCTTTCTGAAAGGAAAAGGGGAAACTTTATTGTATAAATTTAGTAGATCGGTACAAGATTTTATGGTATGAGTGGCTGCTGTTCTGGTGGGGGATAAAATTCAGATTCAGAATATAGGAGACATGTGACTGTGTCTTAGTATGTAGAGTAGCAGTCTCTTAGCACCATGGTCCAGGATTTGTTGTTACAACTCTGACAGTGTTGATTAGTGAGACTGTTTTTCAACAGTGTCACTGTAACCACAAAATCCACTAAGTTCTAGATTTCCTTTATTAGGGGGGAAATCTAATTGACTTAATGTCTTTGTGATTTCTATTTTTATTGTGTAAGCTGCTTTGAGACACCCTAGTGCAAAAATGCAATAAATAATAAATACTGAAAAAGCATTTTTGTAATCAGTTTATTATCGCTGATCATTCAGAACACATTGTTCTCTCTTTCTTGATCACCTAGTACTCTGTTACCTGTAACTGATACACTGGAAACAAATAAAACTAGGCCGGTATCTAATACTTCCTTAAAACCAAAGTGCCTGTTTGGGCATACTATTCTACTGTACTACATTGACTATTAAAAATTATTCATGAAACATCTGAACGTATAAAGTGCCCATTGGGTGGGCAAGCTTTTTCTGTTGAGGGCCACATTTTTCAGGGGAAATCTGTTGGGGGCCACAGCCAGTGGTAGGAAGGGCCAAAACCAAAAGTGAACAGGGCCACCTCTTCTCTTTTTCTGCCATCTACTTTTTCTCTCTGACATCCCCCTTTCTCCATGTCCAGTCAGGCTCTCCAGGCCAGGGACAGATCACCTTTGCAAGAGATATGAACTGATTGCTTACAGATGACTTTTTAAATTACGCCAAGATATAAATAATGCTTGTCGCTGGTCTATCCAGTCCTGTACTTGTCTATCCTTTAACTAGCTCTCTAAGGGTGGTGCTCACATTACTGTCTTGGAGCACAGTGAGATTGTTTTTTCTTTCTTTTCTGGTGCATTTCACATCTCTCTGCCTCCAGCTGTTCATATCAGCATGGCTTCATTGGTGACAATTTCATTTCTGTTGGTGTACACACCAGGGGGTGTTTATGGGCAGGGATATCTTTACCTCATGCAAAGGTGTTCGTTCACACCTTGGCTAGAGGCAGATTAGAAGCTGCTTAAGAACTGCAGCCATGGTGAAGCTAGTTTGAGAAACAACTCATCAAACAGTATTATTTTATTGAAAAGTACAGGATACATAAGCATTTTTTACAATGTCATGTGAACACATTCAAAACCCAGCACTGGAAATGCAAAAGTGCACAGTGTGAACACAGCTTAGATCTCAGAGAAGAGATGAAGAGAAGAGATGAGCCAGCCATACTACTTAAATCCCTTGTTTGCTAGCGGCACCAGGGCTTGATTTTCTCCTGGACATGATATTGGTGGAAGTGGGGAGTCTGACTTCAGTTATACAAATGCAGCCTGAATTTAAGACCTGATCTTACATACCAGTATTTCTGCATCAAAAAAAATCTCATGTTGAAGCCTGTGAGAAGCTCTCTTTTATGAGCTTCAGTGTGCTGATGCTCAGTCTCTGTGCATGCAATGCAATGCACCCTCAAGCTTCTACCCATTTACTGAAGGGGGGGAAATACAGAAAGGGCAAGATTCAATGACATTACACTGCATGTGCATCCTGCCTCCTAGCAAAGTGGCATTTATAGGATTATCTAATTTTAGCCTCACAGCAACCGTGAAGACATATACACATTTAACTGTGGGAGTAAGCGCCATTGAGTGCAGTGGGAACAGGAAGCTGCCTTATACTGAGTCAGACTTATTAAACTAGCTCAATATTGCCCACACTGGCTGGCAGCAGCTCACCCCAGCCGGATGGGTGGGGTATAAATAATAAATTATTATTATTATTATTATTATTCTCCCAGCCTTACCTGGAGATGCCAGGGATTGGACCTGGGGCCTTTGGCATGCAAAGCAGATGCTTTACCACTGAGCTATGGAGTTTCAAAGTGATGCTGATGCTGCCAACTTCTGAGTTGACAGACAACATATGGCCCAGGGGTCAGCAAACTTTTTCAGCAGGGGGCTGGTCCACTGTCCCTCAGACCTTGTGGAGGGGGGTCGAACTATATTTTGGAGGGGGAAAAAATGAATGAATTCCTATGCCCCACAAACAACCCAGAGATGCATTTTAAATAAAAGCACACATTCTACTCATGTAAAAGCACACTGATTCCCAGACCATCTGTGGGCCGGATTTAGAAGGCGATTGAGCCGGATCTGGCCCCCGGGCCTTAGTTTGCCTACCCATGATATATGCTGTTACATCCACTACATCTTGGGTAAGGGAAAAAGCACTTCTGCTCACGAGAGGCTTAAATGCCCAACAGAGATGATAGGAAACCATTCAAGGATTTATTTTATTTTTCACGTGTTTCACTGCTCTCCCAGCTTGCATAAAAAGACCATTAAATTGTTTTTTTAAATGAATATTATAATGTGGACATAGTAAACCACATTTTATCACTCCTTCAGTAATTAAAAACCTCAGCACAAGCCCAATCAAAACAAATTATCGGTTGCTGCCAGTCTAGACAATATGCGTGATTGAGGCTGCATGCCATCAAAAGCTTTCCGAAATAATAAAAAAGGAACATTGTACTTGCTACCAAGCGCTTACAAAGTATCAGCTCTGGGGGCGGAAGGTCTCCCAGGAAGGAAAGAGGGAGCGATAACACGCCTCCTTATCATTTGTATGGGTATGTGGACAAATCCCAAGTTCCACTTTTCGTGACGAACAACATTTGCCTATGAAGTACGACGTCCTCTGGGAGGAACAGATTAAAAAGTCCAGCTTTGCATACACACACACGGAGGGCAATGGAATACTGGAAACTTTCCAAATTTGCAACTAGTGCAATTGGAAACAAGCAAGCTGATTAAAACACTCAAATAATTACTGCGCGCTCCCCCCGCCCGCGGCCACAGAGCAAAAGTTGGAGGGGCGAGAGGGGATTAACTGAGTGAGGCGACATAGCCAGCCCTCGGGATCTGCCAGCGCCTGGGTTGGATTTCCTCGCCCTCTTTCCTACTCCGCAGCCGCCGCGCGCGGCCCCTTGGAGTCTCCCAAAGTCGCCTAACCGAAACCTCGGCAGCCTTAGCGCTCTGCTTTCCCAATGGGTCCGGAGCAGTCCCGAAAGAGCGCCGGATAGCAGCGCAGGATGGATGTTCCGGAGGAGGCGCGGCGCGCTTCCCCGCCCTTTCCAAACACATAAACAACAAGGCTGGTTGGGATGGGAACGAGCTCGATATGGAGATTCGTTCCCAACCTCGGTCCCTGCCTATCTAGGTCGCCTAGACAGCAAAGAGAAAACACTTCCTGGAGGTGAAGCAGAAGCTTTAGGGGTTCGATGCCACCCAGGCTGTGGGCAGGGGGTTGGACTGGATGACCCTCGGGTGCCTTCCAGGCCGGCTCTAAACGTCTGTGATTATAACACTGCAGGAAGAAGAGGAAGACTGGCTTTAATATATAAAAAGAGAACTGTGCTCATCCTTGCGACACGTTTCCTTTATTTCGACATTTCGAGTTGGACTGGAACAGCCCTGCTCCTCCGGGCCAGCCAGGGAAGGCCCAGAGGGCTCCTCCCGCCTTTCCCTTCCCGTTTTTCCCCGTTACAGAAACAGGGGAGGGCAAAGGTTCGCGACAAAGTTCTCCAGCGCGCTTGCGGGACGCCGTAAGGGCTCCGTCCGAGCTCGGTAAGGAGCCTCTGGGTGGGGAGAAGGAACGGTGAGGAGCCCGCTGGGTGTTGTCGGCGGCGGAGTCTTCCTGGCTCGAGAAAAAGGGGTCACGCTGCGGCTGTTTTGGTTTCTCTTGGGCTGAGCGGGCGGCAGCGTCGCTCCACGCTCAGGAGGAAGGAGGTCCCGGGCTCGGCAGCGCCCCCTCCTCCTCCTCCTCCGACCACGTCATGGGGTCCTCTCCTTAGCGGGAGCAACAGTTCCCGCGCACTCCGTCTCCCACAGACACGCTCGCTCGCTCGCGCCCGGGTGGGTGGGTGGGGGAGGGCAGCGAGGAGAAGGAAAACTGCGCGGCGGCAGCGGCGACGGCTCTGGGTGCGCGGCCACTAAGCCAGAGGCAAACATCTGCCTGACTTCACAGCAGCCGCTGGCACCGCCGGGACAGACAGGGCCGGTGCGCTCTCGTAAGTGGCGCGTTCGCTGCTCAGGAAGGGAAATAAACTTTTAGATGTCGTCGTTGTTTGCCCGCCTTTCTTGCCTTGCTGTGAGGCAGCGGGAGGCGAGTGCCCTGAGGAAGCCGCTCGGAGTGCGGGGCGGCGGCACTGAGGGAAGGGCAGAGGGAGGAACTGGAACTGTTTGCCTCAAGAAGGAAGCGGCAAAGGGCGGGCGAGGAAGCGCGCGCGAGGTCCTCGCGGTTGGCTTTGGGGCTCGGGAGAAGGCGAAGCCTCTCAGCCCCTTCATTCCTCCCGCGGCAGAGCTCGGCGCCGCCAACTTGTGCAGGGACGACGCCCGGGAAGCCCCATGTCCTCGGGACAAGCAGGCACGTACAGGAGGAGGGCGACTTCCGAGTAATTTCTGCCAAGTGCCTGTGCAGTTGATCGCGCGTGCCTGCCGTTCGCTTCCCCCGCTGGCTAACAACAACCCCGCGTGGAGTTGAGGCGGAGCTCTGGCAAAGAAAGCGAGGGCCGGCCGGCTAGCCCCTCCCTGAGATCTCGCTCGGATGGTTGCTCACATTCCTTCCCCTCTCAGTCTGGCATGCGAGTCTCAGTTCTTGCAGAGGAGAGAGCAGACAGGTAAGGCTGGGGCGCTTCACGTGACCGCAGGAGATGCTGCTTTCCCTTCCAGAAGCTTGCACAAGTTTCGCGTCACTCCCATCTTGCATTGTGCAAGCATCCGGCTAGCATCAAACTGAAACTTTGGCGTCCTGGGAGGGCCAGACCCGAGAGGTTGCTTGAAGTAGAGTCGTCCACTGTGGGATGAAGGGAAGCTTGCTGCCGTTCAAAGGCCAGAGGCCCTTGATTTTATTAACGAAATGATGGGCAGACAATCAACAGGTGCAGCTCCTACTGTATATTTGTGCTTAGAAAAAGAACTCCAGTTCTTGCTGATTCTTTATTGGTTTCTCCTGCGGTTGCTAAAGTTGCAAGTCCTCAATCTTTAAAAAGAGTCAATCTCTTAAATTTTAAGGGGTACTCAAGGGAGTTCCACTTGGCACTTTGGGTGGGGGTGGGGGGTACTGAACTTAAGTGTGCAATGCTACAAGCTTTCCAGCACCTGAGCACGGTCACACCAATCCTCTGCCAACCTGTGTAAGGATTGTGTTGACAAATTGCAGACCATGTCCTACTAAGATGGCAACTTTGCATTTATTGTGCATGCAGTAACAGACAATAAGAAGACAGGTCTCTGCCCCAAGGAGTTCACAGTCTAAAATTTAACCTAGGGGAAAAACCTAGAGAATTGGCTTAGAGCTAAAATATTGTTAATGTGTGTCTTTGGAGATTGTGAGCAGTTCTCTCGATGGAAAAGGTAATCCTGCGAAGGGTGCTCCATAAAGAGAACAAAACCCAAAGGGCTAATACTTCATAGCACAGTGGATGAGAGCACTCTAGTAGCAATGAATTCCCGATTTTTGTTTATCCGCCCCCCCCAAAAAAACTTGTGTGAAAGTTCTGCACTAGATCGGGTCACAAACTAGAGGTTTTGTGCTACCACCATAAGGTGCTGGGATGAGGTCAGGATCTCCCTGGTTCAAAATCTCAGCCCATGAGCTCACTAGATTGTTTCTCAGCCTCAGCCCCTTCCCCAAATTATGGTGATCGTATTGCAGGATTGATGTATGGATTACTGAGATAATGTACATCAAGTCTTCTGAAGAGGCTAAATATTGTTACTGTTATTTAAAATGTCATAAATAGAGGTGTCACCAAATTAAATAACCTTCCAGCACATATATACAGGGGAAGCCCCCCCCCATTTATGCATGTTCAATATGTGTGCGACCGCACATACATGCATTGCATCAAACTTGGAAGTGACCCAAAAAGGTCACAAAAACATCACAAAAGGGATTGTGTTTCAAATATATTTCACTTAAACTTATTATGTTGCCTGATTAATTTGGGGACAGCTTTTTTGTTTAGTTTTTAAGTTGATGAATTCATCAGTTCAACTTCACAGTGTGAAAACATAGTGAGGATTTTTGTTTATGGCTCATAGAAGATGATGGCCCATTTCATATGTTATGATCCACATGTTCAATGAGCACATGTGAAAGGGCAGGTTCTGGCCGCTGTCTACACCTGTTAACTGAATGTGTGAACAGGACTTCCACACATAGTGCTTTATGTACAATGAGCCTGTTCTGGAATTCAGTGAAAACACAAATGGGGAGCGAGTGGACCCTGCTGTCATTTCCACCCCTTCCCATCCATTGGTGCATTAATTACATATGAAAAGACTATTGTGTCTAAGTCTGTAATCCTATAATCATGTGCACACTGGCTAGGAAGAAAACCTATTTTCACTGAGTGGGTCACGTTTCAAAGTACCGTACATATCTGCATTTTCCAGTTTTATAAATTTCATGATTTTTGACCTCTTGATCCAAGTAGCAGTTGTCTGCCCCACGGCAGTAGTTTGTTGTTGTTTTTAGTAGAGGAGTTCTGGAGTTCTGAAGGCAAAGTCCTCCTTGTCGTAAGATAATCAAAGGCACAGGGTAATGACGTTTCTTGTTGAAAGAGCTTGACCCCTGGGCTTTCTGCGTAGTGTATTGTGAGTAAAGTAACGTTCAGGGGAACTAAATAAAGAAAAGAAAAAAGGTATGCCTAGCTGTTGAGAAAAGGTAGCTGTTGTGTCATCTTTTTAAAAGCTGTTTCTGAACGAGTGGAAGATGTTGTAGACAAGTTGCACAATGGAGTTGAATTAGAAGCCTCCTAATTGTGAGAATGAATTAGGAAAAAGCCAGAAAAAACTGCTTATATAAATGGTGAGATTATGGTCTTGGAGGCTTTTAGTGTGATATTTATAAGACATGTTGGAAAGAACAAAAGTGTGCCTTGGTGTATGATAGGCATATGGACTAGTTACTTAGCTGCAATCCTATGAATATTTAAGTGGGAGAAACCCCCCACTGAGCACAGCAGGGCGTAAAGGTAAAGGGACCCCTGACCATTAGGTCCAGTCGTGACCGACTCTGGGGTTGCGGCGCTCATCTCGCTTTATTGGCCGAGGGTGCCGGCGTACAGCTTCCGGGTCATGTGGCCAGCATGACTAAGCTGCTTCTGGCGAACCAGAGCAGCGCACAGAAATGCCATTTACCTTCCCACTGGAGCGGTACCTATTTATCTACTTGCACTTTTGACGTGCTTTCGAACTGCTAGGAGCAGGGACTGAGCAACGGGAGCTCACCCCGTTGCAGGGATTCGAACCACCGACCTTCTGATCGGCAAGTCCTAGGCTCTGTGGTTTAACCCACAGCACCAACCGTGTTACTTAGCTGCAATCCTATGGATATTTAAGTGGGAGAAACCCCCCACTGAGCACAGCAGGGCTTACTTCTGAGTAAACACTGTTAGAGTTATGCTAGAGAGGTCCTTCTGACATCGAGGTTCTGTAATTCTCAAATACAACAGCAAAAGAAATGGCAGCATGCCATCAGGCAGGGTGCTACACAGAATTGCAGTAAATATTGTCCCTTGCCTAAAAGCACTAACATAGAAGATTACCATTGCAAGAGTTAGATTTAGGTAGGTAACTGTGTTGGTCTGACACTGTTGAAATATATAAAAAAGGGAAAAAAATGTCCAGTAGCACCTTAGAGACCAACTAAGTTTGTTCTTGGTATGCACACAAAAGCTTATACCAAGAACAAACTTAGTTCATCTCTACATTGCAAGAGTTTGTTATTTAGGTTTGGGCACAGTGAGACTTTGCTGTAATGGACAGCACTCCCCCTCTCACACTATCCAGTGCAGTCCCCTCTTTTCTCCCAAAAGCTGCCCACAATGGTCGGGGAACCCTTTGGAATAGTATATGCGGTATTGTGCAGAGGGCAGCAGTAGGTAGGCGGAGTGGGTGGATTGGCAACAAAAAATGGATGCCCTGCCCTGCTTCACACTTTCCACTACTGCACCACCAACAATGGATCACACAGACTAGGCTTTGCAATTTCCTGTAAAATGACACTGGTTTATGTCCTTCTCCAGTGGTTGCAAGTTATTACCCAAGTGGCATTTTTAACTTGGTGTGGTTCAATGGATTGAATTTTAGACTTGGGAACCCTGGACTCATTAGGTAGTCTTTACCTAGACAGCTTCAGATTCCCACCTACAATTTTGCTATGTTGAGAGCATAGACAAGTCAACAACTGCAATGTGCTTTTGAATATCAAGAGTACTTTGCAACATAAATGATTTGGCATTGAAATATTTTTCCTATCTGGAACTTAAAGTTAACTTTTCTGATGAACGGTCCCTATAATAAAAGGGCAGGGGTGGTGTTGTGTTTTTTAACGCACCATGAACTGAACATCCAAGACTGTCACCTAAGTCTAATTAATTACTGCTGTTAACCATAATTGATTCAATTAATCACTTCCTGGCTTTTGAAACTTCAGAATTTTAATTGTAACTTGTCACTTGGAAAGGATGCATGCAATCTTTGTTAGAATAATTTTCACACAGGTACAAATTCATATACACCACCAGCTTTACTTTGTCACTAGAAGATGAACCATGGAATTAAAAAACAACAATCCTGCACTGTATATCACTAGTATTTCAGTGACTTCGGCTAAGTAACTGAATTATAAACCTTTGCTTTGCTCCCATTCTTTCATTTTCAAGTGACTCCACTGTGTACATGAAGCTGCTTCACTGGTCTGTCGCTAGTCCAGCAATATCTGTTTGTAACTGAATCTCCAGGGTCTATCTCAGCTCAGAAGCCTGACATCTTTTTAACAGGAATTGCCAGGGATTTAACATGGATCCTTGTGCATTCAAAGCATGTCCTACCACTGAGCTGTGGATTGCTTCTTAATGCCCCTATAGCTGTGCTTTTAATAGCAGCTTAATGTGCACACATTAGCAGGTGATAAAGTTTCTCCATGTTGTTAAAAAGCTTTGCCTGATGATTTTGCACATCAAACACAAGAGCAGATTAGGTTGTTTTTCTTCTTCTGCTCAATTCCTAGCTATGAACAAAAGTAGAAAAAGATTTCAGTTCATTTGTGGTAAGTGGTAAGATGTACCTGGATACTTCTTGTATGATAATTTGAACTTTAAGTAAATCTTAATTACTGTAAACCTCATCTTAAAAAAGAACTGCTATTATAGCCCATAACTAGGTGCTAATTACATTTTTGCTGTTGTCTGCTAACATTCCTGTGTTCTGACCTGCAGCACTGACACACTCAGTTTCCATTGCCAAATCTTTTTTTTTTCAAAGTAAGAATTGAGCTGAATAAAGTTGCACACAGTCTTTGTAAGCAAAGAACCTAAATTTGCAGGAAAGTCATATTTGTCATTTGCAGATCTTAACTGTATTCTTTGGCTTTGCACTATTTTAAATCTGTATGCTTAACAATCTAGGGTTGCAGTCCTGTACAGTGGTACCTCGGTTTACAAACTTAATCTGTTCCGGAAGTCTGTTCTTAAACCGAGGCGTGCTTTCCCTAATGAGCCCTCCCGCTGCCGGTGCCCTTCCACTGTTCAGATTCTGTTCTTAGACCGAGGTAAAGTTCTCAAACTGGGACACTATTTCCGGTTTAGCAGGGTTTGTAAGCTGAATCGTTCTTAAACCGGACTGTTCTTAAACCGAGGTACCACTGTACATACTTCCCTAGGAATAAGTCCCTGTGACCTCAGTGGAACATACTTCTGGGTAGACATGCATAGAATAGCACTGCCGGGATGGCATTAATGTAGTTACCACTTTTTGAGAACCAGAAGATTTCTCTGACATAGTGGTGTGTGAATGGAGGAGAGGGAGTAGCATAGTATTACGCAAAGCTGTAGCTACAGGGGTGGGAGGGCTATATCTGGGTTTTTTGCCCCAGGTGAAGCCTCCAAAGGGGTGCCATTGAGGCTCCCAACTTGTGTGTGTGTACGCAAATGTGTGTGGTGTGTGTGCCAAACTGGGTCTTCGACCCGGGTGAAATAAAGCCTGGTTTCACCCCTGGTATTATGCCTCACATTGAACAGGAGGGCTTTTGAGAGTGAGGATGGAACCACACATTGCAAGGGAAACAGGATTCCAAAAGTGGAGCAAGCAAGAGGTGGGTGCTTAATCCTTTCCCCATCTGCTGATTGTATGTTGCGAATGCTTGCCAAGCAATTTTTAATCTCCTGTTCTCAAGCTGGGATTCCAAAACTAGAGACAAACCTGACTGATGGGGGGGGGGGAAATCAGCCAGTGGTGGGGGTTGTGCAGGTACAAGAGAGTACAGATTCACATCCACTCCAGACATTTAGAGCACAGTGGCAACCCCCAAAGAATCCTGCAGTTTGCTAAAGGTGTGTGGAACTGTAGCTCTGTGGGAAGTAAACTATGGTTCTAAGGTTCTTTGGGAAGCTATGTGCTTTATATGTATGGTATTAAGGGCAGTTCGAAAGCACATCAAAGTGCAAGTAGATAAATAAGTACTGCTCCGGTGGGAAGGTAAACGGCTTTTCCGTGCACTGCTCTGGTTTGCCAGAAGCGGCGGCTTAGTCATGCTGGCCACATGACCCGGAAGCTATACGCCGGCTCCCTCGGCCAATAAAGTGAGATGAGCGCCGCAACCCCAGAGTCGGCCACAACTGGACCTAATGGTCAGGGGTCCCTTTACCTTTACCTTTATTAAGGGCTGTAGAATAGACAGAGGGCCTTCTTGGTACTGGCACCCGCCCTGTGGAGCCCCATCAGATGTCAAGGAAATAAACAACTATCTGACCTGAAGGCAGCCTTGTTTAGGGAAGTTTTTAATGTTTGATGTTTTATTGTGTTTTTAATATTCTGTTGGGAGCTGACCAGCCAGATGGGTGGGGTATAAAATAATAATAGTAATCATAATTTTATTTATTATGTAGCCAGCTAATTCCCACTCCTAGTAGACCTATTGAGATTAATGGACTCATAAGTTAGTCATTTCCATTAATTTCAATAGGTCTGCTCTGAGTAGGACTAACATTGGCTACAAGTGTGAGAACCTTTAGATTGTAAATAAACCGTCCTTCACTTGCTGACACTTCCACAGAAATGACTCCCTCCTTTTTTGGCAAATATGAATTAAATTTGCAGGCGTGTCTGTCTCTCTTAAGGAGAGGGTTTTATGGGCAATTTGCTCTGTACATGTGTGACTGCGTTATACACCCCCACCCACCCCCAATGTACACACGCAGTGTGTTATGGTAATGCTGGCGCAAACCTTATGGGCGCAGCTCCTGCATGTGAAAGAGTATCCATAGGGTGGAAGAGAACCGTCAGCGTGTTTGCCTGCTCCTTTCCATTGACTGACCACACCATGTATTTAAAGCACTGTTATGCCACTTTCAACAATTCTTTGCTTCCCCCAAAGAATTATGGGAACTGCAGTTTCTTAAGGCTGCTGAGAGTTATTAGGAGGTCTCTCACAGAACTACAGTTCCCAGCATCCTTAACCAACTGCAGTTGCCAGTATTCTTTGGGGGAAGCCTATGAAGTGGTAAAGGTAAAGGTAAAGGGACCCCTGACCATTAGGTCCAGTCGTGACCGACTCTGGGGTTGCAGCGCTCATCTCGCTTTATTGGCCGAGGAAGCCGGCGTACAGCTTCCGGGTCATGTGGCCGGCATGACTAAGCCGCTTCTGGCAAACCAGAGCAGCGCACGGAAACGCCGTTTACCTTCCTGCCGGAGTGGTACCTATTTATCTACTTGCACTTTGACATGCTTTTGAACTGCTAAGTTGGCAGGAGCAGGAACCGAGCAACGGGAGGTCACCCCGTCATGGGGATTCGAACAGCCAACCTTCTGATCGGCAAGTCCTAGGCTCTGTGCTTTAACCTACAGCGCCACCTGCATCCCCATGAAGTGGTTAAGCATGGGTGGAGAGCTAGATAAGGATATGAATACACCCACAGGCCTCCTATTCCTTTTAATCGCTCTGCCAAGGTTCAAGTGTGCATTTAGGTGAGGGTGAGAGAAAAATGCAGTCTTCCATATGCCCTGTGATCAGTCTCTGTGCCCATTTGTCAGGGGATCAGGTCCTTTGTCAGTTTGTTTAATTTATAATGTTGGGACAATTCTAAATATTAAAAACCTTCTTTCCTTCTGTTTGTAAACCGAGTGAACAAGTAGGACCTTCAATAAAATGTTGCAGGGTGGCATCTTCAAATATCTGAAGGTCTGTCCCATGGGAAGCAAGCAAGCTTGTTTTCTGATGATCTAGGGGGTAGGACCCAAACTCATGTATTCAAATGAAAGGAGATTCCAACTAAACATTGGGAAGAACTTTATGATGGTAAGAACTGTTCGACAGTGGGAACGGACTGCCTCCTTCATTAGAGAAGTTTTTAAACAGATGTTGGATGGCCGTTTGTCAGGGATTCTTTAGCTGTGATTCCCGCATTGTTGGGGGATGGACTAGATCACCCTTGGGATCCCTTCCAACTCTCCAGTTCTATGATTCAATGAATCCTCTTGCTTTGGGTTGCAGCCAGAGAGCCACACTGCCTTTCAGGATACTTCATTCCATTACCAGCCCCCTCTGGTTTTCCACATCACAAAGAATCTGCCAGTATTCTGTGACCATTAAGTATTCTTAGTCCTCATCAGGCTGATTTTGAGCCACTTCCCCAATTTTTAAAAATATTTTTGCAAATGTTAGGGTTTCTCAATAACCTCCCTTAAGTGTGCGGATGTTGCTATTTTGGCAACGCAAAAAAAAAAAAGGCATTTGGAGAATAGAGTTCACTGTTCCTATATATGATTGGCTGTCTGAAGGAATTAAGGGATATGTTGCAGAAGAAAATTCTTAACTGTTAATTAGTTGATTATCTGAATGAAATTGCCCAGTTGATCATTTGAAGGAATCAAGGGACAACTTAATCATTAATAATGGAAATGAACCAAGAGACTGTTGTAGCCATGCAGTAATCTTTTCCTATAGCTAATTGAATATTGCAAATTGATTTATGATCATGAAGGTTTAATTAGATTTGAGTAGTGGAAACAAGAAAATAGATTCATATTTTGTCTCAAGGAGGCGGAAAACTGGAAAGCAATTGCAGGCAATGATGTAAATTATAGTTCTTAATTTAAAGGAAATAAAGAAATTTTGCAACCAGGATGATATTTTAAAAATGTTTTTAAATATTTTTTGCTGATATTTTTAAGTATTTCTTGTAAACTGCTTTATATTACAATCAAGTGGCATATAAAGTTTGTTGAAATAAAATAGGCACACAACATGGTTTCTTCCTGCTTTTCTTATACCCCCATAACTTACGTTTTCTGTTACTCTTCTTCTTTTTTATTTTTTGTGTGTTTTAAGCACGAAACAAATAATAAACATTTAAAAAAATAATAATGCAATGTTAAATTTAAAAGTTAAGATTTAATGTTAGCATGGTGTCAGCTTGTGCAAGTAACTGTGACAGAAGGAAACTTTAGTCTAAGACAAGCCAGATACTTTTTTTTATTTGTCTAGGGAAGGGTGAAGGAAAAAAATCTAAAAGCTGTCTTATGCAACATAATCCATCATGCTCCTTGAAACACCAAAACAAAGATACTAATGATAGGCTGCCAGGTTGAAATTCCAGTGCAAGTCGCAGAGAAGTTAAAGTATCCAAAAAAATAGATGCTTGTTTTTAAAAGGCATAAATGTTATGTGGTATTGACCAAATGATGAGGAAGCAGTATTTTTCAAGGCTGCAGTGTGTACACGCTATCCTAAGAGTAAGCTTCATTACACTCAGTGAGACTTATGAGTAGATGTGCGCAATTCAGAAAGTAGAAAACTGGACTGAATGAAAAGTTACAGTTGCTGGAAACTTTAGAAGTGTGTTCTACACTGTTATACAAAGCTAATGAAAACAGAGAACACTGAGGTATTGCCTAAAGCATCGCAGCACCACCCCAAGCATGTTTACTCAGAAGGAGTGACTCCCACTGACTTCAGTTGGACCCTGTTAAGTGTGTTTAGGGTTGCAGCCTTCTTGGCTGATAATTAGTTGGAGATTTTACAATCCATAGTGTTCCCACAATGGCTGACCATATGCCCATGGAAAGCCAGCAAGCTGGACAGGAGTGCAACAGCACTCTGACCACATGCCATTCCCAGCAACTGGTATTCAAAGATAGCTTTGACTTCCATGAATTTGTCCAATCCCTTTTTAAATCATCCAAGTTGCTGGTTATCGCTGACCTACTGTGGGAGCAAGTTCCATAGTTTAGCTGCAGTGCATGAAGAAGTACTTTCTTTTATATACAGTGGTACCTCGGGTTACATACGCTTCAGGTTACACACTCCGCTAACGCAGAAATAGTGCTTCAGGATGAGAACAGAAATTGTGCTCTGGCGGCAGCAGGAGGCCCCATTAGCTAAAGTGGTGCTTCAGGTTAAGAACAGTTTCAGGCTAAGAACGGACCTACGGAACGAATTAAGTACTTAACCCGAGGTACCACTGTATCCTGAATCTTCCAACGTGGATGTCCACGATTTCTAGCGTTTCGAAAGGGAGAAAAACGTTACTCTACCCACTTTCTTCATAATTTTCTAAACTTCTGTTATGTCACTTTTCCCTCACCTTTTCTCAAACTGAGAAGCCCCAACCCTGCAGCCTTTCCTCATAGGAGAGTTGCGCCATCTTATTATTTTGTTTGCCCTTTTCCAAACTCTTTCCAATTCCACAGTACTGCTTTTTGATGTTGGACAACCAGAACTGTACACAGAACTCCAAATGGGGCCACACCATAGATTGGTATAATGCCATTATGATATTGGCAGTTTTATTGTCAATTCCTTTCCTAATGATCCCTAGCATGGACTTCGTCTTTTTCACAGCTACCACACACTGGGTCAACATCTTCATCGGCTATCCAGTCTGACCTCAAGGTCTCGTTCCTGGTCAGTCATCGCCAGTTCAGACCCCATGAACATGTGACCTTAAGGTTTTTTGCCCCAACATGCATCACTTTACACCTGTTTACATTGAATTCCATTTGCCATCGTACTGCCCATTCACTCAATTTGGAGAGGTCCTTTTGAAGCTCTTTTTACCACCTCCTTTTGTTTTAATGATAAGGGACGTGGGTGGCGCTGTTGGTTAAACCACAGAGCCTAGGACTTGCCGATCAGAAGGTCGGCGGTTCGAATCCCCATGACGGGGTGACCTCCCATTGCTCGGTTCCTGCTCCTGCCAACTTAGCAGTTCAAAAGCACGTCAAAGTGCAAGTAGATAAATAGGTACCGCTCTGGCGGGAAGGTAAACGGCGTTTCCGTGTGCTGCTCTGGTTCGCCAGAAGTGGCTTAGTCATGCTGGCCACATGACCCGGAAGCTGTACTCCGGCTCCCTCGGCCAATAAAGCGAGATGAGTGCCGCCACCCCAGAGTCGGTCACGACTGGACCTAACGGTCAGGGGTCCCTTTACCTTTACCTTTGTTTTAATGACCCCGAACAATTTAGTATCGTCAGCAAATATGGTGACCTCACTACTCACTCCTAACTCTAGATCATTTATGAACAAGTTAAAGTTGCAATGCCAATCCTTGAAGGACTCTCTCTCTATCTCTCCATTTGGAGAACTGTCCATTTGTTCCTACTCTCTGCTTCCTGCTACTTAACCAATAACTGATTCACAAAAGGACTTCTATTATTCCATGATAGCTAAGCTTACTCAGGAGTCTTTGATGTTCCTTGTTGAAAGCTTTTTGAAAGTCGAAGCACACCTTGCCTCATCACATTCCGTGTGCTACTTCATGTAAAAACACAGAAATGTCTTTGTTGCACCATACAGTAAAATGTAGGCCAGAGCCATTGTCCACATGATGTATTTATGTATTTGAAGTCTAAAAGCTATTTCCCAAAGTAGAGTTCACAGTGGCATTCAAAATTCAGATTGTTATGTCAGTGCAGGAAACTATTTTAAGACATCTTAACCCCCTTTTTCTTTGACCTTGACAGAAAGAAGTGTTTTTCCTTCATACTTGCATAGAATGGCTGCATACTTGAAAAGAGAGATTGGTCTAGAGCAGAGCTGATACAAATATGGGAAAGAACTATTTGGATGTAACCCATCAGTTTACATGGTGACTGCAAAGTATCCTACAACCCAGCACAAAGGGAACAGGATACAGAGAGATACAAAAGGTAGGTCTACAAATGTGGTGGGTCTAAACTCTCTAGAATCCTCTTTGAAACTGAAGTTGGGATATTCAAACATCAGACAGCTTTCCGGGTCGTGTGGCCAGAATGACTATACCACTTCTGGTGCAACGGGTCACTGTGACGAGTGCCCAGCGCGCATGAAAGACTGTTTACCTTCCCGCCGCAGCGGTACCTATTTATCTACTTGAACTGGTATGCTTTTGAACTGCTAGGTTGGAAGAAGCTGGGACAGAGCAACAGAAGCTCACCCCGTCACATGGATTCGAACAAAAATTCCCGGGTGCCAGGATAGCACCTGATGTTTCCAACATCTGGAGGTGCATGCCTGGGGATCCTTGGATCTTGACTGTTTTCCCACGATAGCAACACATCCTATAGAATTCTCTCTGTTATATTTTATGTGCACAATCAGAATGAATTTCAGGAGCCAAATAGCTGTATTGAAAAATATGAGTTTCAAGTCGTCTGGCCCCAAAATGGCAACTAAGCATTATGTTTTGGTGAGGTTAACCCTGGTTTAAGGAGCCATTTGGCACCTAGCTGAGTTTCTAACACTGCTTCTGACTGCTGCATGTTGCTTTTCTTGAAATGAAACCAGCATGTCCAGATTCATGACAGCAGGAATAAACCTGTTTGGGGGTGACTCAGAGATGTTTGGAAACAACAGGAAGGCGAGCTAACAGGTTTGAATTTTGTTGGCCCATTGTGAGTAAACACGCAATTAGGAGAGGAAAGTAGCTATGTGGAGGCTTCTTGTTAACTGATAGTTAGCTTTATAAGCAGAACCCCTTATAGTGCTGGTATATTGCCTTTACATGGAAGTTTCCTGTGTCCAGTTATGCATTGGGAACTCCAGAATGCTTACAGCCTGTGCAGTGAGCCATTCATGCAGGGAGGAAAGAGTGTATGACTCAATTTCCTTTGTTCTGTATAAATCCTAACAGGGAAAGGCCAAACTATAGGCTTCCTCAGTCCTTGGTAAACTTGCACGACTACAGCACAAGCGTATTAGTCATGCCCTTGAAATGAATAAAATTGGGTAGGCCAAAGAAGCAAAAGAACCATAATGGTAATAATGAAATTGGAAGATGACATGCTTAGCTCTAGAGTTGTGAGGCTTTCCTGTTACTATTGTCAACCCCTGAGTGTCAGTGTTGAGACCTTATAAGGGCTAAAGGTGATTTGTAGGCAACAGAATGTAAAAAGTGAGATAAGCCCAGTCCTAGCTTGAAACAAGGCCTTGTGTATGTACTGTATATATGCAGAAGCATCTCCAGGTAATTAGGTATCTCCGTAGACCTGGAATAAACAAGACAAATTTATAATTTTTAGGAAGGATTTGGTAATCCTTTAGCACTTCTTCTCCTCTCCCATATAAATTGCATTCTAAATGTGGCAGGGAGAAAAGACATGAAACTTTTTTTTTTTTTTTGGAAGCATGATGGAAATCCATAAAACTGCTATAGACACAAGCCACATGAAATTTGCAGTAGATTTGCTTTAATCATTGTAGTTATTTCATGCTCTCCTTTTCCTGAAATAAGGACAAGTTAATTATTGCTCGTTTCTATAAACAAGAGATTCATGAAGCCTTCTCTCTCTCTCTCTCTCTTTCACACACACACACACACACACACACACACACACGCACGGATAACCTGTACATTTGCACAAAATGTTTGGTGCTTCATTTGTGGGGGTGTGCAACTACAAGAAATCTTGCCTGGTACCAGTTGGGCTATTTAAAGATTTGTGACTCAGCTGAGGTGATAATTTGATTAAAATACTTTAATGTCACTTAGCACCTCTTGCCCAGAAAAGTATCTAAGGTGTAAATGCCTGTTTACATCATGCAGTGTGTTTCAAACTTACGTGAGAAACCAGATGGAATCCTTCAAAGAATGAGAGCCATCTTATAGCCCAACCCTACGTAGGTCTACTCAAAGTAAGCCCTATTTTGTTCAGTGAGGATTACTTACAAGTAAACGTGCTTTCAGCCCAACCCTACAAATGTCTATTTAGAATATGGCCTACTGTGCATGGTGGGGTTTACTCACAGGTAAATGAGAATACAGTGGTACCTCTGGTTGCGAACAGGATCCATCCCGGAGGCCTGTTCGCAACATGAAAAGAACACAACCCACAGTGGCACGTTTCACTGCTTCTGCGCATGTGCGTGACGTCATTTTGTGCTTCTGCGCATGCGCGAGCAGTGAAACCTGGAAGCAACCCTTTCCAGTACTTCCGGGTCGCCGCGGGACGTAACCTGAAAGAACGTAACATGAAGCAGACGTAACATGAGGTATGACTGTAGGATTGCATTCTTAGGCTTCAATCCTATCCTTCCTTACCTGGGAATAAGCTCTATTGAGCACATTTATCTTCTGAGTTTATTCAACATGTAAGGTGGGCTAGTCCACCTCCAAAATCTCTTTCCTATTGACCTCCACAAGTTGGGGGCAACTTTGCAAATGAGGAAAAGATAAGAAGAGTCTTGCTCCATCTGGTCCAGCATCCCATTCTCACAATGGCTGACTTGATGCCTATGGGAAACCCACAAGCAGGACCTGAGTGCAACAGCCCCTTCCCTTCCTCTAATTCCCAGCACATGGCATTCAGAGGCACGCTGCCTCTTTACAGTCAAGGTAGAACATAGTCATTGTGGCTAGTAGTCTTATTTTCCATGAATTTGCTTTATCCTTCTATGGATCCACCCAAGTTGGTGGCCATCAGTACATCTTGTGGTAGCAAATTCCATAGTTTAACTATGTGATTTATGAAGAAGTGCTTCCTTTTATCTGCCCTGAATCTATCAACGTTCATCTCTATCCACATGCATAATCACACCAAAGAAGAGGCAAGTGACACATTCTAGTCAGGCAAAAACACTTGGGGTCAAGTGAGGGGGAGAGTCCAAAAGGCCAGACAGAGAGGTCTAGAGGGCCATATTTGCCTCCACCCTGCACACCTGAGGTTCCTCATTCCTGTACTAAACACAGAAGATTCTGATGCAAACCAGAAAACTAGTGCCTCTCATTTTGAAAGGCCAAGTGCTAAGTAGCCCTAGGATCAAGAACAGTGTAGACCCTCATTCTGTGGCTGATTAGATATTGTGAGTTTGGAGTTAGCATGATCTCATGCATCACATGAAACCTTTTGAGAAATGGCAGCTAAATCATTATGGTTTTTCAGTACACCAGGGTTTCTGAAGATGGTGCTGTGTTTAGAATATTTTGCCTCGTAGTTAAAACTCAGCCTTCTGGGGTTTAGAAAACGAGGTGGTCTGCTAGTCCACATGATGTTAGCTACAAGCAAATATATGGCTATATCCAACACTTATTCTGGAGCTATTCAGAAATTATGTTGGTTCACTGTTTATGTATTCATCAGTCTGTTTGAGGGCAGAGCTCTCAATTTGTAATGGGTTTTGCATAATAAAGACTGTACAATGCACCCACTGTACAGTATTTGCTGAACAAGGCATCGTCTTGCCAATCTCTGTGCATGTGTATCCTCTGCTGACGGTGTGTTTCTGAACTGTCTCTTTCAACAAATCTGTGAGGAGCCAACCCAGCTGCCTGGTGTTTCCCTCGCTGCTGACTGCATGCCCAGGCACTTGATGTGAGAGGACTCCTTTTCACAAGAAAAGGAATTCTTGAGGCTCCAGCCTTTATGCATAGTTCCATTTAAAAGCAGAGGGTTTGGCATCCTCAGTATGTTTCATCTAACAATAAATGTTTCCCGGCAATGTTGCTGCTAAAAGCAATATATTTGGGTGTGGATCACTTCATGCCTTTGTTTTCTTGTTTACAATAACAAAATTACTGAGTTTTAGGAACACCCAGTGTTGTGTTGTCCCCCACCCCACAAATACTTCATGAAGTTGAAATATTGGCACAATTTTGTTTTATTTATTTATTGAATTTACCATATATACCGCACTATACTTGCAAGTATACCATTCATCTGTTGCCCCACATGGCTGTTTTTACAAAGCAGTTATCTGTTAATGCTGTGATGTCCTTCAGCAACAAATACCCCTGAACTTATAGAAAAATAATATATGGGATACAGCAATTTCTGAGCGTCTCACCTGACACAGAAGGGCAATTAAAGGCATAATTAATAGAGACAGCTTCCAAGAAACATGGACCCCTTTCTTTAACGATGATAATGTCAAAAATCAAAACCTTCTTATACCAACTGCTCAGTTTTCTCAGTGGATGGGTTACATTAAGTAATATGTTTGATGTTGAGCATGTAAGTGTATATCTAGAGACAATGGATAAAACAAAAACCAGCAGATGTGCTGCTGGATAAGTGTTTAATGGTTCTTGTATTTGTTAAAAACAACAACCAAAAATTGTTTTTGAAATATGCAGGTTGGCACATAAAAAGGAAAAGTCTTATTATTAAGGAAATGGAGAAGAAAAGTAAACCCAGATCAAAACTGTACAAAAGCACAGTATGTTAAAAATCGCAGGGTTTTAAAATACTGCAGTGGAGGGAAAACACAACAAATAACAACTGTAATCTTCACTAATCAATTTATATAGCAGGAATAGCCAATGTGCTGCCCCCCCCCGATGTTTTAGACTACCACCAGCCCCAGTCAGCATGGCCAATGTACTGGCTTTTCTACCAGGGATGGAGAACCTGTAGCCCCTCCAGGAACTGTTGGATTCCAACTCCCATCAGCCCCAGCCATCATGGTCAGCAGTGATGGGATTGTGGGGGCCATCCCTGATGTATCCACAAAAAGTAATGGTAGACGTGTTTGCCATTAAAAGCATCTTCAGATGCAGTGTGGGGGGTGGCAGATGTTCCTGTGAGGTGCTGTGCAGATTTCAGGTTGCCTCTTGTGAAAGAGAAATGCATTGTGGCCATTTTAGTTGGTCTACTAAGGGTATTGCGCTAATACGGATTTTGATTATTCACCATTCTTCTTTGTGAAGAGCTGGCCTATTTTACCCATTTCTTTTGAAGTTTTATTCAATGCATCAGCAAAATCCTTTGTGCTACCTATGTAGATGTTCCCCCAAACTGGGAAAATTTTAACTGTGACATTCAGCCTCCAGAGTACCAAATCTCATTCTCTTTCTTGCTTGTCCGGCAATAGCACCAGCATCACTGTTGAGAGGGGTCTCAGGAGGCTCCCTGTCAAGTGTAACTTTGCTGTTTCATCACCGAGAAGGACAGGGCAGGGAGGAGCCACAGTGAGGGATGGAGTGTGGCTGTTCCTCACGCTTAGGACAGCCTGGTTTCTGCTTCAGTCTGTCAAATCAGTGAGCACTTCACTAGTTCAGCATAGTAGCCCCAGCAGATGTGGGTGGCGCTGTGGTCTAAACCACTGAGCCTCTTGGGCTTGCTGATCGGAAGGTTGGTGGTTCGAATTCCCGCAATGGAGTAAGCACCCATTTCTCTGTCCCAACTCCTGCCAACCTAGCAGTTCGAAAGCATGCCAGTGCAAGTAGATAAATAGGTACCACTGTGGTGGGAAGGTAAACAGTGTTTCCGTGCACTCCGGCTTTCATCACGGTGTTCTGTTGTGCCAGAAGTGGTTTAGCCATGCTGGCGACACAACCTGGAAAGCTATCTGTGGACAAACGCCGGCTCCCTTAGCCTGAAAGCAAGATGAGCGCCGCAACCCCATAGTTGCCTTTGACTGGATTTAACTGTCCAGGGGTCCTTTACCTTTTTACCTTTTTAGTAACCCCAGCAGTAATTATGACAGCTGATACTTCATTTCATTTACTGGTCGGACTTGGGATTCAGGAAA
Organism: Podarcis raffonei; assembly: GCF_027172205.1. NCBI lineage: Eukaryota > Metazoa > Chordata > Lepidosauria > Squamata > Lacertidae > Podarcis > Podarcis raffonei. The sequence continues at coordinate 29,547,807 of NC_070612.1, forward strand.
CAAAGTTTTGTGTAAAGTTAATGAATCATATTTAATTGGTGATGGTTTGAGATGATCGTAAGGAACTGTAGAAGCATCCCATTAGAGCTGCAGTCTTGTCAGTGTTTGTCTCATATGTGAAAAGTATAGAATTGTGTTTAATTCCCTGCCTGTATCTTCTTTCTTTTCACAGGATGAAGAGACATAAATGCTCCTCTAATTATCCAACAAGACGGCATCTCTTGATCTTGTTTTTAACAGCGTGGCTGCTCTTGCTGCTGAAACTTCTCAGAGTTGAGTTGTTCCTTCACAAAAATATTTATTTTGTAGAACCTTTTTTAAGCACCTCATCATTTGTGAAAAACAAATACACATTTCCCCAAAAAGACACCCAGTATGAGATTAACTGTTCCTCCATATACAATCAGGATCCTGTGGAGATTGGGAAAACTTTAGAGATAAGGAGACAATCCATTATCGATTTAGATGATGAAGATGTTGTAACAATGACTAGTAACTGTCAGCTGTACCGTGCAATTAGAGGATATCACCTAAAGCCCGTCTCTCTGGAAGAGGAAAAATTCCCATTAGCTTATTCTCTGGTTGTTCATAAAGATGCAATAATGGTTGAGAGGCTCATCCATACAATATACAGCAGTCAAAATGTTTACTGTATCCATTATGACAAAAAGTCCTCTAGCACTTTTAAGAATGCTTTGGATAATCTGGCCAAATGTTTCCCCAATATTTTCATTGCGTCCAGATTGGAGGTGGTGGAATATGCCCATATTTCAAGGCTCCAGGCAGATTTGAATTGCTTATCTGATTTGCTTAAGTCCTCCATCCCATGGAAGTATGTAATCAATTTATGTGGCCAAGATTTCCCTCTGAGATCAAACTTTGAGCTGGTGTCTGAATTTAAGAAGTTAAATGAAGGAAACATGCTGGAGACAACCAAACCCAGTAGCAGTAAAAAGGAACGATTTACCTATCACTATGAACTTCAGAAAATGCCTTATGACATGAAGATGCCTGTGAAAACCAATATCTCTAAGGACCCGCCACCCCACAATATTGAAGTTTTTGTAGGCAGTGCCTATTTTGTATTATGTCGAGCTTTTGTACAGCATGTCCTAGAAAGTTCCATTGCTCAAGATTTTTTTGAATGGTCAAAGGACACTTATTCGCCTGATGAACATTTCTGGGCAACCCTTGTTCGTGTTCCTGGAGCACCTGGAGGGATTTCAAGGACAGCTCAGGATATCTCAGATCTTCAGAGCAAAACTCGTTTAGTAAAATGGAATTACCTTGAAGACCATTTCTACCCTCCCTGTACTGGTACACATCTCCGTAGTGTGTGCATCTATGCAGCTGCAGAATTGAGGTGGCTTATAAACTATGGGCACTGGTTTGCTAACAAATTCGACTCAAAAGTGGACCCGGTTTTAATAAAATGTTTGGCAGAAATGCTTGCAGACCAGCAGAAAGAATGGGTTGAGTTGTCTTCTGAAAAACTTTTTATGCACAGGACATTTACAGATTTCTCATAGCAATACAGCATACCTATGGTTGGACTTCTGCTATTTTTTAAAATGTGGAATTGCTGGATCGAGCCATATCACTCCTTGGAATACCTCCTGAAAGCATCTCTCTGATCTGTCTCAGTGGAATTCTAGTACACTGCTAATACGTGCAATTAAATGCAAGGCTTGTTTAGATCCTTGGAGTAGAGGTAGGATTGTGGGAAGTGAGAGGCACTCTACAGCAATTCAAAAGACCATGAAGGGCCCTGGCTTAATCCGGTGGTTCTCAATACTTTTGAACTCGGCACCCCTTTACAAATTTACTCTGCTTTCTGCCACAGGGAAACCCAAACCGTTGACCAACACAAGATGGTTCTTGCATGTTGTCATATGTGTGCATGTTGCATACAAGGATCTATAGACAAGGAGTACCAATCCAAATCCAGCATTAGAAGAAAAAAGAAGAGGACAACTCTGACCATGCCTACTCCAGACTATGCGCAGGGATGCATAGGTGAAACAAAGCAACCACTATTTCCAAATCAGGTTAGGATGGTGATGTACAGTAGAACAGTCACATCCACAAATTGAATGAAGCTCAGTCCCCTGCTAGGGCCATTCAACCCACCCAGGTCTTTGCTATTGCCTGTAGGAATAAGCGCCACATCTTTCTCTTAAATTCACCCCCTCCAGGAGGAGCCCACCTCATAGGTTGAAAAATGCTGGCTCAACCCATATAAGGCACTGTGTCAGATTCTGCTCATGATTATGCCTATACTGAGCCTTCATTATCTTTTACTTTGTGTGGTCATTTGACTATTCCTATGCAAAGTGATTGTAAAATGTTACCAAATCAATTGCCTCTTTGTTAAACTTCTGTGCCATGCCTTTGATTGATAATGTTATTATTTAAGCTGTTATGTCCTTCGAAGCCGGCTGAGTAGCTTTGGAATAGTGTTTCCTGGTGCTCGTGCTCCTTGTGAGCATGCTATCTACAAGGTGGTCAAAAAAGATGCACACCACAGTACAGTGGTACCTCTGGTTATGAACTTAATTCGTTCTGGAGGTCTGTTCTTAACCTGAGGTACCACTTTAGCTAATGGAGCCTCCCACTGCCGCCACACAATTTCTGTTCTCACCCTGGGGCAAAGTACTTAACCCGAGGTACTACTTCCGGGTTAGCGGAGTCTGTAACCTGAAGTGTTTGTAACCCGAGGTGTTTGTAACCTGCATTACCACTGTATAGTACAGTAAAATGTTTAAATCGTAGTCTAGCAGTGAGGTTCTTGTGGTGAGCATCTCTTTGAGCCAACTTGTATATATATAATTCAGCATGCATCTTCCCTGTGCAATAATAATTCTTGCCCAGAACTTGTACACGTGTTTTATTTCACGACATGATATACTTGTAACTGTTCATGTATGGGGGATACAGGTATCTCTCTTCTAGCTTCTGCCACCATTGCTGGAAATCCAGCATGCAAGCTGCAGTTTGACTTTTAAATGTACCGTATTTTTCGCTCTATAAGACGCACCAGACCACAAGACGCACCTAGTTTTTGGAGGAGGAAAACAAGGAAAAAAAATATTCTGAATCTCAGAAGCCAGAACAGCAAGAGGGATCGCTGCACAGTGAAAGCAGCAATCCCTCTTGCTGTTCTGGCTTCTGGGATAGCTGCGCAGCCTGCATTCGCTCCATAAGATGCACACACATTTCCCTTTACTTTTTAGGAGGGAAAAAGTGAGTCTTATAGAGCAAAAAATATGGTAATTCCCTTACTAGCGCTGTTACTGTTACTGAGATTCGATGCGTGAGATACGGTACCACTGTCATGGGCATCTGTTAAGACGGTGCATGGGAGCATCGCTGATGACAAGATTCACTTCTTAGCCAAGCCTGTGAAAATCTTGTTAGGAGTTCTTAGGGTTTATTTTATTTTTGCGTACTGTTTTTATACAGAGTGCTTATATAGTCAAAAGTTGCAAACAGGAGCAAGGATTCCTTCTCCCCTGCTTTATCTTTGTTTCTTTGAAAGATATACGCTCCCCTCTCAATTTTACCTGTCTCATCAAAGTATCCTCCCTCCATCAAAGTTACTTCTTTCTCCATTGTGTTCATTTAGGTTTCTTGGATAAACTTAATAGCCTTGTACTATGTTTCCTGTAATGTAGGTGCAGGATCTGGTCTAGAAAAAGCATAGCAATAAGGATGAAGCTACTCTCATTTTTAACAGCAATAATAATTTATCTATAACAGGCATAGGCAAACTCGGCCCTCGAGATGCTTTGAGACTACAATTCCCATCATCCCTGATCACTGGTCCTGTTAGCTAGGGATGATGGGAGCTGTAGTCCCAAAACATCTGGAGAGCTGAGTTTGCCTATGCCTGATCTAGATTCTCCTACAAAAAACCCTCTTGTTTTTCTTTAAAACTTACTTGTAAAGAACATATAAATGAATGTTCACATAAATGTTTTGAAACCCCCACCCAATATGGATAGTGACAAAAATAAAAAAATATGCATAAGACAATCAGGAAATGAAATCTACAGCACAGGGAATAAAATAAGTTGTCATACAAGTAAATTATACCATTTATGGATCAATGGTAAATAAGGCATGGTCTGGTGGACACTTCGAAAATAAGGCCTCCAAGAACCAGTGTATGTTACAGAACAATGTGTACAATCTGAATTCCCTCAACATTTTAAAAAGTGTGCTTGAGAGATAGATAGCTTGCCTGAGAGCAATAATAAATCAGATGGACCCCTAGCTGGAACTGGGGTTTTCCCTTTAAGGTGAAACCTTTCTGTGTATTTTCTTTATCATAATTTTATTTTGGAGTGATTATTAGGGTTTAAAAGCCAAATTAATACAGTTTTCATCTGCTTGTGCCATAATTTTGTGTAGCAGTTACTCGATGAGTAATGGTTCATTCTGTCCACTCTTCTTCCAACCCTCCAGGTAGAATATGGTAGCTATTAAAGTACAGTCAATGATGATATTGTTACTGAGATTGAGACAGATCCAGAGCTGTACTGCAACAGACTGGGGTGTTTGTAAACCTTGGAAGGTATGGAAACCAAACCACCAGGAGCTGGAACATATTCCTTATGAAGAAGAAAAGCGACTATAGAGGTACATGAAAAAGATTTGCAAAATTATGTGTGGTGTGGAGAAACTGTGAGAGTTTTCTCCTATACTAGATTTTGAACCCGGTTGAAACCGATTGGCAGGAGAATCAGGATAGACAAAGGAAATTAGGTTTTTGACATGGCACCTAATTAATTTATGGAACTTGCTGCCACAATATGATGTCATGGTCAGTAGTTTAGTTGCCTTTGAAAGGGGATTAGACAGATAAATGAACATAAGTCTATCAGTGTCTATAAAGATCCATGATGGCTATGTGCACTTTTTAAGAGGAAATAAAGTATGCCAATGAATACCAGGTGCTTCAAGCAAAATCAGGAGAGGACAGTTTCTTGCTTGACACCTAAGCCTAGTCATTGTAGAAAATGAGGTGCTGGAATAGATGACTTGGGCTAATTCAGCAGGGATCTTGCAGAGTACAACTATGTATAGTGTTACTTACTGGATAACACAAGAGAGAGAGAGAGTACCTTCACAGGAGCGACTTCTGCTACAGTGTCTTAGGTATGCTTCATATGGATAATAAGCCGGGTGGAGAAATACATGCCACGCCAGCAATTTATTCAAACGGTTTGCCACTGCACACAATGAGCTCACTGTACGAAGCTTTCAGTTTTCAAGAAGCCTCCTGTTACACACTGCTCTTTGCAGGGCCACTCTTGCCCTCCTTCTGTGGCACTGATAGGTTAGAATCTGAGAAACATTTCTGTGTGCGCGTTTTTCATGATAAATTGAAGAGGAGGAGGTTAGGTGTACCTTCTCCATGCACCAAATCTCAGCCATTCACATGGCATGAGTTGAACCCAGCTGCCAAGTGACTTGCTGGGGTTGTATTTGGGGAAAGGGGGCACTTTTAATCCTCCCCCCTTTTAATTTCTCTTGAAGACGAATAACCTTTTGCACTCAGAGCAGTTGCCTGCGTCTGAGGCACATCCCTTGCACCATTAAGCCTACTTGGAGGGAAAAGGCAGCAAGCAGCCTCCAAGTAATGGTGCCTACCCTTTGCACAAACAGATCAAGAGGAAATGGAGAGCAGCAGAAAAGGTCATTTCCTCTCTTTCAGAGGGAAAAATGGGTAAGGGTGGTTTTAGTCGTGCACTCTACAAAACAGGTAAAGTACCATGTTTATTGGATTATTTAAATAAAACAAATCATTGACTTCATAAAAAAGTATTCCTTTGTCTCCTCTGTGTCCCTTCCTGAACTCCAGAACTAACAAAATAAACGCAGAGGGTTGCCCACAAAAGGCATATTATTTTGTACACATGGAGCTAGATGTCCGCTGTGTGGCTCATGCAGCAAATGCACTGCAGGTGTATTTGCACCTATAAGCCATTGCCTCTATAGAGTGGTCCGTCTTACCTTTGTGAAGCCTTCTGCTCAAATAATCCTGCTAGGCTAAGTGGAAATTGTATGCACCCCTCAAAACTTATTCCATAGCCCCTCTTCTATTTTCATGCTTTGTTTTCTGAGAGTCCCCTAAAGAATTTAGTGCAGCAGGTGCATAGACATAACACAACTTTTACTTTAACTCAAACTTTGGATAAATCAACCAGTATAGTTTTCAGGAATTGCTCAGGAGATGGTGAAAGCTATTCATTGCGCAGATGACGACAATCAGGGCTATTCTGCAGGAATTGTGACAAATGGTGGCAACTTTGAAAATAACACACCTAGTTCTTTCTAAGGAGTGTTTTTGTATGTGAGGTGAAGATAAAATGTCAAGCTTCTGAGAATTTTTATGGTGAGAACATCTTGCTGTTGTGCAGCATTTGGTGAACGTTGGCCTTGTTCAGGATTTTACCTGGATATTATTGTGGGAAATAATTGTAAATGCCAAAATAAATCTGATGTGAATGTGATGTTGCCTACAAATGTGAGTTGATTTCTCCTCTTGGCTCTTTATACAGGCATAGATAATGGGAGCCCCCACAAACTCAGTGTTTTGTGCTTTCCCAGAATCTACTACTTAACACTCAAATACTCACCCATAAGGTTCCTATCACACTGGAAATCTCAAAGGCCTATAAATAATGCTAATTCTAAGCTTTTTTGTTTCACTTTTAAATGCACAAGTGAAAAACACAACTAATGGGTAGATAGCACTCCATTCACCCCTTGCTCTCCCTTGCATTTTTCTGTTAGTTGCCTCTGAGAGCTAACTCAGAGGGGGTAACTCACAGTGGGGTCCATTGGCCGCCACCTCTATTAATTCATTCAGTTGGGGAAATTCCTGGATTGAGCTGGCTTGCAGCCACATTGGTGGCCAGTCCTTCTATAAGCCAGCCATTCATTACAGGATAATGCCGTTAAACAGATCTGCACAGTTTGAATACTGTGTACAGCTCTGGTCACCTTGCCTCAAAAAGGGCATTGTGAGGTTGTGAAAAGGTTCAGAAAAGGGCAACCGAAAAGGTCAAGGAGATGGAGCCAGTCCCGTAAAAAGGAAGGTTGCAAACATTTGGGTTTTTTTAGTTTAAACAGAAAAGGTGATTAAGAAGTAACTTGAAAGAAGTATATAAAGCAATGCATAGATAGAGAAAAGGTTTTATCTCTTATGGTGCTAGAGCTTGTGAACATCCAATGAAGATGAAAGATTCAGGACAGATGAAAGCACAGTGGTACCTTGGGTTACAGACGCTTCAGGTTACAGACGCTTCAGGTTACAGACTCCGCTAACCCAGAAATAGTACCTCGGTTTAAGAACTTTGCTTCAGGATGAGAACAGAAATCGCACGGCAGTGGCAGCGGGAGGCCCCATTAGCTAAAGTGGTGCTTCAGGTTAAGAACAGTTTCAGGTTAAGAACGGACCTCCGGAATGAATTAAGTTCTTAACCCGAGGTACCACTGTACTTATTCACACAGTGCCTAGTTAAACTATGGAACTCACCAACTTTAAATGATTCAACAAATTCATGGAGGTAAAGGCTATCAGTGGCTGCTGAGCAGGGTGGTTATCTTCTGCCTTCGCGGCTGGAAGCACTATGCTTCTGAATACCAGTTGCTGGAAACCACAGGAGAGGAGAGAGCTGTTGTCCTCAGGTCCTTCTTGCCAGCTTCCCACAGGTACCTGGTTGACCACTGTTGACCAACAGGATACTTGACTAGATGGGCCATTGGCCTGATCCAGCAGGCTCTCCTTACGTTCTTACGATATCACAATTGAAACCACGGTCAACTTTTGGCTAACGTGGAACTTCCCCTTTTTTAGAAATGAATCCAGAAGCTTGAATAACAGATGTATGGAACACCCCTTCATTTACTTTGCCCACTGGCTGCTGCCATCCTCTGAATACAACCCAACTGAGTGTCACAAAAGTTAATGTCAAATTCTCATTAACACCATCAGTTTCAACATTTAGTACTTAAAAGCTTCAGTCCAAATGGAAAACAAATTGGGATATTCATACTTCCTTTCCATGAAGTGAAAGAAAGCTTTTGGCAACCAAAGTATCACTTATGACAGAAAAAAGGATTTCATATATTTTATAATGGAACTAAAATATGCCTAGCATGGTGAGGGAGAAGAAAATGGAATTTTAGTATTTACTTTGCTTTGGGAATGAAAGAGTTTTTAAACAGATAGTAAAAGAGAACTACACAAATATTAGCACTGAAAATATTAGGATTGAATTGTCACCTTGGTTTAAGAAAATCTATTGAAGACTACTGTATTAGAGTGTTTTATTTGAATAAGAAAATTGGTCTGATGAGATGAAAGGCATTTCTTGTGCATTAATGGTGTAACTTTGCTTTTTAATCCCATGATGACATTAATATTGATGCTTTGGAACGTCTTTAAGAGCATAAATGAAATGGCTAAGACTTTAGTAAGGCAAACCTGACAATCTAACCCTCTTCTTTCTTATGTGGTATTTAAGGTTTTGTGGCTTGGGAAGACCTTTGAAAACACAGTTGCCACTGAAGGTTCAGAAACAAGACAGTTTATTGTTAGGAAAGGAAGTGCTCAGTTAAATCATTGTTCTTTTGTGCCACAGACTAATATGCTCCTAACCTTCCAACATCCTCTTCCTGACTTTCACTTCAGACTTCCCAGATTCAAAACAATGCCCCTGAAAATAGCAACTTCCACCACTATTTCAAACTGTATAATATAGAGTAAGACAGGCTTCTTAAACTATGTTTCATGGAGCTGATAACTCCTAATTTTCATAACTGGATTTTGCTCCTGTGCAAAGCTAACTTGTAAAGATTTGGAGTTAATTCTTTCATGTTGAGAGATGAAGGCTTGGCTCAAACTTTCAAAATCTGAGTTCAATACAAAGGAGTAGGGAGTGGGAAGTCTAATTTCCATTAGTTCTTTCCTTCAATGACAGCCTCTATACCAGGGATCACCAATCTAAGGCCCATGGGCCAGAAGCAGCCCACGGAGGTTGTTTGACCGGTCCACGAGCCGCCCCCGTACCAAGGTGCCCGATTGTGTGCTGTGCTAAACCGGCGCAGCGCGGCGCAGGGACTCGCTTACGTGGTACCGGAAATCACATCTGCGCAGATGCAGACACTCCAAAAATCACAATTGGCACACAATCCAGCCCACAGAGGAATCTCTGCGGGACCGATCCAGCCCAGGCAAGATAAACTTGCTGCAAGATAAACCCAGGCAAGATAAACCCTGCTCTACACCATTCCTGAAGGTTCCCCATCCCTCAGAAACTGTTTTGTTTTTTGGTGGAGCGATGCTGCAGTGCTGTGGAAAGAAGGGGATGAATGAGCTCTATTCTGGGAGAGGAACCATACTTGTGATGGCTAGAATTCAATCCCGTTATGGATAATATTGTTGCAGGTACATACCGTATTTTTCGCTCCATAAGACGCACCAGACCATAAGGCGCACCTAGTTTTTGGAGGAGGAAAACAAGAAAAAAAAATCTGAATCGCTGAAGCCAGGGATCTGGCTTCTGGGATAGCCGCACCAAGCCTCTTCAGGGCAGCGGGATGAAGGCTCCCTCTGCCCGGAAGGGGCTAAGGCAGAAGCCAGGACAGCAAGCAGGATCGCTGCACAGCGATCCCTCTTGCTGTCCTGGCTTATGGGATAGCCGCGTGCAGCCTCTCCCGGGCTGCGGGGTGAAGGCTCCCCCTGCCCGAAGAGGCTGCGTGTGGCTAAGGCAGAAGCCAGGAGAGGGCTTTGCTGAAGGGGCACTGTGCAGAGAGTGAGAGCTGCGCAGCGCCGCTTCAGTCAAGCAGGAGGAGAAACAGAAGGAGCCCCTTCTGTTCCTCCTCCCGCTTCGCAGGAGGGGCGCTGTGCAGAGAGGGAGAGCTGCGCAACACCCCTTCAGTGAAGCGGGAGGAGGAACAGAAGGGGCTCCGTTCCTCCTCCCACTTCGCTGAAGGGGCGCTGCGCAGCGCTCCCTCTCTATTCGCAGTGCCATTCGCTCCATAAGACACACTAACATTTTCCCTTACTTTTTAGGAGGAAAAAAGTGTGTCTTATGCAGCGAAAAATACAGTAAATTCCAAGCACTTAGAGATTAGAGGTTCCTCTGGCGCTGGTTTCCTTGGAGTGATGGTCCCTAGAGACCCTGGTCCATTTATGATATATGGTTTTATTTACACATACAGTATATACAAAATTTGATAACTAACATGTAGGAACAGCGTTTGACAGTGCCATTTAATATTTGACAGTTGACACAGTTAAGCAGCAGCATCACAGAAACAAGTGGATTCAGAATCCTGCTTGTCATCAGTCAGACATGTTTTGTGAATTAATTAAAACGTATAGATACTTAAAGTGTCCAAGAATTCCTTCACTTTCTCTGAAGTCAAAAGCCAAACCATACATCTATATCAACCCTACTTGTTTCCCTCCTTTCCCCTCTCTCTCTTTATAGAGCTTCATAGTTAAGCATTTAAATTGCTGTTCATTATATCATTTTAATAAACGCTATCTTTTTTGGAAAAAGCTCTGATTTGTCTCCATTGCTCCCCCATACACTTTTTGTGAGGGCACTTCTCTACCCAGGCAAAATGATTTGAATGTTACTCATGCTTAGCTCCTCTGTGTTTTGACCATCTATGCAGTAGCAGTCAAAGATATTCATCAGTATCTGACAGCATCTAACAGCAGAAATGCAGTAGCAATCAGTATTTGACAACTCAGTATGCTAGAATGTGGTACGCTCCATATGTCATTCATTGATTACTGAGCTGGATTTTGAAGTATGACATGAAATTTCAGTTTCAACATTTCAATTCTGAGATGAAGATTTGACATTTAAAAAAAACCAAAACCCAAGCATGTTCCATGTATTTTGTAAAATTTTGTGACACTCAAACACTGGCTATGTGCATCCCATTCTACATTCTTGATCTATCTGCTTGCCTTTAGTTTCATAATCTTCTCTATTTCCCAGTCTAAGCTTCTTTCTCTTCTGAACAGATTTCCCAGCTGTAACCTTGGCTTGGCTAACCTCTGGCTTTGGTCCACTGCCCCTTTCATTAACGGCTTCTGTCCATTCACTCCCACCAAAATACTTACTATGTGACATACCTAGGGTCCTACTCACTGCAGCAGGTAAGAGAGGATAGGGGGAGAAATTGTGGCTGCTGGGTTTCCTGCTTTTGGGGAGGGTTTAAAGGTCCAGCAATGCTTTCTGATCAGCAGCCTGACCCTTTGACCCTTTTGTTGCCTTTGCATCCTTTTTTCCTGAGCCAATAGTGCTGACTGACCACCACTCCCTCCAATTACTTTCCACCTTCTGTGACTGTGGAGCTTCTCTGACTCAGAGTTCCTAGCCCAACATAACAGGAAACCCTTGAAACAGTTTTGTTAGAGATGACACAAAACAAGCAAAGTTTCGCCAAGTCCCTGAGCTCATGACAGCTTGAAGTGCTGGGATGTTCGTGGCAGAGTTCTATTGTTTGGCCTTGTGCTAATTAAATAAAAAAAAATTAAAAGATTAAAAGATTCTTAGTGTGAGTTCACACAAACATGCTTGTCACTCAGTGACTGAAATTCTTAGTGCTACTGCTGCACCTAGGGAACCTGGCATCACATATATTAATAACTTTCTATGAATAATCTCTCACTTCCATGGTTTTTAATAGCAACATTTCACACATTCAGCTGTGTGAATCACTGGGTGTTGGGCAATCAGGTGATGAAATCTTGAGCGGTGTATACAAAAGTCGGCAAAGGAAGCTCTCACCACTAAATATTGTATAAAAAAACAAAAACAAAATGAAGATCTCTCAGCAGCTCGTATGTTTTGCGTGTCCCTGCGTCTCCCACACAGGATCTATAGCTTTCCATGAATAAACACTTGATTCCTGCATTGCAGGACTTTGGATTAGATTACCCTTGGGGTCCCTTCCAACTCTACCATTCTGTGATTCTCTGATTCTGTGACTTGATTCATTCTTTTTAATGCACACTTCCTCAAGTGACACACACTTTGTACATAATGGAACAGCTAATGGGATGTTTATTTTGGGAAGCAAAAAGTTTGTCTTGCTTCAATAATGTATGTGAATGAATTATCTTTGGACATCAGCCTTGGGAAAGCCAGCCTGTCACATCGCCATGTCACTATGAGGTTCTTTCTGTGCTCTTTAATAACACCCACCCCATATTTTCCTCTTGTTCTTAGTGCATCCAAAGTGGTGTTATTCATTCCATTTTGGACTCTACAACTGCAGTGCTTCATGTGGACATTGTTTTCCCTTTTGTGAATGGCCCTACTGCAAGATCTTCTCGTCCTGATTTGACATGACAACACTAATTCACTCTCAACAGCACCTTTTATGATTTATCCAAGATTATTCTCAAGCAAGACTTTAGGAGATCCCACAGCTGCTTGTCTTGTTTGAGAGGGAATTGACCCTTGTTTCCCAAAGATGAACTAGACCAGGCAAAAACCTGTTTTATGCTTTAGTAAGGTCTGAATGAGGCCACCCCCAAGACACTAAGCAGGTGTGGTCAGTACCTGAATGGCCGCCTGCCTGGGAGGGAACTGCATGCATGTTCCTTAGGGTTCAATAACAGAATAAAGGAGGAATACAAATATAAGGCAGCTGCTCATTATATTGTTATGAGTTTGTGGGTTGTGGGCAGAAACCCCACAATTCCTGGAACCAGTAAAGGGTTAAAATTATAAGGTTGCAGTAAGGTTCTTAAGATTCCACAAGCCATTCCCCCTATTTTTTGCATTTGTTGTAACAAGCAGGGCTATGTTACATGTTATATGTGAAAACTCTCAATTAGGTAAATATTTGATTTCTTTTTTTATTTTTATGTTGAAAGGACTTGCAACCAATTAATCATCCTTGGCTATGTTTGATATGGGAACCAAGGGAAAACCAATACCTTCTGAAATTAGGTAAACAAATATACAATGAATATATTAGGCTGCATACACATTGTTGTATTTTTACTCTGGCTCACTGGAATTTGAATCATTGTGTGCACAACTTTACACACAATGCAGAGATATCCTGCTGTTTCATAAGAAATACTGCTGATCTGTGTATTTTGCCTCGAACCAGCTTCAGTCTGAAAGGAAAACCTAAACCACATTCACCCTGCAGTTAATCTGAGGTGTGTACATTCTGAGACATTCATTGTGCATACGCAGATGACTGCATCATGAACAGGAGTTCTGTACATTGTGAGGGGTGGAGAAACAAGCAGGTAATCTGCAGACATATCTGGCCCCTCCCTGGTGTGTACAACAGTGTGTATAGAGGATTGCAGCCTTTGACCTCTCTCCCTGCCACCTTTGGGCCCTGTTTGTGTTAAAAGAAGGAAGTGTCGCACTCAGTGGTGCAGCAGAAGGAGAACAAGGGGGAGAATTTCCCCTGGCCTTCATGCCCTCCCATGTCTGTTTAGCCCCTCAAGGCCTTTACACTGCTGGTGTTGCATAAAATGCTTGCAAATATGGAGAGAGAGAGAAGGTTAGAGGATCACTGCTTTCAAAGCGCCTGATAGGCTGAAATTAGAGAAGGCACAACAGATACATTTATTTGGAGAACGTATAATAAACATCCATTAGGCTTCTGCTTTTAATGTGTATGAAAATCCGGCAAAAGCTTATTAAAATGTTGCCTGAGGCATTTTCAGGGCACCTTCAGTCTGGAAGGATTATTACGCACTGCTAAACTAGGGTAATAATTTCTCTCGGATTGTCAGGCCATGTAGGAGAAACATAAGCTGTGCACAGAAGGGTTGTAAATGTCAAGGCTGGCCTGGAATTGCCCTTTCAAACCAAAGGCAACTCACAAGTTACATGATGCATGAAACGCGTGGTTGCCTTTAATACGTGCCTGGTCTTTTTTTAGCAGAATATTTTGTGAGGGGTTTAATAAGGATTGGGGCTATGGCATATGGGCATGGGAAGGGCAGACACTCTAATCCTTTCTCCATGTTGTAGTCCTCATGAAAATCCTGCTCCCCTTCAAAACTGCTACTTGGTGCTGGAGGGAAGCAAATAGCAGCTTTGAAATGGGGGGGGGGGGGTTCCATTATGGCTGCAGTAGGGTGGTGAGTTTGAAAGGGTTAATGGCACTCCTTGCATTCTCAGCTTTGTGTGTGTTATAAAACTTAGGACAGATGGGTGGATGAACTGCACACACTGATTAGTTTGCATATCTTTGCATTTTGTGTTGTTAGCTTTCCTTTTTTAAAGCCAATCTTTGTTAAGAGCTACAGAGGGAAAATTTCAAAATGATTTACAGTAAGCCTGCAAGTTATGTTGAGGGCTTAAAGGTAAAGGGACCTCTGACCGTTAAGTCCAGTCGCGGACGACTCTGGGGTTGTAGTGCTCATCTCGCTTTACTGGCTGAGGGAGCTGGCGTTTGTCCGCAGACAACTTCCGGGTCATGTGGCCAGCATGACTAAGCTGCTTCTGGCGAAACCAGAGCAGCGCATGGAAATGCCGTTTACCTTCCCGCTGGAGTGGTACCTATTTATCTACTTGCACTTTGATGTGCTTTCGAACTGCTAGGTTGGCAGGAGCTGGGACCGAGCAACGGGAGCTCACCCCATCGTGGGGATTCGAACTGCTGACTTCCGATCGGCAAGCCCTAGGCTCTGTGGTTTAGACCACAGCACCACCTGCATCTCAACTGTTGAGGGCTTACTGTATATTAACATACAAATGCATTGACAGTTCCTTCAAAATTATGTCAGGATTAGATAAAGCAAGGGCACTGCAGAAGAATATCACAATCAGGGAGAAAATAGGTATTGTAGCAGGATGAGACTTTCCAGCTCTAATCTGCTGTTTGTGTTTGTGTGTGTGTATCTAGTAATAATGGGCTGCATGTCCCCCCCCCCATGCATTAAACTGTGTACAATTCATGCTTTCATGAGCAAATGGAAACACTTGAATGGTTGCATTGTCCATTGATCATTACACATTTTTTAAAAGCGAAAGAGAAGTGGCAAGCTTCAAGACAAATGCCAGCTTCCAGAAAACAATTTAATGATTCTGCTAATGGCTCTGGAGTTTGGCACACAAACGCTCCAAGCAGAATCCCTCACTCCTTCGTGGAAAACTGCATTAGAAATTCAAAACTAGTTGAATTCAAAACTCTTGAGATATTTTTTGTTATGCACATAATTGGTTCAGTGTGTCTAAACAGGCCCTGTGATTGTGTTCACAGATTCTGTCTAACTTTAGTTTTCATTCTGAACTTTTTTTTTAATGAACACTAAGGCTATGTTCACATACATTAGTGGCTTAAAACTCAGCGAAGTCGCTCACCACCGCTCGCATTGTTTCAAGCTGCATTTGAATATTCCTGTCCAAACCAGAGAGGGGGCAGTGATAAAAATGCTAATACTACTACTACTAATAATAATTTATTTATACCCCGCCCATCTGGCTCAGTTTCCCCAGCCACTCTGGGCAGCTTCCAATCGAGTGTTAAAAACAATACAGCATTAAATATTAAAAACTTCCCTAAACAGGGCTGCCTTCAGATGTCTTTTAAAGATAAGATAGCTGCTTATTTCCTTCACATCTGAAGGGAGGGCGTTCCACAGGGCGGGCGCCACTACCGAGAAGGCCCTCTGCCTGGTTCCCTGTAACCTCACTTCTCGCAATGAGGGAATCGCCAGAAGGCCCTCGGCGCTGAATCTCAGTGTCCGGGCAGAACGATGGGGGTGGAGATGCTCCTTCAGGTATACAGGACCAAGGCCGTTTAGGGCTTTAAAGGTCAGCACCAGCACTTTGAATTGTGCTCAGAAACGTACTGGGAGCCAATGCAGATCTCTCAGGACCAGTGTTATGTGGTCCTGGCGGCCACTCGCAGTCACCAGTCTAGCTGCCGCATTCTGGATTAGTTGCAGTTTCCAGGTCACCTTCAAAGGTAGCCCCACATAGAGCGCATTGCAGTAGTCCAAGCGGGAGATAACTAGAGTATGCACCACTCTGGCAAGACAGTCCGCGGGCAGGTAGGGTCTCAGCCTGCGTACCAGGTGGAGCTGGTAGACAGCCACCCTGGACACAGAATTGACCTGTGCCTCCATGGACAGCTGTAAGTCTAAATGACTCGCAGGCTGTGCACCTGGTCCTTAAGGGGCACAGTTACCCCATTAAGACAGTGATGTCTTAACCCCATACGTATTACCCCTGTTTGGTTTCTCTTTGCCTGCAACCCCTCCCTAAAACTCCTATTCACGAAGCTGTGCACTGTGCATGTGCATATGGAACAGCTGTCTCAAATGTACACACTTCAGCTTACCTGCGACGTGAATGTGGCTCACGTTTTCAAACTGGATGTAAGCTGATTTAAGGAAAAGGTATCAAACAGCAGCATTTCTCGAGAAACTACAGCACAAATATGGATTGCAGCTGATGTCACGAGTACACAGCTTCAAACTCCAGCAGTGGGACCACACTATAATGTGTACACAGCCTAAGAAGGCTACATATTTGCTAACTTACTTTCAAAAGGTATTGATCTTTCCTTGGTCTTCATCTTTTCCTCAGACATGCTATGTACAGCCTGGATTAACAGACTGTAAAGCCTCCAAACATTTACCTAATTACTTAAGAGTACTCACTTATTTGTTCCAGGATAACCCTGTTAGTCTGTAGCAAGAAATGCAAAAGAAGGAGAGGTCCAACCTTAAAGACCTGAGTGCAATCCTATGTGTTTTTTGGTCCAAACTAAGTTCCATTGTAGCTGGTGGGATTAAGGCAATTTCTTGAACTACAGTGGTACCTTGGGTTAAGAACTTAATTCGTTCTGGAGGTCTGTTCTTAACCTGAAACTGTTCTTAACCTGAAGCACCACTTTAGCTAATGGGGCCTCCTCCTGCTGCCGCGCTACTGGAACAAGATTTCTGTTCTCATCCTGAAGCTAAGTTCTTAACCTGAGGTACTATTTCTGGGTTAGCAGAGTATGTAACCTCAAAGCGTCTGTAACCTGAAGCGTATGTAACCCGAGGTACCACTGTAATCTCCAGGAAACGACCTGCAGGCAACAGCTAATTGGAACGGGAGTGGGGCAAGAGATTAAAAGTGCTATTCCTTGCTATTCAGTGCCATTGTGGTTTCTTTGATCCTAAGTAGTCACAATATAATAACTACTTTTGTGGAAAGCTCTACCTAACCAACAATGTGTAGAAAAGTAACATGAATTTATGTGGGTTTTAATGTCTTAAACTAGATGGGAGCTGGTTCATGCTACTACCACTTTGGGTAAAGTATAAAATTATGCTATACCAACAGGCAATTAATTAGCAAAGAAACTGAAGTAACAAACAATATCTACCGCTTTTCATCATATTTTGCATGTGATACTGCTTTGAAAAGAAGGCCAGAATTTCTTCAAATCAAATCAAGCATATACAGCAAAGTTTAGGAGGCTGTGCATTGGAATGCGGGTTCTTAGGTGATTTGGCTTTCAGGTTCCTAAACTTTAGGGGCTTAGAGTTACCCCCCTAGTTCAGGGGCTTAGGGTTCACAGTTCCTACTTTTCTCCCTGACACCCTCAAACCCTGAACAAAATCCACATTGTCCTGCTCTTCCCCCTACTGCTCAATGACCCTCTATTCTTCAGAGATGCACAAAAATGGGAATGCAGCTGTGGTTAGAAAAATTACCCAAAATCTGCTTTAGCGTGAACATCTAAAATGTCACACAATAGTGAGCAAGCTCTTGAGAAGTTCTGGAGGACATGTTCTCTGACTCTTTTTCATTGCCCTGAGGAAAGCTCACTCTGTACTGTGGGTCCTAATGGGTACAAATGAAGGCATAAGGACTCCATCCACTGGCTGAGGCTGATGGGAGTTGGAAGTCTCAAATATCTGGAAAGCAGCAGTTTGTGGGAAGCTGGTGTAGATTAATGGTTTCCTTGTAGGCAACAGAGACTGAGAAAAACTCTGCCATGCTTCTGAAGGAACAGCTTTCTATTTGAATTTGTGAGCGTTAAAGGGAGGGAATTATTCTCCTGGCAGAATCTGCAGCTTTTCTTGCTAATGTGGTTGCATCTGTTGACACAGGCCTGCAGGTTTACATAAGGAAGGTAGGCTGCTTCACCTAATTGTCTAACTTCAGAGTAGGCCTGTGTTTTGTTTTGTTTTTCAAGAGAAGTGGTTTGAAGAGTGTGGCTTTTCATATAATGTTTTAAAGAGGTTTTCTCCCTTTGTGTTCTTCTTTGGAACAGGTGGGAGAAGTTGCCTTGCTGGGTAAAAGATAATAAATAATCTGTTTGTTCATTTCTTTCTGGAATTTCTTTAAAAGACTGTGGGAATTGCTCACTCATGCTCAAAAGAGCCGCCAGTGTGCAGCCCTCAAAGAAGAAGAAGAAGAGTTTGGATTTGATATCCCGCTTTATCACTACTCAAAGGAGTCTCAAAGTGGCTAACATTCTCCTTTCCCTTCCTCCCCCACAACAAACACTCTGTGAGGTGAGTGGGACTAAGGCACTTCAGAGAAGTGTGACCGGCCCAAGGTCATCCAGCAGCTGCATGCGGAGGAGCGGAGACGCGAACCCGTTTCACCAGATTACGAGTCTACCGCTCTTAACCACTACACCACACTGGAAGGGAGTGGAAGTGTAGGTGCTCCTCTCAATGAACTGAACTTTTGAAAGGGGGGGTATGGAATCTCGCCCAGCCAGAGAGCCTACATTCCCTTGTGGACCAGCCTTCCAAGAGCCATATCATGCCAGAGGCAAAAGTGGGAGTAGCAAAGGATATGACTTTTACTGTCCAACAGGCTACATTCCAGCCAGGCAGAAGCTTGAGATTTCTACGTTCTGCATTAGCAAGACTCATTATTACAGTTAATAACACATCTAGCCAGGCAAAAGCACCTGAGGAAGGTGCGGAGCATAGGTGGGGAAGGGTGTGGTCTGGGCAGAGAGGCCTGGATAAGGCCACATTTGGCTCCAGTCCAGATGCCCTCACATCCCTGCATAAATAAATAAGTAAAACTCTATAATTACTGTTCACTCATCAAGGCAGTGGGTGGGGTTTGCAATCCTGGGCTTCCTGTGCCAGGGTGACACCCCCTTTTTGGTTGCTGGCTGTTGCTCCGCCCCCTCCCTTGGTACCCAATTGGCTGCCGGCTGTGGGGTGGAGCAAGGACCAGGTATTGCAGGGCTCCAGCCGACCCATCTCTCCCATTTTATCCCATACATCTGTTGTCGTGTCTCATTATTTATGCGTTGGCTCCCAGGCCAGGGGGGGGGGTTAGTGCATGGGCTCGCAGTCTCTTCCCTTTCTTGAGAGAAAAGGGGTTGCCTTTGTCTAGTTACATTCTATGAACTTGTATGAACATGCTGCACTTCAGTGGTGTATGTGTGGATTTCTAGGAAGCATTTTAAATCATAAGGGAAAAAATATATTCTAAGGTTATGTGAGTGGGTGGAGAGACTTGTGTCCTGTGGCACAATAGTGGCACGGGAACCATGAACTACAGTGGTACCTTGGGTTACAGACGCTTCAGGTTATAGACGCTTCAGGTTACAGACTCTGCTGACCCAGAAACTTTGCTTCAGGATGAGAACAGAAATCGTGCTGCGGCAGCAGCGGGAGGCCCCAATAGCTGAAGTGGTACCTCAGGTTAAGAACAGTTTCAGGTTAAGAATGGACCTCCGGAATGAATTAAGTTCTTAACCCGAGGTACCACTGTAGCTGCTTGTTGGTCTCCATTTACATTAAGCCCAGCCAGTGTGGCCAATGGTCATGGAAGATGAGAGCTATCGACCGGCAATGGACACGTCCAGACTGTCACTATTTCACTTGGGATTCAGTCGCATCCTGGCAAATTCAGGCTGCATATTAAAGGCATGATACACACTATATATTTAAAGCACATTTACCCCCTCAAAGAGTTCTGGGCA
Organism: Podarcis raffonei; assembly: GCF_027172205.1. NCBI lineage: Eukaryota > Metazoa > Chordata > Lepidosauria > Squamata > Lacertidae > Podarcis > Podarcis raffonei. Next base: position 29,567,781 of record NC_070612.1, read on the forward strand.
CTGAAGTTTACCCCCTACAGATCCCAGCGACGCTTAAATTACAGGGCCCAGAATTCTTTGAGGAGGGGGAGTGCTTTTAATGTGCTCTAAAGATATAGTGTGTGTGCAGCCTAAAGCTGAGGGGGAGGTCATGTGCCAGAAGCCAGCTTTCCCTAAGGATTGAACATTTTGCGCCAAGTAATTGGAAATTGCACTGAAATAGCATAATTCTTGAACAATGCTGTATAACCTCGCCTCAAACAAATCAGGATGAATGCTCACTAAACAGGTCATATGGACAGGGGCAGAGGAAGGGGTGTGTGGTGGGTGCAGGCTGCCATGGGCGTCACCACTGGGGTGTGTGTGACAAAATGCTGGGCGGCACTCACCGCGGGGCCTGCAGCGCACCCGAGCCACATGTCTCTCCTGAGAGCCACACGTCTCTCCTGGCTTGGGCACCCACAGGCTCCCCGCTACCCCAAACGATCCACCCTCCGCCTCTCCCCACTGGCAGAGGAAGAGGAGTGCGGGGGGAGCACACCACCCCCGGCAGCACAATCCCCAGAGTGCAATCACGGCAGACCCCCCCTGTGGACGGTGTGCCACACCCCCGGGACATGCACCAGCCCTGCCCCCGCCTGCTCTCCGCCCCCCCTGGTGCCGGAGCATGAAGCTCCGCCACTGCCTCCCCCCCAGCTGTAGGGCGGCTGAGGTGGAGGAGGCAGGCAGACTCCTTGGAGGCCCTGCGGAGCATCCTGCCCCAGCTGGCCACGACCCCAGGTTCCGGATTGGCTTGCTTTGCCACTGTGTATAGACTTGACCAAAACCTGGGGCACCAGAGGCTCCCTATTCCTGGGCCTTCAAATGTAAGCAGAAGCATTCAACTAAACAGCCGCAAAAGCTTTCAGGCAGGGCTCCGTCATGGAAGAAATAAGAACCTGAGATGAGTGAGTTCTTGTCCAAGAGCTCTTGAGAAACTGCTACGACTCGAACCCGTCAGAGCAGATTGTTAGAGGGTCACTGGGTCATGCAGTATTCTGGCTGGGAGGTCATATCAGTGCAGGAAAACAAATGTGTACCCTGGTTTTTTAAAAAAATTATCCTCCTTGTATACAAACATAAGTTATTTGTAGTTTTGCCAAAGGCGAGCAGATAACAAATAAAGCAATACTACAGCACAAGCCCTAGAATGAAGGGGGAATTATAGTTTTAGAATTTGAGACAATATTTCTACAGATTTCATTTGCAGTATGTTTCATAATGGAATTTGTTTCCAGTGCCCTTAGTAGCAATATACAAACAGTGCAATGAACATTTCCAGGGAGATCTTGGCACCCTTTGGTGTCCTTTCTTGAGGACACGCAGAATGCTTAGCAGTTGTTGTGGAAAATGAGCGTTACTGAGTTTCAGCCTAATATCTGATAACAAGAACAGCAATAGATTATTTATTGTCTGATACATTCAGGTGTTGGTTTGTGCGGCTGTCTTGCTCGCAGTTTGGCATTGTTGATGTGTGGTTTTTCAGATATCTATATATTAGTAAAGATAATGGGAGCATCGCACCATTGAATGCAAGTTTAATTCAAAGCTGGAGGTTTTTTTTTAATCATAGCTGGAGAAAATAAAAAACCTTTGGAAAGAGTTGAGAAGAGGATTGATCACATTATTTCACAAAGGAAAGGAAATATGCAGGAAGCAGGGGAGGAAACTGTATAACATATAGCACTGAGTAAAAGCTGCGCTTGCAGAAAAGGGTTATCTATGGATACACATTTAATAATGATTAGGAAATTATTATAATGCATTCCTACACATGTTTATTTGAAATTAGGCAGGGCTTAATCTGTGTCACTCCCAGAAATCTATCTCGAGATCTAAACTCAGCTGTTATTGAAATCGCTGGCCATGCATGTTTGCAATCAAGCAAAGTGGCTATTCCTAATAGGAGCATTGTATCGATGTGTCTCTGCATGTAAATAATTAGAGCTAATTGCTTCAGCAGCCTGCTCCACCTCTCCTTTCCACACTCGCCTCTTCCCTAGATGGGAAGGTGAGGAGATTGCCATCAGTTTCCATGGATTAAAGGAGAAAACGCCCTGTGCATTCAGGATCTTTAGTAAGAAGTTCAGCCCAGCAATCACTTCTCTGCGGTCATTCACCTGGACTTAGGAATGGCAGCCCCTGAGATGCAAAACCAAAGACAACCACTAGCCCCTAATACAAATTTAGGGAGAGGGATGTGTGGGCGTAGTAGCAGATAACCCTTAACTAGCTCTCTCTTGATCCAGTTTTTCACACAACCCAGTATTTGCCTACTGAACCCTTAAAGCAGGGGTTGCCACTGGGGGTGTCTGCAGGTGTCAGTGTGCCTGCTGGCAAAAATGTCTCAGTAAATATAGAAACCCCACAATGCAGGACTATTTGTTCTTCTTGCTCAGTTCACTCCCACTTCCCTTCTTGCAGTTCTTTTATAATAAATTAAGCAAATACACACAATATTTTTGTCACCTTTTTTTGAACAGCTAAGTTGACACACCTGTTTATTTTACACTAGGGTTGGGTCTAAGTTTTACTGACACTGGAATAAATGGGCCTAGTTTGGTCTTGTCATTCTTTTTTCAATTGGGTAAATCTGAGTATGACTGATGTTGGAAACCACATAGTAAGGAACCTGACATTTTGCCTGGTTCACATACTGTATTTAAAACACTAATTTATTTGTTATTGTAATTGCTCCCAATTGTTTGGACCAATCACTAAGTGGAAGCTCAAAAGATGTATCTTCCAGTGCCAGTGGTGTAGAGTGGGTTGCTAGCGCCCAGGGCCATGCAGAGGGGGTAGGAGGGAGGGAAATGAGGTCCGCATCACCCAGAAGATCACAGCCGCAGAGATAAGAAGAGTCATTCTGGAGAAGTCACTTCCTGGTTCACATGGAAAAGCTGTTTTCAATGGAGCCCAGCAACGGAAGCACACAGCTGTATTGAAGCAGTGCCACGTGTCAAATTTTTGCTCCCCTAACAAATTTTTGCACCCAGGACAACTGCCCCTGTGGCCGCGTTCTCATGCTACACCACTGTCCAGTATTGCTCTAGGGCTCTCGTCATTTTTAAGCTAATGTTTATAATTAGCTGTGTTTTCCTAATGCTTGGTTTACACACTGAATTTTATTTATCTGTTCTTAAAAATGCTTTATATTGCTGTATTATATTATATTATAGTTATATATTCAAAATATTTTTATTGAAACTTTTAGTTCAGCGTAAAAAAACACAAAAAAATGGAATATGCCATAAATAAACTAAAGGTTTGGTCACATTGTTCAATAAAATTTTATTGAAAGGCATCTGTTATGTTGGAAACCACCCCAGAGATCACTGTGTGTGTGAGATGAAGAGCGGTCTAAAAATCTGGTAAATTAAAAATAAATACATAAATAATATAGCCGCTTCCTTAAGATCAGCTTTTTAGATGGGACAATGATGTGGTAAAGGCTAGAGATAATTAAGTTAAACATGAGCTCCTATGCAAATCAGGTTCGAAAACAGGCTGTATGGGAAATTCATCCAGAAGACAAAATGTATATCGAGGAGTTAGTGATTCTAACATGGTTACCCTTCCTGCCTCTGTTCCTTACCCCTCCCTCGCAGCAGTTAAGTTTTTGAAGGTGTGAGAATAGTCTTTGATGTCCTAATCAGTTGGGAGGAGGTGAAGCCCCCCCCCCCCGCCTTAATCAGTCTGGGAGGATAGTGCTGGAAAACTTATTTGATGTTGGAAATGGTTAAAGTGAGGCACTGGGAGGAGGTGGCTACCTAGAAAATCTGGATGGTTTGGGCCGAGTTTTTCAGAAGCTCATTCACGGACTGATGCAAACTGAGGCCACCTGGGGGAGTCACTTCACCACTTCTTGAGGGCTTCCAAGTGGCAGGTAGAAGTGCATGCTTAGTATGTTTATACTGTTGTACCTTGGTTCTCGAACATTTTGGTTCCTGAAGACTGCAAACCCGGAAGTGAGTGTTCTAGTTTGCAAATGTTTTTTGGAAGCCGAACGTCCGACGCGGCTTCCAATTGAGTGCAGGAAGCTCCTGCAGCCAATTGGAAGCTGCGCCTTGATTTTCAAATGTTTTCAGAAGTCAAATGGACTTCTTCTTCTCACTCACTTGTGTTTTGTATTGCTTCTGAATCTCTTTTAAAAGAACCACCTTGCATTTGGCAAGACACAGGCATGTTCTTAGAAAAGTTATTCCACAAAATGAGTAGGAGTTGTTCAAGAACATGGTATTAAACGAGCTGGACGGTGACCTAAATATCTAAAGTATGGTAGCAGAGGAATTTGTACACTCTGACAGTGTCTCAAGAAACATCACAGAAAGACTGCTTTTATATTTACCTCCATCCCTTTAATTACCAAGATGCCGGCTATGATTAGGTACAAGGTACATTCCCAATTGTACGTTACAGCCTTGCGAAAGGCTGGGCTGAATGCGAAAGGCTGGACTGGATTAATCCCTAGCCGGAGTTAAGATTGCCGGAAGAAATATCAACAACCTCAGATATGCAGATGACACAACCATGATGGCAGAAAGTAAGGAGGAATTAAAGAACCTTTTATTGAGGGTGAAAGAGGAGAGCACAAAATATGGTCTGAAGCTCAACATCAAAAAAAACTAAGAACATGGCCACTGGTCCCATCATCTCCTGGCAAATAGAAGGGGAAGAAATGGAGGCAGTGAGAGATTTTACTTTCTTGGGTTCCATGATCACTGCAGATGGTGACAGCAGCCACGAAATTAAAAGATGCCTGCTTCTTGGGAGAAAAGCAATGACAAACCTAGATAGCATCTTAAAAAGTAGAGACATCACCTTGCCAACAAAGGTCCGTATAGTAAAAGCTATGGTTTCCCCAGTAGTGATGTATGGAAGTGAAAGCTGGACCATAAAGAAAGCTGATCGCCGAAGAATTGATGCTTTTGAATTATGGTGCTGGAGGAGACTCTTGAGAGTCCCATGGACTGCAAGAAGATCAAACCTCTCCATTCTGGAGGAAATCAGTCCTGAGTGCTCACTGGAAGGACAGATCCTGAAGCTGAGGCTCCAATACTTTGGCCACCTCATGAGAAGAGAAGACTCCCTGGAAAAGACCTTGATGTTGGGAAAGATGGAAGGCATAAGGAGAAGGGGGCGACAGAGGACGAGATGGTTGGACAGTGTTCTCGAAGCTACCAGCATGAGTTTGACCAAACTGCGGGAGGCAGTGGAAGACAGAAGTGCCAGGCATGCTCTGGTCCATGGGGTCACGAAGAGTCGGACACGACTAAACGACTAAACAACAACAACACATTCCCAAGAAGTGTTATACAATACTGATAATCTTTCTAACTTACTTTCGGCATTTATTTAATCTGCAGATTTACTTACGGCATAAATTGGGTCCATGCTGCACATCTGAAACCCGGGAAGTTTAAAATATACATATTACTAATTGAGTATTTCCAAACAGAGAAACACACAATGCATCACAAGCAGGTGATTAAAGTATTCTTTTTTTATTTCAGCATGTGAAACTATATCTATCTATTTATCATTTTGGTATTAAGGGAAATCATTATGGAGTTGTTAATAGAATCACAATATAATGTTACGATCTACTGCCATGCGTCCAATAACCCATCTACAGATCCTAATCCTGTTTTCTCATATATGAAAAGAAAATGTAATTCACAGGTATGCAATTCTAACACAAGGCATCACAATGGCTGTTGACAACTTTAAATAATACTGGAAAAAAATTCACAAGCAGCATTCCAAAGAGAATAAGATGCCACATATAACCAAATACAGAGGGTTGAATAGAAGGCCGGCTCTGTTGTTAGGCAGGGAACCCTGTCCCATTCCAGACAACACTCCCTCTGTAGCCTGGAGGTCCTCCTGGATCCTTTGCTGCTGCTTGAGGCTCAGGTGACCTGGGTGGCGCAGAATGCCTTCCCATCAGTTTTGGCTGGTGGTCCAGGTGCGCCCCTAACTTCTGCTGCCTATGCTCCAGTAACCTCTGGGTGTCTTGAAGTTGTTTGCTCTGGCAAATTTTATCCATTCACAAGAAGTGAGCCAAAATGAGCGAAAAGTGCCCAGAGAAACAAAGCTCAGGGGAGTTAAACTTCAAGAGGAGGGGAACAGGTCCATCATTCATGTACTGCTTTTACTATTAAAGTAGGACAAGTAATACTGCTGCTTTCTGGTATCATGAGCAAGATAGATATTATTATTATTGTTGTTATTATTTATTATTATTAGGGACGCGGGTGGCGCTGTGGGTCTCGTAATCTGGGGAACCGGGTTCGCGTCTCCACTCCTCCACATGCAGCTGCTGGGTGACCTTGGGCCAGTCACACTTCTCTGAAGTCTCTCAGCCCCACTCACCTCACAGAGTGTTTGTTGTGGGGGAGGAAGGGAAAGGAGAATGTTAGCCACTTTGAGACTCCTTAAAGGGAGTGAAAGGCGGGATATCAAATCCAAACTCTTCTTCTTCTTCTTCTTCTTCTTCTTCTTAAAAGCCCCAGCGCCTAGGGCTTGCCGATCGAAAGGTCGGCGGTTCGAATCCCCGCGGCGGGGTGCGCTCCCGCTGCTCGGTCCCAGCGCCTGCCAACCTAGCAGTTCGAAAGCACCCCTGGGTGCAAGTACATAAATAGGGACCGCTTACCAGCGGGAAGGTAAACGGCGTTCCGTGTGCTGCGCTGGCTCGCCAGATGCAGCTTGTCACACTGGCCACGTGACCCGGAAGTGTCTGCAGACAGCGCTGGCTCCCGGCCTATAGAGTGAGATGAGCGCACAACCCTAGAGTCTGTCAAGACTGGCCCGTACGGGCAGGGGTACCTTTACCTTTTTTATTTATTATTATTATTTATATACTGCCCTATATACTGGAGGTCTCAGGACGGATCACATAAAAAGATACCAAGATTTGTGCAAAATGTTCCACCTGCTCTACAAAGGGCAAGATGACACCACCCTCTTCTAACCTTAAGCTGTCTGGACTTGTTGAATTTGCATAAGGTTGTTTCCAGACACCCTATTTATTGAGCACTAGCAGGCCTCACACCCACATTGCTTAGGAATTGTAAGAAGCCAAAGTATTTGTGGTTTTGAAACCAGTTGGTAATCCAGTGGTTTTGAAAGGTTCAGTCTGCCTGCCATCTTGATTCAAAATGATGTCCAACTACATCCACACATAGATGAAAACCTGTTCCTTGGTCTCAGGAAACAACATGCAAAATTTGGTTATGATATCTTATGACGTGTCCAAATGCATAGCAAACAAACAAAGAACTTTCCAAAATGTATAGGATCAAGTGTTACCGCAAAATTTCCAGTTTTCCCTTCCGTTTCCTTGTGGCAAAAAATATATTATCTTTGGGGAAAGTGGGTTTGTGGCGCAATAGCGCCCAGTTGACTATAACTGAGCAAACCGGATTTGCTGGTGACTGAATCCGATCCAAAAATAGTGACGGTCTGGGAAGCACCCTAAGAATGGGGCTGTGCATTTTAAAAATATATATAAGCAAGGCTTTTTTTCCAGCTGGAACTCAGTTCTGGCATCTTTCAGGTGGGCACCATTGCCATTATAAGAGAACAAGGGAAGCGTTGGGGGTGCTTTTTCTAGAAAAATAGCACTGTATATAAGGATTAGGAAGTAGAATGCTTTAACTCAGGCTTCCTCAACCTTGGCCCTCCAGATGTTTTTGGCCTACAACTCTCATGATCCCTAGCTAGCAGGACAAGTGGTCAGGGAGTCAGGGATGATGGGAATTGTAGTCTCAAAACATCTGGAGGGCCCGAGGTTAAGGAATCCTGCTTTAACTGGTAATCGTAGAAAAGAAGACATGTGCACCATCTGCAGACCAACTTGATTATTGCAAGTGATTCACAAAAACCAAATGCTAAATCCTAAGGAGCGCCTTACATGACAAAGCACTGCTCATTCCTTATGTCAATTATTTTCCTTATCAATATAAGTTAATATATTTTTGTTAGTTAAATAATAATTCAGTTTTCGAATGGTGGTGCATAGTATGATGGCCTAAGATCGTGTAGCTTAGCTGAGCTATGACAGTTGACTGGAAGTTATTGTTGCTGTTCTGGTGTCTTCTTTAAGCTCTCTTTAAAGTTCTAATTTCCAAAAGCACAGTGAACCAAAAACTGCCTTGAGCTTTTTAGATGAAAGATGGGTTATAATAAATAAATAGGAGGAGGAATAAGGCTGCAAGCTAACTTGAAAGAAGGCATTCTGGCCCATTCCTGTCTCTTTAATATCTGGACATCAGACCAGTATTAGTAGTATCATGCTCACATGCACTCCATGCCAATTTAGGCCAATATCATGCAACCAACAAAGCGGGAACTAGTCCCTAAAGCTTTTATCACAATATATCTGTAGTGGTCCGTATAGTTAAAGCTATGGTTTTCCCAGTAGTGATGTATGGAAGTGAGAGCTGGACCATAAAGAAGGCTTATCGCCAAAGAATTGATGCTTTTGAATTATGGTGCTGGAGGAGACTCTTGAGAGTCCCATGGACTGCAAGAAGATCAAACCTCTCCATTCTTAAGGAAATCAGCCCTGAGTGCTCACTGGAAGGACAGATCCTGAAGCTGAGGCTCCAATACTTTGGCCACCTCATGAGAAGAGAAGACTCCCTGGAAAAGACCCTGATGTTGGGAAAGATGGAGGGCACAAAGAGAAGGGGATGACAGAGGACGAGATGGTTGGACAGTGTTCTCGAAGCTACCAGCATGAGTCTGACCAAACTGCGGGAGGCAGTGGAGGAGTGCCTGGCGTGCTCTGGTCCATGGGGTCACGAAGAGTCGGACACGACTAAACGACTAAACAACAACAACAAACAAAGTGTAGCATTGGATCCAACAGAAGCAGCAACCAGGTTGCCATGGTTCACTTGGATCACTTCTTGGATAGGCTTTCAAATAATCCTCTGATGGATGCATACGCCACTCAAAAGCGTCTGTGAACTCAAATTAACCCTAATGGGCAGGAAGTTCAATGCACATTAATTCTGCCAGTGAAGAAGAGTTGTTAATCTGATAGCTCCACCTTGTGGCCAGAAGTTTTAAGCACAGAATTGAATTAATTTTTTCCTGCTGACCTTAACGTGCGCTGGAAATTGATATGGCCAAGCGGAGCAATCAGAATACCATTTATCTTATTATGTGACCCACCTCAACATTCATTGGGTGAGATCCAATTAAATCGTATTCAGAGCAGACCCATCAAAACCCATGAAGTTTAACATCATTGATTTTAAAGCACTTACTCTATTGCTTAATTGAATGGTCAGCCACTGCTGAGTTTGTTGAAAACATGCTCAGATCTCACTTTGGGTTTTATGAATCACCCCTGATGGGATGATGATGATGATGATGATGATTTTTTGCATTTATAGGTCGCCTTTCAGAATTGCCTGCCCATGTCAAGGCAGCTCCCAACATACCCAAACACACACACACACACGTCTTTGTTTTTGTTTTTTCCCAGACCTTCCTAGGCAGGCTGAAAGCTATACATATGGGATCAACAAGCATATAAATGTCTTGCTGGTAGATGCTCATGAGGTTGGAAGTTAGAACGGACTGACTCAGTGTCAGTTAGCATTTCTCAGTTCAGAAAGTATTGATCTGATGTGTAGAAATCTTTCCTATTCTGATTAATTCAAGAGGGTTCTGGAAGTTTCTGAAAGCTGCTCTGTATGAAAGATGCTTCATGATTGTTTGGGTTATACCTTCAGAGAAGCTGAGTACAGCTGGCTTGAACTGTACTCTTATATCTTATATCTTCTCTTATATCTTCCAATTAAAGTCATGCCGACTATAAATATAGGCCACAAGGAGCCTGGGTTTTACTTTCTCTTTCTCTCGCTCTTCCTTCTGGTGTGGTATTCTGTACATAGTATGCCTGGTGTTAAGGTTTAGTCTTGTTATAAGTTTACAGGTTTTTGTAAGTGCTGCGACTGGATTCTTATGGACTGTGCCAATCCTGAATGTACTGGATTTGTGACTATTATGCTTATTTACCTTCAGTAGCAAGTAAAGCACTGCTGGATGAAATACAATTGCCTCTGGTCCATTTTTGGGCACTCTGCATCGTGTTTAAGTTTTTTCCTCCTCAGAAGAAGCTGGGGCAACACTCAGGACCGTGATTGCCACATGCTGGCAGCAGGATCATGAACAGCCCCGAGACATGAGCTTTCACACACCTTAAACACACAAAAACAGTAGGTGGTATTGTCTTTCTTCAAACCTGAGGTATAAGACTGCATGGAGTTCTCATCTAGCACATCTGTTTATCTATTTTCCTCTGAACAGAAAGATAGCAAGTCGTGAAGAACAGTTTGGATCTTTGGAATGGAATCTGAGTATAGGTGAATGAGTCGTGTTTGTGTATGGCTGCAAAAGAATGATAAAGTAAGTGGCATGGTATAGGTATGAATGGAATGTGGTATGTGTGTGAAGGCCTAGCATATCTCTGGGAAAGTGAAATTTTAAAAAGGCTCAGCATTACCAAAACCCATGTGATTAGTATATGTGTGGATGCTCAAATCATTTTGACAGCTAATTTGTGTGCTAGTTCCTTTATTTTCCATGAACACTTGCTGAAGACTTAATAGTCAAGATCAGGCACCCCCAAACTCAGCCCTCCAGATGTTTTGGGACTACAACTCCCATCATCCCTAGCTAACAGCACCAGTGGTCAGGGATGATGGGAATTGTAGTCCCAAAACATCTGGAGGGCCGAGTTTGGGGATGTCTGGTCAAGATGATCGCCACCTTTAAATATTTGAAGGGCTGAGGCATAGGTTCTGTACACATTGCCATTGCTGCAGCTCCAGTGTGCTCCCTCTGCTGGTCTTTGAAACCAAGTACACATGATGTTACCCACCAACCAACCATATGTATCCTGCAATTTCTCAAGAAATATTGTTTGATGCGTTTCCCCTCAAACCAGCTTTCATCCAATTTGAAAACACAAGCTGAAGTTAACGTGTTTGCATTTCACACATCTGTTTTACATGTCAATGCATGAACATGTGATGGGTTGACTGAATTAGGAGTTCGGTTGAGGTGTCTGTCTGTGTGTGTGTGTGTGTGTGTGTGTGCAAGTACAGTGAAACAAATCAGATAATGGTGTGTACAGCAGTGTAAAACATGACTTGAAATGCAGTGGGGGGGGAGCAATCTCACAAGCATTGTGTACGTGCCTGTAGCTGAAGGGGCAAATTTGTCTTGTTGTTCCAGATGGTGGGGCCTGAACCAAAGGTCAAAATTACAAGAAAGAGAACTGGCTAAATGCTAGGAAAAACTTCTGCTTGGCAGTAGAACACTGTCCTGAAAAAAGTTGTTCACAATGCTTAGAAATTCTGAATACACACTTCATAGAGAATGAACTCTGAGTGTGCATGTATATTCATCAGGGCAACATCATAAGGAACAAGGTAGCATAAAATACTCAAATAGGGCAATGCTTTCTTTAAAGGTCCATATGGAAGTTGGGAAGTCATACATTTAATCTGATAACACTTTGAGGTGTAGTGCACTAATACCATTAAATAAATAAAAAATTGACTTTGGATCAACAAAGCCTTCTTAATCAATTTATAAACTAAGTAACAAATCATGTACGCCTCAGCTGCTTTGCAACCATAGGCTGAGCTCTATTTTGAAAATATATTTGCAAATAAGTAACTAGGAACCAACTTCAGCTTCATGGGGAGGTGTGCTTGTGTTGGACACAGCGAAGAAGGTGGGACACCTTTGTGACACCTTAATCAGAAGAAGACAGGTGGTGCTTACCTGGGTACAATTCCACAAAATGCAAAGCTAAAGATAAAGGCGTATAACTTTGAAAGGGACTGCCCCTGATCTGGAACAAGATCCTATTAATATATCTTTACTTATTTATCTTTACAAAATTCTTAAGACGGTTCTCTAGAATTATAGTTTATTTCACATTTTCAGGGACGTAAAACTACGAAACAGATTGGGGAACCTTTGGCCCTTCAGGGACTCATTTGTATGTCATTTAATGTGAATAGCAAGCTTCCTCGACCTCCATGAAGTCTCCATGGTCCATATGATGCTCTCCTCCAAATCACTGCCTTCCCACACTTCCCCCTCCCTCAATCTGTATTTGTTTATATCCTCTCCTTTCTGGAGTATCCCTGGTATATTACTGTATTTATTGTAACTGAGGCTCATGCATATTTACTAGGGAGTCAACTCCATTGCATTCAGCGGGATTTACCTGACTTCTGAGTAAAAATGGAGAATCAAGCTGCAAGTCCCAGCGGTTCCATTTAATTTACTCCACAATAAGCATGTATGGATTGCAGATTTACCAGGACCTAATCCCACTGAGCAAAGTGATATTTACTTCTGTGCAAATGCACTGGGAGACATTGCAAAACACAGTCAAAGACCTGCAGTCCAGGAGCCTAGATGATTAAATACACTGTTTCTTAATAAATAAAACGGAGACTTTCCTTCTGTGTTATCCTATGCCAGTTTTATGGCTTATTTACAATACATGGACCATCACTAATGCCTGCCCTTTCTTTTCTTCATTGCAGTAACATACATGAACCTCCCTTCTTCCAGCTCCAAACTCCCCTTTGTTGTAAAATCATCTTTCCAATCAATTTCTAAGCATTTGCCTACTGCACGTTCAACAAAGGCTGTCATTGACGTTATAGCCCTCGCTACTCTGCCATACCCAAACAAGAGATCGCGATGCCGCCAACCCTCTCCAAATGTCTTTCTCCATCTCTGCGTTTCTTTGCCGCCTGCCCATCACTGGCAGCTATCAGTCATTTTGTTCTCTGGAATATTTGCAGCGACTGCTGTAGTGAAGCACGGCTGCAGCAATAGATTGGGGGCCTTTTGGAAGGAAAGGTAGGTGGTGTGTTGTGCCAACGTTACCCTTCATTTTGCATTCATAAATCCTTCGCCCAGCTGTGCCGTCTTTGGAGCACGACAAAAGGAAGGCTTGAGTTGATTTTACGCACAAGGTCTCGTTTGTCCCCGGATTTCTTTTGTTGTTGGAGCAGCGGCGGTGGCGGCAGCAGCAGCAGCACCAGCTTCTTGCCGGCTGGGCGATGCACTGAGGAGGGAGAGCTGCAAGCGCGCTGGAGTGGGTGCAGCTGAAAGCTCCAGACGTTGCAGAATGAGTGCGTCAGAAACAGGGAGAGGAGAGGCGAGCGCGGCAGGGGGAGGGACGCCGATGATGCTATCAGGCGCCCAGTAGCAACGGCGAGAGGAGCAGAAGGTGAGCCTAGGTGGACTCCTAGCCGGCCCAGCCACCGCCGCCACCCCCGGTCCGTTTTGCAGCCCCGGAGGAGGTAGATTTGCCCGAGGTGAGTGAGTGCAGAATGCAGGGGGCGTGATAGGAGATGGGGCAGCCTTCGGCTGATGACAACCTGCTCCCCACTCTCCCTAGTAATCCAGGCCTGGCAAGCACCGGATCCAGGATTCATAGTTGTTGCTAGGCAGCCCGGGTGGGAGTGGTGGTCAGCCCTAGGGCTCGGGGTCTCTCCTCCTTCTCCTCGAAAGGAAGTGACTGCGCCTGTCGTCGCGTAAAGCCAGGTAGGCGAGGGGAGCGGAGACCCGGCCGCTGGTGTGTGCGCGCGTCCCTCTTTCCCTGCGCTCCCCCTTGGCGTGCGCTCTAAGCCCACCCTCTCCATGTTCTCTAGGCCTTCCTGCGCTGCGCCTGCATATATCCGAGTGCCTGCGTCCCTCGGGTGCCCGAAGGAACCTGGGCGCAGCACGGGGGGCTTCCGACCCCCACCGCACCCTCTAGGGACGACCAAAGGTGCCTCCTCACACCGGCGCCCCGTCCGCCCCCTCCGGCTTTTCGCCCGCCCACGTCTCCTCTCCGGAGCGCGGCGTGCGCCTTGCAGCCTTTTCTTGCCGGCCTCAGCTGTGGAGAATGAATTAAACCCGCGCTCCGGGCGCAGCGCTGGGCGTGGGGTCACTGAGGGCGGCGGCAAAGGTAACGGGCGCATGGGATTTCGAGGGGTTCAAGTGTAATCCGGAGGGAAAAAATAATACTGTAATCGTTAATTGGCAAGGTTCCCTTTTCCGTTCCGGCGGCTTGGCGCCCCTCCCCCTTCTGCCTTTTCTTACTGTGATACTGTATGTAGGCCAATAATTGTGGTGGGAGGGTTGTTGGTGCGCGTTATTCTTGCCCAGTGCTCGTTTTAAGCCTGTTGGAGGGAAGGGGTGGTGGACTCTGAGGAGGTATTTGCAAACATCTGTGCATTTTTAAAATGTCGGTGTGAGAGAGGTTTGCTTTTTCTGGATTGTTTACGTCGGGGGTGGGTCGGTTTCAGGGTTGTGAGGTCTGTTTCTGCAAGAAATTCAAAGTAATGTACACTTAGTGTGAACGGTGGAGTCAGCAGCTGTGTATTTTACAGTATTGGGTTTCCCTTTACCATAAGGTCCCCGGGGTGGGTAATAGCAACTGAAAAAATAAACAATTACTGTATATACCAAATAAAACAGTTAGCAACCATAAAGACAAGTGTAAGGACAATGAAAAACACTTCCATGCATAAAACAATTACATATATAAAATTAGTTCCAGTGCAGACTGGGATGTAAAGATATTCAACTTCAAAGGCTTGGTGAAAAAAGGTCTTGAGTAGGTGCCAAACACACACACACATACACAAAAACAAAAACCAGAGACTGCCTGTTTAATATGGAATGGGAAGGCTTTCCAAAGGCTGCTGCCACATTAAAGGCTTGATTCCTATATCCCAAGAAAGGAACCTCCTGATAACATGGTATCCACAGGGGGCCTTCTCCTGCAGAGCAGTGATCAGTTGGGTATTATAAGTGAAGTGGTGAGACTATCTTTTCGTTTTCCTGGTTCCCAGCTATGTAGGGCTTTGTACCCCAGTACTTGGCAGCATGTCCTGTAAGCTATACACTGAGGAAAAAAGTACTGTATATGAGTACAATCTACATCTCAGTTACTACAGATCAGGGACTTACTTAAACATAGGACTCTTAAAGCTGGCCAGTAGAACTGCACAAAGACCTAGTCAGAGGCAAACACATTTCATTCATTCAGCCTTTATTGGCATAATAGCAAACACTTAATAATCAAATTTTATAGGAGAGGAACTTAGAACAAGACTAGCCATGCCAGGGAAATATATATTTTCACTTGCGTTAAATTATACGGAGTAAGAAGTAACTTTTATCAACTGCAAATCACCTAGAGTTGTAGATCCTGATGATCTACCTTTTACCTATCCTGGTTTACATGAAAGTATTCGGCAGGATCTTTTAACAAGTCACAGGTTAACTTTGGGATTTATATAGGGCTCATAGCAGGCATGTCCAAAGTCCATTTTGGGGGCCAACTTTGGGGTGAAATTATAAAAAAAAAGCTCAACAACGTAAATCCTAAAAAAAGCTCAACAACATTGGTTGGCTCTCGTGCATGTTCACTTCATCAAATCTGGCCCTCTTTGAAAAAAGTTTGGGCACCCTGTCATATAGGAATGGGTAGTCTTGCACATGGTTACAGCACAGTCCAATCCAACTTAGAGACAAATCTGGTCGGCTTCATTCCCAGGCAAGTAAGTTCAGGAGTGCAGTTTAAATTTAGGTTAATTACCAGGAGTGGTGATTCCCAAAGTGTGTGCTGGAGAGTTTCTAGGGAGGTCTGAGCTCTTGGGGCTGTGTGTGTGTGTGTTTGTAGTAGCAAGTTTATTAAATCTTTGCTGTAGTACGCTCAGCTGTTCTTGAGGGATTTCATATCTGATTCTAGCAAGATGTTTTTGTGTGCCATGTTGCTTTTGCTGGTGTAAATAAATTAAGGTGTGCTACTAACAATAGACATGATCGTGTCCCTCGTGTGCCTGCCTTTGTGCATATTGCTGTGAAGGGAAGCACCATGCAGAGGCATTATAAATTAAGAATGTGTTTCCAAAGTGGCCTGCCTTGAGCTTCTCCAATTTGTGTGGTGGTGAGCGACTACTTATAGTACAGTATGTCTAATACCCCATGCTCCCCTGGGTTGATTTCAAGGGTGACAAACAATTTGTGTCCCATCCTCCCTCACAAAGTTCTCTGATGCCATAGAATCCCTCACACCCTTCTGCTCATGGATCTTGTACGTGCCCTTTGTCACTTTATCAACTTGCCTCAGCCAAATCATCTGTTTCACATTATGTCTCAAAGTTGAGGAGCCTCATAATTCTTACCGCCTTGGGGAATTGGTTTCTGACTAAGTTGGACAACTTATGCACCATGGCAAAATTCTGTTTTGAATCCTAGGAATTACCGGGGCTCTTAATTGAGAATTACTTTAGCATGCATCCATCTCTGTTCCCCAGACTTTGGGACCTGGATGGATGCAAACTGATTTCATACCAGGGCATTGGCTGTTTCAGATTGCATTGCAATTACTGGCAGTGCTGCAATGAAGACCTGTCCTCTTGTACAGTGGTACCTCGGGTTAAGTACTTAATTCGTTCCGGAGGTCCGTTCTTAACCTGAAACTGTTATGAACCTGAAGCACCACTTTAGCTAATGGGGCCTTCTGCTGCTGCTGTGCCGCCGGAACATGATTTCTGTCCTCATCCTGAAGCAAAGTTCTTAACCCAAGGTACTATTTCTGGGTTAGCAGAGTCTGTAACCTGAAGTGTATGTAACCCGAGGTACCACTGTATTCTCTAAAGCACCATGGCACCGCCTGCTGACACCATTTTAAAGCATGTGAATGGCATTAGAGTAGGGGCTTAGATGAGCAACAACTTACCCTTAAAAGAGAACTGCTGTTGAGAAGCTCAGGAGAGGCATTTCCTTCTCCCACTAAGAACCTTGCTCTAGGAAGGGGCCAGATGCAGAAGAAGGGAGGATTTGAGGAGGTGTTGCATCTCCCTCTTCTGCACAGTTACTAAAGGAGCCTGAGCCCTTTCCTCATTTGCACCCAATCACCCTAGTTCTAGAGGACATTCTCAGTCTGTGTGGGTGTGCCAGAGAAGCCTGCTTGGTTGGGGAGGGGGGACTTGAAAATTGTGGGTAGGAAGGAAGGACTTGTTCTCCTCCTCTCCAGATTTCCCAACCGCCACCAAATGGCCATTTGGGGAAATGCAAAAAAACTCCTACCCGCTATGAGATATTTTGCTTGTTTTGGAAGCAGTGAAATGCTCTCTAGGATAATAATTTTATCTACTCAAAATGTTTAGTATGGATTTATGTGTGCAAGACAAAATACTGCTGGAGAGAAGGTTAATTCCTCAGAATTCTGTAGACTTGAGTCCTAGATGATACTGCCATGTCCTTGAGAAGAGCTAAGGGAGCCTTAGCTGCAGCTTGCCACCTCTTCCTGGTGACCTTTGATCTAGTTTGGAGATATTAGAAGCAAGCACCCTGTATCTGCTGTCCTTTTGATATGGCTGACCCCTTGCGGTGGAGCTTTCCGCCTCTCTTCTCAAAGGACTGACGCAGATACCCTAGGGGAGCATAGCGCGCAGCAGTGTGCAGCTCCCTCTCTCTAGGGATGGTATATTTTCAATTTTGCATGTACAGAATTTAAGGCATTTACAAGGCTGCAGTTCTATGCATGCTTACCTAGAAATGAGCTCCATTACGTAGAGTGGGCCTTATTGTGGAGTAAACATCTGTAGAGTTCCCTTAATATGCCAACTTGTACAATTTTATGTGCTAAGTTATAAACGATGCAAGGCTTGGGGAAACCCAGCCAGATGGGCGGGGTATAAATAATAAATTATTATATTATTTGGCATTGTTGAAGTTTTACTGCTTTAGGGATGATAATAAAATAAATATTGCATACATTCAAAATTTGCTCTCAAAATCTCTAGCCTGGCAGTGCAAATTAGAACCAGTAGCCTTCAACATTTTCAGATCTGGCATCCAGTTTCATCCAGAACGTGCATTGGAGACGGGGAGTCCCACTTCCCACCAGACATACCTCCTTCAGGAATGTGTTCCACAGTTAGGCTGCACCACAGAAAAGACCCTTTCTTTGTACTTCTAAAGATGGAATGCAGAGTAGGGTGTGGGGGACAGTTCTCTTGTTGCTACTCCAGTGAAATCAGGATGCAATTCAGTTGTGGGTCCTAATCTACCAGTTTACGACCAGTGCCCTAGAATAGCTCCTGCTGCAAGGGAAGATCAGCATCAGGGGACAAACTGGCTTCCAATCTTGTTGTCATGGAATGCCTCATATTGCTCAGAACTTTGCAAACCAATGAGCTAGAAAACAAAGCTCATTGTTAGGAAGTGTGAGTCTTAAGCTGTCTTAATAGGTCTAGCTGAATAACTTTGACAAGAGGTATGTCATACCTCCATTCAACTCAGTAAAATTCACCTCTGGATCCTAATAATTCTGTTTTTCTTTTTCCCAGCATAAACTGTCTGACCGCATCAAATCCCCAGGGACTGTGAGTATTTGTTAGCATTTACTACTCTCTTACTTTCTCTAATCTGTTTATATCCAGCCTCCATTGTGTGGGGAACAACAATTGCTAAAAATAATAAAATAAATGGCTGTACAAGAGAGGTACCCCATGCTTGGCAAAATACCAAGCATTTTTGTAAACTGGTCATTTATCTGTCTGGCAGCTTTGTGCAGCGTGGGTGTGTGGTACAAAATCTGCTAAGGTTATATGCAGAACAAGGGCTGTTTATATCTGGAAAAAAAGTACCGGTATATAAAAGTTTTCAAAAAATAAAAGGGCCTCATTGCAAAAGTTGCCGCCATTTGAATTCTAAGCTTGCTTCCTTGGAAGCAAACCCCTCTGGAGCATATTGAAATTTCCTTTGCGGTGGGCTGGGAACTGTGATTCCAATTCAGATGTGCTCTGGATGTTTGCAATGGAAGCCAGCTGTTAGGCAGCACTGACAGATTGACTGGCACTCCCTGTGTATTTATTACATTTCTATCCCAGCCTTCCTCCCTGAAGAACCTATAATGTATAGAATCAAGGCACTTAATGGCCCTGAATCTCTGGAGCAGTGCTTGTAGCTTGAGGGTGGAAGGTGGGTATAGTGGGGAGACCACTGTTTTGGAACCTAATATAAATTAGCTTAAGGAAATTCACAGAAGGATAACTTCCAGTCCCCTGAAAAGTTTTGAAGTAGGGCCAGGGGACCTTCCTGAACGATGTGGTGGGGCAGCGGGGAATTGTGTGAAGGTGGGCAGAGCGTCACATCTGCATCCTGTCAGTCTCCTCAGCCCATCGGGGGCTTTTCGCAATGCACGGATGGCAATGGCATAAGGAGAGCATGTGAAACTTCCTGTGAATTTCCTTAGTACAGCAGCTTTTCTTAGGATCCAAGCCACAGTTTTTAAAACAAGGATAAATATGCAGTTATGCTTAAAAACAAAAACACAACTATAACAAGCAGGTTGCCTGTCTAAGCCTTGAAGGAGATGCAGAAGTTGCATCTGAACAAACATTCAGTTTGTATCAGCTGAACTGTCAATGGGGGCTACCAGGCGCACCTTGTGGGTGAGGAATGTGGTGTGAGCTCTCTTTTATATTATAGAATCATAGAGTTGGAAGGGACCATGAGGGTCATCTAGTCCAACCCCCCTGCAATGCAGGACTCGTTTGTCCGAGTTGAACCCACAACCCTGAGATTAAGAGTCTCGTGCTGTATCTACTGAGCTGTCCCGGCTGGATATGTTTGTCTTCATCCTTCTCTTGGTTGTTGCTCCCAGTTAAAAGTATCCTGACAAACGTTAGTTCAGGTACACATGTGTGCATCGGCTGGAACACTAAAGATTGCCAGGCTCCTTTGGAAGTGCAAGAGGAGGTGCGTGGCATGGGGCTGCTACCCATGAAGTGTTTCTTGATTGCGCCATTGATCGTGACGTAGCGTGATGGCAAAGACCATTTTGACCATGTAAAGTTGACAAGTGACGAAAGCATTTGTTTTCAGATGGCTGCAGCCAGCAGCATATTTGAGCAGCAGGAGCTTAAGAACTTTTCTGGACACTCTTGTTTTTGCACCTGAGATGATTGCATCGCAATGGTAGTTTCGGCTGGTTTGGTATCATCCTAGCAAATTAACGCTGTTGAAGTCCATGTGTCCCTGATGTTGCCTTGGTGGAGGATGGAGAGGGGTGTGTGAGTGTGTATGCAAACTAGCCTACTGTGCAGAGGTAGAATTCACATCCATTGCTTTGCAAGCTTTTGCCTCTGGCTGCACCCCTTGCCATGTGGCCCTCTGAAACACACTAAGAAAGAAAGCGGCCCTCAGCTTGAAAAACGGTTCCGCACCATAGTGCTACACCAGCATCACAACATAGAGTTCAAAGAATTTGGAAGCTTGGCTTTGATGTTGCTTGATATTGGCAAGCACAGTTGACAACCATTATCTGAATTGATATACTTTTAATGCACAGCGTTCTTCCCTTTCCTGTGCCTTTAAAGGGGCTCAGTTTAAAGGAGGCATATCTGTAGAAGTTCTGACCCTGGAAAGATCCCTGTGTTCCTATCAATTCCTGGCCCTGTTAACCTGCCTTTGTGGTATTCAAGGCATTTAAACTATTCTGAAGACTGAAAGAGCTGTGTGCTTTCATGAGAGTAATTAATTCTGGTTACCACATGATTGTTGTTTCTCATATAAACTCTACGTCGAGAATGGAGAAAATTGTATACAGTATATATGTATATAAATCTTATAACTCATTTAAATCAATCTTGTGTTTTTGTTATTTTAGGTTTCACATATGTGCTCCAGATACCTTTAATCTGTTTCACAACTGACATAAGTATCCTTGCACAATATTTTGTGGGATCATGAAACCAGTATTGTGTTTTTAAGTTGTATGTTATATACCGCCTTGCAATATTTTATACCAAAGTGCGGTTTATAAATATTTAAATAATGATAAACTACTTTGGGTGACGTTAGATTGTCCCATCTTGATTAATTTTGCCTTGTAAAATTCGACCTGTTGATTTTATAATGCTAAAAACACTCAAAGCAGCACATTTCAAATATTGGCCAATTTAAATTGGATTAAAATATCTATCAGGATATTTAACCTGGTGCACTGATGAGATGAGCCAGCAGAACTTTTTACTTCCCTGTGCCATTTTCTAACACATGTGGCAGTTCTTAGGCAGAGCATTCCCAGGGGGGCCAATTGCCTTGAGTTAGACTTTGATCTGACAGAAGGTCATTGTTCTGCTTGAGCCGTAAAAAGATGTCAATTTTTGATTTTGACCCATATGGTTTCTGCTTGAAAGCCTTATGGTTTCCCAGAGATGGCTTGTCTGTAGCTTACAAGCTGTGTGAAAGTTCATTAGGGCAGTTTTGTATCCTCCACAATGTAAAAGTCCTGTGAGCTCTTGTTCTCCCACTGTGTGTGATTATAAATTGCTAGCTTTCACGGTGGCCGAAGGAAGTTTGGAAATGTGGTGGGAAATAATGCTAAAGGATCAGAAGGAATGAATCAAATAAGATGTTACCGGTATTTCTCTGTGGATTTTTCACCTCATCTTGATGACGTAGATAACACTTGTGTGTAGGGCTGGGCGATACTGGTTTTCAACAATGTGATATATCACTAGCTAAACACCACACTATATTGATGTATCGCAATGTATGAAATAAGGAAGGAGCGGGGTGGGGTAAATTCTATTGGGGAAACCTTCCGGCATGTGGGATTTGGCTGATAATGCAGAATCTTTAGCTGGACCCTGAATTTCAGGAGTTTTGATTGGGGCAGTTGGTGTATTCTACACTGTAGAAGTTAGCTCCTCTCCTCCAGTGTCATGACCCAACAATGTGATCCGACCCCCAACAATGCTGCTCTTAGCTTAAAAAACAAATTGTGGTTGGTCAGACTTCCTGCTGTCTCATCTAGTTTGGCTCTGAAATATGCCATTTAGTTGGTTCACGATTCATTTCCCCTTGGTTGCTGCTGAGTAAACGTTTGACCCTTGCCCCTTTTATTTTTCCTTTTGCAATTCACCATGATATATATTTGTAGCGTTACATGTCAGAGGCTTTTTCTACCAAACTTTGTTTTTCAGAAGAACAACAAACTCTTCTTAAAAAAATGAAACCTTCATGTGAGCCAGAAGCATGGCAGCTGCTGTTTCTCAGGTTTCATAAATAGTTGTGCCTTGACATAATTTAAAATCTGTTGAAACTGAGGGCAAGGAGGAGCAGGAACCAGGTCTTCATTAATTTCCCTTTGAATTCAGATCGGAAGCTATGACTTGTCTCACTTTCTAATACAGAGCAGTGTAAGCTCCTTGGGAAGAGATTACAAATAATATGGTTGGTGCATTAATCTGGTCTTCTTGGTGGATGTTGACAACCTATTTTTAAATCTGACAAACAAGACGGTGGAAAGTAATCTTGTTGTAGCATTCAGCTGTATGAAGAAGATCTTACTCTGTAGGGAAGATCTTACTCTGCCCCATCCCATGATTTTTCGTGTCTACACAAAAGTGCCGGAATAGGTTGCCTGGGGATTTGTGATTAGGTGATATCAGTGTACTGAGGACCTTCCTCCGTTATCTTCTGAGCCAGGTGAGGTGGTGTGAAGGGCCTTCAGTGGGAAAGTGGGCTATAAATTTATGAATTATTAAGTAAATAGGATGCTGGTGGTAGTAAGTGATGTAGGAACCAGAGAAGGGCATATCTTCCAGCAAGTTTGAGAGTAAAGGCTTAAAAGTTAGGCTGAGAATGAGAACTTTAAAATTTTGGGAATGTAGGGGTGGTCCCTCCCCGACTTATGTTTTGTTTCAGGTGCCTCCTGAGACATATTCTTGAGTCATGACACAATCATGGTACATCAGTGGTGGGTTGATTCTTCTTTACCTTGTTCTGTGATCCTTCCCCAATGCCAGCTCATCGTTGCTTTCTGGGAGGATATAATGCAGCAAAAGGGAGGTGAAAATAAACCCAAACATTTGTAGTATTCCATATTGTTACGTAAATAACGAATGAATGAATGAATGAATGAATAATTGTAAATTGAATATAAGGAATGAAATGTGAATTAGAGATAAATATGTAATATCAAACAGCAGTGGGGAAAACTATGGAACGTAACTATGACTAGGAGTGGGAAGTCAACTTTTTGGAAAAATTGTATTAAATTTGATGTAATTTGGCATTGATTTGTTTTTTTAAAAAATGGAAAACAAATATTATTTGGCTAAATAAATAAATAAATAAATAGTTAGTTAGTTATGAGTTTTCAGCAGGGAGTAGGCGATATGTACTGATTGCAAATGAAGCAGTGTGACTGCCACAAAACTTTTGCAGGGTTGCATAAGCTTAGTTGTACTGTACTGCATAGGACCATAGCCTTGCCTGCCAGAGCTAGGGGTCTTTTTATTAAGGGCATCTATACCCCCTCCTTCCTCTAGCTCTCTCTGTTCAATGAATGGTCAAGTTTAGTACTTCAGCAGCCTTCAATTATACTGTACTACAAATCCCACACCCATATATGTTTATCATAGAATCCCAGAACTGTTGAGTTGGAAGGGACCCTGAGGATCATCTAGTCCAACCCCCTTTTGCTCAGACCACAACTCCGAGATTAAGAGTCTCATGCTCTGCTGATGGAGCTGTCCCAGGGCAAAGCGTTTATTTACTATGCTTACACCCTGGTTTTCTGGTATGATGGAACTCAAGACGGGATTCATAGGGGCTGCCAGGCTGTCTCTTGTCCTGCTTAGCTTTAGCAAAGTTGCTGCATCATGCACCTTGAGAAACTACTCTGTTATGAGACCATTTAGAGCTTTGAAGAGAGTTAACTATACTGGACAAGTTATTGGCTTAGTTGCTTAGAATGTACACATTCCCAACACTTCCTGGCAGTTGCATGCTGCAGTGGAAGACAGATAATAGTGCCTATCTTCCGTTATTGACTGTGTCAGTGAGGTACCCCAAAGTTCCTCCAAACACAGCTGGAAAACCACTTTTCTAGGCTGAGCAGTCTTTGAGCATGCTGTATTTATTATATTTCTTTCATTTTCTCGTGTGATACTGAACTGCAGTGGGAGTAAGATAAATGACTAGGCAACTCCCATTTATTTTCAGTGACAGCAGTTTGGTCATGAATGGGCTGCCTGTGAGTTGCGCTTGTTGAACTGCGTTCACAGTTTTTTAAAAAAAGATTTTGTGGCAATTAATATAATGCACTTAAAATTAAAAATTTAAGCTAAGATGAGCTGGAATCTGCAGCCTGTTCGGCAAATTACGGATCATGTTTCCACAATTTCTTCCTTTTGCAAACTGTTCTGCGGTTGCTGCTGTCTTGCACAATTGTCATAGATGAAACGGATTTGTAAAAATGTTACATGGAAGAAGAAGAAAAATACGAGGCACTACACTTCTGTAAAACAAGAAAATCCTTAATAAAAAATATTTTAAAAAAAATAGAAGAGGAAAGGATGCTTGAATCTCCCAACCTGAACAAATGTTATTTAGGCCTCTCTGCTCTCAGACTTCAGCATTTATTATTACTCATACAGATGTTGCAGCCTTATGGGCTAGTCTTGTGTCCCTCAAAGCTGAATTCTGTGCTTGTCACATTCTGCCCTTTCCCCCTCTTGTTCAGCCACAGCCCTGGTTTTTTCCCCTAGGTAAATCCCTTTAGCTCATCATTGTATAGCTCATCATTGTATTACAGGATATTCCTGTAATCAGCCATATTGACATTGAAAATGCTGAAGTGAATCAGGGTGCCCATACTTGCTTATTTTGTGCTGCATTGAATTCAGTCTAAGAAGCCACAACAATGGCACATTCTGTTAGTGATGGACGTGCTGCTTGTAGCGTAGTCACTTTGCACGGCCACGGAGTGTGTGGAAGGTCTGTAGCTATTACAGTGAAAGCAGGCACGACTTCGGGGTCTTAGCACAAAGAACCTTTTAATGCTGTTATGTAAGCGCTCATGGTGGCGTCTCTCTCTCTCCTCTTAACGGTGTGATAAAAATGAGAGTGCCTGCTTGTTTCATACAAAAGCGCCGTACTCCTAATTAAATAATGGGTTGTGTTTGGGATTTATTGGAATTATTGTCTCTTCCCTTTTCAAATTTCCGTTCTGTATGAATGGCTGCGACAATTTGTGTTGCTTAAGGCTACATTGCGTTTGTTCAGGCAGCCAGAATATTCACTGACCGATCGGGTAGTTATCTCATGAACAGAGCACAACCCCGAGCGCATGACGAGGATTTGATCTGACAGTTTTACTGTCATGCAATGCAAAGAGGTTTTAAAGCAAGAGGAAGGAGAAGCAGCCATCTGGGTGTTGTAGGAGGAATCTGGGCTGTCCTCAGTTGTCAGAAATGATGCAAGATGCTTTCCAGCATACACAGCTGCTTCTGTCTAGCTCATCTGTCTGTCTCTGTCTGTCTGTCTGTCTGTCTATCCATCCATCTATCTATCTGTATCTGTATCTCTCTATCTCTATCTGTATCTCACTATCTCTATCTCTCCATCTATCATCTATCATCCATCCATCCATCTGGCTATCTAGCTATCATCTATCATGGATCATTGTTGGCATCCATCTGTCTCGAGAGACAATGGAAGAATGCACCTTTGGGGGTAAAGTCAAATTGTTAGGAGACTTACAGCGCCTGCTGTGGCTGTAGAGGCTAGTACTAAAGAGACATGTTTTATTGCAGCTGGGGAAGATGAAGGCATCTGGTTTCACTGTTACAGATGCACCATGGCATTTCTTCTCTCCTATCAGAGAGAGTGAGAGAGCGCTAATTTTAATATTCTCCATATTTTAAAGGCTTATTATGTAACCTCAAAAGAAAGCTAAGCAGTGACAGATACGCATCAATATGGACCATACGTCGGCTTTTGAATCCAGACTTACATTTTTACTTTCATAAGTCCTTGGTATATTTACAAACAGGCATAAAAATCACAGATTAAATTTGTTAATTGCAGTGAGTTCACTTTTGTAATGGATGGTGTTCAGGACTGGAAAAACCCTGTTTAAAGTAAAGCAGTATCTATTAAGACTATTGATGATCATGACAATGAAACACCTTTCCTAGAAAGGTGTGTGTGTTGTCTGGTCAATCTTTTTTGTCTCACCAAATCCTGGAAGCAAAGCCAGTGTATTTGACCTGAGAATAGTGAAAGACTGAAATGAGAGAACTTAACAATTTTTTACACTAGGTATTGGAATGAAATATATGACAGGAATTCATTTGGATTTTCTGGTTCTGTGAAGGAAGCAGAAGCTGAGGAAGAACTATTGACTTGTGTTCCTGAAATGCAAATGCAAACTTCTGGTTCATTAAAGGTAAAGGTAAAGGTACCCCTGCCCGTACAGGCCAGTCTTGCCAGACTCTAGGGTTGTGCGCTCATCTCACTCTATAGGCCGGGAGCCAGCGCTGTCTGGAGACACTTCCGGGTCACGTGGCCAGTGTGACAAAGCTGCATCTGGCAAGCCAGCGCAGCACACAGAACGCCGTTTACCTTCCCGCTGGTAAGCGGTCCCTATTTATCTACTTGCACCGGGGGTGCTTTCGAACTGCTAGGTTGGCAGGCGCTGGGACCGAACGACGGGAGCGCACCCCGCTGCGGGGATTCGAACCGATGAACCATGCGATCAGCAAGTCCTAGGCGCTGAGGTTTTACCCACAGCGCCACCCGCGTCCCTGGTTCATTACAAGCACACAAATGAAGCACAACATTTTTCTTCTCCTGGAACATTTCCGTAATTGAAAATGAAGCCAGAGTGCAGCAGTTAAGCAGTTGCTGCTGCTCGTTTTCTGCTTCAGTTCTGCTTTATTCTAAAAATGTCAGGAATGATGATGACCTAGAGGGTTTTGGATGGGGCAGGTGGTTCACATATTTCACTGTTGTGTAAGCCTGATGGAAACTTCCACTGTAACACGCAGGTTCTTACCCTCTCCCACTTTTTTTATTGGATGTCCTTTAGTTTGGTTGTACACAGTGCAGAGTGATTTTCATTTGCTTCCAGTTCTTCAGCTGCACTGTTCTACTCTAGTGAACTTCAGCCTTGAGCGTTTAGGTTTAGAGTACAGTTTTGAAAATACGTGACCGAGTTACACTACTCAAACTGAGCAGGTCTTAACGCTGCAAGCAGCCAGACTGTTTGGGCACCATTCCTTTAGCTGCTCTATTCTCTTCAGAAGAAGGGCAGGGTGTTACGAATAAAATGTCATGAAGCTGTTAATCTGCCTCCCAGGCTTCATACCATCACTAGTTCCTGGTGCTATGTGATGCAAACGATTTCCTCCTTAATCCTACCTTAATTGTCTTTTTATAGAAATGGGCCTACATAGGATTTGGGTCATCCTTAGCAGCCGTGTCATTTTCCTAAATGCAAAGCTGCCATTGTAGTTTCTGCCTTCAGCTGGAGTTGGGAGAAGTAGCTTCTGGTATCCGCCAAAGCTTTGTGTGAACCATTTGTCCATAATAAGTGTATACGCACATTATGCACTGTAAGCAAGGGCATATATGCTGCCTAAAAATGTTCTTTGCGTAGCTTACATTATCAATGAAATATCAAAATTACAGCTGTACTAGGTGTAGGCACTGTGTTAACCATAATAACAATTTCCCCTGCTTAAGTGTACCACGTGTGGGAGTGAGCTACCAGGAAAACAGGATATTACAAGTGTTGTCTATGGCGTATCGTATGCAGACTTTTGCTGAGGTTTTATTCCTCCTTGCTTTTGATACAGAAAAATAGGGGTGGTTGGCTTTTGCTGCCCTACTCCCCAAGGGACAGAGTCCCCTAAATCCATGATGGGTTAGAGATGAATAGATGGAGGCAGTGAAAGCAAGGCAGATCTTTTATTTTTCTGTTGCAACTGAGTTCCCTCCCCTCCTAGCAAGGAGGCAAGAGAGACCCAGAACCGCGAAGAAACATCCCTTTTAAGGGTTTACATTTTGGTGTGGAGAAAAAGGACACACCCCCTCTACAAAGAGTCAGAAATTACATCTCACATAAGGTGGGGTTACTGTGGCTCAGGCAGGCCAAGGTGTGATATTCCTGAAGATTAACAAGTTTTACATCGTTCCAGACAGTTTACACAAAACACCAGCATTTGATAAGACAACCAGAATGCAGGTCAGACATCCCTCAATGCAGAGCATGTGGGCAAACGATGACAATTAATACAAAGGAGGTTCATAGATCTAGGAGGGAAATCCCTTCTGCCTCCGTGTTCTCAGGCAAGGGGGATTAAGGAGGCAGAGGAAATACTTACGTGTCTTTAGGAGAGCCAAGATGGCTTTTGGATTGCTCTCCTGTACTATTTTAGACATGTGGTTTATATACTTACGTATGTGTGTTTACCTTGTGCAATTATCAACATTCTATATTTGAGACCTTGGAATTCCTATAACTATTTCATTTTGGGGAGCTGCATAAATTCAGCCAGCTTTGAGAAATGACAAAAGAATTGTTCTGCTGAGCTGTTTCACTTGAGCGGATATAGTAACAGTGAACTGCAAATCTCGTCAGTACATGTGTGAGGATAGCGTTTTTATTTCCCCGCCCCAGTATAAAATCATGGAATTGTAGAGTTAGAAGGTACCCTGAAGGTCATCTAATCTAACCCACTGCTAATCAGGAACCTCACAGTGCTTCTCATCAAGGCTTGGAAATTTGAATTTATTTAAAGTAGCTAAGTGTTTCCTTACCACCTCTCTTCCTGCCTTGGGCTGCAGCTCCCTCCCCGCATCATTTATTCTCTTACCACTAGCTTTAGGCACTGCTTTCCTTTTGGGTGAAGATAGAGGCAAAGTAGGTGTTGAGCAGTTCTCAGTATGCATCCTTTGAATCTCATTTGCCTTGTGATTGCCTGTCTGCTCTGTTTGGAGAGGTCCTTATTTGAAGGTCTTTGAAGTTTGCTTGGATTTTCACCATCCTGGATTATTCGGAGTCCTCCACAAATTTGGGCGCTTAAAAAGGTAAAGGGTAAAGGGACCCCTGACCATTAGGTCCAGTTGTGGCCTACTCTGGGGTTGCGGCACTCATCTCGCTTTATTGGCTGAGGGAGCCGGCGTACAGCTTCTGGGTCATGTGGCCAGCATGACTAGCCACTTCTGGCGAACCAGAGCAGTGCACGGAAATGCCGTTTACCTTCCCGCCGGGGCGGTACCTATTTATCTACTTGCACTGTGTGCTTTCGAACTGCTAGGTTGGCAGGAGCAGGGACCAAGCAATAGGAGCTCACCCCGTCACAGGGATTCGAACTGCCGACCTTCTGATCGGCAAGTCCTAGGCTCTGTGGTTTAACCCACAGCGCCACCTGCTTACTTTGACTTAATTATGAGGAAATTGAATAACAACAGTCCCAGTGCAGATCCTTGGGAGACTTCGCTTCTTACTTTTCTCCATTGTGAGGCTGTATTTACTCTTGCTGCCTGGTTGCTGGTTAAACAAAAGGAAGCAATCAGTGCACATCCTCTTATCATTTTTGTGTTAATTTCATTAGTTTTAATTGCCATGAGCTCCGGATATAAAAATGTAAACAAATCTTCCCTCTGTTGAGTTTACTAGTAAATACAGTGATTAGTGTTAAATACTAATCACTGCTGGTTAGGGACTTCATAAAATGCTTTTTGAAAGCCTAAGTAGCCTGATTGCAGCCAGCATGTTTGTCCATGGTGGAACATGAGGCACAAAATATTGAAAGGAAAAATAATGTCACAAATGAATTTTTGCAGTTCATATATATGTGAGTAGGCGTGCTTGTATTTGCTGGACTAGATTGGGATATAATTGAGGTCCTCTCCTAAATTTTGTGGCCTTAGAGTTGAAATCAAATAAAAGTTGGATTCTTGTGATTTAGTTGTCTGCCTGCGATAGCAATAAAACATGTCCTCTGTTTCAAGGGGATGGCCTTCCCTGTGGACTTACTGGAAAACTACAGTCATGAAGACCTGGAAAGTTCTGGAGAAGATTATATGTCTGATCTCAGGTGTGGGGATCCAGAAAACCCAGAGTTCCTGTCTCTTGCCAGTAACGTCAAAGTAAGATTTGAGAATTAGCTTGGCATCTTGGTGTTTTATATGTGGACTTTAGCTGTACATTTATAATGGCTTTCAATACTCTGTTACTCAGAGCCTTTTACTCTCCCAGTATTTGTCAGATGGGGTATATATGGCCTGTGTCACAGGCATTGTGTGTTCTGGATCAGCCTTTCCCAGCTTTTGGTCCCCAGATGTTGTTGGACCTCAACTCCCAGCATCCCTGACCACTGGTCCTGCTGGATCTAGGGATGATGGGATTTATAGTCCAACAACACCTTGGGACCGAAGGTTGAGAAAGGCTGTTTTGGAGGCACTGAGGGCCCAGTCTGTTTGTTTTTTTAAAAAGACCAATGTCATAGGAGAATCAAGGAGATGGACCCCCCCCCCATCCATCACTCACAATTTCCAACTTTTTGTTTTGCTTTTCTCTTTGTAATTTAATGCCACAGCTAAATCTTTCATTCTTGGATCCTGGCATGTCCTTGGTAAATTGATATGCAGCAAAGCAGAGGGAGAGACCATGTCTGGTTGGGTTCTTTCTTTAAAAAAACCTTTCACAACTGCAGCAGAACAAATGAGTCTATTGTCTCTGCTGTAGCATATTTTAATGTGTGACTGTGCTAACAATTTTACAGCAGAAGAAGAACATGAAAAGATGATAATGTTTTTCTTCTCCTTCCTGCCCCTACTCCGCAGATCCCAATTCGTCTATCCACAATAGGCTTCGTCCCCCTTTATGGCGGAGAGGAAAGGCACAAAGTCCTTGCTTTGTTTGCGCCAGAGGATTCGCTCACAGGTTTCACTTAAATTTTTGTTTCAGTATTGTAGTGTTCTGCTCTGAGTCTTTTTATTTTTACTATGCTTACTTATTTCTTGACCTTGCTCCTGAATCTCTCTGTAATTGTGCATTTCAGAACCATAATAACTTTAGTTGGTACTGATGCCAGGGTGCGGAGCAGATGACTAGGCTGTGTAATGTGTGGTCTGTAGGAAAGACCTGCAACCTGTCCGTCAGTGTTGCCTTGTGGGCACTGACAGATTATACAACCTAAGGAGGTTATCCCAGAGAACATCCCAGGCTGTTGGATGGAATAGTGCTCCTATGCCCCCTTCACTGTTATTTTGGAAGCAGGAGCAGATTGCCATTACTGAATGGAAACAAAGAGCCTGAGGTTCAGATGTAACAACGAACCGTGGTTGGATGTTACAAGTATGAGCCTTGATGCGTTCCCTCTCCACCCAAGAACAGAAGAGGTTTAAAGTTTCTGTTCCTGGATGTTTCAAACCATGGTGTCCCTTTTTCACCCAACCCACAGTTTTCCAAGTTCGGACAGAACAGGAAACTGCCCTTAAGAGCAAGCCAAGAAAAGGAGCTTTGAATCTCTTTTCCTTGCACACCGAAGCGAAGAGGTAGCAATCTGGCTCATCCTCATAACCGGCCATGGTTTGTTGTTGCAGCTTGAAGTAGGGCCTGTGTCCATCAATGCTACTGTAAAGGCCAGCTAGCTTCTCTTCTCCCCACACTGCCCCTCCTGCTGAACCCTTTTGGCTAAGGCTTAATAAGTGGCGAGGACTGAAACGTAATGCATTGAACAAGTGTTCACTGTGAATAAAAATAACCCTTAGAGCGCAATCCCAATGCTCCTAATGATGAGGGTTTATGGAGGAGGTCAAGGATTAGGATTAGGTACATAGGTACCTCTCCACCTGCAGAGAGGACCGCTGCTTGAAGGGGAGCTGGACCAGCAGGGAGGAAGCTACTGCTAGCAGTAGCAAGCAAGAAGACTCACAAAACAACAGGATGGAGGTAGAGCTTTGGCATCTTTGGATTCCAATCCCCCAAGAGGTCCAATCCCTCAGTCCCTCAGCTGCAGCAGCCAGGATCTGGCATTGCCAAAAGGAAGACCCGTCCCCCACTTCTGCTGTGGCTGGCATAAGCCTGTCAGAGCTGATGCAGAAATTGGCTCATCACTCCTCCCAAATACGTCCTCTATTAAAGTAGCAGTTTGGGACCAGTCTACTTGGAAGATTGGCCTATTCCATATATGCAGCCTTGACATCTTTGGTTCGCAGGACGATTACAGATGCGCCAGAATACTTGTTCCACACAAGAAATTTATATTTTTGTGTGACCCCCCCCTCCTCACACATCCTCTCTAGCTGGACAGAGAGCAAAGAGTGGAAGTTTGTCGGCTTGACTTCTGCACAGTGATAAGAAATGATATCATCCCATCACGTGACCCTCTGCAATAGCGGCAGTGGAAAATACTGACACCTTCACTATACTCATTCTAGCACTTGCTTAGAATATTTTTGGTTAAGCAAGTCTCTCCAGATATACAAAAGTTACATGTGTTTTATGTTTTTGGTTTTTTAAAGCTACGGTTGATTTTAACCAGATTTGAATATTTTAAAATACCTGTTTTAAACTGTTCTTTGGCAACCGTTTTAATTTTTGGAAACTTCTTAGAGATAAATTACAACTAACAGGTGTAGATTAAAAAACAACAACAACTGTAGTAGCATTGTTATACCTACTTTTATGCAACTTCACACTTACTCAACATAATTAAGACCATCGCCACCATTGTCCTAGCTTCATATTTCTCTTTTCTCATTCAAGCTGTTGCCCTTTTCCTTGCTGATCAGTGGTGGCCTGTTGATGATATTGTGAGAACATCTGATCCTTCCAGAGAAGGACTTTTGCAGGTACGTAAAGCTTTTGTTCTGTTAAGTGTGTGTGTAATCTGAGAAGCCATCTAATCCAAACAGAGATACTGCGTAATGTATTCAGAGTGTCTAATTCATATTTACTTGGAACAGAATTGGTATGTGTTGCATGCACAGAGATGTGCAGGCAGTGCTTTCTATAATTCTGATTATGTTTTCGGGTTGTGGCGCAAGCGACTTGTATGTGTCGCAGGAAGCTGACTCTTTTTTTAAAAAGCATGTATACACTACAAATTTAAGATGGCTCAGCTGATAAACAGCTTTTTCCTCAGCAAATCCTGGCAGATAATATTTTTGAGTGAGTGGTCAGGCTCCCTCACGTAATCAACAGCCCTCTCCCCGGACCTCCAGGTCCCATAGTCTCATGAAAAAAGTGACAGTAGCTTAACCATGAGCACTGTTTTGCTGGAAAGGTAGGATACAAATTTAACAACTGACAAATAAATTAACACTTTAATGTGGGTCTGCCCTATAATCAGGTGTTCCTCTAATTCCTGGCTTTATGGTGTATGTATTATGTTTATGAAGAATTGATGCTTTTGAATTATGGTGCTGGAGGAGACTCTTGAGAGTCCCATGGACTGCAAGAAGATCAAACCTATCCATTCTTAAGGAGATCAGCCCTGAGTGCTCACTGGAAGGACAGATTGTGAAGCTGAGGCTCCAATACTTTGGCCACCTCATGAGAAGAGAAGACTCCCTGGAAAAAACCCTGATGTTGGGAAAGATGGAGGGCACAAGGAGAAGGGGACGACAGAGGACGAGATGGTTGGACAGTGTTCTCGAAACTACAAACATGAGTATGACCAAACTGCGGGAGGCACTGGAAGACAGAAGTGCCTGGCGTGCTCTGGTCCATGGGGTCACGAAGAGTCAGACACGACTAAACGACTAAACAACAACAATTATGTTTATATTATCTAAAGTATTACAGTTCTCTCGAGTTAGTTTACAAATGAAGATAAAAACAAACGGAATAACCGTGTCATAACCACAAAACCCAAACATATTTTTAGAAAAAAATTAATCTACCCCTCTTTGCTACCTTGAAAGTAGGGATGTGGATTTCAGCAAAATTTAGCCACATGGCCTTTTTGGAACAATATTTTCTTCTTCTTCAATCATAGTCGTATTCTTTCTATGTGTTTACTATAGGTGAACTCCATTGGAGAGAGAGTGGTCCTCTATGTGCTAAATAGATTAATTTATCGCAAGCAAGAAATGGAGAAAAATGAATGCCCATTCCTCTGTCATGGTAGCCATGATTATGCGAAAATACTATGGAAGAAAGGAGAGGCAATTGGTTTTTATTCTGTTAAGCTTCCAGGTAAGATTTCCCTTTTAAAATAAAATCACAAAATGCCGTTTAATGCAAGGCAGAGAGAAACAAAGTCCATAGTTTTACATTGTTTGAGAACCATGCTTGTAGTCTTCTTGCATTTTTACGTTCAGGGTGATAAGTGGTAGTGGCAAGGGAGGCCATGCATAAACTGAAAACCATAACATTATAAAAGCAGCATAAAATAGAAAGCAGAATTAAAATGGTATCTATGAAACTTGGGAAAACAATGAGGTCTTTGCCGGACACTGAAAGGACAGTAAAGTTCATTTTAAAACATAACAGTAAAAAAAAAATAATACTTATTTTAACATCTTGCCAATCTAATTCCACAAATAAACCTGCAATGGATGTCTGCGAAAATAATTGCACTTGCTGTATTTGGGGGGCCGAATGGATTATGTTATATAGCCTTGATGTCTGTTGGAAACTTGATACTTGGGCAGATGGGTTTCTAGCCTGCTGTAGCTAACCACATCTTAGGGGAAAGCAGTAAGCAGATGGCAGTCTTTTTGTGTGTTTGTTCCTGTTGATACTTTGACCTTTGTGAACGGAATACACTATTTCAAAGTATATTTGAAGTTTACAGTTGGTCTCAGGGATTTGTAGCCTGTTGTTGTTTTCAAATTGTTCCTCTTGGTGGGTAGGAAAGTGATTGCTATAAAATCATCCAAATAAGTTGGCATGCCCAAGTATGCCCCCTTGCCATCACCTGAGACTAGAAGTAGTGAGGATAAGGTTCTGCAGTAAGTTACTTTCAATACTGTTTGTCCAACCTTGCCACCCCTAATTGCATCCCAGGTTTGTTATGTTAGCCTGGCACTGCCAGAATCAAGAGAAATGGGGTAAGAACAGAAAGGTAAAAGTTGATACTTGCCAGTGTTAATGTAGGACTAGCAGCAATCACAGGGATGCGGGTGGCGCTGCGGTCTAAACCATTGGGTTGAGCTCCTGTTGCTCTGTCCCGGCTCCTCCCTACCTAGCAGTTTGAAAGCACGCCAGTGCAAGTAGATAAATAGGTGGCAGGAAAGTAAACGGCGTTTCCCTGCGCTCTGGCTTCCATCATGGTGTCCTGTTGTGCCAGAAGCGGTTTAGTTATGCTGGCCACATGACCCGGAAAGCTGTCTGTGGACAAACGCCAGATCCTTCGGCCTGAAAGCGAGATGAGCGCCGCAACCCCATAGTTGCCTTTGACTGGACTTAACCGTCCAGGGGTCCTTTTACTAACAGCAATGTTTTAGATACAACTTGAACCCAAAGGGCAAAAGAAAAGTAATGAGCTGATCAAAGTAGAAGTTATATGCCTGGGCAGCAGGGAAGATTTTTCTTTTTTGTGGGGTGGGGTTTAGAGAAGAAGGTGCAAAGAGAAAATAGAACATTTTTGAGGTGCATAACCAAAAATATACCATAAGTTGCTAAGTTCATAAGCTGCCCAGATAATGATTTTGGGGATGTTACAGAAATGCATGCAGGACAGAGAGAAAGGGTTGCTTAGTTGTCTTTCAAGAACACCTTGGACACAGCAACAGAATGAATGCCAATCAGAGCTGCTGTTATGATTGCAGGAAGCATATGTGGTGCCTTTCTGACCCAGAGCTACCAGCTTCCGGTCCTTGATACAATGTTTGTGAGGAAGAAACATCGAGGGAAAGATTTTGGGCTCCTGATGCTGGAAGATTTTGTGGATTCTTTCACAGAAGATGCTCTTGGCCTGCGGTTCCCACTCACGTCTTTTATGCTTGTTGGTAAGCCCTTCCATTAGTCTCATTGCATCAAACCATACTGATATGGATAATGTATTTTTTTAGTTTCTAGGGTTCTGCTTAAAGGGCCATCCAATTATATCCAAACAGAGAAAGAAACTTCCTTGATCTCAGGAACCACAGTGCCAAATTGGCGACGGTATCTTCAGAGGTGTCCAAATCAGCACTGTTTGAAATGGTTCTGACCAGCATCTTGATTCAAAATGGTGTCAGAAGATTTCTGAACATAGGATAAAACCTGCTCCTCCCATCTTGGGAACAGTCATGCCAAACTGGCTGACGATATCGTCAGAGGCATCCCAATTGGCCCAGTTTGGAACTGTGTGTTGCGCCCAAGAGACCTGGGCCCCTTAGAGTTGGTGCCTGTGGTGGGAAGAAAGCATGAAGTACACAGACAAGGAAGAAGAGAGAAAAGCCCAAGATACAGCAGTTCTCTTAGACAAATGAAATATATTCTGTATCATGATTGGGAAGTCCGTGGCCCTCCAGGTGATGTTGAATTCCCAGCTTCCATCAGCCCAAGCCAGCATGTCTAGTCCAGCAACAACAGAAAGGCCACAAGTTCTCCATCCTTGTACTGAATGTTCCCTCCCTTCCTTGAACCAGCTACAGCCATCAAACACCCCATTTCCTTCTGCAGTCATTACTGTGGGTTCTACATTTTTGAGTCCCAGTGGCTAGTTTGACCTGTGGAAATACTGAATGGGAATATTGGTTTTGGGCCTCATATAATTTCTCTGCTCATAACTTTCAAGCAGCATAGGAATCAAGTATACATCAGAATCGGGCACATGCCTCAAAACGGTATCTGCACACAACTTGGGGAGTTGCTATGAAGATAGGTTTTTACATAAATGTTTCATACCTCAGTTACTGGATCGGATCTTTTGCATTCCTGTTGGCTTTACTTCAATTAGACTTGGCTGTATCCTTTTGCATACTTCAAAGACCTGACCAGGCAATTAAGATAAGACATGCAGTCTGCCACGAAGAGCTGTTCTGAAAGTTTAGGGTCTGAAATCCCTTGGGTGTGCCAATAGAAGAGAAAGAATTGCAGATATGCTTACTGCTCCCCAGGTTCAGGTTCCCAAAAGTTATTTAAACTGGTGGCATTTCATAGATGCTGAAGCTCCTGTTACTTTAGCATTGCTTTCAGTTACCATATTGGCCTGAATATAAGCCACACCCAAATATAAGCCACACCTTTAAAATGGGAGGGGGGAAAGAAAAAATACCCTAATATAAGCCACTCCCTTCCTCGCTGCTCCTGGCTGCATACTGGGGGTGGGGGTGGGGGTGGGGTGGCACGCTTTGTTGCCTTCCCCCTTCCTTGCTCTCTCCCTTCCCAGCCTTGTGGGGAGCAGGGGGGTGGGGCTACGCATGGGCCGGACGCCGCTTTGCTGAGCACCGTAAGGTCGTGAATATAAGCCGCACTTTAACTTTTCACGGTCGGAATTTGGGGGGGGAAGTGAGGCTTATATTCAGGCCAATACGGTATATAGTGCTAACAGCCTTGTACCCTGTATTGCTTGGGCATTCTAAAAGGCAAACAAAAATCTGCAGTTTTGAAATTGGTGGTTAAAATCTGTAGTTTTGAAAGGTCCCATCTGCCACCTTGTTTCAAAACGACATCCAATTGTATCCAAACATAGATGAAAACCTGCTCCTTGATACCAGGAACTATCATGCAAAATTGGGTTAAAATCAAAGTAGATTTGAAAGGTTCAGTCCACCATCTTGATTCCGCATAGCATCCAGTTTTATCCAATCCTAGTGAGAAGCTAACTCCTTGAGACCAGGTACCGTCATGCAAAGCTCAGTTACGATAAATTAAGAGATATCCAAATGTATAGTGAACAAACAACTTTCCAAAAGATTCATTAGTTAAAAGGTGCCTTCTTAGCTGTTCATGAAGGCAAAAAACACAGATGATTTACAGATATAGGCTGCTAAATGCTTATTGGAAAACTAATTGTGCTTATTTACACGAGACAGCTGGTGTGGTGTTGCAAATAGTAATAAATAAATAAATAAATAAATATTTTTAAAAATTCAAAATATTCTTATGTAGGGCAATTATACTGTCTGTGACAGAGCTGACACTTCCTTGGAGAAGTCTTTAAAATAAGTTTGTCGTCATGGTGAGGAGGAAAAGTATTTTGTAAAGGAATTATGCAAGTACTGAACCCATTTTGTTAATATTTTTCCCAGCTTGCCAGAAGTACTTTGAACGGTATCCAGGGGATCATGACCTTCTGTGGGAAATTGAAGGCACTGGCAACATTCACCAGCGGAAAACTGTAGCTAGCATTTTGCAGAGAGAAAGTTTCAAATGCATAGGTATGATGGCATGGTTTAAGCATGGCTGGGGGAGGGGAGGGGATGAGGTGCTGAAAAATACACGGTTGCTGATGTGGACCTTGAAGAGAGGCTGTTTTAAATTGCTGTTTGCATATTCTTTTTCTGAATTTTTCCAAGAACAGAAGGCTCACAGAAAGAAAACAGTGGTTCTCAGGCTGATGAAAGTTTTCTGCAGACTGCCATGAACACCACAAGTGAGCAGGCATCTGAGCCCAGGGAAACACAGTTAAGTGTAGGTACACAAGCTGTTTTCTCTGTTTTAGTTTGGAACATGTGTGTCCCCTTTATTTTTAACTTCTGAGCAGTTTTACTGAAGTGGGAAGAAACATCAGGGAACACTAAAAAGCAAGTTTGCTTCGGGTTGGGTGCTCTGCCCCTCCTCCCAAATTTACTTCAACTACATTTGGTGATATTCTTCTTCTATAATTAAAAATTAATGTTTGGAAAGGATATGTGAAGTGCTTCCGCTGTTCTTAGAGGTAACAGGTGCTGCATGTGTAAGCGTGTGACAGGCTTTTTACATTTTTGCCCCCTCATAAAACATTGTCGTTCATGTGATGTTGTTCAGCAGCATGTGTATGTTTAAAGCCTTTTACCTAGCCAGTCAGTTTAAGGATTACTTTGTTCTGTTTTTAATGGTTCTATGTTTGGTTGTGTAT
Source organism: Podarcis raffonei (assembly GCF_027172205.1). Classification (NCBI taxonomy): domain Eukaryota; kingdom Metazoa; phylum Chordata; class Lepidosauria; order Squamata; family Lacertidae; genus Podarcis; species Podarcis raffonei. The sequence goes on from NC_070612.1 coordinate 29,606,663, forward strand.
AACAAAACACAGAACCATTAAAAATAGAAAAAAGTAATCCTTAAACTGACTGGCTAGGTAAAAGACTTTAAACATACACATAGACATTCAGTCGTACCTTGGAAGTCAAATGGAATCCGTTCTGGAAGTCTGTTCGATTTCCAAAATGTTTGGAAACCAAGGTGCGGCTTCCGATTGCCTGCAGGAAGCTCCTGCAGGTAATTGGAAGCTGTGCCGGACATTTGACATGCAAAGAACGTTCGCAAACTGGAACACTCACTTCTGGATTTGAGGCGTTCGGGAGTCAGAACGTACAAGTGCCAAGGCATTCAGCTTCCAAGGTACGACTGTACATACATACATACATAACTTGATTTGTATATTGCCTTCTCATAGTTCAAACCATGCTCAAGGCAGCTTACAACATGGAAAAAATACATAATTTCAAACATAACAAGAGTAGTCATAAACTAAAACATCAGAAAGTACACAACCAAATTAAACAATTTCCGCATACATCATAATAAGATCGAAAACAAAGATACAAAAAATAAACATCAATAATAGCAACAACTTCCCCTAAACAATTTCACAGCCCAAGAGTCTGCAGAGGGCTGTTGCCCCAAGGTCCAATCTAACCTATCCAGATGGCACATACTTAGTCAAACCACCTCAAGGTGCTGCTAGACAAGCAGCACTTCACAAAGAACAAGGGCTTGTGGTCTAAAATAGACCTAGAGAAAGGGAAATAATGGAGGGATGGGAATGTACGGGAAAGAATGGGATTATATAAAATACACATACTTCAGCTTAATTACGATGTAAGGTATAGAGACTGGGGGGCGGTGAGGGAGCAGCAGTTTCTAAAGGATCAGGAAAAGAAATACAGGGCGAGGGATGTGGAAGTGGAACAATGAACAGAAATGAGATTAGGATAGAGACTGAGAAAAAGGGGGTTTGTGGGTGCCATGAAGTTTGCCAAAAAGTGTCTCTGGCAGAACCCAGAGTTCAAGCAGTCCTGGCACACACAGACTCTTCAGGGACCTTTGGCTGTTGCCACAGAGCAGCCACCTGGGCAGAGGTGAATTGGGTGAAGGCTTTGCCTTAGGTAGGTGGTGGAGGGGAAACTTTGACTCCCTTTCATAAGCTTGCCTGTGAAAAGAAGGAAGCAGCTGGCACAGCTTGCGCTTTTCAGGGTGGTACACATGAAAAGGGTAAGATAATACTGTCGTGTATCCTAAGTATTTCACGCAGACAACAAAGGGAATTAACTTTTTTCAAAATCCAGATGGTGTGTATAATTGAATAATAATACGAATGCAAGAAAATGTGCCAATAATGTCATAAGGATCTTCAGTAGTGTGTCATTTATTTATTTTTAAGTTTGTTGTTTCTCTCTTCCAGGCTGATGCTCATAAAAACAAAGATGGCTTAGAAGTATTTGAAGGCACATCTGAAGGTAAAAGAAGTCTAGCTTGCATGATTTCTGTTAGAACTTTCTTGCAGTCCACAATATGCTCCATCACCACCTAAGCTTTGTGTTCTTCACTTTTAACTAATGCCTACCAAAGAGAGATTTCTTTTTTAAGAAGTCAAAAACCATGCATGGAAAAAATTGGCACATTTTAACTTACTTTAATGGAGCCCTGGGTGGTGGGGGAGGAGGGAAATTAAGTAAAGCGCTTAGTAACTTGTGTATTCCTAAATTTTTTTTAATCGTATAAAGCACAAAATGCAAATGAGTTGAGTACAATCCAAATAAGAACCAAGATTCAGAATACTTAATTAAATTGCTCAATAGGAAATAGAGTAGTTTATGATCCAGAAAATAAAAATATATAAACTGATTCCAAAACATTTCTACTTAATCTGGAATATCTGTTATGAGTGCACATCTTGATTGTTTTTCAGGTTCCAAAAAGTTGTTACAAATTGTTCCAATTATAACACAAATCCTTAGTTTCCTAATACACTCCCAATCGTCTCTGACCTTCACTAAATGAATGAGTTTAGCCAGGTAGAGGATTTGCCAAATAGGCTCCAATCAGCCCTCTACTTTAGGCCATTTACTTGATTCCACTTGCTGCACCTTGAACTCGCTGCTGTCAAAACAGTACGTAAAAGTGAAGGTTTATTTCAAAGATAAAATGACCTGGGAATAACTCCCATAGAACTCAGTGGAGTTTGCTTCTTAGTGCACAGTATATTCATAGGAGTGCAGTGTGGAACTTGCACAGTCATGGGAATAAGAAAGTTCACCCTCTTTGAATTTTGTGGTTTACATATGAAGACTTAATAACAATCTTCTGTTCATTAGCAGGTCTTCAAACTGGGTAAATACAACCTCAGGTGAACAACAGCACATAACATATTACACCGTCTCATGATTTATTTAACAGAATTCAAGCCAAAATGGAAAAACTATAAGTACACCCTTACTGTTTCCATAGGAATTAAGGGACTAAGCAGCAGATAGGTGCTGCTGATCAAATGCCCTTGCTTAATTGATCATCAGCAAGTCTGCCCTTATACACAGAGTAAAGATTCTTAATTTGAAGAATGCTCAGATGATAGTGTTACCTCTCTATTGCATTTGCTTTGGAGAATGGGCAGTTCTTTATGATGCTTCCCTCTGAACCTGCAAAGGCATATGTAAAATCTTTGTTCCTGTGGATGTCACTGAAGGAGGAGCCACTGCCTATACCAAAAAGTAAAAAGCCTAAGAAAATGTGCTTCAAATTCCTAGGAACCAGCACTTGATTTTTTAGATGGCTACACAAAACTGTAAAATACTTGATTTCTAGCGCCACCAGAACAAGGTTAGCGCAGGCTGGGTTTCTAGGCATGTTCAAGCTTTGTGACATTATTTACCTGTATTCAGATCTGAGTGTGTGGGGTTTTTCTTCCCCTCAGAACTTAATGCTGCTCAGCTTTCTACACGATCACGAGGCAATAATCTCAAACGTCCAAAGTTGGGGAAAAGGTTCCAAGAGCCTGAAATGGTTGAAGATGAAGATATAAGTGTTTTTCAAACACCAGAAAGCAGGTATACTTATGTGTGTGTGTATGTGTTGTATAAGAAATGTAAGGTCTCTGTTGTATTGAATTGTACAAAGGAATAGATAATATACTTGGGTAGTTGTAGATGGATTGAAATCTTGGTATGTGATTGTCATTATTATTATTATTATTATTATTACTACTACTACTCATACTATTTATTTATTCAGTTGATTATTTCCCTTTACCCAGGAGAGTTTCAACTATTTAAAGTACAGTATTAAAAACAGTTTAAAACAAAGGAAATTTGTTACAAGGAAAGGCTTGTTAATGTTTATTTTTTATTCCTCATCATCAACCTATCAGAACTAAAAGAGACTCTGCATGCCAGATAAAGTTTTTGACCCTGATTTTTCACCCATCTGACAATGTAATCTTATACATGACTGCTTGACATTAAGTCTCGTTGCGGTCAATAGGAATGGAGCCTTTACCCAATTTAGTGTGTATAGGGTTGTAGCCTCACTGAGCAAGGTCTGCTTGCTAGAGGGAGTTAGGATTGTGTTGAGGTGTTTTCCAGTGGAGAAGAGCAGTAGAAAAGAGCTCATTTAGCAAGGTGGGAAACTCCACTGTGGAAGCCGTTATTTCACCTGCAGAAAGCTCCACATGCTTGGCCTACCACCATTGGTGTTATGTCCCAAAAACAGGTGTTTCGGGGGCAGTATAGGAGAGAGGCAGCCTTGGATCTGCTGGATCCATTCCCCTTTCATTCTCTGAAGAAGCCACGGGATCAGGCTCCTTCATCCATGGCAGCGTTGGCATCAATAATTTCTGCTCATAGGAACAAATGCAGTAAATTGATTTCTATAAAGTGTCATTTGAAATGAAATACTTCCTTGATTTTTAAAAATGTTTCGTTCGATGAAGTTACTGGTTGGGTTTGTCTCTATGTCACACTGTTTTATTATCCGCTGCCTAATTTCATCTGCGTCCCTCACACTAAAAGTGTGCATTTCAATATTACATATACCTTGAGTATTTCACATTCAATGTTCTTGTTGCTGCACAGACTAGAACCTGATGCACGTGTATCTGAAAGTTCGGAAGTGGTGATGGAGATGGAAGAAAATGTGGTTGAAAGTGAGCAGGAGGTGTTAGTTGAAAACCAGAAACAACCAGCCCAAGAAGCGCCACAGATGTGTCCTGCATCTGAGAAGCAAGAGGATAAAGAGGTGTGATTTGAATATATTAAGAACAATTTGTCTGTTTGAGGCACTAACAACCCTTTTTCTGCCAAGTATGACAGAGGAGGAAGCCATGGGCTTCTGCCTGCTATTGCCTTCTCTGCTTGGACAGAAGACTTTGTATGCACTGAGATAAGCATCTAGAAAAATCTAGGGTACATATGACCCCCTCATGGTGTCAAGTTTATATATTAATCTAAACTCTGGAAAGGATGTGCAAGGTAGCTTTACTTGGAAGGGACGCGGGTGGTGTTGTGGGTTAAACCACAGAGCCTAGGACTTGCCGATCAGAAGGTCGGCGGTTCGAATCCCCACGACGGGGGGAGCTCCCGTTGCTCGGTCCCTGCTTCTGCCAACCTAGCAGTTTGAAAGCACGTCAAAGTGCAAGTAGATAAACAGGTACCGCTCCAGCAGGAAGGTAAACAGCGTTTCCGTGTGCTGCTCTGGTTCGCCAGAAGCGGCTTAGTCATGCTGGCCACATGACCCGGAAGCTGTACGCCGGCTCCCTTGGCCAATAAAGCGAGATGAGCGCCGCAACCCCAGAGTCGGCTACGACTGGACCTAATGGTCAAGGGTCCCTTTACCTTTACCTAGCTTTACTTGTAACAAGTGGAAAAGGAGTTGACTGAATGATGCGTGCATCCAACCAGGAAGCAATATTTTTTTCTTTTGTTGTTTTTTATCCTTTTTATAATTTGAGACTCTTGTCGCTGATGTATTGAATTCTGTTGTTAACGTTACATGATAAAAGTGGCTTTGCGCCATTTTAATGTGTACATGCCATTTTATAGGAAATGGAAGTGGAGCCACTCAATGGAGAGCTCGTGGAAGATGCTATCAAGGTCTCAATAGTGGCTGAAGGACAAACAGGAAGTGAAGCGGTGGATGGAGAGTCAAAGCTGCAGTTGGAAAATCCCGAGGAAACAACCCTAACCTTACTTGTCCCATTAATCCTTGATTCGTCAGTAAAATCCACTGAAGACAGTGATGACAACGTTTCTGATAAGGTGAGGGGAAATATATAAGCGATGCTTAAGAGTTTCTTCTCTGCCATGTTGGTACAATCATTGGCAATATTATAAAAAAATTAATAATAATTAAATCCAGCCCATTGGAATGTAGCATGCCGTACAAGGGAAGCTTTTAATGTTTAACAGACTACTGTATTTTAATACTTTGTTGGAAGGTGCCCAGAGTGGCTGGGGAAACCCAGCCAGATGGGCGGGGTATAAATAATAAATTATTATTATTATTATTACAAAGTTAAGAATCTCATCTGTGGCCCTCAGAATATTGTCAAAATGTTTCCTCGACTTTGACTTAAAATGGCTAACAAGAGTTTGTTTTTCTCCATTAGGTTGACAGTGTGGCAGATGCAGAACTTCCACCCGAAGAGGAACAACAAGCAACGCAAAGGAAAAGGACCCTTGTTCCAAATGCAGATCCCGTCGCTGCAGCCGAGAAGGAAGAACCCTCCAACAACGGCCTTTCGAACTCTGTAGCAACCACTGAGGCTCTGGAAGATACCATTTCTGAGAATGTGTCTCCTAACACAACTTCCTCTGTGGAGGAGCAGAGTGAAGAAGGAGGCTCTGACACTCCAGAGGCCCCCGTTGTTCTAGGCCAGGGCGCTTTAATGATGGTTGAACTGGAGGATATCTCGTACTCGCATCACCCAGAAGGGCAAAAGAACCAACTGGATGAACAGTCTGAAGAGTCAGCTGAGCCCACCTCTGAGAAAGCCGCAGACAGCAGTTCAGAGGATGTGGAAATTGAAGTGCCCGTAGTGGATAGGCGGACCTTAAGAAGGAAGGCCAAAGGATACAAAGGACCACCCAAGAAAAAAGGAAAGCTCATTTGAAAAGGGAAGAGGAGCATTGTTTCCACCCAGCTGGATCACTTTCCGTATTTTTCTTAAAAAACAAAACAAAAACAAACAAAAACAAAATATGAAACTACATGGAACACCAGAACACACGTGTATTCAAACACTGAAATCACTCTGCATTTCCCGGTTCAGTTATTCGTTTTGTGTGTTTAACCACTATAAGAGGAGAACAAATTTGGAGGTAAACGGTTAGTCTTTTAAAAAAATAGTAGGACCTATTTTAGCCCAGTTCGTTTAGCCACAAAAAAAGCTTTCCATCAGGCCACGGTAGAGTTGTGGAGAGGCCAAACAAATTACACGACAAATTGTAAATTACCAAGCCTTCTGATGTGGCTTTTGATTCGTAAGCCATTATTTACAACAGCTGTTCCCCTAGAAGTAAGTAAGTGCCACCTATTTGTCCTGTATGTTCTTATTATGTGTACTTCTCCGGTTCTAGCTTAGAGAACATGCTGTGAATCTGCCCCTTATGGTGTGGAAGTAGACACACCCTGGTAACTTCAGAGTTAACTTTCATAGGCTTATTGGGAACAGAAGCTATGACTAGTTATTTTTCAAGCCGGGAGCATTATTTTGTAGCGAATTAAAATCCTGTTTTAACACAATTAGTTGTGAGAGTTGTTCCCTGTTGCATCTTTGGCTCTTCACGGATGCTATATCCACTTTCATTAAGTCAAGCGTCAGCCACTCCCAGCTATGGATCAGATAATCCTGAATTCTGTTTTATATTGGGAGTCTTCTTGTTATTTCACATTGTGAATAAAGCAGATTGTTTTAACTAACGAAGCTTCTAAAATAACAGATGGAAACTGAAGAGTAATTAAGAGTTAACGGTAAGATAAGAACCTCAGATTTGTACGGTTACACCTTTTTATAAGTAGCGGCAATTGGTAAGGTTCGTAAAAAAATGTTACGTTTTAAATTTGAAGCAATTTCTTTTTTAGTGTTTATTAATAAAAAGGTTCACTTGAATAGCGTGGAAAGATTTTGATTTCAATGTGCTGAGGATTGGTCTGTTTTGGCTTTCTGATTGTACAGAATTTCTGGCTATTTTCTAATAGCTCAGTTGACTGGTAGGGCTTTTTTATTTTTTAAAAAACTTCTTTTTCTTGTCTTGACAAAAGTGCTGGGTTGTTGTTTTTTTAAAGCATGTCATGAGAAGGTTTGGGACATGCACAGAATTGCCAAGTTGAGTGGGTTTTTCAGGGTGTTCTTTTTTCTACCAATGTACATTCTGTATTGTGGATTAGGAGTGTATGTTCAGAAATATTAGTTGTTTATAAACAATATATTCAAGTGAACCTTCAGCATTTTTAATGTTTGATTAAATACTTTCTTACAAAGCACATTAAAAACTGTTTAAGGCTTGTCTCTTGTAGTACTAAGCTTTTTTTGTAAAATACAACATCATGACAATTTAAGAATTGTCTGCAGCTTCTGCCACGTCACTAGGACTGGAGTTTTTGAGGGTGATGATGGGGTGGGTTTAGAACCTTGTGTACAGAGTTTTAACAAATATAGGCTATGAATGTTAGGTGTGTTGGGCTAAGCATTATTAAAGTAAACATTTTGTGGGACTTTACATTTCTTGCTCTGTAAATCAAAACTGCGTTTTGTGAGGTGACTCAAGTCTGTATCCCTGTCATGGCTTCTGGATTACAGTGATAACAGTTTTAAGTGTGCTTTTAAATTGGTGTGCGTTCTCCCCAAATCAGACATTGGTCCTTCTGCATTTAAAGCTATGGAACTTTGCTAGTGAAGTCAAATTTTTGTCTTCATTCTGCAACTTCAACTGGTCTGTGGTGGCATCTTACTGCAAATGTATATTTCTTCAGTTAGAGCTCAGCTTCTCCACACTACTTGGGTGTGTTTTAAGGTACCATAATATTCATGGAAGTGGGTCCAGGAGCGGTTGCTTTGTGCATAAACCGGAGTAGCAAGTTTTTTTCTTTTTATGCAAACATAGGAAAGACTTGCCCATCTGCCATAGCCTATCAGGACTCATTGTTAAAACCGTGTCTATGGAAGACAATCTTACTCGGCTATAAGTGATTGCCAAAGAAGAAAGAAGAAGAAGAGCCTATCATATGTTAATTAGCCGTGAGTGATTCTTGTTTGCATGCATTTGACCAAGATAAGAATATCTCAAACCATGCTTTGTTGATAAACTAAACACATAAGTCAGCCTTTGTGAACCCGTTGCTCTCCATATGTTTTGGATGACAGCACCATTGGTCCCAGCTGGCTGTGGCAAATGGGAGTTGCCTTCCAAAACATCTGGAAGACACCAGGATCTCAGAAGTTGTGAAGACCCTCTATGGATAATGTGTACCTTGCAGTTACAGCTTCTCCTTCTTGCAGAGCCACATCTGGATGGTCTCAGTCTAGTAAGCACCACAACTAGATATGTGTTCCTTTTCACCAGCTTATATTTTTTAAAAATGTACCTATTGCTACAGAGTACATCAAATTACTAGAACTATGCTGAAAGGATCAGTTAAGAACAGGTCTGTAAAGTTGAAAGAAGGCTGTGTGACTGAAAGTTTATGCAACATTGAAGAACAAGTGCTTGAAGTTTATTTACTTGTTCAGCACTGAAGTTTTGTAGACAACCATAGAAGACTTAAGACTCTTTGAAAGGAAGAAAAGGATCAATTCTTCACTGAAGGTCAGAGCAAATGTGACTACAAAACATGTGGACCATTGCATACAATTCAAACACAGTATTAATCACTTTTTAAGTTGTAGGAGATGGCCAAAAGAATGTTAGTGTGTGGACTCAACTTTGTTTTTAGCTGTGCAGTTCTGCTGGATCTCACTACTACATGTTTGAATGTCTTACTGTTTCTCCTAATGTCTGAAATGTGCTTTACATCCCATGCTCACTTCACCATTTTCAGAAGGTTTTATTTCATGCAGAACTGCTTTGCTTCTGAATCTGTTGCATGAAATAATGTAGGACCTCATCTTGTGTTAGGAATAAAATGTTTTGCCCTTTTAGCTCAACATAAGCTTTTTTGCTGTTTCTTTGTTTCTCAGCGCTGCTATCTCGGTACACAAACAAAAGCAGTACAGTGGTACCTCGGGTTACAAACACTTTGGGTTACATATTCCGCTAACCCAGTAGTAGTACCTCAGGTTAAGAACTTTACCTCAGGATGAGAACAGAAATCACGTGGCGGCAGCAGTGAGAGGCCTCATTAGCTAAAGTGGTACCTCAGGTTAAGAGCGGACCTCCAGAACAAATTAAGTTCGTAACCACAGGTACCACTGTACATAGTTCAGGTTTCAGCTCCTTGTTTTCAGTACTGTTGCAGAATTGTCTTCAGTTTAAGGGAATCGTCACAAACATGGCATTAATTGTTGTTCTGTCAATCTCTTCATGTGATGCTGTTGTACAGTAGCGTTATTTGGTGTCTTTCAGTTTGACCCTTCTTAGTATATATTGTGTTTCAGCAGTAATTAAAATTGTTTTGTAATTTTCTCATTGGTTTCAGTGGCTTGAGGTCTTCTCTCTTCTAAACGTTAATGTGCTTTTTATTCTCACCTATGTATGTAATGTATACCCGCAAAATAGCTTATACAGTGGTAGTCTCAGAAAGCCAGGGTTTCCCAAACTTGGGTCTCCAGCTGTTTTTGGTCTACAATTCGCATCATCCCTGACTGCTGGTCCTGTTAGCTGGGGATGGTGGGAGTTGTAGCCCAAATGCAACTGGGAAACCCTGCAGTAACTAACAGGATGCCCTTCAGATTGGACACCCATCAGCCATAGCCGGCATGACTGACAGCTGCTGGGTACCATATTGAGTGCTCATCCAGGAGGCAGTAGCTGCTGCCTGTTGCAAGTTGTAGACTGGCACTGTTTGTGTTAGTCTACATCATGGCATCTACATCATGTTAAACACTGGATCAAATAACCTGTGCTGAATGGAAAGAGTTCTAATGAATCCCAAGTAGGGCTGCATATGATTTCTGTCAATACCTTGTGATAAGTTCATTGATATGAGAAAAAGGACATCTAAACAAACCACTTGTATAAACCGATGTGCTAGGGTAGAAATTGTACTCCAGTTACTACTACTAGGAGTTATGATACTGGTCATCTTCTACTACCCCACTAATAAGACAACACACAACCTCCCCAAATATTTCCTTGTATAAAATAATGTTGGCTGTTTCTTGTCCCCAGGCAGCCAGTGCAACTTCAAAATCCAGTTGGGAAATACCTTTTTTAAGGACCAATCAAAATGTCCACAACATGGTTGGCAAGTGAGGTCTCCAGGACTCTTGATGAGGCAAGTTGTTACACAAAAGCAAATGGCTGGGGAGGGGGGAACCTAGGCTCTTATGTTATAACCATGAGGTTAGCATGTACTATAGACTCAGTTCCAAGATGGAGACTGCTTATTCTTAGCCAGACTAAAAATCTTAAAATGCCTTCTGTAAGCTTTTAAGCTTAATCTTTGTTTAACGTGCAGCTAGTGGATTATTTATTTTAAATAGTTACACAAGCCACAGGTATCAGTGTTCCACCTGCACTTCCATATGCGCAATATTCATGCATCACACAAGCACTTGGATATATGGTAGTGCATATGGCAAAGGTAGGTAAACACTTACCTGTAGTCCACCTCAAACTATTTAGCTAACTACAAAACACACTTTATGTACCCACTTCTGTTCTTTTTCTTAATCGTCTGAAGCCATGCTGTGTATGCTTCCACCTACTGAAGTTTGGATACTGACTAGCTGTAAGAGGTTTCTTGGTTCTGGTGCCAGGTCTATGGGATGGTTTATAGGGAGGACTGTAGTGGTCCATTGCAACTTGGCTGTTTTTAATTGAGCTCAAAGGCTGTCATGAAAGTCTGTTGGGTGCGTTCTCTGCTCTGCCATTTAGATCTGTCTTGCTGCTTTTGAAACCATTAATGCTGATGTTATTTAACTGCATTTGTATTTTTTACTGTTTCTTTTATTATGAGCTTCTTTGTTTCAGTACGAATTTTTATTCTGTATCCTACTGTACAAGATATAGGGCTATTATGCTAGACAGTTTTGCTAAAGTTAGACAAGTGGAACTTTGAAATGCATTTAAACTTTAGGCCTTGTTAAATGTGCTGTAACACTTTTCACTTCACTGTTCCACACAAACTACTGCTTGATCTTTGCTTTGACATTTGGCATTTCTGTACCTATTAGCCTTTGAGTAGCATTTTCAAAGAATTCTATCTTTGGCACATTTCTAATTTTCTTAAAATTAGGAATAGGTAGCAGATGTGTTTCTTTCCTACTTCATTTATGTGGGAAAGGACTATGCACATTACCAGCATGAAGGGGAGACGTTTGTATGGTTCCTCTATTGAGGGCAAATCTTAGGACAAAAAAAGATTTTCTTGGGCTGAAGGAGCCCTGCATGTTTCTGATGCCAAACATATATGGCCAGGACAACAGGCACATGTCTGCCTGCAATCCATCTTCATGCATTCACAAACACTGACAGTAATGTGAATCCCCCCCCCCACTTTGTGTTTCCCATATCAACTTCACTTGTCTTTGAAGTCTTAAGTATCTGATATTACTGTCCCTTCTGTTCTATTCTGACCTCTACTCATGTGTTTACCAAGAGTAGTCTCCTAGAATTTATCTAACTGCTAAATGCAGAATAAGCCACTTCCAACAAGTCAAATACTTGTAGTGATTGGGATTAGCTACTTTGGGCCCACAATGGTTTCCTTTTATTGATTGTAAGGTTCAGTGAAAAACAGTTCTTAGAATCCATTTCTTGACTTCGCATACTGATGCTTTGACACAACAAGTTCTTTATCTGCAAATGTTTTGAGGAAGTCATGGTTCTCCTTGGAAAAGTAACTGTGTGTATCCAAGACTGTAAGATGCCACTTAGACAAGCAGAACTGCGTTAATGCACCCATCATTTTCTGGATTGTTGGTTACTTGTGCATATTTTCCTGAAATGGGAAAGAACTATATTAGCACTTACTAAAGTGAGAATAAGCTGCACTTATGTTCCTAGAAATGGCACATGCTCATGCATTTATTTTCCGCACAGCAATTGTAATGTAGGAGGTGAAATAGCATCTGGCAGAGTTCTCCCTCTACCCAAGGCTAGGACAGAGGCATGGCCTATTGGCTAGTCAACCTTGGTCCTTGGTCTACAGTGGAGATGAGAAGTTTCCACTGTTCACTCCCTCTCATGGGAATAGGCCTCATCTCAGAGATGCAAAAGGTGCAGATGTCAAGTTGTGCAGAAGTGTTAGTGGTCCACAGCACTAAACCACCCTCTCACAAAATAATGAAAAGGAATTCCGTCTCCACAGATGTGGATATGTTTTATCAAATACACAAATAGAAACCTTAAAAGGCCTTAAAGGCAAGCTTAAAGGCAAGGAGGCAGCACTTAAAAATGAAACAAAGAAAAGATAAGAAATTTAAACAGAGGACCTAGGGAAATAAGCTGTTTTGAGAGGAATAAGTTGGAAGAAAAGGGAACTTCAAATTTCACATCCTAAAGGGGGAGAGCTCTGTTATCACTGAACTAACCCATTATCTAGTTAGCCTGATTCTGTGGCTGTTATCCAGCAGACATAGCCACCTGTGAGTGCACCTTTCCACCAAGCTCAAAGATAATAAGGCTTCATACTGAATGGCTAATTAAGTCAGGTCTTGATGTAAGAGTTGGGGCCTACAATTAGCTATGGACAATGCAGTTTAATGTAACATGTAACAAGATGCTAGTCTTATTTAGACTAGAAATAAGACTAGTTCATTCACAATGTAGTTTCAGGCCAAATTAACGATACCACAAGACATGTAAAAATATATTCTGACTTTGACTGAGAGAACTGTACATGGGAGTGGGGGGGTTAAAATATTCTGTATCCTTCATGCTGGTGTTGGGCAGTTAGGCAAGAAGGCAGAATATAATTTTGTTCTCCTATTGCAGGTCTGAGGAAAATCACTCATCTCAAGGTACTGTTTGCATTGAGAGGAAACTCCCCCTCCCTATTGATGCAATAAAAAACCCTACACATAAGTTTAACATTAAGATTGGTAACTGATATTCCAATACTTACCCCAGACGACCTTGCCTCCTTGTGTCACGAGACCAAGCTCACTCACATTCACCTCGATGACGGTACCTTTTGTAATTACCCCCAAAGATGTATACAGAGGAGAAGAGGGATTCTTTTTTACACCAAGAATAGGTAGGCAAAAGGTGGCTTTAAGTTCAGGATGTGTTACGTGGGCCTTCTTGAATCGTAAACCCTGTTAGGTAACAAAAGATTGCTGTAACACTAAATAGAGATGAAAACATAACTAGCCATGATGGTGCTTCAATAATCAAATCAACAGTGCAGAAAATTAGAGGCATCTCTGTTAGACGTTTGGTATTAAATGCTAACTTTTTAGTGTGTGTATTACTGTAAATTACTCTGCTATCCAATACCTGCGAATAACAAAAGGTTTTACTGGCTATCTAGTTCTGAAGTGTAGATAAGACTATCAGTTCAAAGAAAAAGGTTCTATTACAACATTGTTGAAACTGCTAATGTTTTCTCCACTCAAGGATGATAATCGTGAAGTGAGCAACAACTTATGTAAAGAATAATCAATCAATCAAATCATTTACCATTGGCCGGATGAAACGTTCATATTTAGGTGGCTTTCGGGTAAAGCCATCCCCAACAAAACACACTTTAGTAACCATTCTCTTCCAAGCCTTCTTCTTTCTCTTTCCTGTACGGATCACCTTGAGCACTTCTGTTTCTCCCTGAGCACGAACCTTGGGTACAGGAACCTCCCATTTCCCCTGCAAAGAAACAGCAAGAAATGGTTAGAGTGCTAAAGTCGGAGAACAACTAGAATGAACAACATGCTGTCTTAACTAGTCAAGACCAACTACTTGTTAAAAATTGACTGCCATCTGATAACATGAAAAAAATAATAATATAGTTGTGCAGGTGTGTAGGGATATTGCCGAGTGGACAGTGGGGTCCGGAGGGAGCACACTTTCCACCAGCAGGCAGCCACGTCTGCCTGCACGCGTGACCCTGGGGTGCAGGGAAAACCCCCCCTCAGACAAGCCACGGCTGTCGGAACATCGTCCCGTGTCTGACCTTTTGCGGTCTCAGCAGTGTCCTGTCTGTAACCTTTTTCCTTAGAGACCTTTTGTCTCCATTCGTCATACACTGTGCAAGGGGAAAATGACGCTGTGGAACAGCTCATAGTGACCTGGGTTTTGGAGCCGAGAGAAGCACAGCATGTATTACAGTTCTTTTGCCTTCTCCAAAGTTCAGTGCAACAGAGTGCTGCTACCCTCTTCACTCTCACCTGCACAGGGGGTGATTTTTAAAAATGTTGTACAGTGCTTTAGCTTCTACCTGCTCTAGATCTCTGTGAAATGTCTACCTTGCAGAGAAAGGAATTACACTGCTACTGCATGTTGAAACTTGTTTGGGGGGGGGGTCATCTCTGGCAAGGTGCAAGTCCATAGCTAGGGACATTTCCCCTTCTGCAATGCAATACAATGCACTGCCCCTTGCCCCTCATCTGCTCTGGAGCACTAGGCTGTGTGCATGACCCTACCATGGGGAGAAGTCCCACTGAATGAGTTTGCACAACACTGGATTTTACCCAGAAACCTAGACCAACTAGGTCTTGATACAACCACATGCAACCTTTTTTTTTAAAAAAAAAACCCCACACATTCATGAGTAGAAGTTAAATCAGCTTTTGGAGTATGATATGCAGCAGAGAGTTGCTAAACTGCAAGTATACTGCATGCAGTATATTAGCGCAAGTCATAGATTTGTCTTGGCAAGTCCAATAATTCCTCACTGGATATACACAGGAGAGTTTGCCTGGTTAAAACTGAAAACGGAGAACAGTATGTGTGTACTTCATACCCTGAACAGATACCAGAGCCACCACCTTGAAAATCAGTATTTTTACAGCTTGACAAATAGTGATAACCTGAACTTCTGCAATACTTACAGCTTTCTCTTTTCGCTTCTGTTTAATCATGTTGGAGAGAACTTTAGCTCGGGACTGACCCTCTCTGTCCAGCAGATATGCTGGCACAGCTCCTTCTGGGGTCTTGTCATCATTTTTCTGCTTGGTATTTCTCTTTTCATGCATCTTAATACTAGATAAATAGAATGTGCACAAATTATTTTTTTAAAAAATTGAAACGCAAAGTTTCAGGTGGGAATCAAAGGCAACTGAAAATAGTTACATCAACACATGCTTTATACTAGTCACAATGTTTTTCCTAACCAAGAACATGACTAAATCAGCAGAACAAGCTATGCAAAATTAATGTCACCTGAAGACTAACGGTTGTCTGAGATAGTTACACAGTGCTTAAAAAGAAGAAAGTGTACATTTTGGCATAGGTTTATAAAAGCCCAGTAACAGGCAAACAGTAAGTTTAAAGGAGTAATCAATAGTTTGTCTTCCAGTGGAGCTAGTTCTGAACTATATTAGTTTTTCACTATACCAAAGAAGTTTAGTTGAACAAAAAAAGCCCACTCACGTCTTTTTCATCTGTATCTTCTCTGCATGGCGCTGTTTATGATAAAGCTTAGCTTTCAGTCCAATCATTTTCTTAGCTTTTTTTGAGCGTTCATGAGCCTCACGGCCCTCTTTCTTCCTCTTTCTCTCATGGTAATCCAAACGATAACCATATCGCTTCCGATGTAACTCTATGTACTCGTTTTGTGGCTGCAAAGTGCAAGGAAATTAAATGTTCAGAAGTTGTTTTTTTTAATGTCAACAGTAAACATTTTAAAGAGCTTTGTTTTCTATATATATAAAACAACCATATATATATATATATATATATATATATATATATATAAACATATAACCATGAAATACTTTGTGAAAGTTGTATTTACTATTACCACTTTCACTTCAGAAACGTTTCAGTAAGAAAAATCCCTTATTCATCCTAATAAGTTTCAATTATTTCAATGTGATTGTACCACTGTGCACTGTTATTTTAGCTTATTATGTTTTTATTGAGACCTGAAATTACCCAGGGTTCAAGGGTCAAAGACTGCCCATAGAAATTGATGCAGTAGACAATAATAAAAATGAAACCGGTTTAACTACTTTGTCAGTTGGTGTAAGAAATCCTGCTTATTTTTACTTGGCTATCCATCCCGTTGAGTTCGATAGGATTATCTATTTATTTATACTGCTTCTATGCTGCTTAGTATATTAAAAATATATATACCTCTTAAGCAGTGTACAGAAAACCAAAACAAATGACCACTACAAAAGTAGTTAACATACAAAAATCCTAAAAATAGCAATGTACTAATGTAACTACCGGTAAGTCACCCCTCTGCTCTTGGTTTTTTCTCCAGGGAAGCAGCCTTAGCTATAGCGTAATGAGAGATGTGCCTTGTCTACGTTATAATAATGAGCATAAGCTGTTTGCATTTTGATGCGTTTTAAAGTTAAATAAGGACGTAAGGGCCCAATTGTATCAAACCAAAGGCCCATCTAGTCCAGCAAGGCCAACAAGATGCCTATAAGGAAGCCCACAAGCGGGTATTCAGAGGCAGGCTGCCCTCCAACAGCGGAGAGCGGAACATAAGCCAGCACGGCTAGCCTTATCCTCAGTGAATGGGCCTCGCTTTCGTTTAATGATAAGCAAACAAACAGCTTTAAACCGGTGTCGCACGTCTTAATGTAAGGCGGAGACTGATAAATCTAAAGGAAGAGGTCGCTGGCCCCCGCCCTCCCTCGAAGAAGCCCTTCGGAGCCGAGCCCGCCGCTCCTGCTACTCACCATGGCGCCGCGGTGCCTCGGAATGGACTAGACTCGGCGCGGGACTCTCGGCGACTCTCCTTCCCGGCCGCCGAACCCGAAAGAAAAAGGAGAGTTCCACCGCGAAGCGGCCCCGGCTCGCAACCCGTTCCGCTTCCTGGCGTTCCGCTTCCAACGAAGGAGACCCAGGTGTCGGGCGTCCCCCCGGTGCCGATCGCGCGCTTCTTCTCCCCACCCGCTGCTCTGCTCAGTTTGGAGTCCGGGAAAATGGACAGAGGCTGATTTGCGAAATCCAAGGACTTCTTTTTTTAAAATAAAGGCCTTCCGGAACGGAATAGTAAGGAGGGCGGACTAGAAAGGTGAGCATCCGGCGGAAGTAGCGCGTGTGGCACGCTGAGACTAAACCGGAAGTTTCTAGGAGTGCTCAATGAGTCCTTTTCTGCTCTTCTCGGAGGTTTTGCTTTATTCTCAAGAGCGAAGCGATGGGCGGCGGTGAGGCAGAATTTCACGCAATAGTAACCTGACGGAGGCGGCGTTTTGGCTGCCGAATAGCCGCTTCTTAAAAGGAATGTTTGGACTGTTTAATTACCAAAAAGAAAGAAACAAAAGCCGGTTTTAATTCGGTGCCTGTTTGTGTTGAGGAGAACTTGGCCATCGATTTCAATATTCTTTTTAAAGCGCTTGCCTCAACTCTGCGCCGTTACCCGTAGCAGTTGCTTATGTGACCAGGATACTAGATAGATATGCTGCGAGATACAAGGAAATTGTTACTGGGTCCCCTCAAAGTGGTATGTTTACACAGTGTGGTAAGTCCCCCCCCCCATCGATTATTTTTTTAAAAAAACTAGAAAGTATGTTAATAGCCAGTGTTACACAGATAGTATTATGTAGGCTGTTTTTGCATTTATTTCTATTTATTAAGCACCTCCCAGAAAATATCTCAAGGTGACATGAACAATAAAAGCAATTAAAAATTCCATTTGTCAACAGCATATGCAATATTTCAATTTCAGATTGAATAAATAAATTTCACTTAAAAGCCTTATTGGATAAATGAAGGTCTTCAGTAGGTACCAAAAAGAGAATACATAAATAGTGCCTGTCTGATGTGTAATGGAAAGAAGTTACAAAGGGTGCAACCACACAAAAGGCTGTTTCTGTACTGGACAGACCTTCTGATGAGATGGTATCCACAGGAGGTCCTGTACTGCAGGGGGCAATGATTAATTGCATATATAAGGTCTGAGGATACCATAAGATATCCTGGCCCCAAACTGCATAGGGCTTTGTATCCCAAAAACAACACATTGATCTTAGTTTGGTAGCTAATTGGCAGCCAGTACAATTTATTCCATAGTAGACTTATAATATGTTGCGGCTTCTGGTCCAACCTCAAGGGCAGCTTCACATGCAGCCCAATTCAGTAATCCAAACTGGAGGTTACCAGTGCATGGATGATGGCTGTCCTGGCCCACAAACAGCTGTAACTGTGTTACCAGCTGAAGCTGTTAAAACTCAATTATAGCTGCTGAGGACACCTGGGCCTCTATTGCCAGGTGGATCTATGAACCTGCTTTTTCAGGAAGAGTATGTAATTAGTCAAGCTTACAAGTTTTTTTGCTGGATGTTAACATTCTACGTTTGCTTGACCTAGGCTGTATCTGTGATTTATGCTTAAGATATCTAAAACTAGCTAGCTAGTTCTAGCTGGAAAAATCAGCATTGGTCTTCTGACAGTGACATGTATTGTGTAGATAAAATTATTTTGGTGAGGTGTGTTGGCTTTCTCTAATTGTGATTTTCCCTTTTGAAGTGTATGTATTGCAGAAAATCAAGAATTATAGCTGTAAAATGCTTCAAAGGTTCTTTGACTCTTCAGAGAAGTTACAGTTATCCAGCAGGTAATTCCTTCCTCCACTCCCAGCTTACATTTTCTGTACAGATCTACTATAATATGATAAAAAGGAATGAGATGTACTTATGAAAATATGCTTCTGTCCATAACTGTTACATGCCAGTATTATTGTTGCTGTATGTAAAGGTTCTGTGTGTGGAATTATTTTTGTAGCTGATAATAGGAACATAGGGAACTGCTTTATACCAAGTCAGACGATCTGTCTAACTCGGTATTGTCTACAGAGTTATCCAGGTTTTCTCATGGGGGTGAGAAGACACCCTTCAGAGTTGTCAGGGTTGATAATCACATCAGCCAGAGAAAAAAGTGTGTGTGTGTGTGTGTGTGTGTGTGTGTGTGTGATCCTCATGTTCAGTAGTAGACGCAAGTGCAGGAGGATCTCTGATTGGTACTTATGCTTGTGCTGTGAAACATAACTTTTACTCATTGGAAACATTATAAATGCTCTGGCTGCTTCTCTTTTAACAGGTGAAGTAAAATCTTTGTGCTCTATTATCACTCCACCTGCCTCTAAGTAAGTAATTAATTTTCATATATTCTATTTTTCCTATTTATTTTTTGCCCTTCACACATTGGTATTAAGGTAGGCTACAATAAAATGCAACAGAAAAGAATTCATTCAGTAAAACCACAAGAAATAGTGTACTAAAAAAGGGCTGGGAACCAGGCCAAGCAGCTGGATGTGGCCCTCCAGGTCTCTCTATTTGGCCCTTGCAACTCTCTGTAGGCCAAGCCCCTGTCCAGCCGTGCTCCATGCTCTCTTTGTGTTTTGTCTGGCTGGAATGTCATTGAACTATAATGCCTCTTACTTGCCCAGATGAAGAAATGCGTGTGTAGAAACCTCTACACTGCTCTGCCTGTTTGTGCCTCTGATCCTACTCACCACTGGAATGCAGCCCCTAGGGTTTAAAGACTGTTCATGTACAGATGAGCAAAGTTATTTTTTATGTATTATTTGTAAAGTTATAATTGCCTTAAATACTTGGGTGCTAAATGGGAATTCTTTGCTTTTCTTAAACAGAATCCGCAACATTGGCATCATGGCTCACATAGATGCAGGAAAAACAACTACCACCGAAAGGATGCTGTATTATTCTGGGTACATAAGAAACCTAGGAGGTTAGTTAACAAAATCTGCTATGGTTCATTCTTAGAGAGGGAGAACACACATATAAAGTATTGAACCACTCAAGCCTCTGCCACAGGTTAAGTTGGCTGTCACCTTTCTTGTGCTGGTGCAGACTGGGCAGTCTCCTATCCTTCTACTTGCCTAGTTGTCATTTTATTTTTCCCTTTCTGGGGTCCCTTTCCAGGGTTCCTGAGTAATAATCCTGGTGCTTTCCCTATGAGGTCTGCTCACTGCCCTGTCCCATGTTTGGCACAGGAAGAGTTTCTGGGCATGTCCATGGAGGTTACGGGGCTCTGTTTGCAGGTGTCTTTTTTGGGTTTTTTTGTTCTTTGTATTTCTGTTCTTTGTGTGTAGGAGGATCTGTTCTGCTTGTTGTATGGGCCTCTGCACTGATACTAAGGTTTGGCTTAATTTATCATTTGCATTTTTAAAATGCAGCCTTGCACACATACAAAGTGAGGTTTTGACCGTGGCATTAAGGATGAGCTATTTACTTGCGTTGCCCCTGCCATGACTTTCTTGCAATGCATTCTACCTCTCCCACCTGTCCAGCACCTTGCATGGTTCACCTATCCATTCAATGTTTCCGTGCTTCTGTTTCCGTTGGTGCAGGAATACTGCTGCCCTTATACAAGGCCACGTACTTGGCATCCTAACCAGCTTTCCCGGTCTTTGACATTAGATAGGAGAACTGGGCCTTAGGCATTTTGTTTTATAGCTTTTCCCCTGTGATACATTGCATTCTGATAAAATGAATCAAGAGCTAAGATCATTTTACAGCGGCCAAACTGAAAAAAGCTAAATTCTTTTTATTAATCAGATGTTGATGATGGTGACACAGTCACAGATTTCATGGCACAGGAGCGAGAACGTGGCATTACCATTCAATCTGCTGCTGTAACTTTCGATTGGAAGGGCTACAGAATAAATCTGATAGACACACCAGGTATGTTATTTTGTTGTTATGTTATTTTGAGTGAGTCAAGGCAATCGTGACCAAGTAACCTCAGATGGCATTGAAAACGTGTAGCTTTGAAAATTTTGATGAAGTCTTGAAAACGTCCACTTTTCAATTAATGTACTTATATAGTGAGTGTAATTCTCCTGGGAATTTCCCCTGTGTCGTGTCAATTAAAAAGAATAGGAGCTCTGCAAGAATGTAAAAGTTCTCTATCTGCTGGAGAAATTCCTGCTGACTATGGTCTGTTACTATAAAAACCCTCACATCATTAAGCAAGTTGCTTTCATAATGTAACTGGCTAAATCCACAAAGGCCATATGCTTGTTCTTGGATCATCTGTTTGATGCATGTTGTGTTTATAATTTTGTCTATTTCAGGATCAGAGTCCAGGAAAACTTGGGTAGACATAAGTTTTTAACAGACATTTAAAAGCATTACTGTCTGTGGCTCTTTTCAGAGAGTGGGTGCTATCACCAAGTGACAATCCACTGGACATGGAATGACATGTAGGGTTTTCTTAGAAAATCTTAACTATCAGTTTGGTCTGTACCATGGGAGGTAGTCTGCTAAGTACCATTGTGGCAAGTTGTTTAGGATTTTAAATGTCAGCAACAAAACTTTGAACTTAGCTTGGCAGCTAATAGGCAGCCAGTGCAGATCTTTCAACCCACTAAGCACTGCAGTAGCTGCATTTTGCATCAGCTGCAGCTTCTGAACCAGACACAAAGGTAGTTCCACATACAGTGTGTTACGGTAGTGTAATTGCGAGGTTACCAGTGACACAATTTGGCCTTAAATTCCAAGGTACTTCATGTCCTGGTGGATATCAGTGCTGCAGAAGCTTGTTTGGAGTGGATGTGTCTGGTTCTTGATAAATCACACAGAGGCAAAGTTCATTAGCAAAAGAAGAAATTTTACTAAAGGTTTTCCAACTTCGTTACAAAAAGAAAAAAACCCTTCAGAAGGGTTAGAAAACAAAATTAAGAATGAGAAACCAGCCCACTGAGCTCACAGATTTATCTGTCTGGTTCAGCGTAACCTTGAGATAACAGAACATAAATCAGAATATCTCCAGCTGCCTCAGCAGAAAAGAACAGAACTTTCCAGAATGAACCAATATTTCCCAGTTTGTGCCCTCAAAGACTTTAGTCACAACAACCAGTGCATGGACCATACTGGCTATGCTATCTCTGTGCAGGTAATGTGTAAGCCACTGAATTCACCAGGCTAGTGACAGTGATTTACAGTGGTACCTCAGGTTAAGTACTTAATTCGTTCCGGAGGTCCGTTCTTAGCCTGAAACTGTTCTTAACCTGAAGCACGGCTTTAGCTAATGGGCCCTCCTGCTGCTGCGCCGCCAGAGCCCGATTTATGTTCTTATCCTGAAGCAAAGTTCTTAACCTGAAGCACTATTTCTGGGTTAGCGGAGTGTGTAACCTGAAGCGTATGTAACCTGAAGTGTATGTAACCCGAGGTACCACTGTATTTAGGATCACCCCTAAGCTAGACTTCTGCTCTTTCAGATGCAGTGCAAACCCACCCAGAACTGTTACACAACTCAATTCTAGGAACTTGGAACTACCCACCATAGGATCTCAGTCTTATTAGTTACTTTCCGTCCTGTGACTGCACCCAAAGACTGGTTTAGGACATGCATGGCCTTTCCTGATTCAGATGTTACAGAGAAATAGATCTGATATTGTCAGCATGCTGGTGACACTTTCCCTAAGATTGCCTATAAATATTAAATTGGGGGAAAATCCTCCCCTTTGGCACTCTGCAGATCAGCTAACAGAGGGCTCAGGTGTCTCTGGAACTGACCCTGTAAATAGGAGCAAAGCCACTATAAAACGGTGCCCTCCCATTTCACAAAGATGATCCAGGAGGAGACAGTGATAAGCTGGGTCAAAAGCTGCTGAGAGATCCTGGAGAATCAATAGGATCACGCGCCTGCTGTTGCTCTCTATTGAAGTTCCTCCACCAGGGTGTCCCCAAACCAGGCCTGGGTGCAGCCTGGAATGGGTGTAGATCATCAGTTTCATCCAAGAGGGTCTGTTGTGGTTTTAGACTGAGTGCCTATTCATCACAAACCAGTAAAAAGTTATTAGGTGAAGACATGCTGCCTTTCTAATATTGTTAAAGCGTTACTATTCTTATGACCTCTGTTACTTCTCTGTGCAAATTGTATGTTAGGTCATGTGGACTTTACAGTGGAGGTGGAACGTTCACTGAGAGTGCTGGATGGAGCAGTGGCTGTATTTGATGCCTCGGCTGGTGTGGAAGTAAGAATGACCACAGTGTGCTGTGACTTTACCTCACTTTAGTCCTGTTTCTATAGCCATGATTTTAACTGATGAGAATTTAAGGCCTAGATGCTCACTTCCACCAGCAAATGCTTGCCTCACATTATAAGGAGAGCGTATGTCATCAGATGGAGGTAAAGGCAGGACAAGAGCCTTTTGGGGGTGGTTAGTGATCTGCTGCCCATGTGTCAAAGCTGCCCCCATTTCTGCAAAATGCAAGCCCCACAGCTATGAACGTTTATCCTGAGGATCTAATCTGAGGATCCAAAATGGCAGCATCTGCATGATAGCATAAGAAATGCTGTGTTGGACTAGCATTCTTTCCAGTAGAAGCTAGTGAGATGCCTCTTGAAGTATGCAAGAAGAGCATGTTCCCTTGTTTGCCCAACAAGTACCGTACCCAGAGGTTTTAATGACATACTGATTTCAGTGACATATATTGCAGATTGACTATGGTTGTTTTTTTAAAAGAGCTCCAGTTCTTTGAAGGTGCCTGCCAGCTGCCAACCAAGTCCCCCGCTCCATTCCTCATCCATCTCATTTGCCACTCAGTCTCTTGACTTCTCCACATCTTGTCTCATCTGTCTTACTGCAAACCTCCTTAGTAGGAGCCACGGCCATTTTGATGCCTCATACATTGCAAGTGTTAAAGAAGCGTTTACACAATTGTAGGTGACATCAGGCACCCGTTTCGCCGAAAGGATTGACACTTTCCATTTTTGCCTTAGGCTCAGTCTTTGACAGTGTGGAGACAAGCAGACAAGCACCACATACCACGGATTTGCTTCTTAAACAAGATGGACAAAAATGGAGCAAGGTACTAAGATGTCTATTTCTTTCCAGGGTTGGTGAAGCAAGGAAAGGCTGATCAATTGTATTATATTTTAGGGTGGTTTCTGATTATACAAGATTCGTGTGACTTAACAACACATGAACGTTAACTGTGCAGTGGTTGCTTTAATTCCTTTTACAGTGGTACCTCGGGTTAAGTACTTAATTCGTTCCGCAGGTCCGTTCTTAACCTGAAACTGTTCTTAACCTGAGGTACCACTTTAGCTAATGGGGCCGCCACGCTGCAGGAGCACGATTTCTGTTCTCATCCTGAAGCAAAGTTCTTAACCCGAGGTACTATTTCTGGGTTAGCGGAGTCTGTAACCTGAAGCGTCTGTAAACTGAAGCGTATGTAACCCGAGGTATCACTGTACGTGAAATTTACAAAAATGCTCACTTGCCTGGTTGCTTGGGATGCTTCCTGGTCATCAGACAGGGTAACTTTACAATGTTTATTTGATTTATCATTTGATTCTACAAATAGATATAAGTATGTATGAAAAGGTGAGCTTGAAAAAATAATGGTGTGCGTTAAAAAAACCTCTGGATATTTGCAAGACAGTTTTAAAATATTCAGATAAGGAAGTTAAATGCTTGCAAAATATGTACTTAATCTGCATATCTGACACCCTGGTCCTATCATGTTTGTGGAAAATCCCAACTAGCGTACATATGGTCCCATCAATTCAGGTCTTCAGAAAGGCTCTAAGGTCCAGTTTGTTTTGAGTTGCTTTCTCTTGGACTGAGATGGGCTTAGCTGTTTTTAAATAGGCTTTGTGTTGGCTGAAATTTTTTTAAGGTGCTTATGCTGGTTGTTAACTGCATTTGGTTTTATTGTTGTCAGATTCAATTTTGGTATTGCGTTTTATACATTAGAAGCTGGTTTGTGAAAGTTTGACCTTAACAGGCAACCTAGAGATTTCTTTAAAAGATTGAGCTGCTTGAGATGCAGTGTCTCAAATGTTTATGGCAGCCTGCCTTGCAAACAGAACTCCCTGATGGTGACTGTTAGTCTGTTCATTTATTGCCCTGGTTTTCCTGTGTGTCTAGCAGCTTCTCACGTGCCAGAGTGGTACATGTGACTGTGTACATGGGCACAATTTCTGCACCGTGACTTTACCTGATGGCTCCAGGTTATCACCTCTATTATTAAATGGGAGTTGGGCAGCAGCTTGTTCCTATTAGCCAGTATAGTAAGCTGCTGCCCAACCAGTAGCTGTGGCTGCTGATGCTCAGGCCTAGGTTCTGCTTCTTTGTTAGTACAGCTACATGTTGTGGTGGATGTGCTGGGTTTGATGGGCCTTCCTGCTAGTTATTAGCATGTGGTTTCTTGCACTCTAACTTAATGAACCATTAGGCTCACAAGTGCATATTATTTAAAGATGAATTCTTTGGTATGTGGCTAAAAAAATCAGACTGTTCAGTGAGTTGGGAGGGTTGTTATTGAACTTGAGATTTCCACATTTGGATCCTTTCTCAGATGTTTAGTTTTTTGGCGTGTTTTTAAGCTAAAACACTGCGTTTTTATTTAGTTCCCTATCTTACGTCTCAGGTGGGGTTTTTTGGTTGGGAGGAGTGACATATTGGATAAAGATAAGGACGTGATTTTCTCTCTAAGAGTAATAATTTGTCTTTAGTTTCACCTATGCAGTTGAGAGTATCAGGCAGAAGTTGAAGGCTAAGCCTCTGCTTTTACAGGTAATGTAAAAAAAACTTTTACTTTTAAACAATTAGCATTAGTTACAAATCATGATGCATTTTAACTTTGGTGTTTCCTTCATACTACTATATCTAATTGGGTTTATTTATTTTTTTGTTCTCTCCTTCCCGCTGCATCCAGTTGCCAATTGGAGAAGGAAAGAACTTTAGGGGAATAGTTGACGTGATGACCATGAACCAAATTATTTGGAGAGCTGCAACTGAGTTTGATGATGGAAAGAATTTTGAACAGAAACCCTTGGAAGAAACTGATGATCCTGACTTGCTAAGGGATGCCAGGGATGCAAGAAATGCCTTAATAGAACAAGTAAAGTTCTAAAGTAAATACGATATGAAACAGTTGAGACCTTTGATTAATGCAAATATGTCTGAAAACCAAAAGTCAAGTGACTGATACTGTTGGCCATACGAGTTGAGATTCTGATAAAATTGTATATTGGGATGTTTTAAATACTGATACACTAGATACTTTAATTATCAGATTTTGTACATTTGACTACTGGGAGAGATAAAACTTCTATATTTCCATTTATACATACTGCATTTTAATTTGCAGATTTGTACACTCCTACACAATTTTGAATTTTGGTTCACTATAAACAATGTTCCCTGTTTAGTTAGTATAAGCAATGTTGTGGTATCGGCAGCCTTGTCATTCTCCAAGGAAAACCTGAACTGCCTGTGGGAGTTTCTTCCCCCCTTTGCCCAACCCTTGTTCTCTCGGGGTTGGGGATAAAAAGGCTAAAAATTTAAAAGCAGAATTAGGGAAGTTTATATTTTCACTTTGCTGAATACTCTAAAATTCTATATTTTTAGATTTCGTATATTCTTTTACGTGCCAATTGGTGATTTACAGGTGGTCAAACAGACATTTGGTGGACTAACTTGAATAGTGTGTAATGGCAGTAGTGTAGATTTTTTTTCTCTCTTCATAAGGTTGCAGACCTGGATGATGAATTTGCTGAGCTGGTCCTTGGGGATTTCAGTGAGAATTTTGATGCCTTGCCAGCTGATAAGGTACATGGCTCTGGGGGTTGTTTATTATATAACTGCATATTATTACAGTTTTATTGTGTTTGTACATAACAGGATAGAGTGCCTTTTTCCTGCATGTGTGATGCAACCAAATTATTAACGCTTGGTAGAGAATGCTAGGATACTGTGGCAAACCTGCAGGAATCTGATTTGGTAAGGGGAGTGATGAGATGGCAGCAGGCAGGGAAGGAAGGAAGACGAGAGTAAAGCTGTTGTGAATCAGTAGGTGCATGACATGTATTGACAGTATTTAGAAATAGTTAATAAAAGGGTACTGCCCCCCTGCAGTTGACGGGATAGTTATCTTCTGCTCCATGTCAGTATTTTAGTCCAGACCAAATATTGATACAAGCCAACATGCAGAGCTGCACAACTAGTTCATTGAGTCCAGGGGAACTTTGAACTGTCAGGCTGCAAACAGTTGCCTGCACCGCTTCCATACAGTCCCATGACTTTTGAAAGTTTCACAAGCAGCTTGGGACACAGTGGATGCGGCTAGGGCCCACTGTGCAAATAAAAATAGTTTTTAAAAAGATATTGGGTGCACTTAGGTCTTTGGGCATACCTTGGCAGCACTGGGGTTCATAATGTTAAGCTGCATGTCTTACTGGTATTAAAACATTTTTTATTTTTAATAAGGAAGGCAATTCTTTCTAGAAACTGCATGGTTTTATGGGAAGACCTGATCGTAAAATGTTTTAAAATGATATCCTACTAATATGTTCTGTTTATAATGGGAAACAATCCTTAGGTTGAAGCAAGAGCCACAAGCCATAAAACCAAATGGCAGCTACAAAGCCATAGAAAGGATAGGTTTTTTTTTGTGGGCAGCAATATTATAAACCCCGAGGGTCAAGGGTATATTCAGGAAGGTGCTTGCAATGCCTGCAAGGTGAAGTCTGAGGAATATGGCCAGAAAGCCTATTCCATAGCACTCATCGGTTGCTTTGATTTTTAGGGTGGCTTGAGAAAAGAATATGCCCTAAAAGAAATTTTCTGAGGTCTTTGATAAATATCACATAATGCATATCAAGCAGAAGCCCATAACTTAAGTATTTTTTCATTAGGACCTGGAATAATGTATATGATAAACACCTTATGACCAAAACAAAATACCATCCAAAGGTGCAACTCAGTTAATGCTTGAGCTGTATACTCTTCCTTTGACTCTTAAGTAGATCATTGTTAAAATTATGAATCTTTGTGCCTCTGTAGTTGCATTCTGCTGTACGAAGAGTAACCCTAGCACAGAAAGCTGTACCTGTGTTCTGTGGAAGTGCACTGAAAAACAAAGGTGTTCAGCCATTATTGGATGGTGTCACCAGGTATTTGCCTGCACCGGATGAACGCAGCTACGACTTTGTGTGAGTAAGAAGATGACGCGTTTTAATAAGTTTAAGCATGTGTTAGAAAAGCCATGAAAAAGAAACCGTTTATTAGCATCTTATGGGAGATTACAAATAGGCCGGGTTCTTGGGAAGGAGAGAGAGGCTCTAGTGAGGCACAGACCTAGGAAGCATGCACAGACCACACATTGTAAGTAGCAGCTGGTGTGCTGCAATGTGCACTCATAGCCTAGGACTTGGTAATTCTTATGCAGATTCCTAAAAGCTCGGCTAAACTAGTACCAATAAACAGATTATTCGTATAGCCAGAGAAAATGCCCTATTTTTTATCATCCAAAATATCCATTAATGTTATATTTTTCCTTCACTACTTTTTGCAGGCAGTGGTATAAAGATGACCTGTGTGCTCTAGCATTTAAAGTTATTCATGACAAACAACGTGGGCCGTTGGTTTTCTTCCGTATTTACTCTGGCACAATGAAGCCTCAGTCAGCTGTCTATAATATTAGCAAAAACTGCACGTGAGTAAAAAAGGGTGAGGAAAGGATTGTGAGTGTAACTGTTCAGATTCCTCAGTAGGAGTAGCATTTAATCTGAGCCATTCCTTGCAGGGAGAGAATGAGTCGCCTGCTTCTGCCTTTCGCTGATCAGCAAATAGAAATCTCTTCGCTAACGGCTGGCAATATTGCCCTCACAGTTGGATTGAAACAGGTGAAGAAATATGAATCCCAAACATTTTTGAAAAATTGCGTCAACTTTAATGTAGAGAATTACATTTTGCTGATTGCCAATATTACTGGGAAAAAGTGAAACCAATTCTCTAGTGACTTCTTTATTTTTTAACGACATAAGTTTTTTGTTGGTTCTGTTAGGGAATCTCTCTGCAGCTATAACCTGACTAGCAAAGGGTTCACTTTGTAGTAAGGAACAATGTGTTAAACATCAAAGAAGCTTTTGTCGCAGTTTTTTCAATTTGGTTCTCTCTACTGGCAAAGAAAAACAATTAGAGAAGGTGAGTTGAAGCAAACCCAAAAAGTTGCTCTAATTGCTGTCATCCCAAATTGGTTTGTCTTTTGCCTGGGAAAAGACCGCCTTCGGCAGTTGGCTAATTTTCTGTGCTTTTTAATGATGAAAACCAATTACATGTTGACAAACGGCATGCCATGTGCTTTTTGGCATCCCCCAGAGTGCCACTGGCGACACCATTGTTTCGTCAAAGGCTTCAGCAATGGCTGCAGCTCAACAAGCTGGAAGAAATGTGGGGTCAAAGCACGGTCGAAGCAGCGAAGTAGAGAATCTTATCTTGGCCGGCATTGAGATTCCAGAGCCAGTCTTCTTTTGTACCATAGAGCCGCCTTCCATGGCCAGGCAACCAGGTATGAGGCAATTACTGAAAGTGCTAATAGTGTACTCTTAATTCATACGTAGTCCTGACGAAATGGAACGTTCTGTGGTTTCTCAATATGCACAATGTGTTCAAGAAGACATATTAAAAAGGCCCAGTCTTCTCATTTAGATCCAGGATGAGGGAGGGGATGAATATGCTTTGCCAGTTTATAAAAAGTTCTTTAAAGTACAGTCGTACCTTGGATCTTGAATGGCTTAGTTGCTGAATGTTTTGGTTCCTGAATGATCGAAAACCGGGAGTATTCTGGTTTTTGAATGTTTTTTTGGAAGCTGAATGTCTGATGGGGCTTCCACAGCTTATGATTGGCTGCAGGAGCTTCCTGCAGCCAATCACAAGCCGTGCTTCGGTTTCTGAACATTCTGGAAGTTGAACGGACTTCTGGAACAGATTCTGTTCTACTTCCAAGGGAAGGCTGTATTGACTAAAATGCCTAATTCAGAGTCTAGGACAGAGCTTTCCTAACTTTTCATGCCTGTGACACACATTTTAGACATGCATCATTTCGCGACACAGTAATTTAGTTTTACTAGCAAACTGGAGGTTAAATGAACCCCTTTCAAGCCCTGGGAGTGTTCACACAGCACACACTGCAACTGGTACACTAATGTGTCGCGACACACAGTTTGGAAGGCTCTGGTCTAGGAACAAGTTCTGTACTCCTAAGCATGAATGTGATTGGCAGCTCCTTGTGTGACAAAAGATTTCTTGAAATGGATTCAGGGGTTTCAAAACCAGCTTATGATGGACTGGTTTTGCCAGTCGATGGACTACGATGCAACAGAGTGTTCAAAGGGGAAGTGAGGGAGAGAGAAATTATCATTGGGACCATAAGCATTTGAATTATTTTCCTTCCATCACATTGGTGGAATTTTGATCTATCTTTTGTTGGAAGCTAGAATCTTTTAGTACAGCAGTACAGAAACATTAATAGGTTGATTACAGCTAAAGATACTTTAGCTATATTTGGAAGGCTTTGCTATTCCTATATATTGCTCTTTACTCCAACCTTCCTTTGATGGAAGGGGAGCAGGAACACAGCAACACAGCTGCCTCTTCCCTATCCTACCTTTAATGTCCACATATTATTTAAATTCTCAGCAGAGTCTACTTAAACCCCAATTGTGCTCTTCATATTTGATATATAGTCAATACTTTTATTTTAGATCTAGATAATGCCTTGGCTTGCCTGCAACGTGAGGATCCAAGTTTGAAAGTCAAGATAGATTCAGACACTGGGCAGGTAAGGCCTTTGGTGCCAATTACTAAACTTCTCCCAATATTATAACGTCGATGCTTCCTTGACTGTGTTTTTAATGTCTATGGATGCAACAACTATTGCGCTGTCTTAGGCTAATTCAAGTCTGTAATGTAGATATATCCTAAGTGCCATGGCTTTCCAATGAGAAATGTTGGGAATTTGTTTTCTGTAACAGTATTATTTTCCCTTCTCATAAATAAGCAGTTCTGCTGCTTCTGTGGAAGCCATTATGATTCAACTGGTTTAAAACCAATTTGGGTTTGTATTACTAAGATGTGATTTAAAAATAGAAACAAAAATGGAGGTTTAACAAGCAAGTATTAGTGTTACAAATTTTACAACTTTACTTTTTATAGCTGTGACCTTTTACCTGTAAACTGCCCACAGCTTGACTTGGCACCAGTTTACTTCATTGGGAAGTTGTTTAGATATGTTAAGAGGCCATAAGTTTATAACATGTGATAATATTTCTTTAAATATTGAGAAGAATATAAATGAAGCCACATGAATGCTACCAGTGTAAAGGATATTCTGAGGGTTCTTTTGCCTTGTTTTGTGGCATAAAAAACATGTATCTCAAACTGGTAACTTTAATACTGACCTGCATTCTGTTTTAGATTATGAAGCTGTCCTTATTTATTCTGTTTTTAAATCCAGAAAATTTTATAAACTCGTATATTCCCTTTATATTATGTCACTTTTTCACAAGCCTTTAATTCTCCAACCCATAGTTCATTTCTGGCTTGCAAATTGAAATTTTGGATTTGCCATATACTTTTCATATACTTTTGAGATCTGTTAATGAACAATATAGTTTAAGCTAATCTATTTTGCAGAGTTCTCCCACTATTCTCAGTTGAGTTAAATGAACCAATGTAGGCCGAAGTCACTGAAAAATGCAATCTGCTTCCTGCTGTGTTGCTGTTCCCCTTGATCTAGGTTTTTCTTAAAATCTCATCTGAATTATCCTTTTTGAAAGAAGATAAAAGTAGCTCACCTCTGTACCCCATGACTTTGATGTAACTGTTAAGAATACTTTCACATTTTTTGCCAGACTATCCTCTGTGGCATGGGAGAGCTGCACATTGAGATCATTCAGGACCGAATCAGACGTGAACATAAACTTGAGACCTATCTGGGACCTCTTCAGATAGCTTACCGAGAAACAATCCAAAACTCTGCTAAGGCTATAGGTAAAGTAACTGTCATCTTGGACCTGCAAGTGAACGACTTAAAATTTTGTTGGCAAGAAGTTCAGTGTGATCTGTGGGATTTCCATTATTTTGTCACAGACACGCTGGACAGAACTGTAGGAGAGAAACGGCACCAGGTGACTGTAGAATTGGGAGTGAGACCGTGGGCGGGAGAAACATCAGCAACAGCACCGGTCATTGAGTATGCAGAGAACGTCTGTGACTCGCTCCAGCCAGATCTTCGTGAAGCTATAGCAAACGGAATCCATACATCGTACCTTCAAGGTAAGAGCCACCTCAATCCTTATTTTGAATTTATTAGAATTGTTGTTTTCTGAGTGCCTAGCCCAAGCAAAGACATTTTGTGAAATGGATCCAACATAATGATCAGAATCTTCCTCCCCATCTGCACCCCACTTGCCTGTCCCTACCCCCTTCCTTCTGGGTTTGATTATGAGTTGTTATGAAGAAAATACTGCAAAAAGTAAGTGTTCTGAAATTTGTATGTGAAAATCTTTTAAGTTTCTTTTTTTTAAACAAATAAACTAAACACATATGGCAGTGTGGCCTGGACTCTGAGCTCTGCAACCCTGATAATTCTGTGAGAGAGATTTTAAAGTATGTTTAGCAGTAACCATGGATAAAAGTTGCCTGAGGTAGCTCAATCCAGTCAGTTGATGGATGAATCATGGCAGTCAGTTCTGGTTTCTGATCAGAGTTGGTGTTCTCTTGGAGGTGCAACAAGTTAGCACAGCCTGACTAAATATTGAATTATTCATACCTATTATTTTCCCATTCCATGGGTTAGTAGAAAATTGGAAACGGTAAATTAATGCAAGTATATTCCTCTATTTTGTTTGATTACTCAGTTTCTTTCTTTTTAAAGAAAAAGAACAAAGCTTGTGTGTCTGGTGCCGTTTGCCAGGGTTGTCTTTACCTAATGATAGGTAGATTATCATTAGTGATGACTGGGGTGCTTTTACTTTTTCGAGGCTAGTAAGACGACCAAAACAAGAGATTCCCTGCCATTCAGTGTAGACAGCATTGAGTTTGATGACCAATGGCTTAACTCAGAGTAATGCAGATTTCTGTGTTCTTGGCTACTATCAGTGTCAACTAAATGTTATGCAGACATTAAGAAATGTCCTTTTCCTAGCTTCCTAAGAAATGTTCGTTTGGTGTTAATGCATTCTTTGTATTTTCATGTTGTAGGACCACTGCTGGGGTTTCCAGTTCAAGATGTAGTAGCGACGGTACATGCAGTGACTGTAAACTCCGATACATCTCTGACGATGGTTTCTGCTTGTGTTTCCCGTTGCATGCAAAAGGTATAAGCCCAACTGTCTTTCTGAGGTCATTTGCAGCAGTCTTCATTCAAAGTAACAGAATTACAGAGGGGTTAAAGAGTCTCCCTTAATTGTATTGTCCAGTGGTTCCCAAATGGTGGTCTGAGGACCCCAGGCGCTCCATGGTACCATTCACATAACAAAAACTACCATAGACATATTGAAACTTTCCAAAGTAGGGGGTCCATGGCTTGGCTTTTGAAAAACAGGGGGTCTGCAGTACTTAGCTAATTGGGAACCACTAGTATAGTCTGTTGGTGGCATCTTCAGGATCGTAATATGCCCATTTTCAAATGTACAGGAGGCCCACACTTTATACAGGGGCTACATTCCAGGGGTCCATGTGAAAAGGCAAAATCATGTAAAGTCAGGAAGACCCCTGGAAACCACGGCTCAAGCACCCCTACCTGTCCAGAGCAGGCCTTGTCCCTCCTTGCTTACTGCATCCTTCCCAGAGCCTGCTGAGCAAGGCTTTGTCTGCCACAGAAAGAGTTTTGAAAGCCTTGCTTAGCAGCTTCTGGAGGCTCTTGTGAGATCTCGCACAGCCCCTTCCAATGGTTTCTTCCTTCTGTTTATTTTTTGATGACACGCACAAGGCTGCGATGGCATAAGTAAATTGCGTGTTAAGTTCCAGGCCTATTGTATATTCAATTCCATTATTTAATTGCTTTACTTCTGTTTATATTCTCATGCACAACCAGCAAAGGTGTGATTACAAATTAATTATGTGATATGTTAGTGTCATGTATATTGATGACTGTGCTGAATAAGCATTTGCCTTTAAGAATGTTCTTATTCTGCTTGTTAGGCTCTGAAGAAAGCTGATAAACAAGTGCTGGAGCCTCTCATGAACCTGGAAATAACAGTGGGCAAAGATCACCTTGGTGCCGTACTGGGTGACCTTGCACAGAGAAGAGGCAGCATTCAGGAAATTCAGGGTCGCCAAGACAACCAAGTTGTAATTGCATCTGTTCCATTGGCTGAAATGATGGTATGTGCGTAAGGTGCTCAAAACGGATGCTGCATATTTATTTTGTTTTGTGTTATCAGGGTGTTTTGCAGCTCTGTTGAACAAAGCAAGGCATGCCTACACTACAAGTGTGAACTTTAACTACTGTTGCTTTTCATGAAAAGTAGGAACCATAATTTTTGATGGTGCTAGGATTTCTGTATAAAGTTGTCTTATTCTGTGGTAGACCGATGGTTATCCATCTTGCTAGTTCATACTGTCCAGTTTGATTGGACTGCAGTTAAACCAGAGCGGGGGCTGCTTTTCTAGGAATTAAACTACTTAATGGTTCCAGTGGAATGATTTTTTTTAAAAAAAATAAGGTAGTAGTTGTGTAACCTAGTATGGATCAACTTTCATAAAAGTAATTATTATCTATTGGTTTTTGTTGTAGGGTTATTCAACAGCTTTGCGCTCTTTGACATCTGGCTCTGCGACGTTTACATTGGAATTGGCAAGCTACCAAGTGATGAGCCTCCCAGAGCAAGCTGCTCTGCTTAAGAGGAGTGGTTTGCAGTAGTATCAGCATGGAGGAACAAGGAATTGCCTCCAACAAGGCAGCAGTGGATTTTTGTAAGTTTCCTACCATCAAAGCACGTGGCTTCAGTTTAGCATGCACACAGTGCTAGTTACAAAATTTGAGCAGAGTATTTTCACAGAAGTAGTAAAACAGAAGCAACTACCTCTTCCAGGCTACTGTATTACTGCAGTTGTCTGCTTTCAGTGATTACGTAGAACGCTGTGCAATATTTGTGTCTCATTCTGAATACCGTATTTTTCGCTCTATAGGATGCACTTTTTCCCTCCAAAAATTAAGGGGAAATGTGTGTGCGTCCTATGGAGCGAATGCAGGCTCCTTGGCTTCAGTGATGGCAACAAGAAGCCTCCGAAGCGCAGAGGGAGCGCTCCCTCCGTGCTCCGGATGCTTCGCGTTGCTTTTGCTGAAACCTGGAGAGTGAGAGGCATCAGTGCACACCGACCCCTCTCGCTCTCCAGGCTTCAGGGATAGCCGCCTGAAGTCTTTGGAGTGCAGCGCGAGTTACTGCTGTGTTCCGGAGGCTTCCGGTTCCTTTCGCTGAAGCCACGAGAGTCTTGCTCTCCCGGCTTCAGCAAAAGGAACCCAAAGCCTGAGGAGCACAGCGGGAACTTGCGCTGCGCTCAGAAGGCTTCAGGGATAGCCACGCGCAGCCCCTCCAGCAGGGAGAGGCTGCGCGGGGCTATGGCTTCTTAAACCCCCCGCAGCCTCTCCCTGCCGGAGGGGTTGCGCGCAGCTATGGCACAAGCCAAGACAGTGAGCGGGATCCATCCTGCTCGCTGTCTTGGCTTGTGCCATAGCCACGCGCAACCCCTCCGGCAGGGAGAGGCTGCGAGCAGCCTGTACGCTGCTCTTTGGGACTGGGGGGGAAATAAGATTTTTTTTTCTTGATTTCCCCCTCGAAAAACTAGGTGCGCCCTACGGAGCGAAAAATACGGTAATTTACAATGACAAATGTGTATGCTATGTTCCCTACTCAGAGGAACAAGTTCCTTATTATATGCATTCTTAACCCTTGAATTATAGTGTCCTTGCCTCAATAATTCTCCATCCATTTCTTTGGCCCAAGCTTTTAAGTCATGTAGATCAACCGAGCCATCTGCAACAAACACATACGCACAGGTTCCTTTTTCGAATGAGCTACTTTCTCTTAAAAAGTTCAACATCATTTATTTTTTCCACATCTATAAGAAATTAACCTCCTCTAAATTTCTGCATTTCAAAATGAGAGTGCTCCAGTGCAGTCTTCAATAGGAATGTGCAGGTTTTTCTCCCCAAAAGGCACTTCTGGCAATGTCCTCCTACAGCTGCTAGGGGTCTCTTGCTTCCTGCCTGCAGTATCCAGTAAACAAAGGCTGCGCTGCTATTCCACGCCTGTGGGGGAGAGAAGTGTGACTTGCTTTGCCTTTTGAGATTAATAAAGTTCCATGTTTAGATGTAAGAAATCTACACTGATTATTGATGGGATTGTACCTGCTGTACTAGATTGTATTGCTTACCTGAGCATGCGGCAACGATGTTCATTAAGCCTGTTATAAGCATCTTCAATATCGGTTACATTTTTACTGCTCCAGAGTCTCTCCCCAACAGCACTTGCCCGAGGCCTGGAATATGAATATGAATAAAGACAATTTTTTAAAAAATAAAATCTAATTTAAATATAAATTGGTTACTGTCCATGCAAAATAAAAGTATTTGCAACATGAACGTATGCCAGTACTCCATTTCTTAAAGGGGGGGGGGCAGATTGTTTTATCAAGCACACCACGTTACAGCATTGTTCTGTGCAAAATGAGAGCAAAACAGTGAGATATAATATTAAAAGTGGCACACTAGCTCAGCCTTCCTCAAGCTGGTGGCCTCCAGGACTTTTAAACAACAACTTAAATCATCCCTGCCTATTGACCGTGTTTGCCGGGGCTGATGGGATTTGTAGTCCAAAACATCTGGAGAACACTAGGTTGGAGAAGGCTGCACTAAATTGCGTACTGCAGCCTTGAATTCTGCAATTCGGCTGGTTGATCAGGAACTCAATGCAGGCAGGTGAGGGGGCGGGGCGTCACTCCAAGGAAACCTCACTTTTCTGTTACCAGCTGAGGCTGGTCATTTCATAAAAAGCAAGAGCCTTGCCATCTTTTTCAGCTGGCCTTTGTACACCCGAGTGCCATGCAGTATCCATGGGTAAGTGGGAACTATGCCAATCACTAATATAGACAGAATTAAGAAGAAGGGAGGAAGACAACTTGGGAAAGTAAAGTTTAAAAATCATGATGCAAGCGTAGTTTTGTCAGATGTCAGTATCAATAAGGTTAGATCAAGATGGTTAGCATTTCTGTTGGGGAAAAAAATCAGGTGAGTGATTAACTATACCAGAGTCTTGGTGTGAGATTAGTTGCATCCACATATTCTCCCCAAAGACAGGCTTCTCCACCAAGCACCAACTCTTTCTGGGATTGCCACCCTGTGTTTGAGGAAAAGAAGTATTGGCTTGTGTCTTCCTTTAAAAGCAGGCTCAGTCTGATACAGGTACAGTATTTTACACTTGCAAGTTAATTAAGTCATACCAAATCTTAATGTCATGACTATTAAAATAAATCCAGATGATTTGAGTTGCAGCCTATACATTATTATCTACACAGCCTATACATTATTATTAAAAGCCCATATGACCAAACATAGTAATATTCTTTGTATTTATAAGCTCACTATCTTTTATTTAACTCTACTTCAGTGACAAAGTTCATTCCCCTGCAGCCAGAACTGAAATCAATAAAAAGGAAATAGTTCATTTTTTAAAACCACCACCACCAATAATTCGTCTCCCCTTATTAACAGTATAGAATGCCATCTCCACCAACAAACTGGGGAGATAACTTGGGTGAAAGAAGAGTATGGAGGAGTGTACAGGAATATAATTTTATCATTCATTAAAACTGGGAGTCACAGCAACAAGGCCATGCAACTTTCCCACTGGAACCAATGCCTGGATAACGCTCAAAGAAAAAGGAAACTACAAACCAAGGAAGTCTAGTGGCTCCACGCTGTAGTATTTCTTCCAGTCCTGGCCGTAACTAATGAGGTCTAGGTACCATGGTGCTGCCAGGATGGCGCTGTGCCCTGCTTTGGTTACTCTTCTTAACTCTTCTTTATACAAGGTCCCAATCCACACTTCAACTATTGTGTCTGACTGTAGCTGAAGACATCAAAAACATAGTGTTCAGACAGCATGAAAACAATCTGTTCAGCTACAGGCATCTCCTCCAAAGCATATGCAGATAGTAGCATGCCAGGTTATGTGATACGGTTATGTGAAAACTAACGTCACTCATATCGAGTCCCATTGGGATTTGTCCACATATTGGTGTGACATCAACTTGTTCCATGGTAATTATAGCATCTTTGCAATTACCCCAGTGACAAGATTTCAAAGAAGCCTCTTAGAAATCCTAATATGTGGACGCTCAACCTGAAGCTACTTTAACCTGAGGTATGACTGTATACAGATGGCTGAGACAGGGCTGTCAAGCCTGGAGGAGGTCAAGGCAGGAATACAAGCAGGTGATCAAACCACTTGGACTGCTCCTTTGCTCAACCCCTCCTCCCCACCAACAACTTAAAGTACTGTGGAAAAGAAGGCTGGCAAGCTGGTAGGCTAAACAGAAACACTCATGTAAGAGATGAGAATCCACAGCAATTTAGTGTTGCATGTTCCACTTGTGTGACTGGTTTGCCAAGAGCATTTAGTTATGCTAAGATGAAATGGTGAAAGAAACTTAACTGGTACTGCCTAAAATAATTAACCTTAACATAAAAACAGCAGGCTTAGAGACAGTCTGCCTTTTTAAGGGTTGCTTTGGCATATTAAGTTCTACAAGACTGATGCAATTTTAGAAAGGCATAAGCTATGAGACAGCCACATATGGTATGTCACCTTTCCAGCATCATATTGTATGTACTTTTGAAATATACAGGACAGTCACATTTCTATTACATTTGACTTATAATGTATTTGCTTCTTATATTGCCTTGATGAAATTGATCCTTAGATCAGATCACACAATTCTGAAAGGCTTAAACATTTCAGATAGTGCTACAGGTGTCTTCTGGGTTACTCTAGCACATGAAAATCAAGTTTTCGCAGAACAGCACAAATCATCTCTCAGTCCTTACCTTTGCTCCATGATCAAAGACTTCCTGCCACACTATGGATTTCTTGTTCAGAGAAGACACCATCTCCAATATTCTAGTAGTAATAATATTTTAAAGATGTTATGTACTTGCTATTTACTTGTTTCATTTACACCCCTTATTTCAGCCATGATTGGCTCCAAATGATTAAGAACAGCAAGTTACTAGCACTAATTGTGGCTGTGATCTACTTTAAAACATGCAAGGACATGGTTTACTAAACCATGGCTTACTAAACCATGGTTTAGGCATTGTGTGCAAACAGTCAATAAGCAGGCTCTTGCCTGAAAGAGAAACTCACTTCTCAACATAGTGGGATTCCAGTTTAGCATAGGTAAACCAGATCCCTTGCTTCTTCATGAATTCTTGTATATCAGGATTGGACCTCCTATAAGGGAAGAGAGAAAACACAATTATGCTTCTTGCCAAGATCAGCAGCATACTACAGAAGTACCAATGGGATTTTGTACCAAGACTTAGTAGGAAATAACATGTTACCCACTGACCACCAGAATCCTCCAATATGCATTCTTTCAGAACTCTCACCCCTTATGAATAGGAAATATCTGGCAGAGGATGGCCACAGACAATGGCTTTACTGAAGGAAAAATAAACAATAACTAAATGATTACTATTTATTAAATTTGTTAGTTGCTTTATCTTACCCAGGGCAACCCAAAGCAACTTACAACCAACCAGCCAGACGAAAAACCCCACATGGATACATTAAAAAAGGAATGCATTAAAAAACATCCTGCCTGCTTCTAAAAACCCACAGATAGTTAAAGGCCAAAGGCCTGGTAATAGAGGACAGATTTTGCCTGGCACCTAAAGATATGTAAGAATGGCGCTAGGAAAGCCTCTTTGGGGAGAGCATTCCACAAACAGGGAGCCATTGCAGAAAATGCCTGTTCTCATGTTGCCACCCTCTGGACCTCCCATGGTGGGGGCACACGAGAAAGGGACTCAGAAGATGAGCACAGGGTCTGGGTCAGTTCATACGGGGAGAGACGGACCTTGAGGTATTGGCAGTGACCCTGCATCTCCACGATAGATGAGCAAGAGGAACAAAAACCAAGTAATTCAGATAAAGTCAGCTTATGATGAGATTTTGTAACTTGCATAGGATAATAAATACACGGAGGCAGGCTGATCAGTGGTTGTAAGCCATGGTAATGGCCAGATTTGTGACCCAACAAGCTAAGACACTGTCTACCTCACATGTACGGCAACCTGTTTGTGGTTGCCGTACCAGGTAGGCTCCAGAAGAGAGAGAAGGGGGGGGGGGACAGCGTCTATCACTTTGGCTGTGTTTTGCTTTATGGGGCACAGCTTCTACATGCCTGCTGTGCTTTAACCAAACACTGAAGCTGTTCTCTCTATTAAGATCTGACGTTGCTCTTCCCAGCATCTATCAAATGCTAGCAAGTCCATGCCCTACTTAATGAAGTGATCCAAACTACTGGCTCTGGAAAGGCTCTTGGGCTAGATGAGCAGTAGTTCACCTCCTGCCAGGGGCTTCATCTGGCTGCCTAGACAATTTATTTTTCTGGCCACCCAAGACAGTAGCAGCAAAATGAAAGGTTAAAGCAGACAAAGCCTTGGGTTGGGTGGAGAGGCTTAAACCTCTCCTCTCCCAGCCCAACAGTTTAAGGGATTATCCTCTCCCCAATAATCAAATCAACCATTAGATGAGCAGGGGAGGGGGCAATAACCTACCCCCCTTCAGCTGGTTTGCAATTTTGGCCACGCCCACCAATGACATGCAGCCCCTGGAGGGCTGGTCAATGATGAATTTGCTCTTGGGGTAAAAATGAGTATCAACCCCCCTGAGCTAGATGGACCAGTAGTCTGCTCCAGTATTGCAATTCTTCCGCTTTCAACAGTATGCACAGAAGTTCTAAGCTAGCCAGAAGCCATGTAGGGCTGCCTTGTGCAAAGTCTTTCCCCAATCTGCTAGCCACACCCAGACCAGGATTCAGTTCATCCAATGTGAGCCACTGGCAAGTCCCACTATATAGTCATACCTCGGGTTACAGACGCTTCAGGTTGCGTTTTTTTGGGTTACGGACCGCCGAAACCCAGAAGTACTGGAACAGGTTACTTCCGGGTTTTGGCGGTCGCGCATGCACAGAAGCGCTAAGTCACCCTTTGCACATGTGCAGAAGCGCCGAATCACAACCCACTCGTGCGCAGATGCGCCACTGCAGGTTGCAGATGCTGTGGGTTGCGAACGTGCATCCTGCACAGATCATGTTCGCAACCCGAGCGTCCACTGTACAATCAGCTGCACCCCTCCAATTTATTGTACAACACTATTGTACAACTTTGTCTAACAAGCCACAAGCTTGGAGGAACGTGGACCCCAATCTAGTGCAAAGGGCTACAGTCTGGTGGGAGGTGGGGGTGGGAGAGCCACACTTGAAGGGCTTGAAGGATCCTTGCCTATCCTATTACCTTTCCTGTCACAGTTTCCAACTCAACAGATTTCAGGTGAATAAGCAATGTAGACTCTTCATGTTATACCGTACCAACAACTGAAGTCCACTTCGTCTCCTCCCAAGTGGATATAATCATCCGGAAATACACTGCCAATTTCTTTGAATAATTTAGCCATGAAATCATATGTTGTATTCAAAATGGGGTTTACAGGCCCGTAAGACCCACTCGGATGTGCTCCATTGTAGCATGGTGTGAGGATGTCTTTTTGTCCTAAAATAAAATACATCAAAACAAGATTAGCTTTGAAAGGTGCATTTGTTGTTGCTGCACCATATAAAGTTGCATTCTTATGCTAGTTTTAAAAACAATTCCAAGAACTTAAATACAAGGGGTCCCCCCCCCAAATATGGTCAAGAACACAATGTTTTTTAAGCTTTTAAAAATTTCAGCGTTCTATAGAAGATCAGATTCTGAAAAGTATGGACCAGTAGTCACAAGAGGTTTGCATTCACTTGCCAGATTTGTCATTTTACTCCAGAGATTAGCACTTTGTTTCACATCCCGGGCTACTGAACATTTTGTTTCCCTACTAAATACTCCCCCCCCCCCCCGCCCCCATTTCCTATTATTTTATTATTGGCATTGCTAGAAATGTTGTCCATACTAGCAACATAGGAAGCTGCCTTATCCTAAGGCAGACCATTGGTCAATTTATCTAAGTATTGTCTGCACTGACCAGCTATGAGTTTACAATACTATTTTACTAGATGTCAGAACAAAAATAAAAAGAACTGATCAGCAATATAGTACAAAGGCAGATTTATCACAACAACAAAGTTAAGAAGTTCAACCCACTTCTAGGTTATATATTTAAAGGCCAATCTTAAAAACCCTGAAACATATAGTTAAGCTATATGTAGCATGGTGAAAACTGAACTGATTTTGGAATTAAATTACACTTCACAATAAATCTGTACTTGCACTCAGTTGTTTTTCCTTTCTTCATAATGGGAGGGTGAAATCCTTCGGCTGGACTACTTCCTATAGTAGGTTCAATACCCCACCTTTTGTCACTAAATGGTCTGAAGGCAGTTAATAACAATGCAAATACAATAAAAATTAATACGATAGCAATAATAGAAGCATCTTGAAAATAAGAACAAAGTGGGTAAAATAAAGTAAAATGAAAAAACATAAATGCACCCAACTAAAGCCAGTTCCTACATGTTTACAGTATCAATAGCATTTCAGAATAATATGCATCTTACCTTTCCCCCAAGATTGGGTATGTCCTGGACTGTCAAATTCCGGGATAATTCGAATCCCCCGTAACCGAGCATACTCTATCACCAGACGGATGTCAGCGGGAGTGTAAACATGATTGTATGAATAGGCCCCCTGTGAAAATGTCCACACATGTTGTTCTTTTACAATGTGATGCCAAGAATATGCCAGTAAGGCTGAAGAGCCAATTACACTTGACAGGGTTGTGTTACAGCACCCAAGGACTA
This sequence comes from Podarcis raffonei, assembly GCF_027172205.1. Classification (NCBI taxonomy): domain Eukaryota; kingdom Metazoa; phylum Chordata; class Lepidosauria; order Squamata; family Lacertidae; genus Podarcis; species Podarcis raffonei. The sequence goes on from NC_070612.1 coordinate 29,649,697, forward strand.
CTGGCAGTGTAGTCTAGCTTTTGAGCAGTTTCAGTGTCCCCATCTGGGGGATAAGTCTGCACTTTTGCAAATGCAGTCTGAAATAAAGTTGCAGCTGGTATTGGCCAGAGTGTTGTTGTTCCAAGGTTGGATAATGTTGTACAAAGGCCTGGGTGACAACTGGTTCAAAATAGTAGCCCATGCCAGTATATTATATAAAGCAAACAAAGCAAAAGCGGGAATCACCAAGACTATTTGGTTATTTAACCTGAACTGTTGTCCCCTGGGGAAAACAGGATACTGGATTAGGTGGGCCTTCAATCTGATGTAAAAGGGCTCCACTTATGTCCTTAAGATTTAGGAGGTGGTACCAACCATGGGGGAAAGTAGCTAGGTGACTGAATATATATGACATTTCAGATTGTTCATTTCAGATTGTGTGTGTGTATATATATATATATATATATAAGCTTGCTCCAGAAAGCTTGCTCCAGAAAGCAAAAAATAGGCAAAGTCTCAAAATGGTGCTATGATTTATAAGAAACTTTAATCCAAGATATACATTATTTAATGTTTCTTATATATTTCACTGCCATTTTTGCTCACTTTCTTCATTTCCTTTCTTTTTTGTTCTTTCTTGTGTTGTGTTGTCCTGTCCTTTCTCCGCCATTTTAAATTTCCCAAAGGAAATGAATCTTAAAAATCAGCAGCCCATTACAGTGGTGTTCTTGGAGCCAGGCTGTAAAGTGCCGAGCTGCTAGGGAGCCAGAGGCGGCGATCTGACTCCCCCAGATGTGCCTTCCATGCTTTCAGTGTTTCACTGACTCTTTGTTGCATCTGTTCCAACAGACTTAACATGGTCGCCTCTCAGAAAGGTGCAACAATGCTATTCCAGTGAACCGCCTGCGCCAAGAACTTTCTCATTTTCCCACTGACTGGGAGCCATTGGCCCTCCAGAAGCTGTTGAGAGTACAACTCCTTTCATCCCTGAGCACTGGTAATGCTGGATAGGACTGATTGGGTTTGAAGCCCAAAAATATCCAGGGAGCCACAGGTTCCTCTTCCTTGTATTATGGCTTTTAAACAGCAACTAATACAACGTAATAGACTCATGTATGGAAAAGGCTATTTATTAAAATAACAATAAATTTATTGGGCACTAAATTTTCAGAATGTTCTACAGGACCATTTACTTACCTGGCGACTCAGTTCAGGAAATGTGATACTTTGATAAGGAAAGGAAGGGTCGTCTACAATGTGCCAATGCAGGACATTGAACTTGTTAAATGCCATAGCATCCTAAGAGAAAAAAAGGATGGTGTTTCAGTTAGGTATCCTGCATGGAGAGGCAAGTCGTTTTTAAAGAGGGATTTTTACATAGCACTTAGCAAAGTCCCCCCTATAACTGTGTTCTTCAGTGCCATAAATTCAGGCTGCCACACTTCCAAACAATACTGGGATTTCAAAGGCGGAAGTGACATCCTGCTGGCTGTTTATCCTGAATCTTCAGGAAGTAAACAGAGAAATCGTGGCGGGTTTTTTTTGTTTTGCATTTTCATAAAATAAAAAGTCAACTGCTTTGGTGTCTTAAAAAAGCTCAAAAACTTCCGGTTTTTCCTAAAAAGATCAACAACTTTTGGGGTGTCCTGGTTTTTTACTTTTTGAAATATGGCAGCCCTACATAAATCAGAGCAAAGTGACCTTACCATTGCTTTTCCAACACCTACATTATTCTGAAACACCATAACACCTTTACCCCCAATCCTAAATAAAGGTACATTAAATCTGCTGTTAAGGAAGTGCCACTGCAATGCTCTTTGTTCCTCACCATCCATGGTTCCATTACTAAGCAGCCAGTAAAGAAGAAGATTGTAATTGCCTGGCAGTAATATAGTTGCTAAAGCAAGCATTCAAGGTCCTTTTTTCCAGATATTGCGGTAGGCTGAGGCGGGAGAGCACAGCCATTTAGAGTAAGCACTTCCCCTGTTTCCTAGCACTAAGTAAAACCCAGGTGCTTGAAATAGCTATCCTTGACCCAGAAAGGACAAATATGCTGAACTGAAAGGAAGCCCCACTCAGAAGGTGCCTGTGCCTTGATTTTCCGTGATTTCCTCAGCCTCCTGCACCATTTCCCACCCTAGTCAGTCTGGGGGGGGGGGGATGTTAGGGATGAGACTCAATGACTGTCAAGGAGAGAAGGGGTGTGTGAACTTCCATGGCGGGATTTGATTCAAACAATGGACTGAAAGTAGTACTACTTCAGAGTCAGCAACAAGGAACACAGCCATTCTCCCACCTGGCTGATTTTTGCCACCAATTACAAAACTGGGTTGATGTTTTTGCTTCCCAGAATTCCCGAGCAACACCAAGTACAAGGCTATTAGTATCACGTATTTCAAGTGATTTGAACTTTAATCCTTTTCTTGCTAAGGAAACAGGTGGCTTCATTTAAACTTGCCACAGTAGCGGAAGACAGGCGGGGGAGAACATGCCGATTGCCAACTTACCAAAGTCATTAGGATAGTTTTCAAAGGCAGAAAATGCCTTGAGCTATCAATCAAGATCCCTCGATAAGCAAATCTTGGGAAGTCAGTAATGTCGGATTCATTGACAAATAGCTATTAAAATATAAGAGAGGAAGAGAAGATTCAACAGGTTCCCAAATTATTTTTTGTGATATGACACTGTAGCAGCAGCTCCCAAACTCTTTTTCACCAAGGACCACTTGAAAACTAATGATTTTTCTACCTGTGGTAGCAACTGTAATTCACTGTGCTAGATGCTGTATGGTTTTTAATAATATTTTTTAATGCTTTTTATTGTATTCCATATAATTCAAAGTGCAATACATTTAAGAAAAAGGTAAAGAATAAGAGATGCAATTAGAATCTGAAATGAAAATGGGCAGAATATGACATTGGAATCCCAGTTCTATGGTCTGACATGCAGATGTAGCCATGCAGTCAGCTATTATCTCCTGGTCAAAACAGGCAACTGGACTTATTTCAGCAAGGATATAGCAAGCCAGGGCAGATGCTGCAGAACAGATTTAATCTGCTGCTGGTACCCACCACCTGGTACACCGCAGCTTCCAAACAGTCTCTGAGGCAACCTTGGACACAGAGCAGCCTGAAAAAATTAATAAGCAGTTGCTGAAGTCCAAACTTGGGGAAAACTCCAAAATAGCCCACTGTACAATGAAGAGAAATACTCACACTTCCATAGTTGTCTTCATTTACTAACTGACTGAATGTTTCTAAACCTGGAAGTCAAAACAGATTGAACTGTAATCCATAACTGGCAAAGTAAAATGGATGTCATCCAACAGCTACTTTGGATGTTCCAAGGAACCCGAGAGCACAAATGACTAGCACTTTTTTCCAGCTTAGCTTCTAGGCTGGCCTTCCAAGGGTTGGCCAGTGGGAGAAGATGGGGCCCCTGTGTGGGAATGTTTGCTTTTCTTATTCTGGGACAGAATGTTTATCTCCAGTGCCTCCTGTATCAGGAACAGTATGAACAGCAGTTGCGGGAATCAAGAGTGTTGTTCATTTCAGCAAGGCATTTGACAAGGTGCCCCATGATATTCTTGTAAAGAAGCTGGTAAAATGCGGTCTTGACTATGCTACCACTCAGTGGATTTGTAACTGGCTGACTGACCGAACCCAAAGGGTGCTCATCAATGGTTCCTCTTCATCCTGGAGAAGAGTGACTAGTGGGGTGCCACAGGGTTCTGTCTTGGGCCCAGTCTTATTCAACATCTTTATCAACGACTTGGATGATGGACTCAAGGGCATCCTGATCAAATTTGCAGATGACACCAAACTGGGAGGGGTGGCTAACACCCCAGAGGACAGGTTCACACTTCAAAACGACCTTGACAGATTAGAGAACTGGGCCAAAACAAACAAGATGAATTTTAACAGGGAGAAATGTAAACTATTGCACTTGGGCAAAAAAAATGAGAGGCACAAATACAAGATGGGAGACACCTGGCTTGAGAGCAGTACATGTGAAAAGGATCTAGGAGTCTTGGTTGACCACAAACTTGACATGAGCCAACAGTGTGACGCGGCAGCTAAAAAAGCCAATGCAATTCTGGGCTGCATCAATAGGAGTATAGCATCTAGATCAAGGGAAGTAATAGTGCCACTGTATTCTGCTCTGGTCAGACCTCACCTGGAGTACTGTGTCCAGTTCTGGGCACCACAGTTCAAGAAGGACACTGACAAACTGGAACGTGTCCAGAGGAGGGCAACCAAAATGGTCAAAGGCCTGGAAACGATGCCTTATGAGGAACGGCTAAGGGAGCTGGGCATGTTTAGCCTGGAGAAGAGGAGGTTAAGGGGTGATATGATAGCCATGTTCAAATATATAAAAGGATGTCACAAAGAGGAGGGAGAAAGGTTGTTTTCTGCTGCTCCAGAGAAGCGGACACGGAGCAATGGATCCAAACTACAAGAAAGAAGATTCCACCTAAACATTAGGAAGAACTTCCTGACAGTAAGAGCTGTTCGACAGTGGAATTTGCTGCCAAGGAGTGTGGTGGAGTCTCCTTCTTTGGAGGTCTTTAAGCAGAGGCTTGACAACCACATGTCAGGAGTGCTCTGATGGTGTTTCCTGCTTAGCAGGGGGTTGGACTCGATGGCCCTTGTGGTCTCTTCCAACTCTATGATTCTATGATTCTAGGTCCTGCCTGTGGCCTTCCCAGAGGTTTCTTGGTTGTACACTGTGTGAACAGAATGCTGAAGGAGAAAGGCCTTTGTTCTGATCCAGCAGGGCTCTTCTTACCTCCCTGCAAAGAATATGCACTTGTCTCTACATTGGACAAAATCCAAAAGTTTAAGTCTCCCAACTTGCTTTTTATCACCACTTTTAAAATGTTTGGAGAAGCTCCACCCTTTTTCATTTTGTTTAGAGTCATAAAGATAAAATGATGGCCACCACTGATTAAATATCTCTAACACACAAACCACTTACGGCTGATTTACACAAGAAAATTTGGGGCTCCTATTCCAACCAAGACAGAGATTGTGTTCCCCCAGATTACAACACACACCACTGCAAAACAGGTCATGTCACTCCGGCTTCAGCCATGACTGTAAGTTGCTGAATTCTGCAGCTTAGGGGGGTGCCATGGAGAATGCCCTTTCCTAGGCCAAGACCCCCACCCTTGAGCCGCTGAAGGCGATGTAAACACGAAGGGAGCCCCCTCTGCTGAGAGGGCCTGATGGAAGGAGAAGACCTTTCAGTACTCACCTCTCAACGCTCCCCAAACTTTGTCTGCCTTCAGCACAGCTGTAGGTCCTGATACCTGGAGCTGATCTTTAAGAGCAAATGACAATTAATTATGAGTTTTAGTAATGAAAATAATGAAAATATCAGTTTACTTATAAAGACAACCAATTATAAGAATTTGGGAGCAGTCCTGTACAAAGGCTGCTTGTATCCAAATGAAGTCAGGATGTCTTAAGCAGTCTCTGGCTTGGAACTGAAAATACATTCATGGAAGCAAGTTCAGCCATCCTCTCCTTCCTTTTCAGCAACCATCTTGCCCCAAGCAAAGTTTGTTCAAGAGGGGCCCCTCCCCTCCAGAGAACGTGGGGTGGCGTTTGGGAGGTTGCAGGGAAAAGAGGGCACGGGAAATTTTCCTTTCATTAACTTCTGCAAGTTAATTTGTATCAGGATCTAAGCCCAATCTCAGGCAAGTTTCCTCTACCCACCCCACATTGTTCAAGAGGGCCCCCAAGTCTTCTAGAGAAGATTTTGGGTGGCCAGTGTGGTAGGAACTCCCTAGGTTAGCTAACCTTAGGATCCAAACCTATGGGGTTGGATTGCAACCCTGATAATAAGCTAGTCGTTTTAAGTCCTAGGTGCCTTTTTAAAGAAAAGCTGACCATTGGCAATTAAGGAAAGGTGAAAATTAATTCTAGTGCACCTCTGGTCTTCATGCAACTATAAAAAGACTTGTAGGAATAAGGATTTCTCCAAGTCAGGTCTGCATCACTTGTGGCCCCAACACAGCATCCCAAGCCACATACTGCAGCCACCTGAATGCTGCTTAACGACTCCTTTGTTTCTGCACTAACAACAGCAAAAGCCCTGAAAGGGCTACAAAGAGGCCTATGAAGTTGTGCAAGCCTACTCTGAGCAGTTTCTTAAAAACAGCCACACTGCTGAACAAAAATGCAAGTGGAAGTGTGCTGTTATTTTAGAAATCACTTCCTTCCTGCGTCAGAGAGAAGCATGCACCATCACTCTTGGCTGCCTAAGTGTCATGATGATGCATGCTTCTTAATTAAAATAAGCCAAACACCATTTCATCTGCACAGCCAGCGATCTTTTAAAACAGGTTGGGAACCTTTTACAGCTTGAGGGCTACACTCTCTTCTGGGAGCCAGAGGCAAAAATGGGTGCAGAAATCGTTGTTGTTACCCTGCCCATCTGACTAGGTTGCCCTGGCCACTCTGGGCGGCTTCCGACAGAATATAAAAACACAACAATGACTGGCCCAAAGCCGCTCAGTGAACTTCATGCCTGCGTGGGGATTTGAACCCTTGTCTCCCAGGTCCTAGTCCGACCCTCTAACCACGACACGACACTGGCTCCTTAGCGCTAAGTAACTGGTTCCATCGGTGCAAGGATTTCTCTTTGCGCAACGGAATGTTTTCCACCTCTCCTCCACCAACGTCCCCCCTAAATCTGTTCTGGGGGCTCCCCCAGTACTCTGGAGCAGATTTGGTCCAACTGTTTGGTTCAATTCCACCTTTCCTGCTCCAAAGCTCAGCACATCAGGAGAAGACACCCCCCTGCTGCTGCTGCCCCAGTCCTTCATGCCACACTGTAATCCCTTCATGGCCTAGGACCCTCGTACCTACGGGACCGCCTCTCCCGGTATGCCCAACGGAGGACGTTAAGGTCCATCGATAGCAACACCCTAGTGGTCCCAGGCCCTAAGGAAGTTAGACTGGCTTCAACCAGAGCCAGGGCCTTTTCAACACTGACTCCGGCCTAGTGGACCGCTCTGTCTCACAAGACCAGGGCCCTGCAGGATCTGATTTCTTTCCGCAGGGCCTGTAAGACAGAGTTGTTCCGCCTGGCCTTTGGCTTGGAGCCAATTTGATTCCCTCCCCCTCTTTCTTTTTCCTTTCTCCTCCTGTGATGAGGCTGCATTTTAATATTTTAATGTGGTATTTTAATCTTGTCTTTAAGTTGTATTCATTCAACTTGTTTTTATTATTGTTTGTTAGCCGCCCTGAGCCCGGCCTTCGCTGGGGAGGGCAGGGTATAAATAAAAATTATTATTATTATTATTATTATTATTATTATTATTATTATTATTATTATTATAACATGGGAGCTACGTCCTGGGGATCGTGCCTAAAGTCAAAACCGCATATAGTCCAAACACACTGGGTGCAATGGTGGGTGGGATTGCCGAAGTCTTTTCCCCACCCCCTTTCTATTTTATTAACTGCCAAGTGCATAAAGCTGAATGCACACATGGAGAAGGAGAAGCAGCCCAAGTCTCCAAAAACGATTGGGAAGGGGGAACGTCTTGTATCCTACTGGGCTCTGGAGCAACACAACTATCTTGTGCTGCCTCTGTCTGCTTCAAAGCCCTGGCTGAGGACCTGAGATTCCCCTTCCAATGCCCTCCCCTGAGACTGACAGTAACCACAAACAACATTAGATGCCTCTATCTCCAAAACTTACTCAATTGTGTATTCTTATGCAATCAAAACAACACAAACCATTCAAAAGAAGGAAGCCTCATCAGGTCTGGATGAACCTGAAGGTTCCCAGAATTACAAAAGATGTTTAGAATAAACCCTCAGCAGGGGACCCCAAAATAGCCTAATTAGGATTGAGTGTGTTCATTAACTATGGAATGCAAATTGTTCAGGGCAAAAAAAAAGATTTTAAAAAGGAATGGCTCAAATCTGGAACACTGATTAGGAGTGTTCCATGCTAAAATATTCTGTGGAGGCTCCACTTGTGTTCTTCTAAACTTCCAGTTACACAGGTGTACTCAGTTTCAATTGATGAGGAAGAATCAGCAATGTGGCTGGGTATATATTGGATTACTCCATAAAGCACCAACAAGTGTCAGGCATTTGTCCCTGATTTTCCAGAATGCAAGTCTCCACACCCATAATTTAGCACCCCAGCCAATCTTGGTTGCGGGGGAAAAATGCATCAAAATCATGAATACAGTACAGATATTAATACCAGTGAGACACATTCAAGACTCTTATTTTTAACTGAGTCAATCTATTTTCTTCAATTACTCACAGCATAAAAGTTCATTATTATAGCCAGCTGTATATGCTAGGGGAAAAAACCAGTGTCTACAAGCCAAACCAGTATAAGAAATAAAATGATCTGGTGTGGGAAGCCTATAGCCTCTCAGATGTTGTTCAACCCCATCAGTCCCAGTTAGCATGGTCAATGGTCAAGAAGGATGATGGGAATTGGAGGAGAGGGTCCAGTAATATCTGGAAGGCCACAATTTCCCTACCCTGATCGATAGAACACTGTAATTAATCCACAGCTAGGAAGGAAGAAGGCACTACACACATTTACACCATCAGATACTTACAAGATTCATCAGATGCGATGCTGGGAAATTTATCACATTCAGAATCTTCTGAAGTAATAATCACCTGAAGCGAAGATAGCTCCGTTTCCAAAAGAGGTTTCGTCTCATCACCATTCTGCCATTTGGAATACCCAAATATGTATTCATAGTACCTGGAAGTGAACCCAGAAAGATGTTATGCACAGCATAAATCTATATATTCCAACAAGATCTTTGTTAGGGGAGGCAGGTCTTTTGTTGAGGGGGGGAGAACCTAAGTTTGCTATGTATTTTTATTGATGGGAGCAGCTGCCCCTCCCTGTCCCTCCCTGGCTACACCCATGTATTCCAGTTTGACTACATTTCTTACCGACTGAGCTCCTATCAGGCTTGGCTAACCTGTGATCCTCCAGATGTTGCTGGATAGCAACTCCCATCATCCCTGATCACTGGCCATGCTGCCTGGCGCTGATGAGGTTTGGGAGTCCAACAACATCTGGAAGGCACAAGATTAGCAATCCCTGATTTATAGAAATGCTTACAGGCTTACAGAAAGCACAAGTAGGATGAGTGCAGTTTTTAAACCCCATCTTGACTTCAAGTTGATACAGAGTGTGAATTGAGGGGTGGGCATGTTTTGCAAACCCATGTGTCGATCAGTATAGCAGTATGTGGCGGATGAAAATATGCAAGCTGGTTTCACATATTTTGAAAGAATAACTCCTCACTAGGATGGTTTAGACAAGTAGATTTTCAGGCTGCCTTCTGGACAATCCTAAAATTTTATCAGGCGTTTCACCGAGAAGGTTACGGGAACACTAGAAGTGGCCTTCTTAAACAGAGTCAAAACATTCTTCTGCCTGGGCTCAGTGCTGTCACCCCATATGCATGAAGCTGGGTGAAGCAATTAGCTTCGGGAAACAGATCTGACCCCTGCCCTTCCCTGCCACTGTGCCACTACCAGCCCCACTGAGGCTTCGCCTGTGCTACTGCTGCCACAGTGCCTTGCCCTCACTGCTGCCACAGCATCATAACAGCAGCATGGGTGCAGCTTCAGGGAAATTATGACTAAAACTACAGTGGTACCTTGGGTTACATATGCTTCAGGTTACATACACTTCAGGTTACAGACTCCGCTAACCCAGAAATAGTGCTTCAGGTTAAGAACTTTGCTTCAGGATGAGAACAGAAATTGTGCTCTGGCGACGCAGCAGCAGCAGCAGCAGGAGGAGGCCCCATTAGCTAAAGTGGTGCTTCAGGTTATGAACAGTTTCAGGTTAAGTACGGACCTCCGGAACGAATTAAGTACTTAACCTGAGGTACCACTGTATTTCAGTTGAGGGTACAAAGGGTACAAGGTTGTTGGCAGTGCAGGCAAAAAGGCCCTGATCTGTGGCAGGCAGGCAGGCAGGAAGGTGATGTGTGTGAGTGTGTGTGTGAGCAGCAAGATGTTTCCTACAGTGGTAAAATGTTTTGGGCTGCCCCTGGTTGTATAGCAGTGGCTCACCAAGGTTTCAAAACAAGAGTCTTTCGTGGCCCTACGTGGAGATTCTGTAGACGAGATCTGGGGCCGCAGCCCTTCCCCAAAGGTCAATCTTTCTTGGGAGACAGAAATTTCACAATATTCAATGGGAATGTGCAGTCCCACAATTGTGTTGGGCATGCACTTTTCCATTTACACAGGAAAACAAGAACAGGCTATAAGGTCTGGACAGCATGCTGCTTGAACTGGATGTGCTCCCTAAAAACAAACCATTCCATGATGTACCAACATTGCCACAGCAAGGCAAGTCTGAACACACGCAAACCTGGTCCAGTTGTAATGGATCTTGACAACCTTCCACACTAGGTTTACCAAAGTCACTCAAGATCAAGATCCACAATCCAAAACATTGTCCATTTTGTTTCCCTAACTGCCTTGTGTTTGTGGCTATATCTACTGTATCAGGAAGGGGAACTTCCTTGTTTGTGATACTTTAAACTATGTGTTGTAAACCAATAAAGTGTAATTTTTTAAATAATAAAAAAGAAAAGGTTTGAAAGCCACTGTTTTACTTCATCAGGATGATTATTTCCTTGTTTGTATAAACAGCAGTGTTTAGGGTACTAGTGTTTGCTCATTTTGTTGAAAAATTCACATGACACTGGCCATCATTCAACACAAGATTCATTGGCGTGCGTAGCCAATGAATCCAAGCACACCTATCTCTGTGCAAGTTCACACGACAACCCTGTTCTTGTTTACATGACCATTATTTATCCTAGGGTGAAAGAGGCAACTAAAGAAACTTCGATCCTGTCAAAAGATACTGACTCATATCATTTCAGCTGATGCCCTTAGGTTATCCAAGTAGCAATTACGGTACTCTCCAACTACCCATTCAAAAGGAAAGAGAGCAAGTAAGGTTAACAAAATAGAACCTGGTGGTTGGTGGCTCACTGAAGAACAATGGATACCCCCGACACCAAATTTGTACAAGCTCTTTTTTCATTTTTGATGCTAGAAAATAAAAAATATTCTGTGCAACTCTACTGTTGAGAACAGATCCTCCAACTATTCATATTAGGTAAGAATAGCTCCACTCCCTCTTGCATCTGTTTTCATTTAGAAGGCGGTTCTCTCTCAACTTAAGGTTAGCTGATTATTTTTTCAAGGTTTTTTGTGTCATTCTGATTATGTCAAGGTTTTTTGTGTCATTCTTTTATTATCTATTAGATTTCTATCCTGCCCTTCCTTCCCAAAGAGCTTAGGACTCAGTGAATAGATGGAAGACAGGCATGAATCCTGTCCCTTTAAAAATTCTCCAGGCAAGAGAATTTGGAGCAGGTGCAAATTGTCATGGCAAAGTATTACAGGTGAGAGAGATGCTGTTACGGTGAGATTTCCCTTGCCTACATACACAAACACTCAAAGGTACAGGAGCTCCACCCCTCTTGCATCTGTTTTCATTTAAAGGACGGTTCTCTCTCAACTTAAGGGTAGCCAATTTTTTTCCCTTATGTCAGGGTTTTTTGTGTCAGTCTTTTATTATCAGATTTCTATCCTGGCCTTCCTCCCAAAAGATCTTAGGTCTGCAAACAACCAAGCAGCAGAACAACACATACGGTATATATAGTTGCTGTGGTGAACAGCAGCATTTTCAAATTGCTCCTGAATGTTAGTAACAAAAGAGATGGATGGACACATCTCACCACGGAAGGTAAGACCCAGAGAGCCTTCCATCAGCTTCGGCTGGTTGCCCAGCTACGCTCCTATCTGGACAGGGATAGCTGTCCAACAGATAACTACTGTTGTCTGTGCTCTGGTAACCTCAAGGTTAGATTACTGCAATGCGTTATACGTAGGGCTGCCTTTGAAGACCCCCCAGAAACTTCAGCTAGTGCAGAATTCAGCGGCCACGTTGCTCACTGGAGCAAGATGGTTTGAGCATATTACACTGATCCTGGTCTGTCTCTTTCCACATGAACCTACCCTGACCCCGAGATCATCTTCTGAGGCCCTTCTTTGTGTGCCTTCTCCTCGAGGCCCAGAGGGTGATAACACGATAACTGGCCGCCTCTGCAGTGGCTCCTCGTCTGTGGAATGCTCTCCCCAGGGAAGTTCGCCTGGTGCCTTCATAATACACCTTTAGGCACCAGGCAAAAACGTTCCCTTTTAAGCTTCGTTTGATTTGATTGACACCCTATGCCCTTTTAAAATGTTGGCGGGGGGGGGGGTTATTGGGTTGTTGTTTTTATTTTGATTATATATTTTGTGGTTTTATATTTTGATTCTGTTCCGTGAACTGCCTGAGACCTTCAGGTATAGGGTGGTATATGAATTCAATAAATTCAATAATAATTTAAAAGCTACACATTTAAAGCACATCACACCTCCTAAAAGAGAAACAAGGGGTTGCTTAGGGTGCTGACATCTGCAGCTCTATGCAAGCTACAATTCCCATGATTTTTCTTTTTGTGGTGGTAGGAGGGAAGATGTATATGCTCTTAATTGGATGGCCTGCATCTACACATCGGGTCAACGCGTCCCCTGTCAGATTTTGCATGCCGCGGGAGAAAAACACAACAGCCCTTCCCGGAGAAAGACAAGAGAACAACTCGAGCGGGTGCAGCTTGCAAGAGCTGAGGTGGAGCAGGGCGGCTTGGGCTGGGGGTACGAGGAGGCAGCCCTGCCCGAGTTGAAACCGAAAGCTCTCGCAGCTCACCTCCGGAACGCATCTTGCAGCAAGGAGCAGCTCGGCCCCGCCGAGGAGCCCGGGCCGTGGACGATCTGGAACCGCTTGGGCGCCAGCTGCAGCCGGGCTGCGGAGACGCGGAGCGAGCGGGGCAGCGGCCAGAGGGAGACGGAGGAGGAAGCCGCGCTCGGCGGCCTCGCCGCCTCCGGGCCCCAAAGCAGCTCCTCGGCTTCGGGCGGCCCCTGCGGCTGGTGCGCGAACGAGGCGGCAGCCAGCGCCGCCGAGACCCACAGCACCACCGCCAGCAGCTCCATGGCTCCTCTGGCTGCCGGCAGCCGAGGAGCGTCGAGGTCTCCCAGCCGCCGCAGTCACCTGACGGACAGGGGGCCGGGCTCTCCCCGGCAACGCCCAGCGCCGAAGCCTTACTCATCCTGCTTGCACGCCCCGAGGAGGAAGTGTCCTCGCCCCCAAGAGTTGCTCCTCCAGAGGAAGAGGCAGGCAGAATTTGAACTCAGAGCCCGGGCAGCGCCTCATGTGCTCAGGGAGAGCCCCCCCCCCGGCCGTCTCCCGGCCACCCTACTTCCCAGGCCAAGGAAAGGCGAACGCTCGAGAAGGGCGGATTACAAAACAATGGCCGCTCTGTTCTCTCCCACCCGCGCCGCTCCACCACTGAGGCGTGGAGACGAGGCTTGCCCGGAGACAACCCAAAGGCGTTTTGAACCCGAAGGCAACCCCCCCTCCAAATAATATCATCATTATTATTATTATTTAGCTGATCTTAATCCTAAAGGCTCCCAGGGCTGGTTACAGCACAAAAATAGGTTGACTTAAAGGCCAGTCCTTGTTTCAAGGCAGAGGAAGCACACAAAACCACCTTCAGGTTTCAGAGTTTTGTGTTGTGTAGGCTCCTATTTGTTATGTGCAAATGGCTTTAGATACCTATTAGGTCCATAAATTACCATATAACATATATTCAGCACAAAAAACAGCGACAATTTGTTCTTGACAAAGGACAGCTGGACACATAAAGAGCCCCATTACCTTCAGTAGCTTAGGGCCTCATTAAACCTAAATCCGGCCCTGCTTCTGCACATGGCTTCTCTGCTCTTTCAGATCATCTGAAATGGGTTGAATTGACTGCGAACATTTATGGCAGTGAACATAAGTAATATGGAAGGTTACATGAAAAGTGAGATCAAACGAAAGCAAGGAAATTTATTTGTGAGCACTGAGTCACAATTCTGCTGGAGCAGTAAACATGGTCTCAGCAAAAATTAGATTTTTCACGTTTGCCCCTTTTCTAGCCATTATGATCAGCAGCTTTTCTAACATTGTGTTTCCATACTAGCAAAAGCTACAACTGCCTGTCAAGCAGCTGCTAAGAGATAATGCCACAATCAAGAAATAAGATGGAAAACTCCCCCCCCCCCCGCGTGGTTGCATGTCAAATTCAAGAACTCTGGAAGCTGTCAGGGAGGAGTGTTCTGTCAGCATCCCTCATCATTGTGTTGTGAAGTTGGAATTCATTTATTAGCACATTGTTTTGAGAAAGCATCCTAGATAGTATTTGCCCAGAGGCTCTTCCTGTTTTAGGAAGAAAAACTCCCAGGCCCCATTCCGTCTGTGACTCATTCTAGGTTTATGGACCACACCATATTTGTAATATGTTTTCAGTACTGTATTTAAATGTAAGAAGGAGGGTGTGTTGTTTGTTTGACTGAGATTGTTTCGTGGTCACGTTCAATCCAGAGAGCTCCTTCATGTTTGAGGACTTGAAGAGGGAAAGTCAAAACCCCCAACAGACATGTCCAAGACAATTGGACTGGGGCATTACTGTAGTTATTTCTATCAATTATGATTGCACAAATTTGAAGACATAATGGCAAAAGGTGTTGTGTGTGTTCCTAGATTGCCCATTCTGCTACACATACCCCAAATCTAGAAAGGTTTGCTTAAGAATAATATCATTATTAAGACAATAAGTGCATGATTTGATTTTGCTCATTTCTGGATTTGGGACCTCAACACTGCAGTCAGGTTTCAAGTTTACCTCTGCAAGTTGAAATAAGAATCTTGGGACTTGATCTACAGCTAGATTAAAGGTAAAGGAACCCCTGACCGTTAGGTCCAGTTGTGGACAACTCTGGGGTTGCAGCGCTCATCTCGCTTTACTGGCCGAGGGAGCCGGCATTTGTCCGCAGACAGCTTCCGGGTCATGTGGCCACCATGACAAAGCTGCTTCTGGCAAGCAGCACATGGAAACACTGTTTACCTTCCCGCCGGAGCGGTACCTATTTATCTACTTGCACTTTGATGTGCTTTCAAACTGCTAGGTTGGCAGTGTGAGATTTTGACCAGCTTCGGCCCATCTCAAGCTGATACAGGCTCATCTTATCTTGAGCCCAAGCAGAGTAGTCCACACAGCAGAAGGATAAGCAGTATGTGCCACATTCTTAACTTTATTTCCACTCTATGCTGAGAGAATACAAACATGCATCTTGCCTCTGTGAGAGCAGAGAAGCAACTCCTCTCGGAAACAAAGAACACTGAGAGAACACTGAAAAACAGGAAACCAGTGTACGTCACATCCAGTCTCCCATTCCCATGGGAATCCAACAGTAACTTTTACTGTGGAATGCAAAACAATGTCTTGTGACTGGAGTTGCTGCTCAGTGAGGGAAATAGAAACCAACAGGCAGGAGCAGGGCCAAGCAATGGGAGCTCACCCCGTCGCGGGGATTCAAACCGCGACCTTCTGATCGGCAAGCCCTAGGCTCTGTGGTTTAGACCACAGCGCCACCTGCATCCCTAAAGCTAGATTATCCGATTAATTTTGGCCACAAAGCAGTTTTCCCTGGTTATTTTCATGGGATTAAAAGCTTTGTTCAGATTTCCAACCCTCCAAGAGAGCAGACATTTGCCTGGCATGATAATTACCAGATTTCACTGTTTGGTAGCATAGGCATTACAGTGGTACCTCGGGTTACAGATGCTTTAGGTTACAGACTCCACTAACCCAGAAATAGTACCTCAGGTTAAGAACTTTGCTTCAGGATAAGAACAGAAATTGCACGGTGGCGGCAGCTGGAGACCCCATTAGCTAAAGTGGTACCTCAGGTTAAGAACAGTTTCAGGTTATGAACGGACCTCCAGAACGAATTAAGTTCTTAACCCAAGGTACCACTGTACACAGCCTGGAAACATATCATCCGATATAGCAAAGACTGAAGTGCAGAGTACAATGCCCACCCAGCAGGGCTGGCCCAAGACATCTTGTCACCTGAGGCGAACCACAAAATAGCACCCCTATGCCTGTCAGGGAAGAAGGGACAAGCGCGTGCACCAAAGGTGGATATAAAGATCTATGTCAGGCTCTGCCGCACCTGTGGATCCTGCTGCCTGAATCGGTCATGTTACCTTGCCTCAAAGATGGGCCAAACCTTGCCACTCAGTAAATAACTTAAAACAAACCCACCATTCACCTACCAAAACTGTCTGAAGAAACAGAGTTCCCATATTCACTTAAACAGCTCTTCTAGTTTTCCCATTTGGTATTACCCCAAACATTTCCCCTTAAATGAGATGATAGCCCTCAGTTCTTACACCTCAAGAGGCAACTGATCTATAGCTAAATCTGTATCCAACCTGTATCCAAAAGCGGGCTGATGAGAAGGTAGCAAATTGGATACAAACTATCTGGTGAGGATTCGGATGGGATGCCAGTGATGAAACGAAGCTAAACATTGCTTTTGCTATGATGTTGAATACAAAGAAGCATGAGAAACGGAAGCTTAATCCCTTGAATGGCTACTACATCTCAGGCAGAAGGTATGCACCAAGTAGGTCAAGAATAATGATACAGGCCTGGAAATACTCAAATCAATACAACAAAATTGCATGCATAAACAGGAAGTCAAACATGGCATGAATCAGATGGGTAAATACATAGTTCTTCCGAAGACATCAGATGAATCAGAGACTTCAATATATACTGATTTAACTAGTTATAATCTTTGCAGTAGGTAACCCTAACTATGCAGTTACGTAAGTCACAATTGTCACCCACACATGTAACCACACACCCAGTTCCACCTAAGCCTTCACTTCATAAGATATAATTGCTTAAACATCCCTGGGATCTGAACACATAACTGGTTACAGGTTTCTGTGTGCTCTTACAAAAGGGACCCACAAAAGGCAGTTAGGTCTTTCAGATGATGGTTTCATAATCAAACTTTAAAAAAAACTAACATCCTAACTATTGTATGGACCGAACTTACTATAACACAAATGCTGGTCATTCAGAGCAATTAGCCAACTGATCAATAATTCTTATTACTTTTTTGGCAAGCAGAACGTCTAGGACGAGACTGAGGAACGTTTGGTCCAGCTGATGCTGCTGAACTACAGCTTCCATCATCCCTTGCCATTGACCATGCTTTCTGGGGCTGATGGGAGGTGAAGTCCATCAACATCCAGAGGGTTCCTGCTCTAGGATGAGACCCAGAAAAAGAACACAAATGGTATCATACTAGGCAGATGTGAAGGGAGCAGTGAGAGAGGACAGCTGTTTATGAATGTCCCATCATGTTCCCTGTTACTGGTCTCCGCTCCAGATGGTGGATAAAGCTATCAATGGCTACTACTTGTTTTTAATGTTGTAACCCACCCTGGGGCCTTAGGGTGAAGGCTGGGTAGTAAATAAATAAATAAATAAAACTGATAATTGTTGTTTGTTGGCATCCATCTGTCTCAGGAGACTAGTGGAGTGTGCCTTTGTGGGCAAAGCCAAACTGTTGAAATGTTACAGCACTGGCTGTGTCTGTAGATGTGCTGGTCCAGGGAGGAGGTTACCGTGGGGCGAGGTCCAGGGCCTGAGTTGAGGGTCGGCAGACAGTCCTCCTTGGGCGAAGTGGGGTCCACAGCGAGAAGCCGGGCAAGGACAGGAACTCTGGGGGAACAGGACTGGATGCTGGCCAAAACAGCTCATCAACGACGTTGCTCCCGCAACCTGGGACCGGGCTGACTGGCCTTTATCTTCTCTGAGGCCAGGGGCGGTCCCGACCCCCAGGAGACCCGCCTCTCCTGGCCTTAAGGCGAGCACTCCTCCTGCAGTTAAGGAGAGGCTGAAGGGTTACTGGACCCAGGGGGAAACTCACCTGTAGGCACTGAGTCCTCAACCACCTCCGGAGCCAGAGTAGATTCACCTGGTGCCTGCTCCTGAGGATCCGGCACAGGTGCAGGCACTTCAGAATCAAGGCCCTGCCCCAGTTCAGCCGGCCCTGGAGGCGGGGACTCCTGTGCAGGCTGGGATTCCTCCGGTTCAGCCTCTGAATCAGATTCCCAGGCCATCACACCAGAGAAGGGTCAGTAGACTTTTTCAGCCGGGGGCTGGTCCATTGTCCCTCAGACATTGTGGGGGGCCAGACTATAAGCCATCCCCCCATGACTCTCCCCTCCCTTCTCCACAACACCGGACGAGCCCAGGTGGCTGCTTACTTGTGTCTTGAGAGCAGCAGGGGCTGGTGGCGGCGGAGGGACAATGAGCGGTGCGTGAAAGGGCTCTGGAGAGGGGCTGCTTAAAATGGCGGCCGCTTGAGCAGTCAAGTTGTGCTGCCGCAGATGCACCATGGCGTTTCTTTTCTCTGCGTTCCTCCCAGCGGTCACTTCCCCTCTGGTCACTGCTACGGATGCACAACTTGACTGTCTGTCTCCAGGCACTGCAGTCGTCTGCAAGGGATTCCCACATGGCAGGGTTGATGTTGCCAGCCTTCATGTCACGTTTGTAGGAATCTTTGTACTGCAGAGTTGGTCTGCCAATGGGCCTGGTGCCTGAAGCCAGCACCCTGTACAGCATGTCCCTGGGGATCCTGCCATCTTCCATTCTGTGGACATGACCAAGCCAGTGTAGACATTGCTGAGACAGGAGTGTGAACATACTGGGAATGTGGGCTTGGAATAAACTCCTCCTCCTCCTCCTCACAATAGCTTTGTTCTACCTTAATTGTGGGAAGTACCGGTAGCATGCCTCTGAATACCAGTTGTTGAGAATCACAGGTGCAGAGAGTGCTGTTGCACTTAGGTTCTGCTTATGGGCTTCATAAAAATAAAAATAAAAATGCATCAATCATCTTGACAATCAAGGATACAGACACAACTGTACACATCATAGCATCTCAGTGCTGGGGTGAAATGGTCTCACTCATACACTGCTAAAGACCACAGAAATGCCAGAAGCAAAGGTGGGAATCCAAATAATGAACTTACTTGAACTAGGTAGTTTTCTGTGTATTCCTGACTAAAGTGGAAATATTATGAGGAGCAGACTTATTAATATTTGGAGAAATGCACCTATGCATATGAGAAGCTTGTCAAACATGGAAGCCTGATTGTAGCTCACACCACACCAACATAAAACTTTTGTGAATCATTTTGAAGGTTCCAAATGAGAAGACAAAGAGTCATCAGTGTAAAATCTCAACCAGTAGGTGGCAATAGACACCTTTGAGTTTTGTAGGTTGCTTTCAGTTCATTTCAGGTACAGTGGTACCTTGGTTCTCAAACACCGAAAACCCGGAAGTAAGTGTTCCGGTTTTCAAATGTTATTCGGAAGCTGACCCTCCGATGTGGCTGTCGGCTATTGTTTCTAGGGCGCCTGCACCAATCAGAAGCTGCACCTTGGTTTTCAAACATTTCAGAAGTCAAACGGACTTCCAGAATGGATTGAGTTTGGTGCTTTTGTTTTTGGTATTTATTTTGCCTTTTTGTTTTTGAGGCTTTTATGGTTAATTTGTTTTTGTGACTGTGTGGAACCCAGTTTAGCTACTGATTGATTGTGTGACTGCAGAAATGGATAAAAGCCCCCCATCCAAACTGACTATCATCAGTGCAGGTAAGAAAAAAATGTAATTTTAATTTTTATAATCTACAATACTGCCTTATTTATTTTATAGTACAGTACATTGATTATTGCTTTCATTTCATGGATCAATGGCCTCGTTAGATAGTAAAATTCATGTTAAATTGCTGTTTTAGGGGTTGTTTTTAAAAGTCTGGAACAGATTAATCCATTTTGCATTACTTTCTATGGGAAAGCGCGCCTTGGCTTCAGAACACTTTGGTTTTGGAATGGACTTCTGGAACGAATTAAGTTTGAGAACCAAGGTAGTACTGTAGGATAAACTGTGGAATGAGCTTTTTTGGGGGTTGCCAAACCCTGAAACAATCAGGGTTTGGTTAGGTGCACAAAAATTTGTTCATCAGTCCTCAGCCGCCTCTCATTCTCCACCCTCAGCCTTATAGCTATCTTGGAAACATATTCCTGGAATCTTGCATTGCTGTACACATACACCAGCAGCCCTTTGTAAAGTAGGGTGTCTGGTTGCAAAAAAAGGGGGGCAGGCCTCCCACACCTTTAAAAGTTGTGACAAATAAAGAATTTCAGTTGGTGAAATTCCCTCACTTGCTGAAATGCCGTCTTCAACGTTAAGTATTAGAAACCCAGGACTCTGTCCTCTTTTGTAATTGGCCAGGCGCTGTGGGTGAGCTGCCCCTGCGCCTGCCAACCTAGCAGTTCGAAAGCAGAAAGTGCAAGTAGATAAATAGGTACCACTCCGGCAGGAAGGTAAACGGCGTTTTCGTGCGCTGCTCTGGTTCGCCAGAAGCGGCTTAGTCATGCTGGCCACATGACCTGGAAGCTGTACGCCGGCTCCCTCAGCCAATAAAGCGAGATGAGCGCCGCAACCCCAGAGTCGGCCACGACTGGACCTAATGGTCAGGGGTTCCTTTACCTTTACTTTAAGGTACCATTGTGCCTCCAGGTGTTGTTGGCTTCAGAAGTGGCTTTCTGGGTACAGTGGAGCTGCTGCTACTGGGCAGGAGGGGAGAGCTGGGGATAGCAGCATGGTGGAAACAGACTGGTGGAGCCAATCCACTGCTCATTGTGATATGTCCCCATGCTGACCTCCCTGTCACAACAGCCCTCACACATTTGGTAAGCAAGAGACATTTGCCTTCTAGAAAGCTAGCATAGCAGCTCAATGTCACCTGGTGAGTCCCTTCTGACTGTCATGGCAAAATAGTCAGGGATGACGAGAGTTGTAGCCTAACATCCGGAAGGTCACACCTGTTCCCCGTTCCTGCCCTAGGAGGAGCATTCAGTCAAGTAGACCGCCACCTGCAATCTGACATGATCCTGCCCAGACACAGGGCGGTATATGTGGCTCTCCCCATCTCTTATGGCCCGCACAACAAACCTGTGAGGAAAGTTAGGCTGAGAGTTGATGACTAGTCCAAAGTTACCCAATGACCACCATGGCCAAGTGGGGATTTGAACCCTGATCTCCAAGGTCCTAGCCTGAAACTCTAACCACTACACCACATTTGCCTTGAGAACCAGGTCCCTGTCACTTTGCAAACGGTGTCTCTCTCTCCTTTCCCAAATTCTGATCATGTTTATATTCACTGGATTGAAGGAAAGATCCCAAACGTTAAGGACCATCCGGCTCCTTTGGCTACAAGTTAGCCTTGCTCACCTGGCAAGAACCACTAGGAGAGGCCCCATTCAAACTGAGAATACCAAACTCTTTAAGGCCACTATTACATGAAACAATTACACATCTAATTGAGCAATCTGACAACAGAAAGTCAAGGGCATGATGGCCAATTAGTTGTCTATATGAATTTACTGCCTCAGTTTCAAGATAAAGAAGATGAGGTGGATAATTCCTGCGAAACCCCAGTGTTACAGCATTAAAATGAGATACAGAGCATCATGCTTATATCCCAAAAGGTCTATCTTTGAAATACATTCTAGGTGTGCCTTCTCTGGCACAACTGGTAATGCTGCTGCATGAGTGATGGAAAAGTCTAGTCATGCTAGGTGTAGAGATCCTTCCACCGGAAGTTCACTGGGAACTGATTGGAAGGAGTCACTACAAATACGGTACCAGGAAGGGTTCCAAAATGTGCTGGGAATTTCCATGAGTGCTTCACACAAGCTGGAATGTGAGAAGAATGTCAATGGAGAAGGGTGGAGTTGACACACTCATCCTCACTCATATCTCCCACCATGTTTACTTCCTGATATTTGTATTACAGTAGTACCTTGGGTTACAGACACTTCAGGTTACAGACTCCGCTAACCCAGAAATAGTACCTTGGGTTAAGAACTTTGCTTCAGGATGAGAACAGAAATTGCGCGGTGGCGGCGTAGCCAGTGGCGTAGCGTGGGGGGTGCCAGGGGTGCCGGCCGCACCGGGCGCAACGTCTGGGGGGGGCGCGAGTCCAGAGGGAAGGGACAAGTTCCTTCCTCCGCCGCACACATGCAACACACACACACACACACACACACACACACACTTCATCCCGTCGCCGAACTGCTTTTAGCCCACATACAATCGACTGGAATAGGATTATGTTACGTTTACTGGGCTGGGATTTGACAGGGAAAGCAGCGCAGCGCAGGTAAAGCTGTGTAAACAGCCCCGAGCGAGGCATCGGAGGGTTATGGAAGGGACACGGCCCAGGGCTGAGATCTGAAGGCTTCTCTTCTCCCAGCCCCCAGCCCCCACCCCATCGCGAAGCAAATCGGGTTCCCCGGGAGTGGGAGGATTCGGGGACAACTTTTTTTGCGCGTGGGGGTCGGGAGAAAAGGGCGCGTGGCTTCTTCCTTCCCAAAAGCGGCTGGACTGCGCACGCTTCCCTGGCGAAGACAGACGTGAGATACAACAATCTCTGCAAAAGCAACCCAAACAGGCGAGCCCTGAATCCCTGTTCGGGGGGCGGGGGGGGAGGGAGCGGTTGTTCAGAGGCCGAAACGTCGATCAAAACCAAACACCCAAAAGGGGAAGAGGGGGGGGTCGCCCTTCCGCGCACCCTGGTGAGCTCTGCAAGCCTGGACCCAGGGCTTCGGCTCAGTCGCGCGATCCTAACGCAGGAGTCACAACCAGCGAGCCTGACGGTGCCTGCCTAACGCAAAAGAAGCAAGTCCTATTGAATTCAATGGGGGGGCTACTCTCAGGTAAGCTTGGCTGGGATTGCTGACTGTCTGCCCTGTGGAGGCGCTGACACCCCTAGGCCAGCCCTGCTCGGTGGTGCCGGCGATCAAGGAAATAGCAGCTTTTCAAAGTTTCAAAAGAGCATCAGCCTCATGGATCTCAGGCATGGCAAAGGAGAGCGGTTCCAGCACGTGCTCCGGTGCTTCCATTGAACTCAACGGGACTTTGTAGATGCTTAATTCAGGATGCAAGGCTGCCCCCCCCTCTGTCTGAGCGCGGAGAGAGGATAACCCCTTCACCGCTTTCAACTTGGCTTGCCCTTCGTTCTCATTGGTTTTCTGGCGCTTTTTCCTATCATGTTTTCCCTCTTTCTTTCTTTCTTTCTTTCTTTCGTTCTTTCTTTCTTTCTTTCTTTCTTTCTTCCCTTTTCTTCCCTTTCCTTCTCTTTCCTTCTCTTTCTTTCTTTCTTCATCGATTCGCCATTCTCTGCCAACTGTGGAAGCCTGGAAAGCACCAAGCCTGACGGGTCAAAAACTGGAAATTCGTGCGTATTGCAGGGAGAAAAAGAGGAAGCGAAATAACGCCTCAGCAGTGGCGTAGCGTGGGGGGTGCAGGGGGGCCAGCCGCACCTGGCGCAATATCTGGGGGTTAGGGTTAGGGGGCGCAAATCCACGGGTTAGGGGGCGCAAATTACTTGCCTTGCCCCGGGTGCTGACAACCCACGCTACGCCACTGGGCGTAGCGGCAGCAAGAGGCCCCATTAGCTAAAGTGGTACCTCAGGTTAAGAACAGTTTCAGGTTAAGAACGGACCTCCAGAACGAATTAAGTTCTTAACCCGAGGTACCACTGTACAGTATATATATAAGAGTGCTCATGGCAGAGCAATTAATAACTATCAGGATAGACAGAAGCAGGGAATAGCTGCCCCATGTGGTGAACAACTGAACTACAGGTAGCAGTTTAATAGTGAAGGACTGATGTCTCCCACCCACATGGGTGTAGCCAAGCAGGGGCAGTTTCCCCCAAAAAACAATAAAATTTGATACAAATACATAGCTAACTGAGGTTTTGCCCCCCCCCAACAAAAGACCTCCCCACGAAACAAAAGTCCTGCTCCCCCTAACAAAAATCCTGGCTACGCCCATGCCGACCCAGGTTGGCCATTGGATCCTCCAGGACAAGGCCGGCCCACCTGTGAGGCAAAGTGAGGAGACTGCTTCAGGCAGATCTTTATTCCCCCTTCTTCCTGATATAGATCTTCACTTACCCCTTCTTCTCTAGGCTAGCTCTGTGTGTGTGTGTTTGTGTGTGCGCACGCAAGCTCCATTTTGTGGTTTGCCTTAGGTGCCCAACTGCCTTGTACCAGGCCTGCTCCTGGACAGTAAAGGTCTTCCTGGTTCATACTGAGCCTTGCCTGAGCAACAAAGTTTTGATCTATGCCAGGCCTCAGCAAACTTTTTCAGCAGGGGGCTGGTCCACTGTCCCTCAGACCTTGTGGGGGTGTGTGGTCAGACTATATTTTTTTGGGGGGGAATGAACGAATTCCTATGCCCCACAAATAACCCAGAGATGCATTTTAAATAAAAGGATACATTCTACTCAGGTAAAAACATGCTGATTCTCGGACCGTCCACGGGCCGGATTTAGAAGGCGATTGGGCTGGATCTGGCCACCGGGCCTTAGTTTGCCTACCCATGATCTATTGGTTCTGACTTCCGATATGTTCTTCGGTTCCTGGCTTGTCCCACAGATTCAGGTTCCCACAGCCCAGCAATCCGAGTCAGCCACCTTCTCCTCTGAGTAGATACCTTGGGCTCTGATACCACGCAGTTCAGCCTAGCACTTACCACACTGACTCCAAGAAGCTTCATTTTGCATAGGACAGTGCAAGACAATGAGCACACATGACAGTGGACATACGAAGAGCCCAGCTGTATCAGACCAAAGGCCCATCTAGTCTAGCATCCTGTTTTTGCAATGGCCAATCAAATGCTTATATAGGAAGTCTGCAAGGAGGACCTGAGTGCAACAGCAGTCTCCTCACCTGTGAATCCTAGCAAACGGTATTCAGCACTGCCTTTGACCGTGGAGGACGGACGTAACTTTTATGGATAGCCACCAAAATGAACAGTGGCATAGACTAGCTGTCTTCTTCTAGTGTTGTTGCCTTGAAATGTGGTTTGGAAATCTTTTAATAAATCAATGAAAAGAAGAAGGATAGAATTGTAGAGTGGGAGGGGACCATGAGGGTCATCTAGTCCAAACCCCTAAAACACTGGAGTCTTTTTGTCCAACGTGGGGGCAAAGATTAAGAGAGTCTCACGCTCTGCTGACTGAGCAATCCCAGAAAGAAATAAGATAAGGAGCACATGGCGAGAATGTAAGAAATTGATGTATTGTGCAAGTCAGAACATTAATAGTACTTTATTAAAATATACTGGCCTGTTAATGTACTGAATTAAAATGGCTTTTTGCAGTTATGGCCCATCTCACAAGTAAATAAGGTTCATAAATAAGGAACCGTTCCTTGAAATAAGGAACAGGTGCACAAACACAACGGCAATGCTTTCTTTTCCTTGCAAGTGGGACTTCTTGCTGCCATATGCAGAGAGATCTCCTGGAGCAATGTAAAGCACATGCTCTCTGTGAACAGGCCATGCCCAACTATGTGGTCGCAGCCAGCCATCTGCTTTGCCATGCTGTGGTAATGCAAAACAGCCATAAAATCTACACTGGCGACACCGTCGGAACAGGTTTGCATCTGCATTGAATTTCAAGAACATAACAAAGTAGCCACAGTGTATGGCTCAATCGGGGCAATATCCTAGAGGAGCTGAAAACGGTGACAGATTGCCTCCATCTATCTGGAAGAAAAACCCACCAGTTCTCCTGATATAATTTAATTTCCAGTCATCCCATTTAGGGATGTATAGGCTAGAGACATGCATTTCTAACAATAGGGATTGGGAAGTCACAGTGTTGGAAACAAGAATGGGCATAGCCGGGATTTTTGTTAGGGGGGCAGGCCTTTCGCTGGGGGGGGGGCAGAACCTGAGTTTGCTATGTATTTTTATTGATTTGGGGGGGGGGGCAGCTGCTCCTCCCTGTCCCCCCATGGCTGCACCCATGGAAACAACCTTGACTTTATGGAAACAAACGGGGAAATGTGTAGGGTTTTTGTTTGTTTTAACTTGCTGCAAAATATCTAATAAAGAGGCATCTGCAAAGGGCAACGGAATGAATTACACACACACACACCAAATAGCAGGGATCTAGGATGGTGATAAGGAAAACAACAACAATTCTATTTCACAGCACAAGTAGAAAATGAACTTTTGATTGTACATTCTGGATTGGGTCCAATTGGCTGTTGGTTGTGTTACTATGGATTCAGTGTGTAAAATGTTATATAAGGAGCAGCTTAACCAGCAACAATTGTGGTGGCTTTCCTTCTTCCTACCAAATGCCCTGACCTCCCACAAGGAAACATGTAAAAATCTATAAGGGACTTAAGTGATGACTCAGCAATGGAATCCAGAGCTCAGATCAAATACTGTGAAGTCCCTGTCAAGGCTGGCAGTTTAGAGATAAGCCAGGAAACAGTTGAGTAAATACATAGAGATTAGCACTCTTAAGAGCTTGTTCTGTACCTGAATGATGAATTGCTTTAATAGTCACACCAAAGTTAGCAGCTTTAAAAGGATCAGGTGCAATCCTAGAGGCCTTTTTGTCCGATGCCCCAGAGTTTTTGGACTATAAGTCCCATCACCCCTGCCCATTGGCCACGCTGGCTGGGGCTGATGGGTTTTGTAGTCAAAAAACTTGGTTGAGGAAGGCTGTTATGTCTAGCTTTCGCTCTCTGTAATGATGTTCTTGAGGCACTGGAGATGACAGGTGAGTCACTCTCTCTTCTAGCAGGCTGCCCTGATGGCATAGGTTAGAAAGTTAGGAGCTTGGGACACACGCTGCATGCTGTAGTTTGCAGCGGGCAAGCATGCTGGCTGGATTGGGAGCCCTGCTGCAAAGCTGCTCAGTGCAACCTATCTAAATATAGACCCAGGCCCTTGCCCACCATGCTCCCCCATTGAATATCATTTGTGGTCCAGTCCACTTTCCATCACGATTCTAGATGCTGTAGGAATGTTTTGTTCTATTCCACCTCTAAGAAAGCCAGGGTGGGCAGGATGTGACCGGTGAATGGATTTCATGTGTCTTGTGGTGTCTCTCATAACCCAACCTCTTCAATCCTGAACCATACCTGTGGAGAAGTTGAGACCAGGTAGAACTTTCAAAAGGCATCGCAGGGAGAGCAGAATGCTTTGACAGCAGGGCTGTGGCTGGATCTTGCAACTAGTTCTGCTGCCCAGGCAGGAAATGGAAGGGGCGGTGGTCATGGGAATAGCCAGGATTTTTGTTAGGGGAGGCAGGACTTTGTTAAGGGGGGGCCAGGACCATCAAGACTGGTCAGTTAGTTAAATATTTATATTGTTTTACTTGATGGGGGGGAGGCAGCTGCCCCCTGCCCCCCCCCAGGTAGGCCCATGGAGGTGGTTGCTTTCTTGGTGATGGCAACAGTGGCTGTGCAGCAGTGGGGCCAGAGAAGGAAGAAGAGAAGAACACAGGGAAAGCTTGCTGGTTCTGGCCAGTGGCCCATATTGTCCAGCTCTGACATGGGCCACCCAAATGCCTGTGGGAAACCTGCAAGCAGGACCTGAGCACAACAACACTGGTTTCCAGAAACTGCTATTCAGAAGCATTACTGCTTCGGACCATGGAGACAGAGCGTAGCCATCATACTCTGGGCATGGACAGAGAAAGAAATGAGCATGCTGGAAACGGAGGGAAAGGGGGGCAACAGAGAGAGAGGGGTGTGGGAGAGAGAAAATACATAGGGAGGGAGAGGAAGAGGGAAGGAGAAGGGTGTGCCAGAGAGAGGGGGTTCTTAGAAAGAGAGAGAGCAAGAGCGAGAGAGCGGTGGGAGGAGAGGTGTGTGTCAGAAAGACAGAGAGAGAGGGGTGTGTAAATTTGGTCCTCAACCCAACACATATTTCACAGAGCTATGCTTATGTGTAGGGATGAGGGAGAAATTCATTTCAGTTTGCATTTAATATTGAATTTCTCATTACCTATCCGTGGCTTAATACGCATATGCATTTTATCACATTTATAGTTTGCTTCAACGGTTAAATAGATCATTGAGGCTCACTTCTAGATAGCAAGAATGGCAAAAATACACCTTGGGTGAGACCTACATTGGCTCCCAGTACATTTCCGAGCACAATTCAAAGTGTTGGTGCTGATCTTTAATGGACTCGGTCCAGTATAACTGAAGGAGCATCTCCACCCCCATCTTTCAACCTGGACACTGAGGTACAGTTCCAAGGGCCTTCTCTGGTGGTTCCCTCACTGCAAGAAGTGAGGTTACAAGGAACCAGGCAGAGGACCTTCTCCGTAGTGGTGCCTGCCCTGTGGAATGCCCTCCCATCAGATGTCAAGGAAATAAACAACTACAGTGGTACCTCTGGTTACGAACTTAATTCGTTCCGGAGGTCCATTCTTAACCTGAAACTGTTCTTAATGCGAGGTACCACTTTAGCTAATGGGGCCTCCCGCTGCCACCATGCCGTCGGTACACGATTTCTGTTCTCATCCTGAGGTAAAATTCTTAACCCGAGGTACTACTTTTGGGTTAGCAGAGTCTGTAACCCGATGTGTTTGTAACCCGCGGTACCACTGTATCTGACTTTTTGAAGACAGCCCTGTTTAGGGAAGTTTTTAATGTTTGATGTTTTATTGTGTTTTTAATATTTTGTTGGGAGCTGCCCAGAGTGGTTGGGGAAACTCAGTCAGATGGGCAGGGTATAAATAAATTATTATTATTATTATTATTACTTTCAAGATGCAAAAGAATCACCAGAGCTCAGTTACACTTACTGTTTAATCTTCTTTTCCCGTGATTCACCTGCTCTACCTGCCATTGGCTCTGGCTTACCTGTTGTTGGGTCTCCCTACCTTCCACCCTACACACCAGCCACCAATGGACACCAGCCACCACTCACTTGTGGACACATCCTAATATTTGCTGTGATTAGAATGGGGTTGGCAAATGACTGGCCCTCCTACATTTATTTTACTTCTGTTTATTTACAGATCTATAACCTGCTTAACAAACAGTACCAAAGCGGTGCACAGCAAAATAAAATCAGGTAAAAGAGACAAAGCCAATAAGCTAAAAGCTCTACAATGGTTGGGTCAAAGTAACATCTTTAGTAATCACCTAAATATCAAGAAGCTAGGTGATGGTCTTAATTTCAGTTGGCACACAGGATTCTTGAGGGCTACTGCTATGGTGTGGTATATAGCACGGCACCACAACATATAATGCTGTGCAGAACCATACAATGTGATGATGATATTGCAGGGAAGTGTGCCACTGTTTAAGTTATACATTTTGCTTGCAAGGCCATCTGGAAATTTTGCCAGTAGAGCAGGCTAAAAGCAACTTTTCATGCAATAAAATTACAAGTGAATTAAATGAGGGTCCCTATCAGACAACAGTTAACTGTTTCCTTTAGCTTAACCTTAACCTTAACCCTCGCTTCTTCAAATAAATATACTTCAATCAACTGCTCAACAACACTCGTGTCTGCAAGTTACAACACATCTGGAAAATTAGACTAAATGGAGAAAACAGCACAAAGTTTGGAGTATCTGGCATCCATACAAACTCTCCACAATGCACAATTTTATGGTCCAGATGTGGCATTTATGTGTTATGAAGAAAGGAGGCATGTTCGCTCATACCTTTTATTGCATTTAAAATGTAAGGTATATTTTAATAACTCACAATGGGAATTGTATCACAGTGATTAGAGGCTGTCAATATGTCACGCATAAATATTTGAAAAGTGAGTGTATCTGCTAGAAAACAATAGGTATAATTTGAATGGAAGTTTAACTGTACACTTATGGGGAGCTGGCAAACTAAGGGGAATGCTTCTTATAAATTTCCACTGACTATTCCAATGAAGGTGATCCATGAATCCTTTTGATCTTACAGTTGTGTTTATATCCTGCGTAGGCCTGTGTTCTGTTACATTTACTGCCCTATGAAATAATTACTTCTTTATGCTTATTCTTCAGCCTTTCCCATTTTCTCATTAAGATAATAACTTTGCACAAAAGCCACCTGCAAAATATCCATTTTTACAGACCTCCGCTGGGGGTTCTGCAGGGTGAATTTAACATATGGGTCTTAAAGAGCTGGTTTAAATCCACTCAGCCTACCTTAGCTTTTGACTGCTGTTTTCAAGAACATTTTAAAGGTCAGTAGGGTATCTTCTTTCCTTACCCATTCAGTTTTCCTGCTATATTCTGCATTGCACATTGGGTTCAAAAGCCTAGCACCTCTGGTTAAAAGGATATCACCTAGGAAGTACTGGGAAAGACCTTTGTCCAAGACCGTTGAAAGCATCTGGCAGTCAAGAGTAGACAATATAGACGTAGAGCTGTATAAGGCAGGCTCCTATGAGAACACAAGAAGAGCTCTGCTGGACCAGACAAAAGGCCCATCGAATGCTGTTCTCATAGTGGTCAAGCAGGTGCCTATGGGAAGCCAACAAGCAAATCATGAGTGTAACAGCACTCTCCCAACTTCTGCTCCACAGAAACTGGTAGTCAAGCTATACAGTGGTACCTCGGGTTAAGTACTTACCGTATTTTTTGCACCATAACACTCACTTTTTTCCTCCTAGAAAGTAAGGGGAAATGTCTGTGTGTGTTATGGAGGGAATGCCTACGGGTGGCATGCCTACGGATTTTCCTCCTCTAAAAACTATGTGCGTGTTATGGTCGGGTGCGTGTTATAGAGCGAAAAATACGGCAATTCGTTCCGGAGGTCTGTTCTTAACCTGAAGGCACCACTTTAGCTAATGGGGCCTCCTGCTGCTGCTGTGCTGCCGGAGCACAATTTCTGTTCTCATCCTGAAGCAAAGTTCTTAACCTGAAGCACTATTTCTGGGTTAGCGGAGTCTGTAACCTGAAGCGTATGTAACCTGAAGCATATGTAACCTGAGGTACCATTGTATTGCCTTTGACACTGGAGGTAGCATAAAACCATCATGACTAGTCAGGGCTGGCCCAAGATATTTTGCCACCTGAGGTGAATCAGAAAATGCCTCCTCAGGAATTGGAGTTTTTTTTTAAAAAAGAGTGCGTAGATATAAATGAGTTTGACCAAATTGAGGGGGGCAGTGGAAGACAGAAATGCCTGGCGTGTTCTGGTCCATGGGGTCACGAAAAGTCGGACACAACTAAACGACTAAACAACAACAGATATAAATATTTATAGATAATGAAAAGTCAATCCCCTCCTTTGCCTCTTGCCTTCTCCGCACTGAGCGGCAGCAGGAGCAGAATCGGCAGTGGCATCAGTCAAGACTCTGGGTGGGGCTCTGGGTAGGGCTGGCCCTGGGGGCTGGCACGGCTGAGCTAGTGACCAAGGGCGGCAGGAAGGGTGTTGGCTGGGGCCTGGGCACCTCTCCTCCTCCTGCACCCAGAGGCAGCCTCTACAGAGAAGTTGAAGAGAGTGCCAGGAGACAGGTGGTGTGGAAGCAGCTGGGATTGACCAGCTGGGGAGGGCAGGCTGGGAGCCAGTTAGAGCCACTAAATATTGGCGCTGCTCTGGAGATCTCCCCCAAGGAAGCAAAACGAAAACAGGATTGAGCTGCAAGAAGGCTTGAAAAAGACTGCTGCTGCCAAAGTAAATCCTTAAGCTGAGAAGCACCTGCAGATGTTGTGGGGAAAAGCTCAAGCAGGACCTAAGAAGAGCACTTTCTGTTCCACCAATTGGTATTCAGAAACATTACTGCCTTGGACCTTCAAGGCACACTAGAAGTTTAGCAGTGTTAGTAGAAATAACACCCAGTCTCAGATTATCTGCGGATTATGGCTCTCGTGGAGATTTGCACATTTTCTCTCTCTTTGCAGTGTGACTTCCTGGACCTTTGGTTTTATTGCTAACTATTTCAGCTAGCAACAAGGAAAGTTCTGTGCTGTCTTCATTGTTAACTATGTATTCTGCTCCCCGCCTGCACCTGTTCTTTGTACATCCTCATATCCTGAAGACGTTAGGGGGCGCTCTTGTTTCACCCAAAAAGGCTAAAGTTGCATTTTCACAGTAACATTACTGTCCGGAGGAGAAAGTGTCAAGAAATATGGCAAGACCATATTTCTTGCCTGCCTAAACTTGGTACTGATAATGCTGATAATTCTTAGTTTTTAACCCCCCGGAATGTTACAAGATACAACTGAAGGACTAAGGGAGAGAATAACACTTCACATTTGGGATGTATACGCACAGTACATTTAAAGCACAATGGAGGAAGCAAAGATTCCTGGAAATTGTAGTTTGTTAAAGGCGCTTGTAATTGTATCTTTCTGAGGGGTGAACTACAGTTTCCAGGAGACTTTGGGGGAAGCCATGTGCTTTAAATGTATGGTGGATTTGTGTCTGTGTGTATTTATTTATATTTATTGTACAATTTCTGTTTATTTCAGACTTTAACTGCCACCCTCCAGAATGAAGAAGGGAGAGAAGGAATGTGAAAGAGGTGGAAAGTCTTTGACCTGAATCCTGGAGACATGGAGTATCGCTGTGACTGCTCATCTAGTTCAGTACTGTCAGCACAGACAGCGGCTCTCCAAGGTTTTAGGCAGGGGACCCTACCAGCCCTGGCTGGAGATGCTGGGGTTGAAACTGGGAAGTTTTGTATGTGAAGCACACACTCTGCTACTGATCTGCAGTCCTTCCCTGCTAAAGAGAGTGGCTTAAAGGTAAAGGTAAAGGTACCCCTGCCCGTACGGGCCAGTCTTGACAGACTCTAGGGTTGTGCGCCCATCTCACTTAAGAGGCCGGGGGCCAGCGCTGTCCGGAGACACTTCCGGGTCACGTGGCCAGCGTGACAAGCTGCATCTGGCGAGCCAGAGCCGCACACGGAAACGCCGTTTACCTTCCCGCTAGTAAGCGGTCCCTATTTATCTACTTGCTCCCGGGGGTGCTTTCAAACTGCTAGGTTGGCAGGCGCTGGGACCGAACAACAGGAGTGCACCCCGCCGTGGGGATTCGAACCGCTGACCTTTCGATTGGCAAGCCCTAGGCGCTGAGGCTTTTACCCACAGCGCCACCCGCGTCCCTAAAGAGAGTGGCTTAGTAGATTTCAAAATGAAATGAAATAGATAAACACATCAGAGTTGGTGCTTGCCAACTTCCTGAACTTCGGGACATAGCTGTCAACCTTTCCTTTTTTTGCGGGAAATTCCCTTATTCCAGCGCCGTTTCCCGCTGCTTCCTGCTGCTATCATGGATTGTTAGATATCCCGTAGACTGTCCCCGGGACAGGTGAGGCTGCTGATCCCTTATTTTCAAATCTGAAAGTTGACAGCTATGCTTCAAGAGGGAGACAGTTCCTTAAGATGGGTTCCACAACAGAAAAGGCCCTCTCCCAGGTTGCTGCAAGATGAATTTCAGCCGACTTTAAAACAATCAGGAGGGCTGCATCCAAAGCAAGCCTCTGTGGGAAAATATCTCCCAGGTAGCCAGGTCCTAAATTGTTTACTGCATCAGTAAGTCAGGAACAGAAGCTTAAACTTGGATCAGCAGCAAATTGCTGGAGATCCAGCAACAACTTGTGGCTATCTCAACACCTGAGCCTGGGGGAGAGCTGGCTCCAGCCCCAGGGCAGTTCTTTTAGAGATAATGCTATGTGCTGCCTGTAATAGTTCCACTCAGTAGCCTAACCACTGCATTCTGCACAAACTGCAGCTTCTAGACCAGTAGTAAAGGCAGCTCCACATAGAGAAATCCAGTTTTGAGGTTACCAATGGATCATTCTGGCCAGGCTATCCCTGGCCAGGCTTTTCCTGACCAGGAATGGCTGTAACTGAAGCTGGTAAAAGGCACTCGTAGCTACTACAGCTACTCGGATCTCCTGTGACAATGATACACCCTGTTCTTTCAGGGAGTGCACAACTTCATCAAGAACAGGCAATCTGCCCAGTCCCTGGACCTGAGAACTACTCTTATCAGGATCCAGCTTACCGGCCCTCATTCAGCTGACTGCTGGGTCCAGGCATGAGTCCAGGACTTGCATGGCTGCACCTGACTCAAGTGTAACAGAGAAACAGAGCTGGGTGTCATTGGCATACATATTTTTGTTTTCATGGGGAGAAGGGATACAGATCCCTATGCTCTATCCCCCCCATGAAAGAAGAAAGAGGCTGGGCACCTCAGTTCTGAAGGTGAAAAACAGCCAGCAGGAAAATAATTAAGCACCCTTCCCATCAGCCTCCACTCCTTTATTGCAGCCGCCTCCTCAGGCTGCTTTTCCTTGTAGAACTGCCCCAAACCTGCTGAGCGAAAGTTACACATGTCTGTAATGTCTTGTTTGGCCCTCAGAGAAGAAGTTTGGCCATGGGATCTGCAGCACACATGCAAATTCCACATTTCAGTGCGTAGCTTATGGCCGACTCCAGACGCCATAACCCATCATTTTAGATGACAGGAGGCAATAATAGGACTGCTATCTAAACACAGATTTTCACACGGTCTTATGTAACCACTGCTTTCTATGTTCTGCAGTGATCCAGTACCTGCCTTTTAAAGAGCTGTGCTGTTTTCATTTCCAAACAGCTTTGAATGGAGCCCTTTAATTAGACCAATATATACACATACATTTTGTTCCCTACAGATCTTTTCTTTCAGGTGCGGGCATGTCTGGACGTGCCTGAAAGGTCTGCATATTGCCAAATGGTATACAAACTCAAAATATCAACAATTTGCTGCTTTGAACGGCAATCAGATGTGTAATATAATTAAAAGCCAATCATCTGGTTTCCAAACTAAACTAAACTCAAGTCTATGAAGGTCACACAGTTTTATGGATTCGGATCGATAGACTGTATGGATGGGTTTGATCGATCATGTTATACAAAGCCTTTCAAAGGCCTGCCAGCAAAACATTCATTAGGGGCTAAGAGTTGCTACATCTAATCAATAGTTAGAAGAACACAAAAATAATGGCCATGATCCTGAAACCATTTCGTCCTCCTGCTGCCACCACTAATGGCTCTTCTTATGAGTTGGTGATTTCACAACTGTTACTAATGTATGCAAATGCACTATATACGACTTGCAAACTAACGACTTTATATCTTATTCCCAAGATGGAAATAAAACATACGAGATCATTTTCATTTATAGTAATTCCTAACTTTTTTGTGGGTATATTATTTTTCATCAAGGCAGCTTAGTGATGTAAATCAGAGATGGGGAGCCTATGGGCCTCTCTATGTTGTTGAACTCCAACTCCCATCATCCATTATCCATGCTTACTGTGGCTCATGGGAGTTTGAGTCCATCAACATCAGGAAGGACACAAGTTCCCCATCCCTGTTACACATAGAAGGAGAGATCAAAATAGCATTTATAGTAACACTGTGAAAGAGCTGCTGAAATTTGTATACTGGGGGTATGTGTGTATCCATGTCAGTGTTCATTGGTCTGTTTGGGGATTAAATAACCCCTCCCACACCATTTCACTCACCCTGCCCCCAGCTATGAGTTATACCCTCCCAAACTGACTTTCAAAAAATGTTAATACAACATTTAGGACCCAATCTCTATACCTGTATAAGGCCAGTTGAAAACATTGGTAAATATATATCAGTAAAATAGGACTAGAATCTAACTATGGAGTTAGCATATTATACTGATTTTTTCTTTCTTTCAAAAGAGTATACTTTTTATTGAAGTCACACCTTATAAACTATACTTTTGGAATCATAGTCTGGAAAATGTCAGTGTCTTTCTTTATATAAATAGGAAAAACACTGAGCCAAAACATTTCATGCTTTTGATGCCAAAATTCCCAAAGCTGTGATGATCACTAGATTGTATGGGCTGTGGTATTGCTTAGCGGGGTTTGTTGATGTTCATTTTTTGTATCTTTATTTCAGATCTTATTATTTATGTGGAAATTGTTACATTTGGTTGAGTACTTTTTGATGTATTGTTTATTGTTCATGGCTACTTTTGTTATGTTTGTAGTTATATGCTTTTTATATGCTTTAAACCACCTTGAGCATGGTTTTAACTTTGGAAAGGCAACATACAAATATAATTATTGATTGATTAATATTAATATTTTCTTGGTGGGGGACACACATAAAACAGGAGAATTCTTACTCCTCCTTTAACTTCCAGATGTAAATCATCTTCATCTTCAGCATTAGAAGTGGTCAAAGGACTTCACTAAAACAGCCCTGTAAGGTGGGTCAGTATAGTCATCCCCATTTTGAAAATGGAGAGCTGCTACTGAGAGACAGTGGCTTGATTCAGGACTACCTCTATCTCTCCTTTAAATCAGAACCAATGAAGGCGGTGAATGTCCTGTGTGAGTGTCTCTAGATTCTAGTTCACAATTATGTACTACACCTTACACTATAATTCTCTTTTGAACCAAGGAAAAGGACCTCCATCATTTAAACAAACCTTGGCCTAACAAATTATATACTTTTAACTGGACCAGCCTCAGTGCTTCCCAGTACAACAGTATAGAATGATGTCTGTGAATCATGTTTGCACTGCACTGATTTCGTTCCAGTGACATGTCATTAGGGATATTTCCCAGAGTCAAATGTGTCCTTTCAGTGCTATAAAAAACATGAATGGAAGATGGAAATGTTCATTGTCTAGGTGTCTTTAGGAAACACAGCTCTATGTGCTTCCTTAAAAAGGGACAGGAATGCAGTCTGGGGAATGAAAAAGGGCAGTTCTGTTATGATGAAGTAACGAAAGCGGGTTTGGCAGTGAGGGCATACTCAACTGAGAGCTGTAGCTGATCCCTGCTTTCTGGCATAAAAAGAGCCCTGCTGGATCAAACCAAAGTCCCATCCTGTTCTCACAGTGGCCAACTACAGTCATACCTCGGGTTGAAGTAGCTTTGGGTTGAGAGTTTTTGGGTTTCGCCGCTCGCGCATGCGTAGACGCTCAAAATGATGTCACGCGCATGCGCAGAAGAGGTGAATCGCGACCCGCACACGCGCAGACACAGGTTGCGTTCACTTCAGGATGCGAACGGGGCTCCGGAACGGATCCTGTTTGCATCCAGAGGTACCACTGTAGATGCCTGTGGAAAGCCTGTCAGCATGATGGTAACAGCGCCCTTCCTATTTGTGATACTCAGTAACCGGTATTCAGAGACATATTGCCACCTTCTGACAACAGAGGTTAGTGGCAGAAAGCAGGGAGCCCAGAAGCAGGTGGACCCAAATCCAATGACAGATAGAGGCTAAACTAACTCCAGTTTTGTCCCCAAGCCAGTGAGTTCTACAAAAGCAACACTGAGACTCAACTGAATGTAAGAAAGGCGGCAGGCACTTGGGGGCAACTGAGGTTGGTAGAGGTAAACATGGCCACAAGAAAGTTGTGTGCGAGAGAGAAAGGGGCGTGTGTGTAACCACAAGATACAGAGGCAACCTAAAGAAAACTCATAAAAATAAATTGATATGCAAAGCAAGTGTTAGCCACTGTGGGGGTCTGTGGGGTTGTATTCCCCAAGGAGGCCTCTGACCCTATTAGGTTTGTAGCCTAGCATTAATTAGATCAGTCTAATTAATTCAAAGTGTAAATTAGGAAACCATGAAACTAAATTATGTTTGAAGGCTCCTAATACATTTAACCTCGTGTTGTTTACTCAGCAGTTTTTAAAAAAACATTAAAATGGTTGAGCAAAGCAAAAGCTCAGGATCTATCTGCTTAATGGCATTGAAAACAGGACCTACGTCGCCCATGCAACTCTGTGAGGTGTTATATACATTGATGGTGCAGTATCAGTAGGTTACTACTACTAATAAAAATCCTATAGTGTGGTCTTGGAATGCAAACGCGGGGGCCCCTAGTGCTATGGTTGTGGCCAATCAGTGTAGATAGTACTGAGTTAGGTGGACAAATGGGGGAGTCAATGTGGTGCAAATCCACTGGCAGAGCCAACCCAACATTCCTGCTGGTGTGTTTGCACAGTACCAATCTCTCTTATGCCTTCTCCTCTCCCTCCTGGTAAGCAGTAACAACTCAGCTGTTAATTGGCTAGAAGAATGCCACCATGCTATCCACTTACTGATTTGTACCTGACTGTTCAGACATTACAGAATCATTGATTTCTGGTTGCTTGCCTATACATAGATTGCTATTTAGTTTTTGTGAGTTTACTTGTTTTATTTTATTTTGCTAATCAGAGGGTATACTTTTAAAAAAACAACAATGAAGAGTATACTTCGCAGAGTACATTATGCCTTGGGTTCTTCTTGATACACCTCATTGTTGTTCTTGATATTTGAAAATAAATTCTGTTTAAAAACTTTTTTTAAAGTGAGTTCAAATGGCATTGCCATTATTTTATGATCCAGCATGCTTTTCTCCTTCTTTTTTTTTTGGCATAAGGGAAAAAAAGAAATTGCAAATAGCCAAGTTAAATTGTGAACTTCCTCCCGGGGAAGCCTAAATGGTTTATTCTCCCTTCCTGTCGGGTTATTTTTAAACTCTAGGATGGTTTGCCACCTCTTAGCTGGCCTGAGGCTCCTATACCCGGGCTTGGAAATTAAAACTCTGACTTAAGGAAGGCAGAAAAACATCAGCACTCAAGTGTTAAACGTTAAGTATTTTAACAGCGCTAGCCAATCATCAGTTAAGAAGCAGCAGCCTTCTTGAAAGTTATTTAGTTATGTCGATTGTGGAGACTCAGCTGGTGAGCTGTCTTCCACTGGGACTGAAGAGTCTCAGCCAGTTGTTGCTTTTTCTGTGAAAGGCTCAAGGATGTTGCGTCAAAACTTTGGCCTGAGAGATGTGCTCTCACGTGCAAATCCAGTAAGACAGTAGGTCAGCCAGGGTTGGGGGTATGTGTGTGGAATTTCATTCAACCACATGCTTAATTTATAATGCAAGGAACATTCAGCTGATTTCAGCAAAACTCCAAGAAGAGTGTAAACAAGTGTCAGTTGGAGCACCTTTGTCCACAATCTTTTCTTTTTTTTTACAGTGATATTTATGTTGGACTTTTTCACCAACACAGAGTGTGCACAGCGACTGGAGTGTAGAAATAAATGGCTGTTCGCAATATTTTTGCTAAGTTTTATTTTTGAAAACATAACAACCAAACGCTGCAAGCCATCACTCCTCCTCACCAACAGCATACACAACATTCAATCAACTTCAATACAGTTTTCAAATAATCAATTATCCTATCACATCCCTTCCTGCATCCAGTGCAGAAAGTAAACCCCCCTTTTAATTAGTCAAATAGTCAAGAGACCACAGGTGTGCAGATAAATAGGTCAAACTGCAAACATACACCACTAAGTAGCACCATTGACCACCTTAAGATAAAGAAAAACCAACAGTTTATGCAGCATGCATGATGTCATAAAAACCTACGTATGCTTTATATACTGCTTAGTGCTTTACTTTCTAAGCGGTGTATAAGTTTAGAAACGCTTGCCTGCTGAAATAAAGGTCTTCACCAAATCTATCTATGTGTGCACAAACAAACCACCTTCTCCTCATCTCATTTATTTCTTTTCCTATCTGTTCTTATGGGCATTGGTGAAAGTAAATGAATAATCCCAATGAAGAAGGTTTGCTTTCTGTATCAGTTTTCTTTCTTTCTGCCTAGCCCTTTGAGGGGCAAGCGTGTTTGTGTAATATGCATTAAGGCCTAGGCATTGCCATTAAAATGTTACAACTCCAAAGAAAGGGCATTCAAAGAGCAACAAATTTATCTCTGCAGAATACTCCATCCAGCATGCAACATATGAGAGCCATTTGCTTTGATTCAAGCGCTGCCAGCTATTGGCCGGGAAACAAGAGGGGGGTGGGGAGAGTGGCTGGGGAAAGTGGGTTGGTTGCAGCAAAAAGAGTGGAGTTTTTGTTTTTTTTTGCTTTTCTGGGACTGGTTGTTTCCTAAAGAGAGGAGACATCTATATCAAAACCAGAAGGATCATGGCAAGTTCCAAATAGATGGAATCACAATCAACTGCTTTGTTCTTTAATGGAATTTAAATGCTGATAGATATGCATATTTGGGCAAAAGTCCCCCTCCCCAATATATTAAACAGGATTATATCTTCTGTTTTAAATTCCTCCCTCCACTTTACCTCTCTCAGACAAAATCGAACTTTTCCTTTGCTGCTTTTTGACAAATCAAGATTCCATCACTGCGTGCAGCCATTGTACATTGCACAGTATAGACAGTTCCCCTAAAAGTATTGTTTCCTATTGCTTTCACAAATAGGTATTTATCCTAGATAGCCCCTGTGCACATTTCACCTTTTCAATAAAATATCACTCATAATAAAACAACTACAACAACAGTATATCCAACTGAACCACACAGTCTAACAGGGTATTGTGGCACATGGCTTTAAAATTAGTTGATAATAGATTATATAGTACAGTGGTACTTCAGGTTACATAGGCTTCAGGTTACATACGCTTCAGGTTACAGACTCCACTAACCCAGAAATAGTGCTTCAGGTTAAGAACTTTGCTTCAGGATGAGAACAGAAATTGTGCTCCGGTGGCGCGGCAGCAGCAGGAGGCCCCATTAGCTAAAGTGGTGCTTCAGGTTAAGAACAGTTTCAGGTTAAGTATGGACCTCCGGAACGAATTAAGTACTTAACCCGAGGTACCACTGTACATCCTCTTGGGGCCAGGACTATTCCTCTGGCCTCTGGATATTGATGGGAAGGGAATGGCCATCATTTTTATGGTTTCTCATCGGAGAAGCTCCTGAGATAATCTTTATTCTGCATTCTTCTCTTTGCTGTTTTCTCTTCTTGGGGTGCACTGATACTCCCTGTTCTCTCCCCCCCCCACAAATTAAGTTATTGTGTCATGCATCGCCAACAGCCTAACAACCATCCTCCTGCAACTCCTGCTGCCTTCGGACTCACCATGGGGGAACTATTACCACATTATCTTATAATTACCAATCAGTTACAAGCTGCAAAAGGATACATCACTGTCAGTCCCCTGAAGCAGAGACAGTAGGAGGTGCAGTGAAAGCAACACAGTTCTTTTGAGGGTAAACAACCATCTTGCCCTGATCATCATGGAGGAAGGGGAGGAGATCACAAATAAATAAGCAGAGCCTGCAACAAAACGTCAGTGTGCAGTGCTCCTATTTAGGGTTCTAGGCAACAAGCATCATCCTGTCCTAGGATACTCCATTACCTGATTTTGTGGGTTCTCATCCCCCTCCAACAGTCAAAGGGCATTTGTATGGCTCCTGGTCATACATTGCTCAGCATTCATTGAGAAGCTTGCTGTTCCCCGCCCCCTGAAGAGTTTCTGCAAACCTTGGATTGCCTCAAGCTTGCACAGAGAACTGAGTTCACCACCACTAAACAATATGCTGTATTTTAAGTTGTTGCTATGCAATGAACTTGTACCAGAGGCTACATCTCTATAGCAACCCCTGTGCTCTTTATCTGGTGCTCTAGAATACAACTGGGGAAGACCAGCCATGCAAATTGCACAGATGGCCACAAGCTCTTCTGTTGACTGTGGAAATGAGGAGAGGTGCCACAATTGGCTGAAACCTACTGTTGATGTGGACTGCAGGAAGCTGAGGTGCTGTGTGAGTACAACTGCAAAAACAAGTAATAGTGCGGATATGCCCCCACTCTTAAAGAGCTTACCTAGAATAAAAGAGGAGCCCTGCTGAATCTCATTTGTACCAGAATCCTGTTCCCACAGTGGCCAGCTAGATGCCTATAGGAAACCCTCAAGCATATACTTTCCAATACATATTTACCCACCAGCAGGATTTTGCAGCTTTGCTAGTGCTTTGTACAAACTTTTGAAATGCACAATATTAATGCATCCTGCCCTATCCTTACCCCAGTTGTGAGACAATTGAAATGTCTATGGGTGCTTCCAGCTGGGGGCTTAATACGACAAACTTACCATTCAGAAATTGCAAATCGGATACTGGCAGCAGGTGTGGTGTTGCTGTTTTTCTTTTCTTTCCTTAAAAAAACTTGACTGATTTTCTGTGAAAACTGTGACAATGAATATAAAAGGTATGAAACACAGCCTAGCATTTTGATGCTGATGTCATGGGGGTGTATGTGAGAGCAGTACCAATCCCACAATAAACACCTGTCTGGAAGCAACCTATAATATACCAGGATGCGGAGAAATAGGGAAACGTATCTTTTAGCTCTTCAAAAGTGCAGCAGCAGCACATATGACCCTCCCATACGGATGAGATTGTAACATGGTAAGATGATCCCTGCTGGATCCGGCCACCTAGTCCAGCATTCTGGGGCTTGTCCACACCCAGGGGCGTTCTGAGTGGTGGGTGGGTGGCAGTCCGCTCTGGGTGCCATTCCAAAGGGGGGGGGGCAAAATGCTGACCCCCAATCGGCAGCACCCCCTGGGGCACGCGCCGCTCGCCCCCATGGGTGTTGTGCCACGCCCTCGGGACGCACACCATGCCCCCTGGGATGCGCGCCATGCCTCTGTCCAACACCTGAATATGTGGCTTTGCACCTGCCTCTCTCATTAATATAGGTATGTCCACATGATGTCCTCCCCATCCCAGTGTTGTTCCAGATTTCCCCCCCTTTAAATGCAAAGATTTTCAAGCTTTGAAAAGTCAGAAATGGCCATCTTGTGTAGTGCATTTTTCTGGGGATACTCAAGGGTACGCAGTACCCACGCCTTCCCCCCTCCCCAAGTTAAAAGTGTGGCACTTAATGGAACAACTTCATGGCGATTACTGGCACTTTAAAAAGAAAGAAAAAAGCACGGGGGCTCCCACATTTAAAGGGCAGGAAGGTCGTAGACAATACTGGGATGGGGAAGTTTCCCTGAGCGCTGCTCTCCTCGGTTGTGATTCCTGGCCTTGCAGCCTCCCACAGAATCTCCCGGGCACTTGCGGTTTTTCCCCATGAATTACCTTTGGTATAAATTACTTAACATAAATTTACTCTAGAATTGGGTGCCTTTGCCTCAGCTTTCTCTATATATTGGGGACTAGCGCTGAATACCCCCCCCCCCCACACACTGAGGCGCCCTTGAGATTTGTGCGCCTTCATTTTGCATGCAGCGACCACGAGCGCAGCTGGCAGGAAACCGCCTCGGGAGCCCGGCCAGCAACGCTCCTCCCGGCTTCCCCACACGCCGCCCGCCGGCCCCCAACGGGACACCCTGCCTACGCCTCCCGGAGCCTCTCGGCAGCCTGGCCTCCCCGCCCCCTGCGTGTCACAGGCGCTCTTTGCATAGGCGGCGCTCCCCGCCGGCAGCCCCCTTTATAGGCTCTCCCCTCGCGCCAGCCGAGGCCAGAGCAGGAGCGCGAGGCGAGGCAGGCAGGCAGCGCGCCGCAGCCCCACCTCCTTCGCCGCCGCCTCCTCTTCTTTCTCCTCCTCCTGCTGCTCCTGCAGCAGCGCCGCCGCCACCAGCGTCTCCCTCAGACGCTCTGAGGCAGCTGCCCAGGCAGGAGTGGCGCGGCGTCCCTTACCTTGGAAGAGCGAGGACAGCCTCTCCTGGCTCGGGAGCAGGCGGCTGAAGAACCCACACGCAGAGGGAGAAAGGCGCCGGCGGAACCTGGGGCGAGGAAGGAGCGGCCTCGTATCCATGCCGTGAGCTGCCCCGGTCTCGGAAGGCTGGACGGGAGCGTCCCCGAGGAAGCGCCGGCTGTAAGTTTCTCTCCAGCCTCTTCCTGCGACCTGTTGCGTCGCGCGAGGGTTGCTGGTGCCCGGAGCGGCGCGCGCCGGGTCAATCAATGGGATGGGGGGGGCAGGGCGGGGAACGGACGGACGGACGGTCTACGTTCCACCTTCTGCCTGGCTCGAGCGGGCAGCACTTGCATGTTGCCCGCCCGAGCCTGGGCAGCCTTACTCGGAAGCAAGCCCCTCCGAATTCAGACGGACGTGCCTAGGATTTGCAGCTTTCAGCCCTGCGACCCACGTTCGCGAAGGGTTGCAACGCGCGCTTTTTGAGCATGCACAGAGCGCACCGCCGAGTGAGCACCCAGAAGCAGCAGCATCCACGAGTGTGGGATGGAGGGATAGTGAAGGGTGTGTGTGTGTCGGAAGGTAGAACTTGAAAGTAGGATCGAGGCCCCCGCCCCCTTCACCGTAGTTCGCTTTTTGAAATGCAGCTCTCTGTGTGTGTGATGCGCCTGGGGTTTTGTTCCGAGGGGACAATTGTTTATACAGCGCAGAGAAAGGGAGCCGGGTTGCAGACAGGGCACGTTTCTGCCTTTCCGTCCCACAGGAAGAGGGAAGGTCAGAGGGTGTGCTGCTTCCTTCCTTCCTCTCTCTTCCGAGAGATGGC
The DNA here is from genome assembly GCF_027172205.1 of Podarcis raffonei. Classification (NCBI taxonomy): domain Eukaryota; kingdom Metazoa; phylum Chordata; class Lepidosauria; order Squamata; family Lacertidae; genus Podarcis; species Podarcis raffonei. The sequence goes on from NC_070612.1 coordinate 29,693,825, forward strand.
TCTGGCTTTTCTCTCCCTCCGCCCCCCCAAAGCTTCACTTCAAAGCGGAGGGAAGTGTGAGGCAGCCGTTGACAGAGCTTTTGTATTTCGTAGAGACGCACATGGCGCGCTGCTCTTCCAGGCAGCTGCTGAATGGGCACGTTAGGCGAGGAAGTCGGCTCTACATGTTTTAACATTTCAGGCGTCATAATCAAGAAGTATTTTGATCGGCGGAACCGCAAAGTAACAACGTGATCCATTGAAACATGAAACCTCCCCCCTTCTCTCTCTCTCTCTCTCTCTCTCTCTCTCTCTCTCTGCCCAAATCACTGGGAAATTTGAAGTACTGTACTGTATCTTATTTCAATAATAAGAGAGGCGAAGGCGTGTGTGTTCTATATAATTTTATGAAGCTGGGATTTTATCCACTATGCTCAAGTTTTCTGAAATAAAGAAAACTTAAAAATAAAGGATATTGAGAAATCCTAGTTATCACTTTTTCACTTGTGGTCACTATGGAGGGGTGTTTTAAAAAGTAAAAATATATATATTTATCTATACTTCATTTGAATATTTAAAACCCAATGCAAAATATTATCCAAACAATAACTTTCTGAGCTGGTTCAAGAAAGCCGGCTCATCTGTTTCTGCATTACTACGTTTATTGCTACCCTGATAAGATGATAGAATACTGACAGGTATTTGTATGAACTGTTGAACTATGGCTATGCATTTCTGTTTACCAGAAAAAGATTAATATTTTGCACTGACCAGGAGGTCTTTTTGAACCAAAATCAGTTTATTTAACAATATAATGGAATATTTTCCTAACCATACATGAGTACATGTGATAAGGAACGATGAACTGTATCAGTATTTGCTTATTATTATTGTTAAATTTATATACTGCCCTACACCCACAGTTCTCAAGGCAGTTCACAATAACTTGAGTCCACCCCTCATGCAGCTCCTGTGAAGTTTGAGAGGGGGCTGCACACAGGAAGCAAAAGAAGATTTTAGCCTTAGGGTATTTTCTTTTTCATTGGGTAAGGTATTATTGCTGCATATGAAAAACAGATAGTAAGGTGATACCCTTATTGGATCAGCTGCTTAGAGCAAGGTGTGTGTGCAGACCTTTAGTTTTTCCAGATTTCATCCTAACACCAAAGAACTCAGAGACTTTCAGCTAGACTGTGCTTACCGGTGTGTTTCTTAAAAGTTACTCAGGAATAAACACTCAGCTGAATTATTGAATAGTCATTGGAGATAGAATTTCAATAACATGTTTGTTTTATCTCTACCTGTCTCTACTCTTAATCTATTCTCTGCTCATTTGCTCATTGATTTGGCCAAGACTCCCAGTTGTCACAGTTTCTCTTTGGAGACTATGTGGAGCCTCCCTGTTCAGTGGCAATATATCTGTGAATAACAGGTGTGGGTGGGTGGGTGGGTTTGTGGAACAATGAATAGGCAATAGCCATTGGCACCATGACTTGCTTGTGAGATTTCAGAATCATCTGAATGCTATGTAGTTTGTAGGCTGGTGCTGGAAACAGATCAGACTAGATTTGTCTGGTCCAGCAAAGTATTTCTTGCATTCTAGAAAGCTTTAAGAATGAGGACCATGAGCCATCAGTCAGGTGTGTAGTTGCTTTGATTTGCTTCCTACTGAATTCCTAATAATGCAGCAGTGTTTCAGTATGAGATGCACTATGTGCAGATTACATGTTGTTAATTTTATGGGGGGGGGGACTACCTGAAGGGTGTTGCCTCATCTTTTTTGTTCAGTGTCTTTGCCAAGCTATCTTAGCTAAAATATTTGTGGCTTGCGTAATCTGCAGCAACAAAGGAGCAAAGTGTTTCAACTGATAGCTTCGAATGCAAAATGATTTATTCTAGTGGACTGTAGGACACCCCCATATGTCCAGATAAGCAGAAGTTCATAGAAATAGATGTGTTGAGATGGAGCCATATGAGAGATAACCAGTTAGCCATAAGGTCATACTTTTCGTAACAGGGTTCTGCTGCATTCTTAGAACCCTCTGTAATGAAATTGTATTAAAAAGCATTAGAATATTTATTTAGGCATTATTTCAAAAATAACAGTGATACTCTTGTATCAGTGTATTTTGAGTTATTGTTAGAAGTGTATAAGGAAGTGAGCATAAGGAAGTTGTGTGCTTTTTTAAAAATCCAGGTTTACTTGTTCTGCTCAGAATTCTTCTGAAATTGCAGTTTTATTATTTTTCAGATTCACAAAAGCTTGGCACAGCACCCCTTTACAAGGGCATGGATTGCTGAAAAACCATACTGGCAGGTGACCTTCAGCAATCTGTATCGATGGGCTCTTTCCTGCTTTTGTTCCGTTTATGCAAATGCTGTCAGATTACAAATTGTTAATCTCTGCTCAGAGGAATTTTTTAACTTGAGACATTATCTTGTTTAGCTTCAGGCTTTTAACTTACTTGTTAAGGACCTCCTCTTACGTGATGCTGTATAGCCACACCTTGGAGAGACTTGACTTACAAGTACTACATGGAACCAGACCTGCTGCAGCTTCAAGTATTCCTTTTTGTATATTTTAAGTTTGAGCTGGTTTGCATGGCACAGTAAGCAAAACCTTGGCTTAGCAGGAGCACGTGAATGTGCCGGCTCTCGCAGCTGCTTTGCTCTTTCATTGTCCCCTTTGCTCCTGTCCTGGCACTGAATTAAGCCCAGGTTTCGCAAGGTGTGGTGAGCTCTCTCATCACTAGCCACAAGCCGTAGCCATGGTTTGCTTTTTTGCAAGAGCAAAAGGGACAGAGGAGGAGCCAAGTGGCTATTCTCTGGGAACATTTGTGTACCAAGGTTTGGCTTAGTGTGTTATGCGAACCAGGCCACTGTGTGTTAATCCACAGACTTTCTGTCTTCCTGCCCAGGACTACTTTTAGGAAGGTTTGATCCCTTCATAAATTTTTATGTGAGTAGAGTAGTAACTCTGTCTAGAGTTTGTTTCACAAGCACAAAGGATCCTATCTGCAGAGGTCAAGTCAACATTATTTGTAGGATCAGATTTGATAACTTTACTTACCTAATCTGAGCAGGTATCTCAGATTTCTTAGGCTTCTTTTTCTCATGCTTTCTGCTGGTGACATAAATCTGGATTCAGATCATAATGATTTTCTGCAGTAGGCTGAAATGAGGAATGGATTCCTTCTAGATGTATGATGCCAACTGAGTTCATTGGCTAGGCCTTAGAGGTTTTGGGGGATTCCTCCATCTGGCAGTAGTAAGTTATAAATACTAAGGAAAAACTAGGCTAGTTCCACAGTACGTGTTAGGTTCCAGCTGCAAGTTTTCACTTGATGATTCTAACTCATGGGGTGATAACATCATCTAACTTTCCGGTAGGTATACCGGGGACTCCTTGAGGCAATGAGGTAAATGGTAATCCAAGATTAGTTTTTGGGGCTTTTGAATGCCAGGTTAATGTATGATTGTTTGTCAGATAATTTGCTTAGCTGTAAGAGCTAATAACAGTTTTATTCTCTGTGTCTAATTTTATATATATGGTGAGACAACACAATCTTAAACGTTTTTACGCTGGAGTAGAATCAGTGTGGTTTACTCCACTGTAACTGTGCTTAGGATTGCAGCCCGGGTCTTCATTTTCTTAATTGCTCACACTGAACCATGTTAATGGAGAAATGTGAAACATTAGACTCAGCATGCAGATTATGCGACTGCTTTGCAAGATGTATCTCAGAAATTCACTTGCAGTGCTGTTCATTCCATACGAAGGCTGCAAATCCAGGTAATAAAAGGATTACTGCATATTTCACCATCAAGGTACGCCACATCTGTAATGCTGAGGTGTGCCGACAGTACATTGTGGTGACCCACTGATGGATTTCCCCTCAAACTGAGGCTTTATTTCCCAAATCAAAGATAACTTCGTTCTGAGTAAATATTATTATTAAGATTGGGCTGTAAAGCTTGAAAAGGTTCTAGTCTCATAGCAATTTCCACAAGTGCTTAGCAGGGATCAGCACCTGTACTACAGAGGCTTCAAAAGCCAGCATAACAGCCAACACCTTCTCCATAAGGTGATATCAAATAAGGAAAACCTGCAGAGCAATCCAAACCCCTGATCTGCCATGTTGAAGGAGGTTTGGATGCAGTGGAGGTGTACCCCCCACCAGCAGGGAAGCCCCCACTAGCAAAGAACACCCCCAATACACCTATCCAAGTGGCAGGCCGGTTGAGCTGGTGCTGGTGTCATCATGATGGGATGACTGCGGGCCCAGTCTGGACCACTTGTCCTAGCCTGGCCTCTCATTTTGTGCCCTAGTTGGTGTTTCCAGTAGGGCCGTGATGGTGCCGTTTCTCCACTGTTGCTGGCCAGAGGTTAGAGATGTCAACTAAATACTCAAATATGAGTTGGTTGGTGGGCTGTTTCCTCCCCTGTAGCGGCTCTTTGCCTTTGCTCAAGGGCATTGTGCTTCTAATCAAGCATTGTGGACATACTGTATTATGAAACATACCTACTTTCCCTGAGCTTTATGTGTGTCTAGGGTATGGTCACGTCCAGTGCTTTTTTTCAATAAAAATAGGTGCTGGTACTCACCAAAGTTGTTAAAGTAAGTGCCACACTCTTTAACAACAAGGAGAGGTGCCGGTACTGCGTACTTTTGAGTGCCCCCTGAAAAAAAAGTCACTGGCCGTGTCCTTTCAGGTGTCCTTTCATATCTGACTCATCATCCAGCTGCAGATTAATGAATAGTTCAGCTTCTCTTTCTTCTGTTGACACTTTCTGCTTGGGTGACAGGCTTAGTCTTGTGGGAAAGTTTCGTGGAGGCCATGCAAATTATAACTTTCTGCTCTCCAGACTTCCTTCACTCCTACCTCTGGACTGTGAAAACTTACTTAGGCTCTTATTCTGTGGGCTGTGGTTGTTTCTATGAAACTTGAATCAGAGCTGGTCTGACCTGCACAGCAAGTAGACCCAACCCCACTGGACTTTAAACTCAGTTATGAGTGAGAGAACTTTTTGCTGTGGTGTGTTAAATCTTCCTCTCCTACCTGTGTTCTCTTGGTGCCCCAAAGCCTCCTCTATCTCTTGTGTCTTCCTAATGGGACAAAATGTTTTGACTTGAACCTGGAACCATTAATAAAGACCTATCAGGCTGCAAGGATCTATTTTGTTAGGGTGCTGGCTTATAGATCTCTCTTGCCATGGTTTTGTATCCCTTGTCACTAAATCTGAACTTACATGCGCAAGGGCATAACCCACTTGAGATTAATGCAATAGTTTTTGCTCTCAGAATTGAAGGATACTCCAGAACTCAGGCTCTATTTTGTTTTAGAATATTATTAAATCACAGTGCTTGCCATCTTAGAATATCTGCTACTCATAACAGAAAGTAAAATATGCTAGGCATGGTTTCGGTCTTTCCTTTTACATACCTTTTTGGTGTGTTTGGAACGGTTGTATGAGGATAGTATCTTAATGAGTTTCATTTGTGAATGCTGGTGCTCCAAGCAGTATTTTTACATTCCTGAATGTAGTGTCTCTTGTTGCTCATCCTGCTATGATTCAAAGCACAACAATGTTTTAAATATGTGTATCTGCATATTTGGTGAATCAGCTGCTCTGTACTGGGGAGGTGTAACAAAAATCAGAGCTGTCTCTTTCCCCCCTTTTCTGAGTTACAGTGCCAACATATATTGCCATGAAAGTAGGCTATCTAGTTTGCCAAGATAAACCTGCTATCTTGAGCAACAATTTTCAGAATATGCCAGTTAAGAAATTTGTATCGGAAAAACACAAACAGGCTCAATAGTCTGTGTCTTCAGCTTCTGTTTAGAATTGCTCAGAATTCGGTTACGTTTTGTAAGATGTGGGCGGTGGAGGAAAAGAGAATATCATCATCATTTTTATCTCCTGAGACTTAACTGTATTTTTTTATGTTTAGGTGTGGAAGAAAATGTCAGTCAGCATGCATGAGAATCGCAAATCTAGAGCCAGCACTGGCTCCATAAACATATATCTGTTCCACAAATCTTCATATGCTGATAGCGTTCTCACTCATCTAAACCTTCTGCGCCAACAACGTCTTTTTACGGATGTGCTTCTCCATGCTGGGAGCAAGTCATTCCCTTGCCATAGAGCTGTCTTAGCTGCTTGCAGTCGATACTTTGAAGCCATGTTCAGTGGAGGACTCAAGGAGAGCCAAGCCAGTGAAGTCAACTTCCATAATTCCATCCACCCAGAGGTTCTAGAACTTCTCTTGGACTATGCATACTCCTCAAGGGTCATCATCAATGAAGAAAATGCTGAGTCTCTTCTGGAGGCTGGAGACATGTTGGAGTTTCAAGACATCAGAGATGCTTGTGCAGAATTCCTGGAGAAAAATCTCCATCCTACTAACTGCCTCGGCATGCTGCTTCTGTCTGATGCTCACCAGTGTACCAAACTCTATGAGCTCTCTTGGAGGATGTGCCTTAGCAACTTCCAGGCTATCAGCAAAAGCGAAGATTTTCTCCAGCTCCCAAAAGACATGGTTGTGCAGCTCCTGTCTAGTGAAGAATTGGAGACTGAAGATGAGCGTCTGGTGTATGAGTCTGCCATGAATTGGATTAACTATGATCTGAACAAACGCTACTGTTATCTACCAGAACTGTTGCAGACGGTGAGACTGGCCCTTTTGCCAGCCATCTATCTGATGGAGAATGTGGCTACCGAGGAGCTTATCACCAAGCAGAGGAAGAGCAAAGAGATTGTTGAAGAAGCAATAAGGTGCAAGTTGAAGATTTTGCAGAACGACGGTGTAGTCACCAGTTTGTGTGCGAGGCCTCGAAAAACTGGCCATGCCCTATTTCTTTTAGGAGGACAAACCTTTATGTGTGACAAGTTGTACCTGGTTGACCAAAAAGCAAAGGAGATCATCCCCAAAGCTGACATCCCAAGCCCAAGGAAAGAGTTCAGTGCATGTGCTATTGGCTGTAAAGTCTATATTACAGGTGGCCGGGGATCCGAAAACGGCGTCTCTAAAGATGTTTGGGTGTATGATACGCTTCATGAAGAGTGGTCCAAGGCTGCTCCCATGCTAGTAGCTCGGTTTGGACACGGTTCTGCTGAACTCAAACACTGTCTATATGTTGTTGGAGGGCACACAGCAGCCACTGGTTGCCTCCCAGCTTCTCCTTCAGTATCCTTAAAGCAAGTAGAACAGTATGATCCTGTGACCAACAAATGGACAATGGTCGCTCCACTTCGAGAAGGAGTAAGCAATGCAGCTGTAGTCAGTGCAAAGCTGAAGCTGTTTGCCTTTGGCGGTACCAGTGTCAGCCATGATAAGCTACCCAAAGTTCAGTGTTACGACCTTTGTGAAAACAGATGGACAGTACCAGCCACCTGCCCCCAGCCATGGCGATACACAGCTGCAGCTGTTCTGGGCAACCAGATCTTTATTATGGGTGGAGATACTGAATTCTCCGCATGCTCGGCTTATAAATTCAACAGTGAAACTTACCAGTGGACTAAAGTGGGAGATGTTACAGCTAAGAGAATGAGCTGCCATGCAGTAGCGTCGGGAAACAAGCTGTATGTTGTTGGGGGATATTTTGGCATCCAGAGATGCAAGACGCTAGATTGCTATGACCCCACTTTAGATGTATGGAACAGCATAACCACAGTGCCCTACTCCCTAATTCCCACTGCATTTGTGAGCACATGGAAGCATCTCCCTTCTTAACTGCATGGGTGCCTATACAGGTAAGAAACCACACCTGCAAGTTACAAGTTGCTATATATCTTACCCATAAGCTCAAGAGATTCATTGTTGATTATAATGCTTTTTGTTAGTGGAATAGGAAACAGACAAGGCTGGTGTGATTCAGCCAATGCCATATCACGTTGACAGAATCAGGAATAGAACCCCACTGTCTTAATTAAACCTCACTGGCTTGCAATATAAGATCAGTTTGCGCAAGGTGTTTTGTTCAGCACTGTGAGCAGTCCTAATTGTCCCCAGCTATGCATTTGTGTGGGCAATATAATGATGGACTAGTCAATCATAGATAACAACCATTAGTAATTCATGGCACAAGAATTGCTTTTGGATGTATTTATGATTATTTGCTTCACATGTTATCTTCCTTTGTGCAAGCAGGTACTTGAGGGTAGTTGGAGACCGCTTGCACATAGATATAAAAATGAAAATATCAAAACTCCCCCCCCCCCCGATACTGGATAGCATTGTCTGAACTGCATGAGATTTAGCTTATTCATGAAATTATCTACTAGACTCCTGTTACAACTCCTATTACTGCTTTGCTAACTACACTATCTGGAAATAAGTTAAATTGACTAATTGCAGGGAAATATATTTGCAATCATGGAGCAAGCAGGATAGTTGTTGACCTTAAAGGATAAATAGGCAACTATCATCTGTGTGTATGGACTACATTTTTCAAAAAATACATTTGGTATATAACATCAAAGGGAAAAGCTGTGGGCTTAGGTAGTTGAACTTGGTGGAAACACGACTATTTATAACATTTAAGTAGAAAGCTTCTGCTTGTGAAGGAAAAAAAGAGTTTAGTTCCTGTGCCCAATGGTGAATCACGCTGACCTTATGCTTAAAAGAAGACATGCCATTTGGTTCAAGTAATAATTTGGTCTGCAAACTCAAGAGCGTTCCAAAGCCCATAAATTCTGCTTTATAGTATGGTGCAGCGGCCCAAGTTCTCACCTGATGATGTGGGCAGGTGCATTGCTGGTGACTTCAACGGAATGGCATCTGCCTACAAGCAACTCTGAATTTCCGCTTGGTCATGCAGGTGCTTGTACTGTTCTCTTGCTGGTGCAAACATTTCCCCCCCTTTTTTCCTCCAATTTTGAAATGCCAGTGAAGCTTCCTCAAAACATAGCCTTTTCTTAACAGTTAGCCCCCTATCACTGTCTTTTGCTGTTCCAAACTGGTAAAATATATTTTAAGGTAAATTTGCAATCCTAAGCATATTTGCTTGGAAATCTGTGCCCTTAGAACTCAGAGGGGCTTACTTCTAAGTTAACTTGTACTTCCAACACCCAAGTGTGGGTGTTTTTGCTTGGGATGTGTGCAGCCCAATCCAATTCATAGCTGATTGTTGGCTTTAAAAAAACAATTAAAAGAAAACAACAAAATAACCAGACTTGGTTATTAACTAGTAGTGAGGCTACTCCAGTGTAAGTAGTCTGAGAAATGCAGTTCCTGCTACAAGATGCTTGCACTGTATTTTCTTCCAACATTTGGAAGCAGCATAATAGGCCTGTAAAGCCAGCCAGGTTGTAAAGACTCTTTGATATTCTTTCCTTGTGAAGGTTACAATTGGTGGGTAGATTAAAAGGAACTAGCTAAGTGGTTTTTGCAATAAAAGTTGGACAAACTATTGCCTCTATAACATAGTAAATAGCAAACAAGGAGAGCCATTAGACATAGCAATAAAAACTATTGCAAATTGGGCCACCGAAATGTAGAAACACCAGCCAATATGGTTGCAGGATCACAGCCTTAATTCCAAAGAACTCATAGTGGGGAACCTGCAAGCTTGAGATTCTCAACCATTGGCCTATAGATGCTCTCAGACCATTCACTGATATCACTTGTATTTGAGGATAACCTGCATGCCAAAGATGATAATTGTGACTGTCCCTTGACTAAAACAATTAAGCAAAATAACAACAATAGCAACAGCAGCAACAACAAAAATCACATCAGCCTTCCTAGAGTGCAGTAGTGTTTCTTCAGATCACGCTATTTGTAGTCTATTGTTTTAGTGGCCATGGATGTGATTGTCTTGCGAGTAACTAATCCTTCACTCCAAATTGTCCCCAGAGAGACAGTGATGCGGTCTTTCAAGATTTCCCCGAATTGTTCTAAAAATAACCGTAATAAAACAAATGGGTATCGTGTACATAATCAGAGGACTGCCCTTTCATGTTAGCAAGGGCACAGAGCAAATTTGCTTGCTGTGCTGCCCATCTCGGATGTCTGCTCCCCCATACACTCTGTAGACACAAAGCCATTCCTTAGCTTCTGTAATGCATTAAGATAACTGTAGAATTCAGTCTCTAGGGCTGCATATACATCCAGCAAATAGATCTCTTCTCTTCTTTTTTTTTACTGTCTCCTGCTGCTTTCTCAGTGGGAGGGAGGGACAGAAAGGAAATTGCTTCTGATTGCGCTCTGTTTTCATGGTGTTGTGTGGCCCCAGCCTGACAGCAGTTGGGAAGATCTTAAGTGTGCTTTGTCTCTTCTCTCAGACTTGTAGGCTCTGGAGCAGGGGACCCTATCCCACCCCCCACAAAAATGTGAATACTGGTTTCAGTGGCTGGAGTGGAAGTTGAGGGGTGGGAGGGTGGGGAATGACACACCAGGCACAAGAATGTGTAGAAGACTCTGATCAGCAGGAAATATTTCAAAAATAATGAAGGGGCTGTATCTTTAATCTGCAAGAGGCGATGAGCTAGGGCTGCAGATTTATCCTGAATGCACTCTTCTGTACTGCGGTTCTAGTACAGTGCTTTTAGTTTAAGGTTGACTTGAGCTTTCAGTAACACACATGTACATTCAAATCAGTCGCACCAAGTTAACTGGAGCAGTTCTGCAATTACCCCAGCGGAAATCCCATCAAACTTTGCCTCATACATTCTGGCAGAGCTATTAATTGCTACTTTAAAAACCAGCGTGGTGCCTGGTTTGAAAACTGGCTCTGAGCATAATAATGAAGTGAGAAGGTGGAGTCTGGACGCCAAAAAAACGGCCGGGTCCAAAGCCAATATTTTGCGCTGCATAATCAACGCACGGGGGTGGGGGGTGGGGAGAAGGCTTCAGTGCAGAGGCATTGAAGCATACTACATTGTCACATGACAAAGCACAGCAAAGCAGAGTTCTGACATAATGAATAGCAGAAACGTTTTAAATAAGGGGATTAATATGTCTGCCATTCATATGCTGAATCAATTCTATTCAGGATTCTCCGTGGTTAACAGAGGGCATTGGTTAGAGATTTTCTTTCCAACAGGCTGGCTCCCCCCCCCCCCCCCACTTCTTTCCTTGGCTAGTTTGATTTGGCTCATGACCAAAATGACTGTCTTGCTACTTCTGCCAGCAACTTTGCATTACATGAATTTTTATTCTGTCTCTGTCACATTATCTGTTCATGCAGCTCACAGGAGAGTTCCATACTGGATCAATCAATCAATCAATCAAATTGAACCGCCCCCCCTCCCCGTGTTACTTATACAGTGGTACCTCGGGTTACATACGCTTCAGGTTACAGACTCCGCTAACCCAGAAATAGTACCTCGGGTTAAGAACTTTGCTATACATGTTTACTCGGATATAAGACATATTAAGCTGAATGAGATTTACTCCCAGGTAAATTTGCATAGGTTTGCCACCTAACTGGAGTCTATATAACTTTGATATTTGTAGTCCTGTGAGCTATCGGCTGCTGGTTATTGGACAAGTTCTAAAAAAAGGCACCAGTATAAACTAGGCCTGACATTGAAAGTCTTATGGTATGTTGTTTCCCCCTAAACTTCCTTCTTTTTTCTTTCTTTTAGCTTGTTCCATTATTTGGTGAAGAAATGTTGGAACTGTGGAGAAGCAGCTTTAATGAAGAAGAAAAAAACTGTTCCTTTTTATTTTGAGTTTGAAGAAAATATTCTGCACCTTCTAAATTCTTAAAAAGTTGGAAATGAAGGAATGGGAGGGAGAATATTGTCTTCAGTATATCAGCACATAGTTTAACTATGAATGAATGAACGAACCTATGATCCGATCCCTGTGTTAGTAATTGTGGATTAATGTCAAGTTTAATCAGCCCTTCAAAGCGGGGGGAAGCTGAACTTTTCAGAGCTGCACAACACAGCACAAACCCTCGATTTTCATGGACTTTGCTGTTTGTGTGCAAAATTTGAAATGGTTGTCACCTCTCCTTTGTGACAGCTTGAAGTGTCAGCAGCAGCTGCTGAGGAAATGGGCCAGGTCTGGAGCAGCAAGATGTCTTTGTGAATGAAGATGCAGCTGTATCCCCTGCCACAGGGAAGGGCTTGTTCTCTTAGGCAGTGCCTGGAGCATCGGTTCAAATTGCTGAGCTGCATTGTTGTAGCTGCAGCGAGTGACCTTCTACTTGCTAAGGAGCAGCACACCTATTAAAAAAGAGAGAGAGAAAGGAGGTTTTTTGCAGCATTTTGTGGGCGAAGGGAAATAACTCCATTTTCCCCACTCCCCACGCATATGATTTCCTCTTGTATTTATTAATTACGACTGTCCTACTCTTAAATTGTTACTTGTTGTAGATATAGCTATTTATTGTTCAGTGCTTGCATGCGGAGGGAACGATGCCTACAGTTGTCTTTTAAGGGCTTATGTGAATCGTATGTTTTGCACATTCTGTGGTCTTGTGACTTGCTGTGCTGCACAAGAAGAAAAAGTGCTGAGTAATATTTAGGGAGAGGAGAAATGAGGTAAGGAGTCAGAAATTGAAGGATTACAAAGTAGCATCTTAAATTACACGTATACTGAAGGAGGAAGCCATGGAGGTCACTTTCTCAGGCCACTGTTTTGTGTGGCTTGCCAGTGGTATCCCTGTTACACTTGATTTGCCTAGTGTTACCTTTTTTTTTTTTTGAAGGAACTCACCTGGAAGTAGCCACTGTCACTTAACAGTTTTCTTCTTGTGCAGCCTCATCGCTACTGGAAAAGGGGTGTGTGTGGAAAGCCCCTGCAGAATCAATTTACACAGAGCCCTGTTCATGGCATTATCCAACATTTTATTTTTGTTTATTTATTTATTTAAAGTTAGCCGATGGGATGTCTACTATGGACCCACTTCATCCAACCATGGGAAGTATTTTTGATTCAGAGATGCACAGCAAAATAAAGAAGTGCGGAAGCGTTTTTAAAAAAAAAATTCCTTTTTTTATTTTTTAAAATTAACACCGACTCTTTGTCCATCCACTTTTGAATTTAAATTGTACACCCACACCCACACCATCAGTGTCTTACAAGGTTTGGCATGATTGTTAGGATGACAAAGGAGAAAAATTGCTCAAACATTGGTTTAATAATAATAATAATAATAATAATAATAATAATAATAATTCCTTCATTAATTAGCAAGTTAAGCTTTCAAATGCATACTATCTGGAAGCATCACACAGGATCCCGATCAAAGTCCCATCCCCTGGAATTTATTTTTTCAGTTCTTACTTTCAAGCCTGATCATTCCATTCCATTCTTGGTTGGTTTGTTTTTTCACACTTTGTGTCTTTGCCAGACTTTTAGTTGTGCTTTCCATGAGAATCGGTGCAGCTCAACCAGCGTAAAGCTGCCAGTCCTCATCGTGGTTGGTTGTCTTGTCTTAATGTTGTATAAGCAAAATTACTTTAAAATGCATGCATGCATGCCTAAAAGGAATTATGATGATGATGATGATGCCTGCCTACATAATGATGATGATGATGTAGCTCAACTCTTCACACTCTTCACCATATGGGAAACACAGTAATCTTACATTGCATTCCTTTGAGTGCTTACACAGAAGTAAACCCACACCGCATTGCGTGGGGCTTACTTCTTAGTAAGAATGTTTAGGATGGCATTATCAGTCTTAAGACTCTTCTCATGCTGCCATAGGCTAATTCTGCAGACTCAGTTATGTGCATTTCTTATGTATTCCTATTCGCTTTAATGAGAAATGGGTGTGTGTGCAATTTTGCAAATAGCGAGTAGTGGTTCTTAGCATGGCTAGCCAGAAAGGTTTTTAAGAAAGTCTGAACAATACGCACCATATAGTTTGATTTGCAGACCACTGTTTTGATTTGCATGTTTTTGACCAGCTTTGACATTTTCGGCTATTACAGCTGTATCAAAGGAGGCTGTTTGAGTGGATTCTAGAACAAAACTCTTTTCAAACTTTGATTCAAATGTACCGAGTGCCTGGGGTGGAGGAAAAATGAAAGTGTTCCTAAACACCATCAATCATTTTTCAGTGAAGCCTAGTGTATTGGCTATTGAGGGCCAGTGCCCTCAGGACAGCTGCACTGGGATGCAGTAGGACTGGTGATAGGATTTGCTGCAGGTCACTCTTTGCTCTAGAAAGGGTTGTTGGCATTTACTGTTTGTTGGTTTAAGAATCACTGCTGAAGTTGGCTCTGAAGAGGATTCTTTTACACAGCAACAACATAAAATGCCAGTAAGTTTAGTAAGAAATTGTGAAAGATGGGAAACCCTCTTTCAAGTAATGCATAGTGGATGACTTAAAAACCTGGGGAAAGCTATAGAACATTGCTTTTGCAAACAAACACAAAACTACCCCAACTTAAATTTGGTTTGTATAAAGTCTCCCACCACAAACCCTTTATGCAAGGGTTGTCTCTCACTTTTGGTTTGGAGGTGCCTCTGCCCTGCCATAAAAGAAAAAGTAACCTGTAAAGCCTTGCCAAACTCTAATCATGTTTTTGCATTCACTTAACACAGGCATGCATTACTCCCAAGGTGTTCTGAGTAAATGGCTCAAAACCCTTTGTTTAGGGAAGTGACAGAATCCTGTCTGCAGCAGCTCTCTCTATAACTGTTTAGCTTATGACACAAATCTGTTTTGTAATACCATCCAATTTCCTGAAGCGCCCGAAGTCTCCACAGTTGTATTTCAAAGCAGTGGTTTGCTTTCAAGTCCTTGGATTTAATTCCTGGGCCTAGGTTGAAGAAAACAAAAAACCAGGGTGGCCCCTAGCCCTGCAGGCAAATATTTTGGGTTCCCGCTCTTTGAATAGACGTGGGAATCCTGGCTTACTACTTGGCGATTCCAGTCCGAAAAACACCCTACACTTCTGAGAGAAATGCAATTCACACCAGAGTACACACAAAAACCTTGGCATAAGACGAGAAAAGTTCTTATTTTGTGGGCTGGTTGCTGTGGAAACGTGGAACAAAGGACAGCCTACCACTTCTGGTATAATTGTGTAGGCCCTTTTTTCTAGGCCTGACACCTGTCTGAATAAGAGTGATTAGAGCTCAATAGTGTCCCTTGTCTGACAATTGAAGATGCGGTTCACGTACAAAAAAATGGGGGGGGAGGGGGGAGGAAAGCCGTACCAGTGAAGAAGTAAAATATCTATGTTGTCTCTCTTTGTTTGCTACTACATTTTGAGGTTTTGTAAAACTGCATTTTTTTTTTCACAATGTGAAACTGAAGGTCAATAAATTATTAGAGATTTTCTCTTCAATGAACAAGTTCTCCTGAGGTTTTATTTCACTAGCAGAAATGTTTGGGTCCATTTAGACTCTCGCCTTAACAAAAAACAGGGCATCTCCAACAAGGAGCTTGCAGATTTCCTTTAAATGTCTGCTTCGGTTACACTTGGAATGCTCCCCTTTGTCCTGTCCTGTCACTCTTGCTATGAACTAGCTCTGAAAGTTCAACAGCTAAAATGACAGGAGCTTTAAGACAGCTCTGTGGACAGGAAATGCAAGAGTTTGTAAAAATCCCCCTGCCCCATTGCTCTTGAAGCATGGCTTAGTGACTGATATTACTTCAGAAGGAAATTATGCAAGTCAAATCCTGCAGTATTATTCCTGAGGGGGAGAAGGAAAAAAAAAGATAATGTGGGTTTCTATAAAATGCATGCCTTTTAGTTTTTAATGTGTCGTAAATAATGTTGAGTTTCCTATTTCCTTAGCACTCATCGAGTCCAAATCAGGGATAGGCCCCTTTCTGATCATTGGGTCTTCTGCAAATCCACTTTTTTTAACGTTGTTTTATGTATTCATGCAAGCGTACAGGTAAAACTACAAAAAGAATTCTGATGCCATCATGGGATAATCTGCTCAGGAAATGGTAAAGTCAGCATTATGACACAGTAATCTTGATGTAATCATATAGATGTGGTTGGTTTTTGTTTTTTACAGTGGGGTGGTGGTAGATAAGACATAAAGGAAAAGAAAGCTGTGGTAAACTGCATGCACTGCATTATGTTTAAAATTTGGAAATAATAAACTAAGCTATGGTAAGTTCTGAAAGCCTTGGTGGCAGTGCAGAAATAAGAGACCATGAAATTCAAAACACTAAAGTCCAGGGAGAAATTTGGATGAGTTGAACTTCAAAAGCATTCTTAGTCTTTACAGTTAACAAACTGTGAAATCCAGTCAAAGATAGCCATGTTTTGAGTCCCAATGTCTTAATTTATTTCTGAATGAAATTTCACGTAGTTCAAATACACTTAATTTTGGATTGAAAGTTACCGGTACTTAATTTTGGTTAGGGAGGCTTTTGGGATTTATTTATTTTTAAATTAAATAAGGGAGATCAACTCTTAAGTACCCTTCTTTTGAAGGACACTCTTTTTGTTTAAAACAACAACAAACCAACAAAACAATGTTCAGTTTCTCAGGAATCATAAATGTGATCACATGAACATTTGAAGAGCTAAAGACTGCACACTGAAACATGAAGAGTATTCTAATGTTACAGGAGGCTCCTATTTTAAGCCTTCTGAGGTGCAATTTCTTTCCTTCCCATATTTCTACATATGAGTTTTTATTAATAAATTATTACTATTTATTAAATTGTATACTGCCCCTCACCTGTAGCTCTCTGGGTGGTTCGCAGCATAAAAATACAACTTAAATTCACAGAATACATAATAAAAACAACAACAAAACAAGCCAATAGCCTCCCTCCCCCTCCCATAAACACATTTAAAATTTTATAGGATGCTAGTTGGCTAAAGGTCTGGTTGAAGAGGAACATTTTTGCTTGGTGCCTAAAGGTGTATAATGAAGGCGCCAGGCAAACCTCCCTGGGGAAAGTATTCCACAAATGGGGAGCTACTGCAGAAAAGGCCCATTCTTGTGTTGCCACCCTACAGACATACAAAAAGACTTAGTTATAGGTCACAACCAGCGTTTTGAGTTGTGCCCAGAAATGGACTTGCAACCAGTGTAGCTGTTGCAACTTGGGAATCACGTGCTCCTTATAATTGGTCCAGGTCAAGGGCTTGATGGCAGCAATGTGTTGTGCCAAACAGAACAGAAGTAACATCAAGAACAAGCCAAGGCCAATCCTTGGGTCAATGTACAATGGGGGCATACTTCATCCCTAGACCAGGGGCGGCTACCTTCACTACATGGCAACCCTCTGATGCGCACTTGCCAGCAGTGGCCATGGCCAAAGCAAAACCACTGGTGCCAATGAAGTCTTTCCTTCTAAGCCTAACTGCAGCACGGGGCGTGGGGATTTTCATTGTGATCATGGTGACGATGGAGAAGGTTAAGCCTACCTTCTCAGATGCTGCGTTACCAGTGAATATTGTCTTGTCCCAATGCCTGTAATCAAATAAGGAAGACAACAACATGATTGCAGGCTCCACAGTTAGCATTGCATGGAGCTAGGCCCTCCAACTTAGGGATGGGCCAACCTGTTGGTTCAGTTCTCTCTTTTTTTAAAAATGATATTTATTCAGAGTTTCAAGAATACAGAAAAGAGAAGGAAAAAAAACAAAAAAAGAAGAAAAAACACATAAAAGCCAATACAACAACACCACAACAAAAAAGAAAAATACAAATCCCATATTACATCTTTCATTTGCTTATTTCCTTGACCTCCTCACACCTCCCTTTTTGTATTCTAGCTTAATTAGTTGTTTCAGCAAATTCTTTCCATCTTTCTCAATTTTTATTTGAATAATTTATCTTGACAATCTAGCCTATTAATTAACTCAGCAAATCCTTTCCATCTTTCACCATATTCTGTTATTTAATTTGCCTTAATTTGTTTAACCTTATCTTACCATAAAATACCTTAAAGTTTAAAACTTAATACTTATTTATACATAACTCCTTATATCATTTCTACTAAAGCCAGATATTTTCATTCCAACATTTTCCCTAATATTCATTAATTTTACACTAATTCCCAAAATAAAAATTTTTCTTTATAGACTTTCTTCTAATTTTCATCCAACGTCCCTTCTTCCTGGTCTCGGGTTATGTCAGTCCTTATTGTCCATTCCATCCAGTCCATCAACCTGGTGATCTTATGTCCGAGGCCCTTAAGTCTCTTCCATGCCCCTTCTGCAGATTTTCTTCTTGTTTATACTTGCACTTTTCCTTGTCCTTTGTTGATCTCTTTCTTAATTTCTTTCCTTTCTCCTTGAGGAGTAGATCCCTGGGGGATTCCAGCCGATAGTTATTTCCATCTCCCCTCATCAGACCAGCCCATTCCCCACAGTCCCACTCCCCGCAATCATCAATGTGATCCAAAAAATAGTTAACAGCATATTTCCAAGTCCCTCCAAAGTTAAGAGCCTCCTCAGCTCCAGGCTCCCCCTGGCCCACTCCAAATTCAATCTTCAAAGACAGCAGCTTATGCTCCTGCAGGGCCTCGGATCTCTCCATTTGCATTACTTGAGGTGCATCCGCCACCTCCTCCATTATCATCTGCCCTTGCACTTGCCCAGTCGAACCAGTTTCCTGAGTTGGTCCCTGTATGATTTCTGTGTCAGTATTCCCTGTTTGTCCAGATTTACTGACTACAACAGTCATCAAATCCAACTTCTCATTCATCAGATCCATCTTCTCATGCAAATGCTCCAGCAAAGCATTTGTTTTACAAAAAGCCAGCACCAAGACTTCCTCCCAACACATTTTTATTCAAGGTCAGAAGACTGGTCCCATGATCTTAATCTCGCAGCTGTAAAGTCCCCTAGTGGACTGCAGCAACAAATTAACAAGCTCCCTCTAGAGGAGACAATTTCTATTTGTGTCCATCTTTTTAAAACATAGCCAACAAAGGAAAGTTACTTTCATTTTTCAAATATTTTGTTTCTTTAGGATGCAAAAGGCAACATTGGAATCAGTTTGTTTCTCTTTTTTTTGCTATCTGTCAAAATGTTCCATTCACAGTCAATGAACGTCTCCAACAATTTCTGTCTCTGACACCCCGTTCCCAGGTTTGAGACGGTGGAAACTTACTTTTCTTTTACTCTTTCTCCTGCAGGCTTCAACAGTCAAAATTCCCCCCCCCCCTTTTCTCCTGCTTCCAAGGGGTTTTTAGTGGTAATAAATGAAGGAGATTTCGACCTTTACAAACAACTTTCCAGGCTATTAGCTTACAAGGTTTTTGCTTCAGTCTATTTACAAAAAGCGGAAGGCGGACTTCCTGTTTTAAACCTTCCCGCTTCGATGCCAAATTAGAATGTTTCTTGATCCAATTTTCCATTTCTACTCACGGGTACTTGTTTTAGAGTCCAATTGTCCACAGGAAAAAGTCAGCGCTCTCTGGCAATGGCTATGCGGCTTCCCTCTGTGAAAGTAGCAATCAGTTCGCAGCACCACGCCGCTCAGCCCACTTCGCTCCGGAGCCCCAAAATGGGGTTCCCCGCGAGTAGGGGAGGCGCTCCTGGTGCCCTGCCAAACCCCACGTTCCCAGGCTTCCTCCACCTGGGATTTCCAGCGGGCCCCACCTTCGCCGCAGCGGGAAGACCCAGTTTCCACGGAGCCAGTTCCTCCAGTTGGAGGAACTCCGCCATTCGCCGATGGCGCTAACCCGGAAGTCCTCCTGTTGGTTCAGTTCTCTACATTTCTGCAGCAATTTGCAAATGTTAGTTAAAATAATCCTCATGAAAACTCACCAGCATTTTGGTGTGAATTTCTCTTAGTAAACACATTTTTGTATGCCGTTTTGACTAACGTACACATTTCTGCGAGCAATTCTCCCCCCCCAAAAAATATTATTGTATGTTATTTCACTAATATATGCATTTGTATGCACGCTTTACAATAGTATGTCCATTTTTTGTACACATCACTTGGCTGGGCAGCTGCATTGCAAAATCAGGAGAAGTGCAAAATTTAAAGGATTGCTGTCTGTGTTTGATTCAGAAAGGATGAATTAGCTAAGTTCACCTTTAAATTTCTCCTCCATCCTCAGACTGTCTGAGAATCATATAATTGTAGTGCTGGCAGGGACCCTGTACTGAAACAACTCCCTGGTCCACATTGTACTATCTATCTTGACTGATACAGTCCTCCAAGGTCTTAGACACAGGACCGTCCCTACCCTGCCAACAGGCATTTGGCAAGGATTGAATTGATGCTCTTCTACATGCAAAGCATGCCTGTGCCACCTGAAGCTCCCTTTGCACACGAAGCTCCCTTTGTAAAAATGCAAAAGATTCCATGTGCTCCAGCGCTTAAAATGTGCATATTGACAACAAGGCCATCTGTCTTGTATGTGACTTCCATAACAGTTCACAAATGGAGAGCATCCTTTTCGGTTGGAGACCACACAGTTAAGAGTGTAAGTTAACCTCAGGAGCAGAAATGTGTGTAAGACACGGCCAGGCATTCTAATGTATTTGGTTAAGTAAATTACAGGCCCCTTATAATCAGGTTTGGGCTACGCTTTGGAACTAACAGTGCTCGGAGAACCTCGAGGAACTAATTTAGGCAACATTTTCTCCCCTATGCTACTTTGCTCAGTTACCTTAGCAACCATAATCTTTATCTCTGAAGAGGTGGGGAGCCGTGAAAGAAGGAAAGCAGGAGAAACTGCAGCAAAGACTCTTGCTAATCCTCTTCTTATGCCGTCAGATTTCAGCTGCTATTATTTTACACTCGCATACTAGGTGGTACTGGGGAATGTCCTCTGAGATGGTGTGCTGATGCTGCATGGCTTTTGTTTGATGCTTTGATTTCACAGAAAAATCTCACGGCTGACTTCACGCTGGGTGCTACTCAGATTATACATTTCAGTGGAATTATACAATCCAACACATAAATTATCGTTCTCCCAGCTGTTGCACCACCAGTCAGAAGAGCTGGAAGAATTTTGCAAGAATACGTGGGAACCTCTGTGTAGTTGTGGTGGTCAGTTCCGAAAGCTGGCAAGGTCAGGCAGCTCCCAAGGACAGTGGATGGATGGAAATTTGAGGGATCTCCATGTGATGCTCCTCTTTGTCCTCCTAGCACACAGGAAGCTCAAGGTCATCCCTTGCAGGTCTGAAGCCAGTCTAAAAGTTTGGATTGGGGCACCAAAGAAGAAGGGAGTACAGTTGCTAAGCTGATTGGATGGTGTCTTCTATGCCTCCTTCTGGCAACTCCTGCAGCCAAGCTGGTGCCAAACGTATTGCCCTGCTTTCCAGCGAGGCCAAGGAGGAGGTATTGTTGTCTGGGCAGCCCAGGACCTCACTTTTGCTAACGCAACAACGCAGGCGCAGTGATTCTCCAGTGGTTTGACTTTACCCCTAGAGGCGCACTCCATTGTCTTTCAAGACAGATGGATGTCAACATTATTATATTATATTATAATGATCATAATGATCATTATTACTGTTACCTGAACAGGTCCTGCAGCAGCAGAAGGCCAGGTTGGAGGGCAACTATTTTGGGGGTTAGCAGAGCACAGCATCCTCCTACTGCCCTTCCCTTCTGTTCTTCACCTGTTTGTTTTTATCCTTCCATCCATCCATCCATCCATCCATCCTCTGGCTGCCTTGGCTTTCCCTTTACTCTTCCTCAGTTTTCCTTAGCTCTGTTCACTTCCTTGTTCTCTCCCATCAATCTTATCCTGTGATACATAGAGAAACCTGAAGATTGGTTTCAGGCCCACAAAAAGTTGTGTATAGACAAGCTGAACTGCTATGGGAGGGACATCTTCATTCAGCTACTTTAGAACATGGAAGTTTGATAATTATATAACAAGACAGTGAGACTGAGACTTGACTCCTGTTTCTTTAAACCTGTGTGAGGTTTAAAGCTCAAAGTGACAATTTCCCCCTTCCCTCACAGAATTTGGACTGCATGTATTCTGACAGTTTTGTGTCCTAAGCAGTTAGAATGTTCACAAACATTTAATGCCGCTATATCAATCAGTGTCAGGGCCTTTACTGCCAGAAGAGCAATAAACTGACACTATTGGATAGCAAACAGTCAATTTCACTCCAAAGATGAACTTCAAAATACAAGAAAATGTCCTGTTATGGAGAGACATTACATTACTGTGCAGGTTTTTTTTCTTTTTAAAGAGTGGCATGTATTTTACTAAACACTCTCCCTCATGATTATGTTCTTGTTTGCATCAGAGTTCAGAGAGCATTTGTATTACCAGCAATGGTAGAGACCATTTGCCCCATTGCCAAGAATAATGTCAGTCTGCACCACACAGTTTTAAAGTCTCTGGGTACCTTTTCTTACATTCTCACTTCTTTTGATAAAAACAACAGAAACTGAGTCTGACTTAAATCTGGCTCTGGGAACACAGGGGTGGTAGAAGGAGTCTCTATCTGATTAGCAGCTTTATTTGTCACCATCTAAAGCTGGACACAGGTCTAGAGTCATGATCTGCAGCCCCCTATAAGTTCTCTAGCATTGTAATTGGACCTTGACCTCTCTGAAAGCAGGAGGTGCCTTGTTTTCATTCAAAGAAGTTTCTGAGAAATCAGACCTTCTAATCTGGATGAAGGCCTGAATGAAAGCCTTGTTAGGGAAGGGATTAAATCCCAGCAGGCCTTGCCACCTCTGTGGGGCTGTTTGCAAAGGCCTTTGGCGGTCTTCTGCAGAAGGCTGGAGGTGGTCCTTCTCAGTTTCATCTGGACACACAGGAAGATTGGAGTTCTCAGCAGGTACCCAGGAAAGATGTCACTTGGACCGAACTATCTTTCTCATCTGTAGCTGCTGCCCAAATGCACCAACTTGGCTTTTTCTCATTGTCTTTAAAAGACCACCAGCCTTCGATGCTGCTGCCAGCAAAATATGTCAATTGAGAAGAGAACTCCCTTACGCACTATACGTGGTTGAAAAGCAGGCGCAGATCCAGGACTTGAAATGTGTCGAGATAATTTTGCTCCATGTATGCCAAGGCTAAAAATTTAGGTTTTATTCTGGTAGTGAGAAAACCTTTTCTACTGCTATCAAAAGTAAGTGTATCTAATGATGCACTGGATCAAGTCTAGTAAGTGAGAGTAAGTACTGCTGTAATACATGGGAGTGTTTTCCTGTTACTGAGAGCTACTATTGAGAGCAGTAATTAATGTGCTTAGGATGGGGTGTGGGGAAGAATAGTCATCCTGTTTTTTATTATGAACAAACCTTGGAATAAATCGAAACAGATCTTCCCAGCTGCCTGGATGTTTCAAGGAGAAGGCCCAGCTCCTGTGAGAAAGAAGACAGAAGGAGCTTTTCAGGTCAAAACTGCAAGTTAAGAGAAGGCTTTATAACATCTCGAGCCACAGTAACTGCCGCCAAGCAGCTCTGAAGAGTGACATGGAGACTTCAAGGCAAAACGTAACATTTTTGTCATTGGTGCAAGAGATTTTTCTTCCCAAAATAACCAGTATGGAAGGGGCTATGCTGGATCAGAGCTGGGGATGGGGGCTTTAAGCCTTTGCAGTCACCATGGCCATAATTAGAATGCCCCCCCCTTCTCGACCTTCAGTTTGCAATGGAAGGAAAGTTTTTTGTAGCAGTATTTCAACAGCTATAATGTCAAGTTCTGGTCATAACTTTGCAGATAATATAACAGACTTTATTCAACAATACAGTGGTACCTCGGGTTAAGAACTTAATTCGTTCTGGAGGTCCGCTCTTAACCTGAAACTGTTCTTAACCTGAAGCACCACTTTAGCTAATGGGGCCTCCTGCTGCTGCTGCGCCGCTGCACAATTTCTGTTCTCATCCTGAAGCAAAGTTCTTAACCCGAGGTAATATTTCTGGGTTAGCGGAGTCTGTAACCTGAAGCGTATGTAACCTGAAGCGTATGTAACCCGAGGTACCACTGTAATGGAAGAACATTGGGGCTCATTTTGATGCCGTGCTGTTTTATTCATAGTTCTTTATTTGAACAAAACCTCTGCTTGAAGGGATGTCTGGTCCAATGCTGGTTTAAAGATAAATAAGTTTAGGAAGGGCAAGCAGGCGGGACCTTAAAGTTGCCTGTCAATAGTGAGCGCCCAGACAGCGGACAGGTTACTTGGCTACCATCTTTCCCCCTATTCAGATTGCAGTATTTCCCCCCCTAAATTTGCATCTTTACAAGTAGCATATATATATAATGAAAATCTGTCATATTCTGTCCTCTTTTGGAGGGGCGATACATAAGTGGCCATTCTGCTCAATAAACAGTTAACAACACATACATTGTCTAGGTTCAGCCCCTGCTATGAACTCTAATGGTAATACTCTTTTGACTGATAAGAATCAAATTCTAGGGGGCAAAACCCTTTAAGAACATCCTGCATCATGACTCATTTGCCAGCTAAAAGGCTATACAGGAATTACCTCAGTGTGATACAATCAGCTTCTGGCCCAGGAATCTTATATGGCTGAAACCAAAGAGGCCATTAAATCGTTATCTTACAGAAAGGCAGCTGGTACTGATGCTGCGATGCCGCCTTAGATTGACTCAAAACTATCCCCCAATATCTTTTTTAACCTCATGCTGATTTCACCACATCCCTCAACGAATGTGGCATCATGAAAAGATACCTGGGGCGCGTAAAGATACCTATGTCGTTCGGCGGCATGAAAGGAAAGGAAATTGTTTCCTCTGAAATAGCCACAGAGAGATTTCCAGCTGCAGATGGAAAGAATCATCCTCCTAAACAACTTGGACCCACAGTACCTTAAAGACCGACTGATTCTTCATGTTCCACCTCATTCTTTGAGATCTTCTATTGGGGAGCATTTAGCGTAGCAGAGCCTGCCCTGTGGAAGTATTTGGTGGTAGAAGTCTATCAGGAGCCATTCCTGCCTTCTTTTAGATGCTGTTTGAAATTTGTGCTGTTCAGACTTTGCAATGTTACTTTTTTTAACCATCTTGTATTTATTGCCGTTATTATTTAGATTACAGTGGTACCTTGGTTCTCAAACTTAATCCATTCCAGAAGTCCATTTGACTTCCAAAACCGTTCGAAAACCAAGGCGCGGCTTCCGATTGGCTGAAGGAGCTTCCTGCACTCAAGCGGAAGCCGCGTTACACGTTTGGCTTCCAAAAAACGTTCGAAATCCGGAACACTTACTTCTGGGTTTTCGCTGTTCAGGAGCTGATTTGTTTGTCACCTAAGCCATTTGAGAACCAAGGTACCACTGTGCTGTTGTATTATATTTTTATATTGTATGCCAACTTGTTATCTCCCTCTCTCTCTCTCTCTCTCCCTCTCTCTCTCTCTTTGTAAATAATGTGTGTGTGTGTGTGTGTGTGTGTGTGTGTGTGTGTGTGTGTGTGAATGAATAAATAAAGTGTCTGACTAGGACCAGGGAGGCCCAACTTAAAATCTCCACTCAGCCATGAAGCTCGCTGGGTGACCATGGCCCATTCACTCTCCCCACCTTTCTTAAATTACAATAAAGCAGAATAAAATATCAAGTCTATGAATGCTAGCCAGTCATGATGGCTATATGAGCCCTCCAAGGTCAGAGGTCACTGAATATCTGTTGCTGCGGAACAACAATGAGAGAGGTCTAATGCCCTAATGCCCAGCTTGTAGGCTTCTCAGAGGCATTTGATGGGCCACTGTGGGAAGCAGGATGTTGTACTAGCTGGATCTTTAGTCTGATCTGCCACTGGCTCTCTTATTTATGAAGGAGCTGTAAAAAAAAGGGAAAAAAGAATAACCGGCTGCTAGCACAAAAACTTGCCTAAATAGATGTGCTGACTATTCCTCTAAAAGAAGCCAGAGGACAAGCCAAGTGGCCTTCTTGAGCCAGACATTTTACAGCATAGTAATGACCACCAAAACAGTTATTCTTGTATTTAATCTTTAAAGTACTTTGAACAAGGCTTTACTGAAGGATGTTAATGTGTGTACCATATACCTATGGTAACACATACTCTCTGTTTTTGGGGGCTTGCAGGGACGTGGACTGTATCAGGCGAAACACAGTTACCAAGAACAAAACACTTGGGTATTTGTTGATTTTATAGAGGCATGTATGGTGTGTATGGGACGCGGGTGGCGTTGTGGGTTAAACCACAGAGCCTAGGACTTGCCGATCAGAATGTCAGCAGTTCGAATCCCTGCGACGGGGTGAGCTCCCATTGCTCGGTCCCTGCTCCTGCCAACCTAGCAGTTCGAAAGCACGAAGTGCAAGTAGATAGGTACCACTCCGGCAGGAAGGTAAACGGCGTTTCCGTGCGCTGCTGTGGTTCGCCAGAAGCGGCTTAGTCATGCTGGCCACATGACCCAGAAGCTGTACGCTGGCTCCCTCGGCCAATAAAGCAAGATGAGCGCCACAACCCCAGAGTCAGGCACGACTGGACCTAATGGTCAGGGGTCCCTTTACCCTTTACCTTTATGGTGTGTGTATGATAGATCCATTCTTTGGCCCTACCTATGGTTCAAGAAGATCCTGGTTGCAGGACAGTCAACTTCAGAACTTTTAGTGGGCAAGTAGGCCAGCCGCATTCTTGGAAAAATAAGCTATTGAAGCACTATAGAAAAACAACTGTGTAAGACAGGAATGGGGGAACCTCAGCCTTGAAGGCCAAATTCCAGGGCTTTCTATCAGACCCCCCAGGACTCTCCTAGGCCATGGTCTATCCTCAAGTCACATACCTACAGGCTGTGCTCTGCATCCTATGTGAGTACTTTCCCCTGTTGGAATGGACTCTTGAACTGTGAGACTGATAAGAGTCACACCTATTATGATGACCACTTTTGCATGTGGCCCCCGGAAGGTCCCCCATGAAGATATGCAGCCCACCCCTGGCATAAAACAGGATTTCTCCTGTAGGAGAGTCAGTAGGACAGCAAGCAGCAAACAGAATCAGAGGCTGCTTGTTTATCTGCGTTGCATAACAGAAATTAAATGCAAACCACAGGGAAGGTAGTTCTTTCCTGCTTAAGGAAAAATATTTATATTATCAGAGACAGGCTTCTATATGGTTATCCATGACCACATAACCTGTAGGCTGAATAACTTTGCTCCTTTTGAGCAAGCCACAAATGCAAATAATCTGTAGGCAGAACGGTGGTAACGACAACATCCCGATAACTGTGAGGCCTCCAGCCCTTTCACAGACATGCCACATTCTAATAACATCCTTCCTGGTATTTTAAAAGTTTTTCATCACAAGGCAATTTCCTTTGAACGTAATCATTGTTTTAATTAAGTTCTGCATATGTAGTGCATTGTTATAAGCTCTCATAAAACACTGTGTACAATTATGTTTAGAGTGTACAACTAAATCAGAATTGCCATTAATGAAATCCCTTATCAGAAGACAAAAAAAGAAAATAAAAAAAGCCTTAGCTAGAGCTTAGGCAATGCCTCTTAAAAATGCATTCTGCATGGAAGGAAATAATTTGGCCATCTGAAGGGCATGGGAGAATCTAGGAAGGATAAACAGGTTGTGGGGAGGAAGTAGAGAGGATGGAGGGTGGTAGCAAAATTCTGAGGGGGCCCAGGATAAAGGGTCCTTGCTTTGTTTCCTAGATTTAAAAGAAGGTATGATAGTCACTCCCAATTTCTCTAATGTTCTAATAAGTTAAAGTAATGGCAGGTTTCAGCAATTCTAGGGGAAATAATATTTTTACAGGCAAAGTTCCATTAGGCATTGTTTGACATTTATTGCATATATAGCACATTGCAGAAAATCCATTAGCAACTGATGGGTTGTTAGGAAGGAGATTCGCCAGGTTGTGTTTTTACTCCACTTCAGGTAATTAGCACAGAATGACTAGTGGTCTAATTTTTATAGAAATGTTAATATGTACGACACCTGGAACATAGGAAGCAGCCTCACAGTAGGTCAGACCACTAGTCTGTCTGGCTCAGTGTTGTCTACACTGATTTGCAGTGGCTCTCTAGGGTTTCAGAGCAGGAGATTTTCCCAATCTGACCTGGAGGTGCCAGGATTGACCTTGGGACCTTCTGCATATGAAACACACGCTCTTCCACTGAGCTTATCTTTGCACAAATGTTTTTGACAGAGGACTAAAATAAAAATGTATTAAAAAATATTTTTCATTAGACTATCAACAAAATATATTCCAATAATGTATTAGGTGGCTGGGGCAATCCAGTCAGATGGGTGGTATATAAAGTTGTTGCTGTTGTTGTTACTATTTTCTTTGCATGAGCCCTCTTCCTCCAGTTTTAACAGTGGAGTGAGCTTGTCCCATTGTAAGGGATAATAAATAATTTTATTTGTTCACATACTTTCTTACAGAACTAGTAGTCAAGAAAATGGGAGGGCAAAGATGGAGCCCAGTCCAGATGGAAACACTGAATTTCCAAATGCTTGTGCATACCTGATGCCCTTAGTAGCTCAGTTGGTAGAGCACGAGACTCTTAATCTCAGGGTCATGGGTTCAAGCATGTTGGGCAAAAGACTGCTGCATTGCAGGGGGTTGGACTAGATTACCCTTGTGATCCCTTCCAATTCTACAATTCTATGATTCTACTCTCTGCCTCAAAGGTGCACAATCCAGAGCAAGGACTCTGTTTTACTCATTGTCCTGAGCATGTGGTTTTGCATATGAGACTATGGACCGCTCACCTTGGTCAGAGTGAGCTGACCAAGCTTTCTGGTCTAAATAAAATTTAAAAATATTCTGTAACATTTCATAATCCAGCTAGGTATCTCAATGATTTTGCCTTTGGGAAGGAACATTAGAAAGTGGGTGCAGGTTTTACTGAGCAATTAGGGAAAATACCAACTCTGTGTTTTTTTTCTTACTATTCTGCCTGTAAAAGTAAATAGGAAATAGTAAAAAAATAAATAAATAAATCCATAAATTTTAAAATGAAAGCAGATTACATTGCTTTCCACAGTTCCCTACCCCTATTGGCTATAGGCCCCAGACAACTCCTCTTAGGAATCAAACCCCTGTGAACACACACCTTGGGAGTAAACTTACATGAACACAAGTGGAATTTAGGCATCTAAATAATCAAGCCAGACTGGTTAAAGCTTTGGAGTTGTCTCTATCTCCCCTCCCCCATCTCAAAAAAACCTTCTACGGAATAAGGATGCATCACTTGGGTCAAAGGAATAGAAATGGGATGCCTGTGGTATTCACACTTTTACAGCCATTTTTATACCACTTTATCTTCACAACAGCAATGTGATTAGGCTGAGAGTTGGTGACTGGCCCAAGGCAGGAAATGAGTTCATTCAAAATGTGAAACTGCACATGCTCAGAGTATATTTTGTAGTCCGCAAAAGCTTATGTTGAAGCCTTAGATTAGCAGTACCCGGAGGTCCAGCGGTCCGCCAACCCCGTGGCCAGAGGGGAAAAACAATTCCAGAGACTTCTTGGTCAGAGAAAAGAGATTTATTGAGATCTGCGCAGAGGCAGCCAGTGGAGTCCTCTCCAAAGACTGGCTACGCCCAATTTCACATTTGCAAACTTTCTTATACCTTGAAAACACCCTTCCCTCCCCCAAGCTTCCCCAAAACCTCCTCCAATCAGCTGGCAAGTTTTAGCTTACTTCCTTATATGGCATATGACTAGCTAAGCCCCCTCCCTCCCTTGTTTGTGTGCTCCTTGTCTCTTGCGTTTCTGCAGCTCCCTGCTAGCCGGCAGAAAGAGGAAGTAGCTCCCAGCTTGCAAAGCCGCTGCTCGCTGTCTGCTAGCCGGCAGAAAGAGGAAGTGGGCCTCTTCCCAATTCAGCAAAGCAGGATAATATGCAATTTTAACAGAGCAATTTAGAAAAGCAACTTATCAGAGCAGAACAATTTACTTAAATATAAAATACAGGGAATACCTTCCCTGTCCCTTCATTCCCTCCTCTTCTTTTGGGACAACCTATCTCCTAGGTTCGTCCTGATCTCTCGGGTTTATAATCCTGGGGAAGAGCAATAAGGGCCATGATTCTTTTTGCATCACACCTTGTAAGCATTGCACGAAGCAGGATATACAGAAGCAAAAAAAAAAAAAGCAGAAGGATTAACAGCGGCCCTGCTAATAATACCACAATATGCCTGAGCCAACTGCCATGAGGCAGCCAGGAATATAACCAACCCCATAGATCACCTCCTGTAGTTTTCAGCGGGTTCCTGGCTATCATTGTTTCCATGTGATCAATGGTGACTGAAATATTATCTAGGACATATCTATTTTATTGCTGAAGGGCCCACTG
Source organism: Podarcis raffonei (assembly GCF_027172205.1). Lineage (NCBI taxonomy): Eukaryota > Metazoa > Chordata > Lepidosauria > Squamata > Lacertidae > Podarcis > Podarcis raffonei. Next base: position 29,723,923 of record NC_070612.1, read on the forward strand.
ATACTCGTGCTCTATCAGCTGCCTTGCTTTTTGGGAGGTTGTGTCCCACCTCTCTGAGGAGGAGCCTATTATCTTAACCAATTTTCCCACCTGTCCTTGTGGATGCTTAATACTCTCATGATTTCCTCCCAACATACTGTATCCGAAAGGGGCTTCTCCCTCTACATATATTAACATATACCCACAGGAATATATATATCCACCCTTGCAGAGGCCTGACACACGGAGTGACCATATCAAAGAGTTCTGGCCCCAATATCAAAAGTCCTGGCGGTGCCTTAAAATTTGCTGGGGGAAAAAAGTCTCTACGTTGGGGACGCTGCCCGCGGGCGTCCCTCCCATCCACTTGTCCAGCCGTCTGGCGCTCTTCTGGAGATGGTTAGCTTCAGAGGATCATCAGGATTTGGTGTAACTGTCCAATCTAAAATAGCCTTCTTCACTTAAGTGTGGTGGACCCAAGGGGTGAGGTAACAGCAGTGGGCCTGGGTCCACCTGTTAAGAAAGAGACAAAATCTCGGGAGAATTACTGCACATAATTATTAAACTGCACATTTTGACTAGCATGGGGGGGGGGGGTTATTGCAAAACTGAGTGGACAAAGGCTGGTCCATTGTCAGATCCTATTGACCTAGGTAGTCCATAGCGGGGAATGATCTCCCTAAGCAGGCACCTGGTTACTTCAAATGCCTTTTCAGTTCTGGTGGGCCAGGCTTCAACCCATTCTGTATACGTGCAGATCGCCACGAACAGGTAGCGGTATGGTCCACAGCGGGGCAATTCAGTGAAATCCACAACAAGGTCTTCCATGGGTGCAGTTCCACTATGCTGAATCCCCGGGGGAGCCAAGGGTCCGGTTCTAGGATTATTCTTTTGACACAGCAGGCATTTCCTGGAGATCTGGGCTGCCAGTTGATAAAGGTGGGCTATATAGAAGCACTGCTTCAGCTGTCTGGTTGTGGCATCTGGTCCCATGTAGGTGGACTCATGGTATCTCTGAGTAATCTGCTGAGAAAGGGACTCTGGAATCCATATTCTGTCATCATGAGTAAGGTACCATCCTTCTTTGGACATAGTCAGCCCCTGGGCATCTGCAGTGTCCCTTTCCTTTTTGGTGTATATTGGCTTATCAGCGGTGTTCAAGATCCTTCCAGGGACCAGTGCTCCAATAACTGACGCGGGAGCTGGTTCTCGGGCTGCTTCCTTGGCCACCCTGTCTGCTAGTCGGTTTCCTCTGGCCACTTCTCCTAGTCCAGTTTTGTGTCCATAACAATGGATAACTGCCACTGCCTTGGGCTCCCATACAGCATCCAGAAGGTTCAATAAGGCTTGTGGGTGGGCCACCTGGTTTCCTCTGGAGGTAAGCAAACCTCTTTCCTTCCATAAGGCTCCATGGGCATGTAAAGTCAGAAAGGCATACTTAGAGTATAAATGTTTATCTTCTGTCCCTTTGCTAGGGTCAGGGCTCTGGTGAGCGCTGTTATTTATGCCAGCCGGGCCGACGTTCCAGGCGGGAGTGGCTGCGCTTCAATCACTTGGTCTTCCAAGGCTACTACTGCATAGCCTGCCTTCCGCTGTCCAGCCTTAACAAAGCTGCTTCCATCCACAAACCATGAAGGCCAATAGGGGTTTGCCTCCTCTTTGAGGTCAGGCCTGCTAAAATATTCTTCATCCATTACTTCAATGCAATCGTGCATCTGCTCCTCATCTTCTCCTACCGGGGACAGGGTAGCTGGGTTGAGGGCGGTGGTGACCTGAAACTTCAAACGCGGATGCAGCAGTAACATCTGGCACTTTCTCATCTTCGCTTGGGAGAGAAAATAGGTACCCTTCATGTCAAGCAGAGCTGGGACTGCATGCGGGGTCACACAAACAGTGTCTTGGCCAAAAATAAATTTGTCTGCTTTGTTCAGTAGGGTGGCTACTGCCACAACTGCTCTCATGCACGGTGGTAAGCCTTGTTCTGTAGGTGTCAGGCGCTCAGATAGGTATGCCACTGGCTGTTGCCAGCTTCCCAATTTTTGGCACAAAACGCCTTTCGCTGTCCCTTGGTCCTCATCCACGAATAGAGTAAAGGGTTTCTCAGGGTTTGGGATGCCAAGCGCTGGGGCTTGCTGTAGTGCCCTCTTCAAATCCACGAAGGCTTGCTGTTGTTCTGTGCCTCAAACAAAGGGGTCTCTCTCAGTTCCTCTGGTTGACTCATGTAGAGGCTTGGCAATGATGCTGTAATTAAATATCCATATCCTACAAAATCCTGCAGACCCCAGAAAGCCACAGAGTTCTCTGCAGTTCTTTGGCTCTGGTATCAGGATAATAGCCTGCTTCCTTTCTTCACTGGTAACAAAAGGGTGTTCCACTGTGATTGGCATTGCCTCAAGATCCTATGTTGGAGCAGTCGCTCTAGATGCACCTACACTCCTTCAGTCGCCCTTCGTGGGATGGGATACTTATTTACTGCAACAGGATTGACAAATGGCTTGGGCTTCACAATTATTGGTGGGATATTCTTTGCCATTCCTGGGGGGTTCACTTGTTCCAGAATACTGGCGGGGATGGGTCCCTCCTCTTCTTTTACCATCATGAGGCGCCAGTACTCCCTCAGGGGTGCCTCCACAACCAGTTCCCCAAGTGACATAGTGGACAATGTGGCTTCTCCCGATGGCTTAAAAATAATTTGGGCTTGCAACTTTGCCAACAAATCTCTTCCTAACAATAGAATAGGGCATTCTCTCTTCCAGTGCCCTTCCTGTCGGCAGATGGCGCACTGATTCCTCCCCAGACGGCTTCGCCCTCCTCCCCGGGCACTTCCTCTTTCCTGAGGGGTGGGGGCGGCTGCCTGTAATGTCATCAACTTCCTTGTTTGATACTTCTCCTTTTTTCTCTGGGCCTCCTCATCTCTCTGATTGTAAGTGGTTTGAGCTATTTCCAACATCTATTCCAGCCCATGGCCGATGCACCCCTCAGGCTTCTGGATTTTTTCTTTTGGCGAATATCGGACGCTGCCTGAGCTACAAAGGCAGCCTTTATAATGGGGCGTTGGCAATATCATCTGGGTTCTCCTCAAAGGTAGGGTTCTAATTTCTCCAATTGCACACATCAGCACTTGAAAAAGGCACATGTTGGACTGTATAAGTGCATGGTGGTGCTTCCCCACCCTGTCCTGGGGGGCTGGTGGGTCATACACTCTGCGTAGAGGCATCATTGCAGTCCCACCCTTTTTCTGTGCCTTATGGGACTTATGGAGGGACACCCTGGTTGCTGCTAACAAATGGGAACTAACATCCACTTCTTTCACATAGGGTTGTACATACTGTTGCAATCTCAATTGTCTGATACTGTGTCCACATTTTTCCTTTCTTTGCTAACTCAATTAGTCCCTTCATAAACTCCTCATCATCCTCTTCCTCTTCGCTCTCTAATTCATCAACCTTGGAGGGTTCAGGCTGAGGGCCGGCTCCTCCCTAGTCCTGGGGCCCTGGGCCTGGGGGATTCGCTAGAGGGGCAGTTGGTGGAGCATAGGGTGGCGGCGGTTTAATGACTTCCCCCTCTTCTCCTTCCTCTCCTTCCGGCTCTGATATCACCGGAGGCTTTTCTGACTTCCCTGCCGGTCAGACTGCACAAATTGTATTTTGTGGGGCGTCGCCTCGGCAGGCTTTCAGCCACGGTGGATTATTTTCTACATTGATTTTCCAGGTAGAAATATAGGGGATCTGGTCTGGGTGGACGTTCAAGATATTTTGATATAGTGGGTTGATTAGTTGCAAATTAAATCTGCCCTCCGAGGGCTAATTAGTTCCTTGGGTGGGCCAATCAACCTCACATCCTCTCTCTTCTCAATTTGAACCCAATCATCATGCTTCGTAGCTGCTTTCCAGTTGGTTAAAAAGCATTTCAGAGGACTACGTTAGCTTGCCCCAGACTACATTTTTTTTTTTTTTTCAGATACTCCGCTCCTAACCGGGCTTAAGATCCTTTCACACACCAACCACTACAGACTGTGACTTGGCGAACTCGCGTTGCTAAGAAATGCACAGCCCTGCAATCGCTCGGCCAAGGGGACGCTAAGCCCCGGCCCACACTTGACAATTCAACCACTGGAGTATCTGACATGCAACATACAAAACACACCCCAATATAATTCCAACATGCAACACACAAAACACACCAAAATAATTTTCCCTCTGTTTCCCCTTTCCCCAACCTTACTGGCGGCACTCTACTGCTCACAGCCAGGGGAAGCTGATCAGGCTTCCTACCACGCCCTTTCCCTTGGGCTTACCTGTTCCGCTGCGGACCCCTCCTTCGGCCGTCCTCTTTTCTCTCCCGACTGGGTGTCTCGGCTCAGGCACAGCGTGGCGATCTCCCCCTACAAACTGGCAGGGTGCGCGCTGGAGATTGCGAGCGCTGGTCCTGGTTGCTCACCCGGTCGAGTCTGGCCCCTCGGTCCACCTTTCGTGGGGTGGGGACCCATCCCGGACGAGCCCCCAAAATGAAGCCTTAGATTAGCAGTACCCGGAGGTCCAGCGGTCCGCCAACCCCGTGGCCAGAGGGGAAAAACAATTCCAGAGACTTCTTGGTCAGAGAAAAGAGATTTATTGAGATCTGCGCAGAGGCAGCCAGTGGAGTCCTCTCCAAAGACTGGCTACGCCCAATTTCACATTTGCAAACTTTCTTATACCTTGAAAACACCCTTCCCTCCCCCAAGCTTCCCCAAAACCTCCTCCAATCAGCTGGCAAGTTTTAGCTTACTTCCTTATATGGCATATGACTAGCTAAGCCCCCTCCCTCCCTTGTTTGTGTGCTCCTTGTCTCTTGCGTTTCTGCAGCTCCCTGCTAGCCGGCAGAAAGAGGAAGTAGCTCCCAGCTTGCAAAGCCGCTGCTCGCTGTCTGCTAGCCGGCAGAAAGAGGAAGTGGGCCTCTTCCCAATTCAGCAAAGCAGGATAATATGCAATTTTAACAGAGCAATTTAGAAAAGCAACTTATCAGAGCAGAACAATTTACTTAAATATAAAATACAGGGAATACCTTCCCTGTCCCTTCAATGTCATAATAATTGTGTTCATCTTTAAGATACCACAATATTTCGGTCACATTGATGCATTCCTTGTTGGGAGAAAAAGGGTGTTTTGGGAAGTGCACAAGAGCCCCCCCTCACTGTAACCCCCCCTTCTCCCCCCCTTCAAATATGGAAAATGTGACGCTGTGTATAGATGTTTTATCTATGAAGGCCTGAGCCACTTACTCTAGGAATTTAAGAGCATGAGAGGTTGAGAGCTAAAGGTTTTGAAAAATTATCCTGCAAAGTGATTTACTGTGCTATGTGGCGTACCTGCAAAAGGAGTTAAAACACCCTGGGAAGTTGCTAGGGAACAGAAGTTGCTGCATCATTGACCATCCAATGAGAGATCGTTCTGATGATGTAATGCTTCTGTTTGGTCTGTGCTGATATCATTTTAGGAGAAGCCAGGATGCAGTATTGTTCTGAAAACACAGGAACAATCCAACTTGATTTAACTATTTTTTTAAAAAATTGAAGCTGCTTTGGTTCTGCTCATTGCACTGCTACTATTCCAAGGTAGGGAACAGAACCTTGCCTAGCACCTCAGTGTCCACAGAAATGCATAGATGTGACACAGTTCACCTAAGATTAAAAGCTGAGCTATATTTTAAGCTCACCCTGGGAGATGCTGAAAATAGCAAGTCTAGAGATGAACTGCTCTCCTTCATGCCATAACAAGTTGGAACATTCACGGTACTGTGAATACTTCCTGCATAGTAAGTTTCCTTGCCCCTGCCAGTATTGGCCACATGGCAAATGGGAATGAATAAATTATCAGTGTCGTATAGCGGTTAGAGGGTTGGGCTAAGACCTGGGAGGCCAGGGTTCAATTCTCACTCAGCCATGAAGCTCCTTGGGTACCCTTGGGCCAGTCAACCTCACAGGGTTGTTGTGAGGATAAAATGGGGGGGGGGGGAGAAGGGTGTACACAACCTTGAGTTCCTTGGAGGAAAGATTGGAGACCAGTGAAAATAAATAAATAGTGTGCTGTGTATTCCTAGATATCATGGCCAAGAGGGGGAATCATCATAATCTACTCCAAAATTATGTATGCATTCCATTTCACATATAAGTGACCCCATCTCCATGTGCAAACTACAGACAGGCTCCCAGGATTTATTAGACAACCTGTTGTGGTCAGAGGAACTCTGTAAGCACACCTGGGCTTCCATGCTTTGAACCAATGTTTCTCAAAATTGGCTCCCCAGCTGTTGTTGGACCACAACACCCATCATCCCTAGCTAGCAGGACCAGTAATCAAGGATGATGGGAGTTGCAGTAGTCCAACAGCTGGGGACCCAAGTTTGAACAGATCTCTAGCTGGGCTGTGTAGCTTCAGTGTGACCCAAGCAGCATGGAAGGGCTTCTCCACACTAGAGCAAAATGGGGGTTTGCACCAGCTTGTCTCCCCATTAATGAGGTGACATCATCCCCATCCCACTGTTGCCCTAAGCCAGGGGTCAGCAACCTTTTTCAGCTGTGGGCAGGTCCACCATCCCTCAGACAATGTAGGGGGCCGGACTATATTTTTTGGAGGGAAATGAACAAATTCCTATGCCCTACAAAAAACCCAGAGATACATTTTAAATAAAAGGACACATTCTACGCATGTAAAAACACGCTGATTACTGGACAGTCCGTGGGCCAGATTGAGAAGGCGATTGGGCCGCATCCGGCCCACGGGCCTTAGGTTGCCTACCCCTGCCCTAAACCTTCCTTGCCCAAAATGTATATTGTTTTGTTATATTGTAACATTATTTTTTAAAAAAAGTCTGTGCCCATTGTTTACTGTTGTTATTACTTACAATATATAAAAGGCCATCAAAGTTTTATAATGAATATGAGTGTAGATATAAAATCTGTTCTTTGTTAGACTCAATGCCAAACATTTCTACCTAAAGATAGCATCTTAAGTACTCACCACAGAATCTCTTTGGTTTTTGCTAGAATGCAATTCTTCAGGTTGTTCTTGAAAAGCACAAGAAATCATGTAACATCACAGCTGTTAGATTACTGGTAGTGACTGATGTAATTACATGACACGCCAATTACTGTGCATTTGGCATTGCTGTTTGGATAATTTCAGCATTCAGAGTGAAGCTAAACAGGAAGCTAAGAAAAACAATGCTAGTAATCTGTGGCTATCCATGTGCAATCTGTAGTTGCCTACATTGACCATTGCTGCTACTTTACCATTGAGGAAGGCCAAAGAATTGACCCAGGTCTTACGAAGTAATAAATAATGGTGTGATGGAAGACGCTTGACGCTTGATGGCCTTTTCTCTTTGGTGCAAATGATAGCAATATTATTGCACATCAGTTATAGTACTGTGGAAACCTTGGCAATAGGACAACCAAATTGTGTCACTGTGGCTTTATTACTTAAGCCTGTGGGATGTAATCCACTGGGAGCATTCCTTGTTTTGCTAGAGTGGACATGCAAGGGAATGTTTGGTCCAGCCAGTCAAAATTTCCTGGCTGGAACATCCTTCCTTGCATGTGACTAGTGGGTGGGCATGACCTTTCCAGACCTGGTAAAAGGCCAAGGCATGTTGGCACTCTCTCTTTTTCCATTTTCTTTTTGTCCTGCGAACTTCCTGGAATGAACTGCTGGCTGCCAGCCAAGCAGTCCCCCAGGTCATCTCCCTTATGGGATAAACCTGTTAGTATAAGTTTGTAACTTTAAGCCTAACGCCTGCCTTCAGGGATCACACATTGCTCGGCCTGATTGTGAATAAACTTTCTTTTTTTGCTTATGAATAAGACTGTGGTGTCTTTATTCTTTTAGGAGGGATTCAAAGGGGATCTTACTAAGAACATACAATTCAATCTGAGGGAGATTGAATTGCATAATAGTAAGAGGTTCTAACAAACCTGCAACTAGATTTCTGCTGTGCGTGAGAAGGGGAATGTAAACTCTGCTAAGTAAAGGAACTTGCTAGCGCAAGTTAGGAAGGATATTAATAAACAATATATCCTCTCCTGCCACCCTGAACATTCCTACAAAGTCTACTACAGGGGCCAGTAAGACCAATGCAAAAAAGAGGCATTTTTTACGTGCAACAATGCAAAAACAAAACAGAGAAGAGCTGTGGTAGAACATATGCTTAGTGTGCAGAAGGTTCCAGGTTCAATTCCTGACACCTCCAGGTAAAGATGTAGGAATGAAGGGACCCATTGATGTCTGGTTCATCCCAGATCTTCATGATGATGGCAATAAATCCATCCTATCATGTGTTTTTTTTTTTTTAAGAATGATGGACCATAATCAATTCCCGTTGCTCCCAGGGGCACTTCTGTTCAGATGGCAATATGTCCCATGTACCAACTTCTTCAGGTAGTGTGTGGCTGAATTGCCTGTTTTTAAACGACCCATTCCCGACCATGATCTGTCAATCCGGGGATTGCACTATGAAATCTGAGTTTCCTCCCTGATCCTTCACCTCTAGCGAGTCTGTATGGAGCTTGATGGGAGCCAATGCTCTGACTTGGTGTAGCTTCCTATGTTACAAAATACCTCACTTCCACCCAAACACATCAGCCTTGGTGAGGCTCAAGGATTCCCACTGCTGTGCTGACCAGGAATGGTGTATTTAATCTTTTCAGCTACCCCATCTATTGCTGACATTCCTAAGGTTCAACGATTCCTCCTCTGCTTCAACACCGTACATTTAAAGCACTGTTATGCCTCTTTAGCAGTCATTGAGAATCCTGGAAACTGTAGTTTGTTGCTGACCGGCATCCTGAACAAACTACAGTTTCCAAGATTCTCCATGATTGCTAATGGTTTCAATATACAGCATTGATGTAACCTAAGTCTTTATGGAGGCACAGTTCAGCCCATGAGGGCAGGCAGAAGCACGTTTACCTTTGAAGTGGGCAGAAGTTGAGCAGCATAGGGAGGTAATGCTCCTTGACTTTCCTTCCTACAGGCTCTCTGTCAACAGGATGCTGTTTGGTGAATAAGATGTTCCTCCTTGTTCCTTTCTGCTGAGGCAGAGAGGCATCAATATGAGCTGGTTAGCAGACAGGCAATTGCTTAAAATTTGTGCTGGCTCTCTGTCAAGTCTGATGCTGGACCCCCCCCCCCTTCAAGCAAAGACTATTATTGGAAGGGATGCCTCCGACTGCTCAACCCCTGCCCATTTTAGTGACATCCATTTAGAGAGTAAGCATTATTCAAAATGTCCTAAATCTAAAGCTCTGTAATCCTTTTCGGCTGGGGTGTTGGTGGGGGTGGGAGGAGAAGCTAATTTCTACAAAGTCCAATTCATGTACACAACCACCACATCAAAACATATAAAAACAAGGAAACCCCATGCACCAGTTTTGAACCCTTTCATGTTACGACATCTAGTTCATTTATACAAATGTTATATCTTTGCAACAGCCGGGAAGTCTGCAGTTTATTCGTAAGTATACGAAAGTTGTTTAAAAGCAGCTTAAAACATGAATGTGTGTGCCATTTGTAATAAATTAGACCCGTTGCTTTTAATTAAAGAGGCCGACCGATAATTTCAGCCATGTTTATGCAATTCTTCCCCCCTCCACCCATGACACTTTTAAATCTCTTTCCCTTTGTTTTCCTTTGACTGAATAGCTGAAGAAACAGTCTTTAATTAACTAACTGAAATGAGCCTCCTAACACTGAGAACTAGATTAAGAAAATCCTTTTAATTACTGGAACCAGATTTAAGTTTGATGGCGAAGGGTGGTTAAATACCCTCTTTTAAATTGGGCCTTAATTAAAAGCAGTGAGGTGCTGTGAAGGCCCTTTATTTACATGAGCAACCAGTTTGAGCCGAAACTTTGGCTTTGGTGGAACCTGTGGGAGATCCATTTTCAAATCTTTCTTTCATTTAAGAATTAAATAAAAGAAGTTAGTTAAAATAGGAAGGGATTGACCAAACATCGGGTTGCCATGTAAATTCCATGAGTTCCTCTGCCCCGCAAGCAAATGAATATCTTGGAATTACCACTTGCCTTGTGGTTGTTAAAATAACCCAAGAACATGTTTATGATTGAGTTCATTATCCAACAATATGCTTTCTCCTGACAAGTAATAAGAAGCTGGAAATTTAGCATCTGCATTATGGAAAATTTCAGATTTTGCATTTTTGTACATTAACTGCATGATTCTAGATATGTCTGCTCAGAAGTAAGCCCTACGGAGTTCAGTAGAGCATACTCGCAGTTAAATATTGGATTGTAGCCTTAAAATGTTTTTATTGCAAACTTGGTGTGAGATAAAGGTCAGGCCTAGCCCAATACGTTTTGCTACAGGGAACCAGGCAGAGGGCCTTCTCGGTAGTGGCGCCCGCCCTGTGGAGCGCCTTTCCAGCAGATGTCAAAGCGATAAACAACTACCTGACATTCAGAAGACATCTTAAGGCAGCCCTGTTCAGGGAAGTTTTTAACGTGTGATATTTTACTGTATTTTTGGTTTCTATGGAAGCCGCCCAGAGTGGCTGGGGAGGCGGGGTATAAATAATAAATTATTGTTGTTGTTGTTGTTGTTGTTGTCACCTGAAGTGAACCACAAAATGGCATCCCTGTCCCTGCCACAAAAGAAGGGGTGAGGGACAATCTTCTTCAGGAACAAGGAGGGAAAGAAAGATTAACTTTGGGATCTGCTGCCCCCATGGATCCTGCCACATGCGACAGAGATAGTCACCTCATCTTGGCTCATGGGTGGGCAGGCTCTGAAAGAGGTTCAAAAACAGCAAATGAAAATTGTGTGGCCAAAATCATTCTGCCTCATCTTCAACCATTTCTTTCCTGGGTGCCAGGAAGTTTCCAGTGACTTTCAATCTGTCACCTTTGTTGAGTACTATATCCCTTTCCTTCTTTGTCCAAACATGCCTCAGTGCTGCATCCCGTGATGTTTTGCAGCTGGCACAGTCTAATCTTATTAGTCGGCAAACAGCTGCCCGATTACAAAGTGGAGACTGCAACCTACTTGAAGGCTGGCCTTCTGTAGCAGGAGCATCCTTCTTTCAAGGTGTGCATAGTACATACAGATGTGTAAAATTCAAGTGTTGAGTGTGCTATGGAAGTGCACTCATAATGTTTCGTTCTAGGGTGGTTGCTTATGCTTTGTCAAAAATGCAATACACTCCATCTGAAGCTTTCCTTGTGCTTGATCCAGAAACTGCAACTGTGCTAGGTACACATTAGTGACTTGAAACACACCAATGCCATTCTCCCCTGCTCAGGGGCGGCCTGAGACATTTTTCCACTGTAGGCAAAAAGCCTACCCCCACCCGGCAGATCTGGGTCCCCACTCTGTGCCTGTCGCGTCCGTGCTGCTGCCAGCCCCATCACTGCAACTGTACCCTCATTTGTGACTGCACCCGTGCTGCTGCTGAAACACAGCAGCAGCTGTGAGGGTGCGGTGTCAACAGTGAGAGCAATAGGACTGTGTTGGTGAAAGGGTGCTGTCCAATGGCAGGATTGAGGAGGGGCTCAGATCTGCTACCTGATGCAAATAGCTTCACCTGCCCCCTTGCAGCGTTTCAAGTCACATTTGCGCATACACTGTCACCTGCACATGTGCAATGGCTTCCTGAAGTGTACACACCTCAGTTTCCCAATCGGATGGAAACTGGTTCAAGGGAAAGTGCACCAAACAGAGTATTTCTCAAGAAATACTACAGTATGCCTATGGGTTGTGGCAAACGTTGCGTGCACTTGGCTTCAGACATCAGTGCTAGAGCTGGAGCAAGTCGGATTGTGTACGCAGTCTTAGTGCAGCACAATTGCTGAAAGGAGTAAGAATCTCAGCATATTATGCCTGTGCTCCAAGATCTTCACTAGCTCTCAATTCATTGCCAGACGAAATCCAAGGCAGTCGAGATTCAGAGGTCGAAGTGGAGGCTGGAGAGGAGTAGGGAGAGGCTGCTGAAGCAGTGGCGTAGTGTGGGTTGTCAGCACCCGGGGCAAGGCAAGTAATTTGCACCCCCTAACCCGTGGATTTGCGCCCCCTAACCCTAACCCCCCGATGTTGCGCCCGGTGCGGCCGGGCCCCCCTGCACCCTCCACGCTACGCCACTGTGCTGAAGTACCCCTCCTGCTGTCACTAGCTCCCCTTCCCCCTAGTCTCCCATAATATGAAGAGGAATGAGGAGGGCGGAGCAAAGAGAAACAAGATGAACAGCCTCAGGTTGCTGGGGAAGGACCCAGGGGCGGAGTCTTAGAGAGGGATGGGACCTTCAGTCCTTGCAACTGCCTCATTGGGGCAAGACCTACTGGGAAAAGTTGCTATGATCACTAGGTCTGCACTGTTTTCCTTTCTTTGAATAAAGAGTTAACTTTACTGACACTGGGTGCTTTATTACTAACCTATTCCTGGCTCAGACTCCTGACAGTATTAGGCCAACCAAACATGTCACAAGGTAGTGTACTTTACAGCATGCACACTATTTTGTGACATTTTAAATGGCCTAATAAAGGTATTGCCTTATTATGTACTGTGGAATCTCCCTTTTGTTTTTCTGAAGTAGTAGTGAAACCTCATGGCAGCGGAGAAAGGAAAGTTTTACCCAGCGTTAACTGGGGAAAAAAGTAACAGAAAATGCGGGTGCCAACATTAAAGATTCCCCAGGCATAAACCTTTTGCTCAAGATATTCATATCTTAATGGACTCTTGTTTCTCTTTAAGATTTTTGCTCCTGCTTATCCTTTCTCCTAGCAGCCAGCAGGGAGGCTGGCTAAACAATTGCCTTTCATCTGCATAACATGCCTTTAGCCCTAAGCAAAATTTCATTCCAGAAGCAAAATATCAAGAGCATCATGGTCAAACTAAGCAGGCACATCCAATGTTGTTTATCCAAAGTTTTAATTTGCAAAGGAAATTGTTCTATTTGTGTGTACATGCACACAAATCGGATTTTTTTTTAAAAAATGCTGCGTTTGTCTTTTTCTTAGGAAAACAATGTCCTTACATCATTAAAATGTAAATGTCTCATTCAACTGATTTACTCTAGTATAAACTGGGAATAAGCAAACTGATTGAAAGTAATTTCACTTCACCCTGTAAGAGGAGAATCAGACTCAGGCAATGTTTTAAGACCATGCCATTATTTTACTCTGTCTTGCATCTATGGAGACTTCTCAAGGTGATCTTTATTCATTATTATTCTTATTTATTAAAATTGTTATATTGGTTTATACCCATAGATCTCAGGGTGATTCATAACATGAAATTTTAATATATATAAAAATATGCAATAAAAATAAAAACAAAGTCAACTCAGTGAGTGATATTAGATGACATTTTAAAAAAATATTTCTTATGTTACTTTCTCCTTCAGATAGCCCAGTGCTATTTTTGCACTGCTTAAATATTCATAAGCCATTTATATTTTATGGGGGGAGTTTAGCATTTAAGTTCCTGTATTTCTTCCATCCTGTCAAGCACACTTTCGTATAATGAGAGCCGCTTGTCTTCTACGATCAAAGAAATGTTGAAGCCTTCTTCTCCCAATCTGTTTTGGCAGAATGTCAACAAACTCAATCACTCCTTCAGCTGTGAAATATAATTTGCAGCTCTGCACTGCAACCAGGGAAACAGCCAAACAAAGTTGATTTGGTGAAGGTTTCAGTCAGTGATGCTGCAAGGGACATGGGGATGTTCTAAATGCAGAGTCTTTCACCACAGTCCTGAAAACATGGCGGCTAGGAAGCTTTATGTACCTTCTGGAGCTTCGGATTGATATATCTCAAAACCCAGTCCCATGTTCCACAAAGGAAATACCTTTTGAAACTTTCAAAAGCTGATTGCAATACGGCATGAAGATATGCAGTTCTAAGATTAAAAGTAAAAGCTGCACAGCTTGTGACCTCCTTCATCTGCCTCCTCCACGAGAGGTCTGGAGGGTGGCAACACTAGAAAGGGCCTTTTGTGCAGTGGCTCCCTGTTTGTGGAATGCTGCCTCCAGGAGGGTTTGGCTGGTGCCTTCATTATAAACCTTTAGGTGCCAAGCAGAAATGTTCCTCTTTAACGGGGCCTTTGGCTGATTAACATCTTATACCCCTTTTAAATGTGTTGTGGAAGTGGGGATTATTGGGTTGTCTTTGTTTTCATTTTTATTATGTATTTTGTGTTTTTTATATTGTAATTTTATGTTGTAAACTGCCCTGAGATCTGTGGGTACAGATCTGTGGGTATTAAATTTTAATAATAATAATAGTCACTGGACATGCCGAAACAGTCTCTTAATTATAGCCCTTTTACTTTAGAGCAGGAGTGGGCAGCTTACAGTGAAGAGTCGCATGTGGCCCTTAGCCTAATTTCATGCTGATGACAAAGAGGGGAAAATAGGAGTGGGGATAAAGGAGTGGTAGAAATGGAGAAAAACGAGGGGCTGAAAGTGAGGAGGAGATGGACCACACCATATATTTAAAGCATACAACTCCCTCCCCTTAATCCTGGGAACTGTAGTTTGTTAAGGGTGTTGGGAATTATAGTTCTGTGAGGGGTGAACAACAGTTCTCAGGATTCTCAGGTGCTTTAAATGTATGGTGTGGATGTGACCATGGGGGGGGGGGAGTAAGACGAACCCTGCCGGATCAGGCCTAAGGCCCTTCTAGCCTAGCATCATGTTCTCACAATGGCTAGCCAGATGCCAAGGGAAGCCCACAACAAGCAGGAACTGAGTTCAACAGCGCTCTCACAATTTGCAGTTTCCTGCAATAGGCATTCAGATGCATTCTGCCTCTGAAGGCTGAAGCCTTATCCTTGCCAGGGAATCGTTTGCCTGCGTCCCCAGGGCCGAAGAGAGAGCAAAAAGCACCAGGAAAGATTCTTCTTTGGAGAAAAAAGTTTTATTGAAATCTGTGCACAGAGGTGGCCAGTGGGATCGTTCCCAAAAGACTGGCCCATAGATACAAATAAACAAGCATCTTTATACCTGAGAGTCTGCCCATCTCTTCCCACCTCTTCAGATTCTCCAATCAGCTGGCAAGGTTAAGCTTATTTCCTTATATGGTATATGGCTACTCGGCTAGCTAAGCCCACCTCCTTCCCTTGTTCGTGTGCTTCTCTCTTGCGTTACTGCAGCAAAGAGCATGCGCAGAGAGCAGTTCCTGGTTTGCAGAGCTCAAGCAATTGCAAAAAGGAAGTAGCTCCCAGCTTGCAATTGCGGTTTTTTGCTAGCTGCTTAACCACAACTGCAGAAGTTAGCTTAGGTGCAGATAGTATTGAGATTAACCCTTTCAATTCCCTCCTCTTCTTTTGGACAACCTATCTCCTAGGTTCGTCCTGGCCTCTTGGGTTTATAATCCTGGGGGAGAACAATAAGGGCCATGATATTTTATTTTTTTGCATCACACCTTGTAAGCATTGCACCAAGCAGGGTATACAGAGGCAAAGAAGCAAAAGGATTAATAGCGGCCCTGCTAATAATACCACAATATGCCTGAGCCAACTGCCATGAGGCAGCCAGAAATATAACCAACCCCATAGATCACCTCCTGTAGTTTTCAGCGGGTTCCTGGCTATCATTGTTTCCATGTGATCAATGGTGGCTGAAATGCTGACATTATTATCTGGGACATATCTATTTTATTGCTGAAGGGCCCACTGATACTCGTGCTCTATCAGCTGCCTTGCTTCTTGGGAGGTTGTGTCCCACCTCTCTGAGGAGGAGCCTATTATCTTAACCAATTTTCCCACCTGTCCTTGTGGATGCTTAATACTCTCATGATTTCTTCCCAACACACTGTATCCGAAAGGGGCTTCTCCCTCTACATATATTAACATACACCCACAGGAATATATATCCACCCTTGCAGAGGCCTGACATACGGAGTGACTATATTAAAGAGTTCTGGCCCCAATATCAAAAGTCCTGGCGGTGCCTCAGAATTTGCTGGGGAAAAAAGTCTCTACGTTGGGGACGCTGCCCGCGGGCGTCCCTCCCATCCACTTGTCCAGTCGTCTGGCGCTCTTCTGGAGATGGTTAGCTTCAGAGGATCATCAGGATTTGGTGTAACTGTCCAATCTAAAATAGCCTTCTTCACTTAAGTGTGGTGGACCCAAGGGGTGAGGTCAGCAACTGTAACAGCAGTGGGCCTGGGTCCACCTGTTAAAAAAAGAGAGAAAATCTCGGGAGAATTACTGCACATAATTATCAAACTGCACATTTTGACTAGCATGGGGGGTTATTGCAAAACTGAGTGGACAAAGGTTGGTCCATTGTCAGATCCTATTGACCTAGGTAGTCCATAGCGGGGAATGATCTTCTATAACAGGCACCTGGTTACCTCGGACGCCCCCTCAGTTCTGGTAGGCCAGGCTTCAACCCATCCTGTATACGTGCAGATCGCCACGAACAGGTAGCGGTATAGTCCACAGCGGGGCAATTCAGTGAAATCCACAACAAGGTCTTCCATGGGTGCAGTTCCACTATGCTGAATCCCCGGGGGAGCCAAGGGTCCGGTTCTGGGATTATTCTTTTAACATAGCGGGCACTTCCTGGGAATCTGGGCTGCCAGTTGATAAAGGTGGGCTATGTAGAAGCACTGCTTCAGCTGTCTGGTTGTGGCATCTGGTCCCATGTGGGTGGACTCATGGTATCTCTGAGCAATCTGCCGAGAAAGGGACTCTGGGATCCATATTCTGTCATCATGAGTAAGGTACCATCCTTCTTCGGACAATGTCAGCTCCTGAGCATCTGCAGTGTCCCTTTCCTTTTTAGTGTATATTGGCTTATCAGCGGTGTTCAAGATCCTTCCAGGGACCAGTGCTCCAATAACTGACGCGGGAGCTGGTTCCCGGGCTGCTTCCTTGGCCACTCTGTCTGCTAGTCGGTTTCCTCTGACCACTTCTCCTGGTCCAGTCTTGTGTGTCCATAACAGTGTGCCACTGCTACTGCCTCAGGTTCCCATACTGCATCCAGGAGGCTTGTGGGTGGGCCACCTAGTTTCCTCTGGAGGTAAGCAAACCTCTTTCCTTCCATAAGGCTCCATGGGCATGTAAAGTCAGAAAGGCATACTTAGAGTATAAATGTTTATCTTCTGTCCCTTTGCTAGGGTCAGGGCTCTGGTGAGCGCTGTTATTTATGCCAGCCGGGCCGACGTTCCAGGCGGGAGTGGCTGCACTTCGATCACTTGGTCTTCCAAGGCTACCACTGCATAGCCTGCTTTTCGCTGTCCAGCCTTAACAAAGCTGCTTCCATCCACAAACCATGAAGGCCAGTGGGGGTTTGCCTCCTCTTTGAGGTCAGGCCTGCTGAAATATTCTTCATCCATTACTTCAATGCAATCGTGCATCTGCTCCTCACCTTCTCCTACCGGGGACAGGGTAGCTGGGTTGAGGGCGGTGGTGACCTGAAACTTCAAACGCGGATGCAGCAGTAACATCTGGCACTTTCTCATCTTCGCTTGGGAGAGAAAATAGGTACCCTTCATGTCAAGCAGAGCTGGGACTGCATGCGGGGTCACACAAACAGTGTCTTGGCCAAAAATAAATTTGTCTGCTTTGTTCAGTAGGGTGGCTACTGCCACAACTGCTCTCATGCACGGCGGTAAGCCTTGTTCTGTAGGCGTCAGGCGCTCAGATAGGTATGCCACTGGCTGTTGCCAGCTTCCCAATTTTGGCACAAAACCCCTTTCGCTGTCCCTTGGTCCTCATCCACGAACAGAATAAAGGGTTTTTCGGGATTTGGGATGCCAAGCGCTGGGGCTTGCTGTAGTGCCCTCTTCAGATCCACGAAGGCTTGCTGTTGTTCTGTGCCCCAAACAAAGGGGTCTCTCTCAGTTCCTCTGGTTGACTCATGTAGAGGCTTGGCAATGATGCTGTAATTAAATATCCATATCCTACAAAATCCTGCAGACCCCAGAAAGCCACGGAGTTCTCTGCAGTTCTTTGGCTCTGGTATCAGGATAATAGCCTGCTTCCTTTCTTCACTGGTAACAAAGGGGTGTTCCACTATGATTGGCATTGCCTCAAAATCCTATGTTGGAGCAGTCGCTCTAGATGCACCTACACTCCTTCAGCCGCCCTTCGTGGGATGGGATACTTATTTACTGCAACAGGATTGACAAATGGCTTGGGCTTCACAATTATTGGTGGGATATTCTTTGCCATTCCTGGGGGGTTCACTTGTTCCAGAATACTGGCGGGGATGGGTCCCTCCTCTTCTTTTACCATCATGAGGCGCCAGTACTCCCTCAGGGGTGCCTCCACAACCAGTTCCCCAAGTGACATAGTGGACAATGTGGCTTCTCCCGATGGCTTAAAAATAATTTGGGCTTGCAACTTTGCCAACAAATCTCTTCCTAACAATAGAATAGGGCATTCTCTCTTCCAGTGCCCTTCCTGTCGGCAGATGGCGCACTGATTCCGTCCGAGACGGCTTCGCCCTCCTCCCCGGGCACTTCCTCTTTCCTGAGGGGTGGGGGTGGCTGCCTGTAATGCCATCAACTTCCTTGTTTGATACTTCTCCTTTTTTCTCTGGGCCTCCTCATCTCTCTGATTGCAAGAGGTTTGAGCTATTTCCAACATCTATTCCAGCCCATGGCCGATGAACCCCTCAGGCTTCTGGATATATTTTTTTTGGCGAATATCGGACGCTGCCTGAGCTACAAAGGCAGCCTTTATGGCAATATCATCTGGGTTCTCCTCAAAGGTAGGGTTCTAATTTCTCCAATTGCACACATCAGCACTTGAAAAAGGCACATGTTGGACTGTATAAGTGCGTGGTGGTGCTTCCCCACCCTGTCCTGGGGGGCTGGTGGGTCATACACTCTGCGTAGAGGCATCATTGCAGTCCCACCCTTTTTCTGTGCCTTATGGGACTTATGGAGGGACGCCCTGGTTGCTGCTTCTATCCATTCCTTCTGCCATTTCTTCCCTTGTGTTGGGGAACATCCTGCTGATACTGTGTCCACCTTTTTTCCCTTTTTTTTTACTAACTCAATTAGTCCCTTCATAAACTCCTCATCATTCTCTTCCTCTTTGCTCTCTAATTCATCAACCTTGGAGGGTTCAGGCTGAGGGCCGGCTCCTCCCTGGTCCTGGGGCCCTGGGCCTGGGGGATTCGCTAGAGGGGCAGTTGGTGGAGCATAGGGTGGCGGCGGTTTAATGACTTCCCCCTCTTCTCCTTCTTCTCCTTCCGGCTCTGATATCACCGGGGGCTTTTCTGCCGGTCAGACTGCACAAATTGTATTTTGTGGGGCGTCGCCTCGGCAGGCTTTCAGCCACGGTGGATTCTTTTCTACATTGATTTTCCAGGTAGAAATATAAGGGATCTGGTCTGGGTGGACGTTCAAGATATTTTGATATAGTGGGTTGATTAGTTGCAAATTAAATCTGCCCTCCGAGGGCCAATTAGTTCCTTGGGTGGGCCAATCAACCTCACATAATGTCCTCATCCTCTCTCTTCTCAATTTGAACCCAATCATCATGCTTCGTAGCTGCTTTCCAGTTGGTTAAAAAGCATTTCAGAGGACTACGTTGGCTTGCCCCAGACCCCATTTTTTTTTTTTTCCAGATACTCCGCTCCTAACCGGGCTTAAGATCCTTTCACACACCAACCACTACAGACTGTGACTTGGCGAACTCTCGTTGCCAAGAAATGCACAGCCCTGCAATCGCTCGGCCAAGGGGACGCTAAGCCCCGGCCCACACTTGACAATTCAGCCACTGGAGTATCTGACATGCAACATACAAAACACACCTCAATAATTTTCCCTCTGTTTCCCCTTTCCCCAACCTTACTGGCGGCACTCCACTGCCACCTCTGTTTCCCCTTTTCCCTTTTCCCGTCTGGCGGGGCGGCACCTTATTGCCACGGCCAGTTCCTTTGTTCCTTTTCTGGCGGCACTCTACTGCTCACAGCCAGACCCTTTATCCCTTTTCTGGCGGCACTCTACTGCTCACAGCCAGGGGAAGCTGTCCAGGCTTCCTACCACGCCCTTTCCCTTAAGGCTTACCTGTTCCGCTGCGGACCCCTCCTTCGGCCGTCCTCTTTTCTCCCTCGACCAGGTGTCTCACTCCGGAGCGGTGTGGCCGGCTCCCCCCACGAACAGGCAGGGGTGCGCACTTGGAGCCGCGAACGCCGGTCCGGGGCTGTTCACCTAGGTCGGGCCTGGCCCTCCCCGGCCCCCTGGGGTGGGGCAATTCCCGGCCAACGCACCAAAATGAAGGCTGAAGCCTTATCCTTGCCAGGGAATCGTTTGCCTGCGTCCCCAGGGCCGAAGAGAGAGCAAAAAGCACCAGGAAAGATTCTTCTTTGGAGAAAAAAGTTTTATTGAAATCTGTGCACAGAGGTGGCCAGTGGGATCGTTCCCAAAAGACTGGCCCATAGATACAAATAAACAAGCATCTTTATACCTGAGAGTCTGCCCATCTCTTCCCACCTCTTCAGATTCTCCAATCAGCTGGCAAGGTTAAGCTTATTTCCTTATATGGTATATGGCTACTCGGCTAGCTAAGCCCACCTCCTTCCCTTGTTCGTGTGCTTCTCTCTTGCGTTACTGCAGCAAAGAGCATGCGCAGAGAGCAGTTCCTGGTTTGCAGAGCTCAAGCAATTGCAAAAAGGAAGTAGCTCCCAGCTTGCAATTGCGGTTTTTTGCTAGCTGCTTAACCACAACTGCAGAAGTTAGCTTAGGTGCAGATAGTATTGAGATTAACCCTTTCACCTCCAACAGTAGAATGGGAAACAAGGGGTAAAGATAGAGAAAAGTGGGCCGTGGCCACCTTTGTCTCTAGTTCTGAGGGAATTTAGCCTTCAAAAAAGGGAAAAATAAGGTTCCCTAGGCCTGACTTCCAGTGTATCCACATCATGCTGCTGATTCTGTGCTTTAAAGTCAACCTAGAAGTTTGCATTTCCCCTCCAAAGCAGTGCTATTTTTCTAGAAAAAGAACTCACCATGAACACTTCCCTCGTTCTCTCAGAATGGCAATGGTGCCCACCTGAGAGTTGCAGAACTGAGTTCCGGCAAGTTCCGGCTGAAAAAAAGCCCTGCCCAAAAGTAAATACCATATGGCACTATAACAGCTTATCACCTTGACTCTTGCCCACTAAGACCTGGAATTCCAATATAAATCTGGCTTAGAAATATAACATTAGTTTATGAGGTATTAATAACAACGCCAGAATTTAGTAAGACTGGTTGCTCAACCTTGTCCATCTCACAACATTTCTTTATTTGAGACAATCATCCTTTCCCCCCAATATTTTGCTTCATAATCCAGCTGAAATGGAGGCCGTTTACATGTTATCGGCAAGTCAAGTGACATCATTCAGTAAACTCATTTTAAATGAAAATCACAACAAAATGCAGAGTACATTGTCTTTTCGAATGCTTTTTTGTTTTTATTAAATATTTTCACGGTTAACAAAAAATGTGCATTGTCTTTTCTCAAGTTGTATAGTTGGGTTTTTTTACATCTGATGTGAGACACTATATTGTTTGCGAATGTTTTGGCGAGGTCGCTGACCTGCAAACTCCTGGATGATCCCTGTGTTGTGAGGAGAACGCTAGGCCCAATGTTCTTGTGCTGCCTTCCTAGTCTCAGGAAAACCCACAGGTCAGTAACCTTTCTCTTTCTGACCTTTTAACTGGCTCTAGTCGGCCATGAAGACCCAAATGCCATTTTCTTTCAGATTCTCAGGAAGCTTCAGGCCTCTTTGAATCTAATTCTCCCTGAGAGTTTTGCTCTCATAAATTCAGGTCACTGATATTGCAACAGCGACTTTCAGTCATGTGTGAGAGGAGAAACTTTTGGGGCATCCATGCGTTACGTGACACAAAACAACCAAAAGAGCTGAGTCTCAGCATCTCACTCTCAGTAGGCAAGAGATCCGGGTTATCTCATCTGCTTTCATTTCCACAGCGAATAGTTTCTATATAAACTCGGTGCAAACATTCATTTGAAGAACTATAGCTCAGTGGCAGAGTATCTGTTTTGCTTGCAGAAGGTCTCAGGTTCAATCTCTGGCATCTTCAGGTAGGACTGGGAATGTCTCCTGTCTGAATTCCTAGAGAGTCTCTGTCTACAGGTATACAATACTGAGCTACATGGACCAGTGGTTTGTGTTATGTGCTGAAGTTCTCACCCTGGGCCAGCAGGGGGATACTGTAGATAGTTTTCACTCAGGTCCACATATGCAAATAAGGGACTGAAATTGACGTTCAGTGATTGGATAGTTACAGAAAGTGGTTACAGTTGCGTTGTAGTGGAGCTCTATATAAGCAGGCTGGCTGAACCCTTCAGTTCAGTTCAGTTCTGGCCTGTGAATAAACAAGAGCTGTTTGAAGAATCGCTGTGTCGTCTGATATGTTCACCCACAACTTAACAGTTTGATTTAGTACAGGGCAGCTTTTTGGGTTTTGATGGTGGCACTGATAGGCCATGCCCACACCTTCCGCAGGTTTACAATGCACTGGGATTTTTTAAATGCAGATTTTCCAGCTGCACAATTTCCCCTTCAGGTGCCTCCCCTTACACACACAAAACTGAACAGATATAACATGTGCTTTGCTCCTTGCTTACACCCTGCTGACGTGAGCACACATAACTTATATGATGAAGTAGGAACGGAGGGCCCCTTGTACATCAGCAGGCTGCTCGAGTTCTTAAGATGTCCAGAGGAGGAGAGTGGCTTTTATTTTCCACTTGGCAGTCAAACAGCAGCTGCCTGAGAGAAGTGTGGGGTTTTCTTAGGAGCAACAGGCACCTCCTTGTTATTTACTTTTGCTCAATTCAGTCAACATTACTGTAGATAGAGGCATTTTCACACCATATCTCTCTCTCTCTCTCTCTCTCTCTCTCTCTCTCTCTCTCTCTCTCTCTCTCTCTCTCTCTCTCTCCTGCTGGGATATAAGGTACCCAGGACCTAAAATGTTCAGGGCTTTGTATTCCAAAGGTGAGCAGTTTTGTACCTGAGAGAGTGCATACCCTCCAACATGTATCTGATGAAAATAGGGACGTCCCATTCCATAATGATAATTTTACTATTTATACCCCACACATCTTACTGGGTTGGCCCACCCACTCTGGGCAGTTTCCAACATATATAAAAACATAATAAAACTTCCCTATACAGGATTGTCTTCAGATGGCTCGGGGGTGGGGGGTCGGACAACTCCATACCCTCTAACATTTCTCTAGTGAAAACAGGGACATCTTAAGGAAAAGTGGGACATTTTGGGATTAAATCAGAAACTGGGACAGCTTCTCTAAATCAGGGATGTCCCTAGAAAATAGGGACACGTGGAGGGTCTGAGAGTGCGGTTCATCTCTCAGAAGCTGCATTCATAGCTTTGTAATTGTGGTTGTGCAAGTGCTTTGTAGACATATTTGGGGACACTGCTTGTTGTGACAGAGTGACACAAGTCACCTCCCTTGTTCATCTGCATTCCATTATGGCTTGAAATGCTTGCTCAAACATAGCCACACCATTCTGTGAAAGTTGTCTGGAAGTTGTTGCATAGTTCCCAGAGCACGTTTTTGAATGTGAGCTCAGTTATTTTACACAAGAGCCCTAGCAGTGGTCCTTCACTTGGATGCATGTCTTCAGTTCCATAGACCCAGAATAGATAAAAAGTTTACCATGTAGTTGCCTATCGTGGTCTTGGTGTTTTGACAATAAATTGCATCTCTCTTTGTGTATGGGAACCACAGTAGGATGCATGCAGACAGGTAAGAAGGGTCTGACTTTTCCCATAGAAAATTGGAGTTGCTTGAAGTGTGAAATAGAAAAGTTAGAAGTTATTAATCAAGCGTAGCAATGCAACTAGATCAATAGGTCTTTAAATACTTTTCTTTAAATGCTAGACAGCTTTAAAACCACATTTAAAAAAAGAAAAGAAAATAAGTTTGCATCTGATTAATGATTTGTAATTCCCAGGTGGAACTTTTGCCTATGATAAAATCCTTGATAACACTCAAGATAAAAAAAAATCTATGTGGAGTTGATAAATTAAAAATGTCCTCACAAATGACAACAACTCTCTTTCCCAGTGTTTGCTCAGTAGCATTTGATAACAACAAAAAGAAACTAAAGATTTTACTAAAACAACCCAGCCCAATTCAGAGAAGCCAGAGGATGAGCGAAGAATCATTGGGACCATTTCTCCCCCCTTTTGCTTAAACCTGACCAGGTTTGTACATGGCTAATTATTTTGTATATGAATATGTCCATGGCCATTGTTATATTGATATGGGCACCAGCTTTGTTCAGATGTCTCTGAGCAATGGTGTGCTCAGTTGAATCATGATGACTCTTATAAGGCCTTCACAAATGTCAGTGTGAACTGATTTCATCAGAACCTTACAAACAAGTGAGGTTGGATCCCTGTTAATTTATTGTACACACTTCTTGGGATATGTTCACATTGCCACATCTGCACCCAGTGTGCTCCCACTGCTGCTTTTTAAAGTTAGCCACAATTCATATTGATTCTGTAGTTTCTTGACAAACACTGCCTTTGGCTGCATTTTTTCTCCAACCAGCTTTAATCTGACGAGTGAATTTGATGCAGAGTATGCAGTAATGTGAACATTTGAGGCGGCAGTCATGCAAGGCCAGATGAGCATATCTCTTCCCTATGCAACCCCCACCCACCCCACATGTTCAGTGCACTTGAATTCAGTGGGGCTTACCTGGAAAGTGTGTATATGCCTAAGTCACTCCTGTTGGAATAAACTGTACATAACTTTGACTGGATATGCCCATTATACTCAGAATGTTCTGCTGGCATAAACCACATTCGGTGGCCATAGGATTTCATGCTCAGAGAGATCTGCTTTGCCTCTTCCCTAAAAGTCTTCAGCTGCAGTGTAAAAATCTTTCTTTTCTGGAAGGTCTTTAGTTGTCTGTGATTTTTGTAAGCTTGTGATGGATGGGGGTTTTTTATCGGTGTTCCTAAGCTTTTATCTTTCTGAGTTTTGCTGCTCTGTTTCTTCTTTTAAACAATAGTGGTTTAATGGCTTTTCCCTCTTGATAATATTTTTAAAAATATATTGTTGGCCAACTTGAACTTTTTTGAAAAGACAGAAGGTAAATATTATAAAGTACGTACACATAACTAACTAGAATCCATCACAGAATTGAAGGCACTTATGCCAATGGATGTAAATGCACCTGTCTTGGTGTGGGACTATAGAGATCTGTACTAATCCATCGGGAAAGGTTTGTGTGCAAGGCAAGTTTCCACACCTGCAGCAAGACACAAAAGCCCTTATGCAAACTCTGAATGGAGCATAAATGGAAGGATGCTGCTCATTTGGATCCCTTGAAGTGGGTGGAGGAGGATGTTCCCTGGGGAGCTAACAGCTTCTGCATAACTACCGTAGTTAGGAATGACTGCACCTAGACTGGGGCTACTGACTCTTGTGGGACTTTTGGTGACAGAACCCTTTGTTTCTCTGGCTCTAAAATCAATATGCCTTGTCATTTACTCAATAACTCTACTGATTTATAAACTTAGATTTTATACACCGGATCCGATGTCACTGTGACAGGAGGAATGAAAAAAAATAAAATGAAATGAAAATGTCGTTTATTTATTCCATACCTGGGTGAATTATGGGTTTAAAAGTGTGTCCCGCTACAGAAATGAAACAGGTTTTCTTTGACAGATTGCTTTGCTACTGTATTTGATTTCAGTTTTCCACCGAATTGTTCTGAGCAAAAATCTGTTCTGCTTTAACTTGTAATATGACTTTCCCTAGCAACACAATTGTATCAATCATCTCAAGTCTTTTAAGTCTATGTTTTAAAATGAAACAAGTCCAGCGGACATTTTTCAGCTTGACCTTGGGACCCAAGCCCTAAACATGTAGCAGAGCATAATGATAAACAAATGGAACAGAAGGGTTAGTCTTCCCTAATGCTTCTTGCATTGCGTTTTGGTGCAAACAGTCCTACCTTATTGTACACAGTTGGGTGAAATATATTTGGTTTAAGTCCTTCTAACATTCAATATTTATGGAAGGGCTTTCTACTTCTGCTTCTTAAGCAACTGCCCTGACCTCCTGGATTAAAGGGGGATATTGAAATGAAGCAATAAATAAATAAAATGAATCAACTAGCATCAAAGGCCCTGCAGTTGCAGAAGTCCTTTCTGCTGACCCATTCCACCAGCAAGAGCCTAGTGAAAATACTAGTATCAAGCTATTTGCATTTCTGAATCTTCATGCTTGGGTAGTCTGGAGCCCCTTTCATAATGGGTGATTATAGGTGGTTGACACATATGTGCCTGTCACGAGAGCCAGTATGATGTATTGATGTTTACAGTATTGATGTTTACGTGCGTACTCAGAAGTGGGACTTACACCCAAGGAAGCAAGCATAGGGTGGGAGTCTTGGGCGCTCACTTGCAATGTGTTGAATTTTAGCTGGTCCAATAACAATATTGTCTTCCTTGATCTGTGCTTTTGTTTCTGCATCTGCCCTCTGGCTTAGGCTTCATACTTATTTGTGACCTAACTCAGACTCTTCTTTCATTTCAGTTTAAAGGTTTTTCTTCTCTAGATATGACTATCACCCTGATTCTCTTTAACCTTGCTATTTTCTCCCTACTCACAGAGAGACAATTGTAGAGAAACATCAACAGCTTCGAGAATCAAACGTCTCCATTTCTGACAGCAACAGGAAATGCTAAGCACCAGTTTACACTGATCCTGCCCTGGCTTCTAAGACTCATTTAATTACTGTGTAAAAAAGGGAGGGTTAAACCAATTTAGTTGAATTGGGCAAGCCCTCGATGAGAGAGGGGAAATGTCTAAGCAGAGCAATGTGCCCTGGGCAATTCCTGCCACAGTTACAAGCTACAGTTGAGATAATAAGTTAATTTTAAAAGACTTTTGAAAGGAAATGATTCAGGCATGAACCCTTCTGCTTCCAGACTTCTTTTTGATTGTGTGTGTGTGTGTTTGGTTGCTGCTGCTAAAATCAGTAATGCTGGATGAATTTTTTTTCTCAGACAAATTGCATTTTGGCAGGTAATAACTTCACAGGTACAGGAGTTATTTCCTGAATACCCAGTTGGCTCGTTTCAAAGGCCTGTTTAATGAGGGAATTATATACCCATGAAGAGCATAGACACTTCCTCTTGCTCAAGGAAAGAAGACACCCAGGGAACCAAGCGAAAAATTTGGAACTCATTAATAAGTTTCTGTTTCCTCCCTTGCATTGTTCTCAGCAATGGCTTGTGAAGCAAAGAGGGTTAAAATGGACGTTCCATAGTCTCCTATCAATTGCAACAGGGAAAAGCTTCATAGAAATCTACCCTAATATAGAGACAATTAGTTACCTTGACACCCCTTGAAATTAATGGGGTTGTCAGTGTTGTGCTGTGCTGTGCCCTGATTCTTTTAAGTACCTAGCAGTGCCCCCTGATATCCACACAAACATATAGTTTAGATATGTATATGTATAGGTGCATCTGTACAAGAACTTTAAGAACCAAACTCTTGTTCTTGCTGCCAGTTCTTGCTGGGCCGTTATTGATTTGTCCCTTTACAAACCTCAATCCACTCACCATCTATTGACAAGAACAGACAGACCCTCCAAGTGTCCCTATTTTCCAGGGACAGTCCTGGATTTACAGAAGCTGTCCCGGTTTCTGATTTGATCTCAGAATCTCCCGCTTTTCCTTAGGACGTTCCTGTTTTCGTCAGAGAAATGTTGGAGCGTATGCAAGAATGGATGATGGTGTATATATTAAAAGTAAAACAGATCTTCTCCAGCATGAAGTTGACTTCTCTCCCTCCCTCCCTCTCTCACACTTAACCCACCCATTTCCTTTCCCGCCTCCTCCAGCTTCTACATGAACCTCTGGGCAAGTTAAGGTGGTTCATGGCTGGGACTGCGCACCACATTGTGTTATGTGCCTAGCCACTCTGTAAGCCAAGGTGATGGTTTTCAAAAATGAAGTTTACAAAGGGGGTAAAATGCAGAAGAGCCAGGGCCCAAGCAAAGGGCTCAAGTTATGGGCCTCCTAGGCTACCCAATATCATGTTATCTCCTTTCTCTGTCTGCATCCCGTAGCCTGCCCTCTTCTCTCTGTACTCCAACCAGTCTCTGTACACCCCATCTCTTTAACTCCTATTTTTCCTACTTGCTCATCTTATACATCTTTTTTCCAGCTTCCTCCCTTTTCCTTCACTATTTTTGTTCTGCTTCTGCCACTCTCACATTATGTCCATCCCTTGTCATTGAGTTTGGTGGCAACAGCGCATGAGGCTTTCATTCTCCTGTCAGTGCACACCCATGAAGGACTTTCAGATATAGGTGGGCTACCTAGAGAGGTTGGCTGGCAGGTTGAAACTGGGAACACTGATGCCAACTCCATGCATCTTGGAGACCGGGAATCCCCTACCTGCTCTCTGAAGTGGTATGATCCATTCTAAAACTCTTGCCACTGCATTCCTTCCATGGGTAGACCAAGCCTGAATCCAAGGAGAAAAGGAGCAGCAGACATATAGGATGCAGGCATTGTCCCGTCCCATCCCATCCTTTTGATGGGTATAGCCAGGCCTTAGAGGATGTGGGAAGATGTGGGTTAGGATCATACACAATGTGTGTTTGGAATTCTCCCAGGGGACTGCAAATGGGAAAGGGAACACAATAAACCTGTCATGCAGGCCTAATCTAGGGCAGAAGGTGAAATACTACTTAGAATCATGGAAAGCAGATTATGACATCAGTGGACATATCACTTCCTTTAATTTATTTTTGCGACAGCTTTGCTATGACTGAAACCTTGACGAGTCCTTACACAAGATTTCATGGTATTTGTGCTATCATATTACTGTCATCAAAAAAGCTATTGTTTTTGCCAAAAATATATTTAAAAAACTGTTGGCTGGATATAATGAGAAGAGGCATTGTGATATTAATTTACAAAAATGGCCGAAACAACTTTCTGGTGTTGGTGAGAACAGGGAGGGAAAAAGCTTAAAAGAGAATCACTCTTTATCTATCACACTGTTTACTTATCTGCTGGCAAGCGATCAAAAGTGAAGAAACAGAGTACATAATAGGGGGCAGACCCAGGGAAAGGAGGCACAGATTCAAAACAAGTCTGTGAGAACTAACAACCTTCATTGTGACTTTTAGTTCCTCCTCATGAGAACTGCCTGAACCGTAAACCTTATCAACATGTGGGGGGAAATCCCAGCCTTTCATTCCGTCACCTCATGGCCAACAGCTGTTGTAATGAAATGAACCTACATAACATTTATCTTACAAAATCAGATACTTATCTTAGAAAATACAAAATATGCCAAACATATTTATTTTCTTGAATGGTCATTAGACTGTATTGGAGTGTTATTTTTTTAATGGCTACCCAAAATAGAACCTTGTTGGTTTTTTGGTGTGGCAAAAACAAGGAGCCTCGTAGTACCTCAAAGACTAACAAATTATTATTAGGGCTGTGTGTTGTTATCAGTTAGATCAGATGCACTCCAGATGTGGTTGGACTTCCAACTTCCATCTGCCCCAAACTGCATAGCCATTGATCAGGGAGTTAAAGTCCTAAAACATCTGGAGGATCACAGATTCTGATTTAAAGTGGGAAGACGGCTTAAAAAATATATGAGATGAATTTATGGAGGATAAGTTAATCAATGAATATTAGCTGTGAGAACTAAATGGATTGCCAGTATACCAGATATTGGGACAATCAGGGGGAAAGGCACGTACAGAAGTCAATTGGACTGGTAGTTGAATTTACTCCAATACTGGTGAAAAGATAGAATCTTCCACTGCATTTGAGGGCAGCAAGCTAGTGTAGGTAGTAAGGGCAGGCCACACAGCACTCACAGCTCTGTCCACTCCCTGTTCCTCAGCATTTGCCACCTGAGGCAACTGCCTCACTTTGCCTCGTTGTAGGGCCGGCCCTGCCCTGCTTACCCTGTTCATTGTATGTGCTTATTCATGTCCCAGCACTGACTACCTGATAGGGCTGAATTTTTCCTATCTCAGTGCAAAATTCAAAGAAAGGTCTGTGAGCAGCTGTATAAAAAGGCTCATGTGGAATTATTTAAAGTATAATTTGCAACCTAGCTTCTACATTTCCTTTACCATGTTTTCCTTCAGGGTTAAGCTTTCTATCACTTCATGGGGAGAAAAGCAATGCTTGAAGAACTGCTTATCATGTTTATGTTAAAACAAACAAACACATCCCCCCAGTGCATATGACCTACAGAAGAAATGACAATTTATTTGGAAGGACTAATGGTTTTGGTTTTTCTAACAGACCCAATGCAAGAATGCATCTCGTATATCCCACATCCTGCTTCACAAGAATCAGGCATTCATTCTTCATTAATAGCATAACTCCCTGGAGCCAAGCTTCCTGGAGCATGTGATAGCACCATCACATTTCAAATTATCTGGTGATATTAGTACATAGTTTGTGAACAATGCTTTAAGCAATGGAAAAATGAAACACCAGCCTATTTTTTGGCACAAATGGGGAACCCTTTTTAAACTGAGGGCCATATTATCTCAGTGGAAAGCTGTTGAGAGCCAGACTCTAGCAGACGATTGGGTGAGACTGGCACATAATCAGACACCCTTAGTGCGCGCGCGCACACACACACACACACACACACCAGCCATAGCTTTAATTCTGAGTAACTGCACTTAAGATTCACTTTCCCATGCCCCCCAATTCTCCAGTACCCTTTAGCTGTCCTGCGTAAAAGGCAAAAAGAACTCCGTAATCCCCCCCTGCCAAAAAATAAGAATGCAAACAAACCCAATGCGAAGCTGAACTACAAGTCCTGCCATAGAGGTATGTAAAGACTCAAACTTCAAAATGCAATTGCATTCCCCAAATTGCACATGTGAAATTGCAAAACGTATGGGTGACTTTTTGCATACTTTCAAGGAACACAAGTCTACCGTTTTGCTGGCAGATCTTGTTCTTACAACAGATACCCTTGCAGAGGAAGTAGCTGCAACTGGAAAGCATCAGAGACCCTTTACCTTTCAGCTTATAGCCCAGAGGAGGCCCAGAGGGCTTGATGACATTCCACTGAGGGTTGCATCTAGCCTGCGGGCTGTGCTGGGGCTG
This sequence comes from Podarcis raffonei, assembly GCF_027172205.1. Lineage (NCBI taxonomy): Eukaryota > Metazoa > Chordata > Lepidosauria > Squamata > Lacertidae > Podarcis > Podarcis raffonei. The sequence goes on from NC_070612.1 coordinate 29,755,022, forward strand.
TGTGTGTCCCATCCCTTTTCTCTGGTTTTGAAGCTTGCCTACTCTACTTGTTGCATGCAGACTTTGCAAGTTTACTGGTAATTTTCTAGGTGATCACCCAAAATGGACTTGGCTAACTTGAAAGAGCTATGTGAGAAATCTTATGTTGGTGTTCCCTGAATTCTTCTTCCTCGTGAATAAGCAGAGGACTTGAAAGTCCAGAATTTTTACATATTTCCCTTTTCAGACTGGAGCTGTTTATAATGAGCAATAAGCAGATGCACAGATCACAGGTGTGCTCCTTTGCAGATGGTATAAATACCCATGTAATTATTAAAACTATGGACAGTGTGAAGTGGCAGAAGGGAACTGTTATAGAGGGACAAAACGGCTCCCCTTTTTAAAATAAACAATTTCAACAGTAAATCTGCTTAGAAATGTGAAATGTTGGGTGGGTGGGTGAGGAATGGAAACCTTTATTTTGGAGGGGGGGGGAGCAAAGAATCACATCTGTTTCTTCCAAAGTGTAAGAGAGGAAAAATGTGGTGGACAGGACATAAAAACACTGCAATATTTTTTCTGCTTCAGAATGATGCTTAAGTATTTTTTTAAAAGCAGAGTCTCAAAATAATATTGAAACAGAGCCAAGTCACACTGCTGAAAAGCTTTCAGAGCCAAGACTCAGAGGTATAAATGTTAGAACCAATAATGCTATCATTGTGACTTCCTGGATTGTGAAATAAGCAACCACTTCTTCCCACTTCCTTCAGATTCCTCCATCTGCTGCAGCAAGTGAAATAAACTGATGGATGTAAAAACACAAATGCTCTCCTCAGGCATCTTCCTTCTTCTTCATGTGATAAACTCCCTCCCCACACCACTTGAAAATTGCTGAGAGTTTTCATGTACTACTTAATGATTTGTGTGTGTGTGTGTGCTTGTCGTAGCAATTGTAATGCCCTGTGCTGGATGCTGTGTGATATTTAATAGTATTTTTATTGCTTTTTATTTCTTTTATTGTGTTGCAACTCGAATTCCATGGAATTCAAATGGTGACACAATGGAGTGCAATAATATATCACAAAGAGGGGAGGCAGTGAAAATATCATTATTGAGGCTGAATACTGACAAGACAGAAGTACTCTTTTTGGGGCACAGGAGGCGGGTGGGTATGGAGGACTCCCTGGTCCTGAAGGGGGTAGCTGTGCTTCTGAAGGACCAGGTGCACAGCCTGGGAGTCATTTTGGACTCAGCTGTCCATGGAGGCGCAGGTCAATTCTGTGTCCAGGGCAGCTGTTTACCAGCTCCATCTGGTATGCAGGCTGAGACCCTATCTGCCTGTGGACTGCCTCGCCAGAGTGGTGCATGCTCTGGTTATCTCCCGCTTGGACTACTGCAATGCGCTCTACGTGGGGCTACCTTTGAAGGTGACCCAGCAACTACAACTACAACTAATCCAGAATGTGGCAGTTAGATTGGTGACTGGGAGCAGCTGCCGAGGCCACATAACACCGGTCCTGAAAGACCTACATTGGCTCCCAGTACATTTCTAGGTACAATTCAAAGTATTGGTGCTGACCTCTAAAGCCCTAAACGGCCTCAGCCCAGTATACCTGAAGGAGCGTCTCTACCCCCATCGTTCAACCCAGACACTGAGGTCCAGCGCCGAGGGCCTTCTGGTGGTTCCCTCACTGCGAGAAGCGAAATTACAGGGAATTAGGCAGAGGGCCTTCTTGGTAATGGCGCTTCCCCTGTGGAATGCCATCCCGTCAGATGTCAAAGAAATAAACAACTATCTGACTTTTAGAAGACATCTGAAGGCAGCCCTGTCTAAGGAAGCTTTTAATATTTGATGAATTGTTGTATTTTAATATTTTGCTGGAACCCGCCAGAGTGGCTGGGGAAACCCAGCCAGATGAGCAGGGTATAAATAATAAATTATTATTAAAAATAAATATGAACATTGAATGCAGTGAATGTGCCATCTCTTGTCTTCAACCACAAATCCACAGGCATGGAGGGGAGAGCTAGGCTATCAATGGCTGCTAACCATGATGACTATGTTCTACCTCCACTATCTGGAGGCAGCATCCCTCTGAAGACCAGGTGAGCAGAGTGCTGTTGTGTTCATGCCATGCTTCCAGGCTTCCCACAGTCACTTGGTTGGCTGCTGTGAGAACAGGATGCTGGACCATTCTCCTGATCCAGCAATCCATTGAGCAGATAGATGGCCAACACTGGATGTCACCCAATGTAGATTTCAAAACCTATGCTCAATTTTGGTGTTTTTGTTTAAAAAAAGCTCAACATTTTTGGGGTCTTCCTAAAAAAAGCTCGACAACTTTTGAGCAACCCTACAATATCTACATTATAGGGACGCGGGTGGCGCTGTGGGTTAAACCACAGAGCCTAGGACTTGCCAATCAGAAGGTTGGTGGTTCGAATCCCCGTGGCGGGGTGAGCTCCCATTGTTCAGTCCCAGCTCCTGCCAACCTAGCAGTTCGAAAGCACGTCAAAGTGCAAGTAGATAAATAGGTACCGCTCCGGCGGGAAGGTAAACGGCGTTTCTGTGCGCTGCTCTGGTTCGCCAGAAGCGGCTTAGTCATGCTGGCCGCATGACCCGGAAGCTGTACGCCGGCTCCCTTGGCCAATAAAGCGAGATGAGCACCGCAACCCCAGAGTCGGTCACGACTGGACCACGACTGGGTCCCTTTACCTTTACCTTTACAATATCTATATTATGATATTGTTATATGTTTTAATAAAGGGGTGGGGTGAGTTTTGATGTGGGAAAGGGAGATTTAAATTTGAAACCTGTCTGTCTATCCATCCATCCATCTATTATAACAACGTACTTTTCAGACACAAATTCAAGGTAGCTCAGCACTATACGCTGTTGAATATTTCTTTGAGAGATGTGAATTGCTTACTTGTTCTGCTCGAATGCATAGCATAAAATGTGTAGCTCTGATTATTCACTTCCTTATTTGTATACCTGTTGAGTTAAATCCTTTACGCCCATATTCCCTTTCTCTATTCCAAATTATAACACAATTGAGAAAGGGACGTGTGTGTGTGTGTGTGTGTGTGTAGAATTAAGGTGTCACAAAGGAAGGATTGGTTCTAACATTCTCCTTCGTGTTGGTCAGGAGGAAATCCAGAGGCTGTAAACAAATACAAAAGCCTTTTGGGACTGTCACTTGAATAGCCAAGGGACCAATTAACACCTTATTGTTAGGATTAAGCATTAGGGGTGTTTGCAGCAAGGCCCTTTAAATTGGTACCCTTGTTTGTAGTTCAAAGTGTGAATACATGGCAGTTTGCAAGGGAAGTGAAGATCAAAGCCCCGCAGAACAAATAAATTACATGAAGGTAAATTCCATCTGATATAGGAAACGGGCTCTAAGGGCCTTCTCCAAAGGGTGGCTAATACTTTGGCACAAAGTAGCATGTAGGAGTTGTGAGCAGTACAAAAGGCAGGCTGACAAAGGGGAAAAAACACCTCCTCTCAAATGAATGAATGATTTCAGAGCAACCCATTCATTTTGCCTTGCCATAGGGTGGCTGATTGCTGAGTCAGCAGGTTCCTTAGGAGGCACTTTATATTTTAGGGGGTGGTTCGCAACTCAGCTGACTGACACCATACGCTTAGATGCTGCACCTTAGAGCCACTGGTTAATTTAGAAAGCCCATGTGAGGTCTTTTTATTAGTCTGGTTGTTTTAAAGGTGTGGGTTTTTTTTTAATTAAAAAAAAACAAGAAAGCAACATGCGAAAGAAAAATTCCACCAATTGATTTGTTCCACTGTTTTTCTACCATCATATGGTAAATAATCCTGCACACCAACCCCCTTGATTTTATTTAAGAACAACATTCCTCTTTTCAGTGGAGATTAATATGCATTAGAAAATCACATAGTTTTCATCAGTACAGTGTTACCTCAGGTTAAGTACTTAATTCATTCCGGAGGTCCGTTCTTAACCTGAAGCACCACTTTAGCTAATGGGGCCTCCTGCTGCCACCGCGCCGCCGGAGCACGATTTCTGTTCTCATCCTGAAGCAACGTTCTTAACCCAAGGTACTATTTCTGGGTTAGTGGAGTCTGTAACCTGAAGCATATGTAACCCGAGGTACCACTGTACTATAAGCTTGGATACAATGACAACAGCCAGTTAAATCCACTGGTTCAAAAACGGTGAATCAAAACACCATAAAGTGTAATCACTGATATTGAAAGTTTTCATTCCCCTTTTTGCACTTTTTATTTATGACTAAGGTGATCACTCTGTCCGTGCAAGCATCTCTTCTCTCTCCCCCCCCCCCACGGCATGCTGTTTGGGGCACACACGCAGACACACAGGGGACAGAAAGCGGGGAAGCCCTGTTGCAACAGTGGAAGTTCTTTAAAAAAAATATTTCCCCCCATTTTTCCATTTTACAGCATTCAACAATGAATAAAAATCTACCCAAATCAAACAATGTTTGCTGTGACTTTCCTCCCTCCCCTTCTGTGGTTTCTAATTTTTCTATCGTTTTCTTACTGCATATCCAAATTTATCCTTATAATTCCTTTAGATTTCTTACTGCTTGTGTTTGTATCAATCCTGCTAATGTTTTTAACTGTTTACAATTTGTTTTCATATATTCAGTAAATTTCCTCCATTCTGTTACAAAAAGTCTTTCATCTTGACCTCTTAATCTTCGAGTAAATTTTGCCATCTCTGTGTATTCTATCAATTTTAATTGCCAGTCACCTCTTTTGGGGCTTGGCAGGGGGGGGGGGAGATTGTGGTGCGAGATCACTGCGCCCAAAATGGCCTCTGTGTTCTTGTGTGAAGAAAACCAGTTTTCTCAGGACAGTTGCGTGGGGTCGGATCCTGTACCTTACCTGCGTGTAAGCCCCAGTGAGCTCAAGGGGACTTTCATCTGAGTAGATGTGCAAAGGGATGCACAGTCCATCAAGTTTGCCACTATGGAGTTTCTGCAATCTGTTAGTTTATTCTTGGGAAGGTAATGCTATAGCCAGGTAAACCCAGGTAAGAAAATCTGTGTTATAGCTGAGTTAAAGTGCAGCTGACAAGGCAGTTCTAAAAGTGAGCCAAAGGGGTACATCTTGATTTGCCCTGGGCCCATCTGGAAACCCATAATTTCCATTTAGTTTTATTTTAAGGTCTTTCATGTTTCTGGGGCAGTTTTCAAAGGATAAATGTGATGGCATTTAGCATATGAAGATTGGAAATAATAATAATTATTTGAGCATTTCTACATCACCTTACCAACAAAGGTCCGTATGGTAAAAGCTATGGTTTTCCCAGTAGTGATGTATGGAAGTGAGAGCTGGACCATAAAGAAGGCTGATCGCCAAAGAATTGATGCTTTTGAATTATGGTGCTGGAGGAGACTCTTGAGAGTCCCATGGATTGCAAGAAGAACAAACCTCTCCATTCTTAAGGAAATCAGCCCTGAGTGCTCACTGGAAGGACAGATCCTGAAGCTGAGGCTCCAATACTTTGGCCACCTCATGAGAAGAGAAGACTCCCTGGAAAAGACCCTGATGTTGGGAAAGATGGAGGGCACAAGGAGAAGGGGACGACAGAGGACGAGATGGTTGGACAGTGTTCTCGAAGCTACCAGCATGAGTCTGACCAAACTGCGGGAGGCAGTGGAAGACAGGAGTGCCTGGCGGGCTCTGGTCCATGGGGTCACAAAGAGTCGGACACGACTAAACGACTAAACAACAACAACAACAATGCATCATTTACTTTTTTTGTTGACAGTTTTGGATGGGTCCATAGTTTTGGCTGCAACCCTACGTGCACACTGAACTGGAGTCAGCCCCGTTAAACAAAATGAGCCTCACTACTATGTAGACATGCATAGGACTGCACTGTGAATATGTGTTTTAGGGAAGCCTAGAGAACTGCTTTAATTCCCTTCTACATTTTGCTTCATGGTTTCATTTACAAGTGAAGATCCTTTGAAGTGACCGCCACAGTAACTCTTTACCTTATTTCAAGGCTGCTTCTCATGCAGGAAAGAAGCTGATGTTTAGCTAAAGCAAATGTTTTGACATAAACTGACAAAAGCCAGGAAACTGACACTTCATGGTGACCCAGAATAACTCACTGGGTCTTGGTGAGTGTTTTTGTTTCTCAAGTGGAGCCGGTTAAAGACAGAGACTCAACTGCAGCTTTTGAATATCTGAGTTTTTGCTATGCAACCAGAACAGTGCTTAACATTTATTCTCTCTATGATATTAATGCAGAAAAGGTACTATTTATTTACAGTTAACAAATGTTTAAGGAGCGAGGAAACCGGAGAAAGTTTTTCTTGGATTAGAGGAAAGAGAGAGCTGTTGAAACCAGCAATAGCCCAAATGAGTTTCTGGCAGGAAATGATCCTTTATATTTTTACTCCTAGGGCCAGCTTCCTTTAAAAATATAAATCCACTTTTGTTCTGTGAATGCAGTTACTGCAAATATGTTTAGTAACATTGTTTCTTTCTGGGAGATTGAAGCTGTGCTATTTCTGTCAAAAGACCCAATCACAGAAATCTTTAACAGTCTATTTTCAAAGAACAACAATCAGATTTATAGGGACATTAGCAGGAAAAAAAAATCACTGCTGTTTATTTTCACTTTGCTGCAGTATTGGAGTAATTGGAGCATCTCTGGATAACTTATGGGTAATTTCCTCTTTTAAGTTGCATGCAGGAAAGCATGCAACCCCCATTAACCTCACTGGGAGTTAATCCCTCCCTGGAGGTCAATGAAGTTTCATCAGGGATGAATTTGCCCCCATGGGATGGGGAATGCTTTGGAGAATTCACAGAAGGACTACTCTGCGTTTTAGGTAATAGAAGTTTTATATGAAAGGCAAATGAGATTGACTCCCTTGAGGACACACTTGGGAGGGATAGGCTTTCATTGCGACTGTGGTTTCACAGGAATTAAAAGGATCAAAGAAACAATCACAAAAATAAGCATTAACAAGGAAAGCCTTTTGAAACTCCTAAAAACAATCCTATCAGCAAGAAATTGGTCATTCCACGCATGCCTGCGTGTTAGCAACTCCCCAGAGGGGTGAACACAGCATTTGCGCAGTTGTTACATGTCAAATTGTTGGTTTTCCCTCGGATTGACCATCACACTGAATGCAGTTCATTGTGATCTATGGGCTTGAAACACTCTGTGATTTGGAAATATAGGAGTCTGACCATCTAGCTCAGAACTGTGTGCACTGATTAGCAGTGGCCCTCTGGGGGTTTCAAATGGGGGTCTCTCCCAGCCTTACCTGAAGATGTTGCTTTGGAACAAACTTATCAGAACAGTATTAACCACAGTTTTGCCCCAACAAAGTGCATGTTAGCCCTCTTTGCACAAAGTACAGTGAATGACCTGAGGCCTTACTATTTGTGTACATAATAACAGTTTGCCACACCTCATAAAACATGTCCACTTGTGCTTGGTCTTTAGAGATTTGGATTTGATGAGGTAGCAATAAACTACATTTTTATGTCTATATACCATGTTCCTAGGGTGACACCACCCTGCCACAAAAAAATCCAGTGTTTAGAAATAACCAAATGAGCCACCACTAACATGAAGCTGAAGAAAATTGTGGTTTTAAATCACCACTTTCCACCTCTCAGTGTCTCTTCCCTTCTCACTTCCATGTCATGGCTACTGCTGTTGTCCAACCGGCTTTCATTTTTGCTCCTCTACCGTGCCTGACACAATCTGGGATTGTGACGAGGTACTATAAATCCTCCAATGGGAGCTGTGTGATGACATTGTTACGTTTTTATTATATAGAAAATTATATAGAAAATTATTTATTATGAATAATAGGAAGAGGGATAGGTAGGGCTTTTTTCAGCCAGAACTCACCGGAACTCAGTTCCAGCACCTCTTAGGTGGGCACCATTGTCATTACAGTGGTACCTCAGGTTACATACGCTTCAGGTTACAGACTCCACTAACCCAGAAATAATGCTTCAGGTTAAGAACTTTGCTTCAGGATGAGAACAGAAATTGTGCTCCGGCGGCACGGCAGCAGCAGGAGGCCCCATTAGCTAAAGTGGTGCTTCAGGTTAAGAACAGTTTCAGGTTAAGTACGGACCTCCGGAATAAGACAAAAAGGGAGGCATTCATGGTGCGTTCCGGCACCTCTTTTTCTAGATAAATAGCACTCGGGATAGGGATAGATATCTAAACAAACAATGAGTAGACAATATAGCATCAAAATAAAGATTCCAAACTGCAGGGAAGCCATTGCATTGTACTGGCAGCGAAGCAGACAAAACACAGATCTTACCTGTTAACCATAAATTGGCTCTAGGCTGCTTGTGCATTGAATTCTAGCCACTAGATTTGAAGGAATGCTACCCAGTGCTGATGCTTTGCCACATGAAGGCAGAAATGCCCATGCTGAACCATCCAGAGGAACTGGGCAGTATCAGCTTTTGGGATGAATTAAACCCTTGTTCTGCAGAAAGACCTCTTTTTTCCATTATTCTAAAATAACTTTGATAAAGCTCTTCTGTACAGAATTTGCCCCTCTTTCCGCTTAGAGAAACTGGTCCCTCCCTGTTGGCTTGTTTTCCTGAACTGTAGATAGGGTAGGCACTTATGCAGCATCACTCAACACCCCCTCCAAAGAGGCACAGAGATTTGCGTGTGCTGGTTTGCATGTGCTAATTTATGTCTACAGGTGAACATTTAGAAATATAGCCGAATGCTTGAGCGTATGGGGTGTTAGGGAAAGGGTAGTACCTCTGGTACGACCTCCTTCTGGGGTAGTTTGCCCACCTTTGGTCCCCACCCTGCACTCAACTCCCACCTGTGACTCTTAGAAGCTGTCAGCATGTGACAGTGGCCACACTCCAGGAAACCACATTGACTAGCCAGCTAAGACAGGTGAGGGTAGCTGATGGATCTCAAACCCCCAGTGAGTTAGGGATTTCCTCTGCATGCAAAGACAGGCTCCAGTGGCTTGGGTGAATGAGACCAATCATGGGTCCAATGGTTAAGAAGGCGGTTATTACATGTGCTGTAGAGGGAAATGTGGGTCAGATGGGGCTTGTCAACCTGGGAAGGTAGCCCATCTAAGTCAAGGAAAACTCTGATCCTAAACCTCTGCTGCCTTGCAGCTATACTCATTCATGAGAAAGGCTTCAGGAATAAACCCTGGGGAGCAATTTGGAAAGTCTAAGAAGAAAACCTTACACGGATCCAGAGAGGAGTCCTTAAGACAGTTGGATGGCATCTTGTATGCCTCCTTCCAGCAACTCTTGCAGTCAAGCTGGTTCCAAACGTATTGCTCTGCTTTCCTTTGGACCACATCAGCAAGGCCGAGAGGGCAGTCTTGTCATCTGGGCAGCCCAGGATCTCCATACATACTGCCCAGGTTTGTGCCCCAGAAAGGTCACTTCAGTGCCACTATTGCAGTAAAAACTATGTGAGAGGCAGAGTTACAAGTAACCGGCCTCTGTAGCCACAGTGGGTGCTGTGATTCTCCAGCAGTTTGGTGTCACCCCCAGAGGTGCACTCCATTGTCTCTTGAGACAGACAGATGCCAACAGCGGAATGCCTGCTCAGTCTGTTATTCAGGGGTTGATTAACCTGGACTTGGAATGGACAATTCTATCAATAGAGAGCCAGTGTGGTGTAGTGGTTAAGAGTGGTAGTCTCGTAATCTGGGGAACCGGGTTCGCGTCTCCGCTCCTCCACATGCAGCTGCTGGGTGACCTTGGGCCAGTTACACTTCTTTGAAGTCTCTCAGCCCCACTCACCTCACAGAGTGTTTGTTGTGGGGGAGGAAGGGAAAGGAGAATGTTAGCCGCTTTGAGACTCCTGAAGGGGAGTGAAAGGCAGGATATCAAATCCAAACTCTTCTTCTATTCCCTGACAGTCCTCCAAATGGAGGACTGAAAGTAGCATGCATGCCCACCCCAGCTGTAGATAATTTTGGCATACGCACCAACATGTTGAGTTCCAAAACCAGGATGTGTGTCTTCCCATTCGTGTTCTTGCATGAGTCATGCGACCCACAAGAGATCATGGATCCCAAAAGATGCACTTTGGGGGGGGTTGTCCTCTTATGGCACCCAAAAATGCACGTTTGGGGGCACTGCACGAGATCTCAGTGCAAGATCATGGTGCCCAAAATGGCCGTCGTGCTCTTGCAGGAGAAGTGGGATGTAGAGTATATATGGGCTGTCTTTGGAAAGCTAAGAACTGTGGATGACTTGTGAAGCTCAAGAAGAAAGATGGATTGTCAGGTTCTGCTGAACTAACCTTGAATGTTTTTGTTCTTGCCATCTTAAGGTTAAATGGTGTAGTGTGTTACTATAGCCTGAAAGTAGCACGAGTACACATTATGACCACAGAAATAATTCCTAGCCATTTTCAAATGTCAACCATTCAGTCTCAGTTGCTTCTGCCGACTGGGGGCAGGAGAAGTGCTTTGTCATGCAGCAGGGCTTCTTCACCTATTATGCTTTGGGCTTTTGTGAGATTATTCCTCCAGGGAAGATTCTGTCTCTGAATGCAGCCACGGTGCGCTATTGTTGGGATACTTGGCAGGGCAGTGAGCTGACATAGGTCATGACACTGCCTAAAGTGATTGTATTCAGGCCATACAGAGTAAAATTGCCATTTGTGCGCCTAACCTCCTGCCAGCAAAAGCTTCTTGCGTTCTTTTGTTCCCTGCTGAAGACTCCTTCCCCCATCCCCGCCAGTGGTCTTAAAGGCTGGCCCATAAGAACAAAATCAGGAGTTGGTAAAAGAAAAAAATGCTCCTCAAGGATGGGGGGGCAGGGGGGGAAGCCACAAAGACGTGAATGACAGGAATCGTCTGCCGAGAGGCAGCTGGTGTTAGACCCATTTGCGCGTTCAAACATAAATGGTTGTCTTGGGTGTTTGAGGAGTTGGTTATTCATTAGCTCTGTTTCCATTGGGGTTAATGAACTTATAGGGATGGATCGTGTTTCTCTTTCAAACAGTGGACATTATGCAAGGAAATGTAGTGGGAGTCCATGCGCATGGGGATTTCAGCTGCATATACACCAACCTCCAGTGCAGAGGGCCTTCTGGCGGTTCCCTTACTGCGAGAAGCCAAGTTACAGGGAACCTGGCAGAGGGCCTTCTCGGTAGTGGCACCCGCCCTGTGGAATGCCCTTGCACCAGATGTCAAAGAGAAAAACAACTACCAGACTTTTAGAAGACACCTGAAGGCAGCCCTGTTTAGGGAAGTTTTTAATGTTTAACAGACTATTGTATTTTAATATTTTGTTGGAAGCCACCCAGAGTGGCTGAGGAAACCCAGCCAGATGGGCGGGATATAAATAATAAATTTGAAAACCCATTGATTAGGTTATCCACACCTTTCCCTTCCTGCACATGCCACAGGTGAGCGAGGAAAGAAGTGGCAATTGCTCTCTCAGTAAATGACCCTCCACAACATAATTAACTATGATCTTCTTCTTCAGATGCATGACTGTAGCAGACAGGGAGGTTGCTAGGTTGGTGACAAGGTGTTCTAAAGATGCTTTGTGGAGGATTTCCTCAAAAAATGATGTGGAGTTTATTTTAGCATTAAAATAAAAAAGAAATAGCCCATGCCATACTAAATTTGTTAGATTTTAAGGTGCCACAGGACTCTGTTGCTTTAGCTGTGAGAGACTAACATGGAAGTTCAGTGCATTCAGCTGCACAAGCTGTTCAGGCAGAAACAAGGATTAAATTAGGGATTTCCTGGATTGCGGCCATCAGCATAGCCAGAATTTTTGTTGGGGGGGGACAGGCTTTTGTTTGGGGGGCAGAACCTCAGATTTGTATTGGTTTTTTATTTTGGGGTGGCAGAAGTCCCCCCTGCCCCCTCTTGGCTACGCCCATCATTGCGGCTCAGCTTCTTAGCTATTATACTACATAAGTCTGAGGGAGCCTTGGCAAGGACTTCTTTATAATGATCCCTAGCTGCTCTCTTTAATTTCCCACAATCGAGTGATGCAGGTGTCCTGGGGCATTGTGGGAAACTTAATATGATACAGTCAGCCTCCAGGATGACCCAAGGCCTGCATCAGCTGGGGTGCATAATGGCCTGTGCCAACCCCTGCCTGTCCATCCACCAGAACCTTTGGATCTAAGACTCCATCACTCAAAGACTGGATAGATACATTTTGAGCATCTCCCCCCCCCCAATAAACACTAGTGCTTTCTCTTTAGCTAATTTTGCCTGACAGGAACCCTCCCAGTTGTCACTTCTTCCCCTCTCTGGGCAAAGTGAGAACTGCTGCAAGCACGAAACCTCAAAGGTTTCTGACACTTGGCCCAAGTCCCCTCCACATCGCTTGGGTTCCCCCGCCCCCATTCCTTTGCCAGCCAAGATATAGATAAAATAATATTTGTTGGTTTTGGTCTTTATCAGTACATCTTGAAGAACCATGTAAGCTGAACCTTGCAGCTTGCTCGGTGTTAGGCTAGCTAGATGTTACGTTTCTGTTTTATTTTGCACTGTACTCTGCTTATCTCTCTTCCTCTTTCCTTTCTTCCCCTTCCTTACTTGTTATCTTTAAAATAAACTCTTTACTGTTTTGGAATACTGGAGGCTGGCTGCTTTAGATCACTATGCTTTATCTCCTGCGAGCTGGGCTGCTCTGAAAATGTGACCCACATTTTTGGCCTAACAGAGAATTAGAAAAATGATTGACTGACTCTCATGTCCAGTGGCACCTGAAGAGAATCTGTTGGCAGTTCCCCAGTTCCCAGGATAAGTGCCTGAAGGCTGTGTGTGCCCCTTCAACCCATTATCACAGAGGCTCATAAGCAGGGGGGTGGCAGGATTATGGAAAAGTGGAAGGTGGGGTGGTGCTTTATGCTCCTTTACAGGCAGGGGCGTATGAAGTGGGGGGAGGAGGGGGCGGGCCGCCCCGGGTGCCACTCTGGGGGTTTGTGTGATAAGATGGCTCCTGCCTCCCCCCAGCTGTAGAGCGACTGAGGGCACGCACAGTCTGTATGGGCGCCACACATGAGCAGTCCGTATAGTATGCCACTCGCGCAGCAGCCCGTACAGTCGCCTTGCAAGCAGTGTGCATGTCCGGCATTCCGTACGGAGTGCGCACGCATGAGATGCGCATGCACAGTCTGTACGGGATGCCACACATTTGCACTCTGTACGGGCTGCCCTGCCCTGGGTGCCGGAGAGGGTTCCTCTGTCACTGTTTACAGGGTGGATTCACATAGATGTAGATGCACACAGTTCCAACAACTGCCTGAGGATTCTGGGTGCTGATGCTGGATGCGCTATTATACAGATCCATTTAACTCAGATCTCAGCCCACCATTTGCAATGGCTAAGGAGGGGTTGTTGGAAGAGAGTCAATAAAATAAATTCAGTATAGATGTACAACATGTCTTACGTTTTGCATATGTAACCCAGATTCCCAAAAGACTTCATCCAATAAAAGGATGGTCCAAGTAGTGAAATTTCACCTGTTGGAGGTGTTCATTGTTCGATATTGCTATTTGAAACTTTATGGAGGGAGGATCAAAACGATTTTCACTGCCATTTGGTGGCCCAGCTTCATAAACACATTGGGAGGAAGGCTGGAAGCATGCAAAGAGCAATCTGGTTCAGTGTAAACAGATAATTGACTTGAGCCTGAATAGGGCTTGTCGTTTTTCTCAACTCAGCCACTGACCTGTGGCATGACTGCCAGAAGCCCAGGTCAAGGCTTTAAACAGGGTCAAGCCAGGTCAGGAACCAAAAGGTCAGGAATCGTGAGAAAGATCATAGTCAATGCTGAGGAGCCATGCCAGGTCAAGAGCTAGGAGAATGGGAGCATACGCAAGAATCCTAGGGGATCAGGCAAAAGTTGAGGTCAGAAGTCCATGCTGAGCTGGTAAGCCAAGAGTTTAGAGTCTGGAGAGAAAGCAGACAGAAGAAGGACCAGAAGTAGGATGGAAGGAGGTAAAAAACCACTGGAATTAGGGCAAGGAACATGCCAGGTAGTAGAAGTCATTTTTCTTGCATTTCTGATGTCCACAATTTGAATGTATAAAATAATGGGTTGTGTACATGACATTGCCACGTGACCCATGTATTCACTGAAGCATGTGATGCCCCCAGGTCCCTCCAGTGATTCCTCTCCACCCTTTAAAAATGGTAGATTTTCTGCAAATTGAGCCAACATATATAGATATGCACAATCTATCCATGTTGCGTTAGAGGAATTAGTATGCTTCTTCTTTGCACATAGTGTGAACCATTCTAGATTGGTGATAATGTACACTTGATTTAAGGAAGCCTTTCCCCCACTCTGTCTAGTATGACCAACCTCAGGCTTGCATGAGGCTTTCTAGACTGAAAGTTGTTCTGCTGCATGAAACTTGACCTAAAGGACCTAACATGAGGACCATAAAAAGTCCATGTGGTAGTGCTGCATGTGGAAGCTCCATAGGGGAATAATATTTGTAGCATCTCACCATGCAATTCAGGTTGCTAAGATGGAGGTTCCCTATGTTAGGGTTCTACTTTTAATCTTATGCAACTCTTGGTGGCAGCTCAGGAAGCTGCCTCATACCAGGTCAAACTGTTTGTCCATCTTGCCCAATATTATATACTCTGATAGGCAGTAGGTTTCAATGGTCTAGGCCAGGCACAGGCAAACCTGGCCCTCCAGATGCTTTGGGACTACAACTCCCATCATCCCTGGCCACTGGTCCTGTTAGCTAGGGATGATGGGAGTTGTAGTCCAAAAACATCTGGAGGGCTGAGTTTGCCTATGCCTGGTCTAGGCCATGGTCTTCAACATGGTATCCTTTAGATGTTCTTAGACTACAGATCCCAATGTCCATGACCATTGTCCATACTGGCTTGGGTTGATAGGAACTGTAATCCAACAACATTTGGAGGATACCATGGTGCCTATCCCTAGGTAAAAGTCTTTCTCATCATCTCCAGCCAGAAGATAGCATAGATGGAACCTGGGATCTTCCACACGCAAAGCAAGTATTCTGCTACTGAGCTGTGGTCTCTCCCCATAGCTCAGTATATTTCATGCAATACTTCATATGATGAGCCCCAAACTACCAACCAGTATTTGCAGTGCTTTTATGCCTCAGTTTCTTGGAACTGATGCTGATTCCCCCTTTAATGTCCATACATATCTCCCAGTACAAACACATATGTGTCCTATGTACCAAAGTACTAATAAATAAAGAAATAAAATAAAATAAAAAAATAAAAAAGAAGATCAGACCTAAAACTGCATGCTTGGGTTTGAGGAGCACTTCCAGGCAGTGGTATGTGATCAAGAAGACTGCTTAGGGTCCAGTTTCAACCCACATAGGACAAGAATTGATATAGTTTACCTGTAGGGAAAGTGCTTGTGAAGGAACACCCTGCATTCCACAGGATCAAATCCTCTGTTCAGCAGCTGGTCAGCTAGCTCTCTCTCCTCTCCTCCTAGGCCTTTTCACTGCTTCCTTCTCCCTGCCCAACCTTATTCTTCTTCCAGCCCAAAGTTTGCCTCTCCTTCCTGCTCAACACCCTGCCCCTGACATCCCCAGATCACTCAAGTGACCCCACTCAACCCACATTGATCTGCAGTTGTCTCCACCTGACAAGAACGAAGTCTGGATCCTGATCCCCTCTGAATTGATACAGTTCAGCCAAATTCAACCCTATGAGAGCTGAAAGTTGAGAATTCTGTCTGATCTCCAAAGGGTTCATAATAGGAAGCACTTATTTAATTAATGAGCAATCAAGGATTCTCCAAAATACAGTCCAGCATTAAATTCCAAGCAGATTACACACACACACACACACACACACACACACACACACACACACACAACACTCAAGGCCCTCTTTGGAGTGTTTTAATGACTTGGGGATGCTTTCTGGCAGAGTAAACCAGTCACCCCTAACTATAACTGGATCTACCTAAAAGTAGGTAGAACTCCCCACTTACAGGTAACCAGAATCTCTCTTGCAAGTTCCTCTTTGTTTTCATGATAACCAAACCCTGTTTTCTCTCCACCCACATTTCTGTCACAGGCCTAAGACACTAATGGGCGCTGATGAAATTAGAAAAAAACAAACCTCATCAGGATGTAAGGACTTAACACAATAATAAACTTACTTTAATACACCAGTGCAGGTTCATCCGCAGTTTAATTTGTATGGAATTTCATTGTATTGCATCAAGGATTATTTGGTCTAATACATTTTAATAGTGTCCTTAAGGTATTCATTATCACCTAGAATTCGTTTTGTTACAATATTTTATCGCATAGCTCTTGGCACAAATTGTTGTTTATCTTTGGTGGAAAGCCTGCATATCCTGGGGTATGCAATATTTGTATTGGAATAGAGAGAAAGCAAGAAATAATAATTAAAAAAAGATCTAATTTGGTTAAATGATATAATATTTTCCCTTCTCCCAGGCTAAGATTAATCATTCCAGGAAACACTTTGTCTTGGGTACTTAATATGCAAACTCCAAATCTTTAGCCAATAGCAATATGACATAGCTGAACAGAGAATGTGCTTTGTGGAGATGGATTTAATTATCTTGAGCTATAGGGTAAGAAACTGCTGGAGCTTCTTCACTATTATTTTTTTTAATCAGTAGCTTTATAAGCATTTAAATCTGTCAAACAAAACCAATACTCCGTCCCAAATAAATAAAACCTACTGTCCAAGCAAATAAAACACTAATATTATTCTACAAATAACATATGCAAGAAATCATATGAAGCCTGAGCTGTAGCAAAGGAAGTGGTGAGCTTGCTTATGACTGATGCAGCCAAGGGAGGTGTGAGCCTCAGCATCTGGCTGGTCCAGCATCATCAGCTCCTCCAACTGGTGCAATGAAGGATGTGCTTCATCCTGGCTTTTGCATCCACTAGGAGTATAGGAGCTATTCTCTGGGATTACTGTATTTTTCACTCTATTAGACGCACCGGACGATTGGACGCACCTAGTTTTTAGGGGAGAGAAATAAGAAAGGAGTGCAAAGCATCCTGAGCTAAGAGGGAGCGCTCCTCCATCTTCGCTCAGGAGGCTTTGTGGGGCTATCCCTGAAGCCAGGAGAGCAAGCGGGATTGGTGCACAGCGATCCCCCTTGCCCTCCTGGTGAAAGCAAGCCTACTGGCTTTCCCCCCTCTTTAAAGGGAACGCAGCTCTTGGGGGCTTTTCTGGGAGATGGGGGAAGGGACAGAGCCACACGCTCTGTCCCTTCCCCCACCTCCTGCAAAAGCCAGGGACAGCCGTGTGAAGCCTCCACAGGTCAGCGGGATGAAGGCTCCCCGCTCCCCTGCAGAGGCTTCAGGTGGCTAAGCCAGAAGCTAGAACAGCCAACGGGATAGCAGCGCAGTGATCCCGCTCGCTGTCCTGGCTTCTTCTTTAGCTGCGTGCAGCCTCTCCCGGGCAAGGGGAGAGGCTGCGCGCACCTAAGCCTCCCCCAAGAGCCACACTCCCTTTAAAGAGCGCACGGAGTGTGCGGCTCTTGGGGGCTTTCCCCCGAGGAACTCCACGTGGCTCTTTAAAGGGAGCGCTGACAGAGCCTCCCTTCTGCATTCGCTCCATAAGACGCACACACATTTCCCCATACTTTTTAGGAGAAGGAAAGTGCATCTTATAGAGCGAAAAATATGGTATATTTTATGTGTGTTTATGTTCCTGTAGTATTTATTTGCCAAGTTTGTTCTTGGAGCACACGTCCTTTTTTCACTTCTCATTCCGATGAGTTGGCCTTGGGTCTCCAGCTGCTTTTGAACTTCAGCTCCCATCATCATTCCTAGCTAGCAGGACCCAGTAGTCAGGGATGATGGGAATCGTAGTCCAAAAATAGGTGGAGACCCAAGTTTGGGAAACCCTGACAAAGGAGATCTGCTAAATAAGCCACCCACGTTTGTTTTGCCTGAACTTTACCTCTTGCTGTGTTGTTGACTAAATCAGGGCCACCAGACTAAATCAGGGCCACCTTTGCTCAGGGCAGTTTATGAGGAAGTCAAATAAGACAGAAAATAATCCGTAAAACGACACGGTCGTTAGCATACACAGCTCATAACAACTCAATGAAACAGTGCAGTTCTTAAAAACAACAACTCGGTAACAACTCACTAAACAGCAATTTACTAATAGCCGCAGCAACTAATCCATTGAACTGCAGTTCAGGTTACTTACCCCAGACCAGTGCAGTCTGAATTTACGGCACTTTTCCAACATAAGGAGAATGGTTGCCTAAATGTGTTATTTCATAAATGCAGTTTATTCCAGCTGAGGAAGAGACTCAGAATTTGCAAACAAGCATCTGGCTGACAGAGTCTGGCACCAAAGGAAGCCTTGGGGTTGGCAGCTTTCCACTGACTGGAGAGATCAGACCAAAGCAGCAGAGGGGTCAGGCTGTCTGAAGGTGGGGTCTGCCAGGAATACAAGTTGCATGGCTTTGCCCAGGAGCAGAGTGGGGAGGCTTTCTGGAAAAATAATTGAGTGTTTTCATGTGCATAAAAACTTGTGTATGAAAATAGACATATGCAAATCAAAGGCAGGCTTGGTTTTCTCTAATTCTATGAAGAATTGAGCCATGCTGGTTGTTGGTTTGAAGCTTTCGGTACTTATGGTTATCATCAGCAACAGATACTGCAAAATAAATAATATATATTTTTTAAAAAGAATGGGGTTCTTTCTCCAAAGAAAATACCATGAAAGATGTGTGTATATGTGTGAGAAGGGTTTCATTTACTTCCTTAAAGGAAGAATAAAAGATCATTGCTAGAAATGAATTTAGGATTTGGAACTACAGTGGTACCTCGGGTTACATACGCTTCGGGTTACATACGCTTCAGGTTACAGACTCTGCTAACCCAGAAACAGTACCTCGGGTTAAGAACTTTGCTTCAGGATGACAACAGAAATCGTGCTCCGGCAGCACGGCAGCAGCAGGAGGCCCCATTAGCTAAAGTGGTGCTTCAGGTTAAGAACAGTTTCAGGTCAAGAATGGACCTCTGGAACGAATTAAGTACTTAACCTGAGGTACCACTGTATTTAGCGCCAGATAGAGTCAGCTGAGACTGTATTTTCTACATTTACCTGCACACACTTGTATACATGAGCATTAATTGCTGAGAGCCACTGAAGAGCTAAGGTCAGGCCTTTGTGTTGAATTTTCATGTTTCTCATGCTATTATGATTTAATATGTTTATATCCTATCTTTCCTTCAAGGAGCTCAATGTGGCTTACGTGGTCCTCTTCCTCCACACTTTATTCTCACAAAAATCCTGTGAGGCAGGTTAGCCTGAGAAACTCTGTGACTGGCACAAGGTGACTCAGTGTATTTCATGGCTGAGCAAGGATTTGAGTCTTGGTCTCTCAAGTCCTAGTCCAACACTCTGACCACTACAATACACAGGCCTTTGTCAACCTGGTGCTCCTCAGCTCCAGCCAGCACAGCTGAGAGTTGTCGTCCAGAACATCTGGAGGGCACCAAGTTGGCAAATGCTATTCTAGAGCAACCTTCAGCTGGAATGGGCCTGGCCCTTAGCTACAGAGAGACCTTTTTTGCCATCAAGTAAAGGGCTAAGGAATGGCTTTAGTGAAAAATCATACATAAATACTACTCTTATGTCCCTGGTGGGGTATAGGCAAAAATGAAGTGCATTTGAGAGGAACTTGGCACAATTCCTACTGCCTTGATGTTAGGAAAGCTCTGTGTTTATAGCTGTGGGTAATGTGTGTGATTAGGGATTCCTGTAATTAGTCTGACTGACTAAAGTAGACCAAACAGATGCCTTCATCACTGGTTTCATTTCTCTTACAATGCATTATAGATTCAATAGCCTGTTGCTATTAATCTAGTTTCCTTTTTCTAATGAATTAGTCTGGCCACTTCGAAATCACCCAAAAAAGGAGGACAAAGGAGGCAACGGATTTGCACAAAATTTGCATGCTCTAATTTGCATGTACAGATGCAAATTTAGAAACATTTGCTATAACTTAAATGGAAATACAAACCACCTGCAGCCAGCTGATCTACCTGTCTGCTCAGACAGGTAATAGGCAACTGCACAGTCCTTCCTGCTTTTCCTTCCTAGGGTTTGTTTATTCAGCTGGATTTGGATCAGTGAGATCTTCAAAGAAAGGAACCCTTCAAACAGAGGACTGCTTCTGTAAGATAGGACACATGGCCACCCTATTATGAATGAAAGAAAGTGAATATGGCAATAGGCATAAAATGGTCTATTACTTTACTCACGAAGGATTTGGAGCTG
Source organism: Podarcis raffonei (assembly GCF_027172205.1). Taxonomy (NCBI): domain Eukaryota; kingdom Metazoa; phylum Chordata; class Lepidosauria; order Squamata; family Lacertidae; genus Podarcis; species Podarcis raffonei. The sequence continues at coordinate 29,775,281 of NC_070612.1, forward strand.
CACAGTGGCTGAGCTGTGAAGGCATCTGTTGTGGTCAGTGGACCCAGGCCATAATACATGTTACTGCTGACATAAAAGGAATATTAAATTCAAAGCACTGGTTTTGACCTATAAAGTGCCTCAGAAATTGTAGTTTACTCCCTCAAACAGCTAAAATTCCCGACACTCTTAACAAACCACAGTTTCCAGGATTCTTTGGGAGAATGCATGTGCTTTAAATGCACATTTAACTGTATGTACTTTGCCAGCTTCCTGGTGTTCTTATGCTTCTGTGTCTTTTGCAGTTTCAGTTTTTCATTTTTTATCTTTTGTAGCTTTTTAAATCTATTATTACTGCAAGTACATAAGCCACTCTGGAAACACGATGCCTTGAAGAGCAGGCATGTGGTTAAACCCTGCCTTATTATTTTACCTTCCCATTTCCCTGGATGGCAACAAATGGTAACATTCGGCTGAGCTACACAGTTGCAAGTGTATTGCAATACAATTGAAAAAACTGAAAAATAAGCGGTTGTGGTATAGCTCCTAGCCATCTGAGTTCAACCCATGTGATGAGGTTTCAACACCCCACACTGCATTTTTGGTTGACAGCTTTTTCATATTCTTAGCAATGCCACCTGGTGCATTTTCTAATGCAAGGGAGCATCTCCACCCAAATCGTTCTGCCCGGACACTGAGGTCCTCCTCCGGGGGTCTTCTGCTGGTTCTCTCACTGCGAGAAGCCAATTTACAGGGAACCAGGCAGAGGACCTTCTTGGTAGTGGAGCCCTCCCTGTAGAACACCCTTCTTTCAGATGTCAAGGAGATAAAGAACTACTCAACCTTCAGAAGACAATTGAAGGCAGCCCTGTATTGGGAAGTTTTTAATGTTTGATGTTTTATTATGTTTTGATATATGCTGTAAGCTGCCCAGATGGGTGGGGTATTAATAATAATAATAATAATAATAATAATAATAATAATAATAGATACACATTTTACTTACATTGACACGTTTGAGTGACAAGTTTCTCTATACAGTAAGATGGTGCTGGACAACTCATTATGTACATCTTTGAAATCATGCTTGTGTGTGTGTGTGTGTGTGTGTATATATATATATATATATATATATATATATATATACCGTATTTTTCGCTCCATAACACGCACCCGACCATAACACGCATATAGTTTTTAGAGGAGGAAAATCCGTAGGCATGCCACCCGTAGGCATTCCCTCCATAACACGCACAGACATTTCCCCTTACTTTTTAGGAGGAAAAAAGTGAGTGTTATGGTGCAAAAAATACGGTATATATAAAATGGGTGCCCATCAGATAGAGTTAATTCATCATTTTTAAGTAGACTTTCAACTGAATGAAAAATAAATGTTTCTCATTGCAGTTACCAAATTCACACTTCTTTAAAACTAAAAAGTACATCATTAGGGTCACTTGCATGTAGCACTGAAAATGTGTGGACGAGTTTATCCAATGCTCTACTCACCCTTGAAATTCACACTGAAAGTGAGTTTGATTCTTGGTGCAGTTACAATGGCAGAATCTGAAGTGTGTCACGGGAGCAAGATTGATGCTTGCTGAGTTGTCCCATGGCACATTGTTCCTGATTTCGGAAACCTAATTTGTACTGTGACTACAGTCTTTCCAGTTTGGACATGCAGCAGCTTCTCTTATCAACCACTGTGCAGCACTTATGAAAGGTGCAATTACATATGCTTATGCAAGGATTTCCCTGAGCAGCTGGTTGCATCCCTATCTGAAATTATTTCAGAACCTATGGAAGCTTGGAGGACTTAACTATGTCAATGGCAACCCCCCCCCCCGATGATGTTATAGATGAGGCAAAATGCTTCTCATAGGTAGAAGTCTTTAGATACAGCAGAAGAGGAGTAAACCCTAAAAGCAAGAAACAAATATATAATGTCACCCACAGATCATGTAAATAAAGACAGAAAACAAAATGCATATTAGAACTAACTGAACGTTCGTTTTGGAGTCCTAGTGTGTGCAGATGATGCAAGGAGACTAAGAAAATCTGATTGGGGCAATCAATCCTGGGCCAAGAAATATTTCCATAGCTGTCAAACGGGATGGAACAGCAACATCAAAGAGAAGAAATACAATGGCTATTCAGTGGGTTGAATCTATAAGTTCAGACTACCTGTCTGGATCCTAGCTGCCTAATGCAAGTGGTGGTGACTGCATGAAAAATACTGCCAATAAATGTCCTACATGTTTGATTAATGCAATACCACCCCCCTCTCACATAGGCATCGTTTCAAACCTTCATCACATATACAACCGAGATAGTTAACTCTTGAGCAACAGTATTATAACCAGCAGTATTCCAGGGTCATATCTGCAAAAACATTTGTCGTATTCAGATACACCAGTGTTATTTTATTAATTTATTAAGTCTACAGTGGTACCTCGGGTTACATACGCTTCAGGTTACATACGCTTCAGGTTACAGACTCCGCTAACCCAGAAATAGTACCTCGGGTTAGGAACTTTGCTTCAGGATAAGAACAGAAATCATGCTCCGGCGGTGCAGCGGCAGCAGGAGGCCCCATTAGCTAAAGTGGTGCTTCAGGTTAAGAACAGTTTGAGGTTAAGAACGGATCTCTGGAACGAATTAAGTACTTAACCCGAGGTACCACTGTATATCCCACACTTCCTCCCAAAGGAGCCCAGGGTGGCAAACACAGAAACAGTAAAACAATTAAAACAAAAACACCTAAAAATTCCAGTAAGAATGCATACTAGGAAAGAATTCTACCTAAAGGGCTTTTTGGAAAAGAAGGGTCTCCACAGTGCTATTTTTCAGGAAAAAGAGATGTGGGAACTCACAATGAATGCCTCCATTGCTCTCTTACAATGGTGATGGTGTTCACCTATGAGGTGCTGGAACTGAGTTTGGATGAGTTCCTGCTGAAAAAAAGCCCTGGTGCCAAAAAGAGGTGCCAAAAAGATCACAGAGCCAGCACCTGTCGAGTATTGAATGAGAATGAATTCCACAGGGGAGGTGCCACACCACTAAAGGCCTGATTCCTATATTGTCCAAAATGGACCTCATGGTAGGATAGTATCTGCAAGAGGCTCTCACCTGCAGAGCACAGCGATTGACAGGTGAGATGATTTTGGGTTGCAATGCTGCATACTTACCTGAGAATCAGGGCCAGCCCACCCATGAGGTAAGATGAGGTGACTGCTTTGGGTGGCAGGATCCACAGAGGCAGCAGATCCGGTTTCTAAGGAATGTATTACCCGCCACTGCTGCTGCTGTGGCAGTGACAGCTGTGGCACGTTCCTTGGAGGCTGGTTCTGACGTCTCCTCAGCAACCCTCTCCCCTCCAATGCTGCCTCTACAGTGGCCTCTTGGTGAACAGGAGGCACTCCTGGCCTCCTCCTACCCTTGCTCCTAATGTAGATCTTCGCTAGCCCTTTCTTCCCTTGTGTGGGGGGTGGAGGCACCATTTTGTGGTTTGCCTCAGGTGTCAAAATGCCTTGGGCTGGCCCTGCTAGGAGTAAATTCCACTCAACTCAGTGGTACCTCCTTCCAATAAAACATACACATAGCACTGTACTGTTGAGTTAGGTGGGGACCCCAGTGTTAAACAATGTTTGCTCAGCGACCTCACTAATCACCTCTATGAATAAAATATCACCATCTATCCTAGGAAGGGAAATATTGAAAAATTGAACCCACATGGTCTTCCACAAATCAGTTGGCTAGATATTGAAAAATTGTAACCCACATGGTCTTCCACAAATCAGTTAGCTAGATATCTGAATGAATGTACAAATGAATGAGGTTTCGTTTTTCTTGTTCTCTGCATTTTACAGGAAGGAGAACAAATGGCTGCATAACTATTGGTTTTATGACCGTATAAAGATCAAAATACCTCTGATCCCAAGGAGGCGGATGAGGGGCAATAGTTGTTCCATTACGTTAGCCATATTACAGATAATGCTCATCTGGCATTCTGTTATTGTAGTATATTGTTTCTAAATCACTTTAGTTTAATGACTGAAATATGAACAGTTCCATATATTAAATCTAATTTGAATTGTCACATGTAACAGCTGCTTGACACTGGCATATCAGTTTCTGCAGATGCGGAACGATTATTCCTAATCCAATGTCTTGCTCTGTAACTTGTTACAGTACCAGAAATGAACTCAGCCGTGCATTTCATGACATTTCTGTGTGGAGCTATTTGTATACTGAATGACTAGAAAAATAAAGCCTCTCTGTGAAAGCTAAGAGCTTTGGCCATTGCACAAACTTTTGTTAATCCCTCAGGGTTTACAAGTACATGGGCCAATTGTGAGAGTTCTACTATGTTTATTACCGTACGAAAATGTTGTTAATTCTTTGAGGTGGAACCAGTCCAAACTGCCTCATCCTGGACTGCAGAATCAACATTTCTAACATAAGGAACATCGCAGAACTGTGATAATGCACATCATTTCAGTATAAAATGATAATACGAAGATTATCATTCTTCTTTTGGTCTTGTTCTTATGTTTGAGCATTAAGGAGGAACTCATAAATGGCTTGATAGAAGTTGCTTAAACTTTTAAAAACCATAGTGTTGAAAATCATATTATCTTGACTATGGCCAAAATTCCCCATTTAATGGTGTTTTTCTACCTGTTAATGAAATGCAGATAACGATTAATAGAAATGCCTCTCCATCTAGTAACATGAGGTTGACCTCAGTCTCCCTCAAAGTTAATGTTTAGAGGCTTTGATTTAAGGCCAGATCTAGGGCTCATGCAGTAGTGATTTAAATCTGTCTTCTTTAGGATTATGTTCTCAAGCAACTTTGAGGACTGAGTTTAAACCAACTTCTACTTTCATCTTTCAGAAGTATCAGTAGTTGGGAATTGTACTGAAGCATGATATCCAAATTTTACCACAACTCAGTTTGATGGAAAGAATTATACAGTGTTCCTGTCAGTTTCAAATCTCAGTTATTTGGTTAGCTACGACAGAAAGAGTATTCTGAGACAGCATTTCATGTCTGTAGGACAGTGACCGACTCTGGGTTGCGGCGCTCATCTCGCTTTATTGGCTGAGGGAGCCGGCATACAGCTTCTGGGTCATGTGGCCAGCATGACTAAGCCACTTCTGGCGAATCAGAGCAGCGCACAGCAACGCCGTTTACCTTCCCACTGGAGCGGTACCTATTTATCTACTTGCATTTTCTGCTTTCGAACTGCTAGGTTGGCAGGAGCTGGGACCGAACAACGGGAGCTCACCCTGTCGCGGGGATTTGAACTGCCAACCTTCTGATCGGCAAGACCTAGGCTCTGTGGTTTAACCCACAGCGCCACCTGTGTCCCATTCATGTCTGTAGGACAGAAGAATAACACAGCATTAGATCCTATTAGGAGATGTTAAAGCAGCTCATGCTTTGCGATCTCTACCAGATGGATTCATAGTCAAGTTATTTCCTGAATCACCTCTTTACATTAATGCGATTAGGAACACAGGAAGCTGAGTCGGCCAATTGAGCCATCTAGCTAAGTATTGTCTGCACTGGCTGGCAGCAGCTCTCCAGGGTTTTAGACACAGAGTCTTTTCCAAACATACCTGATGATGGCAGGAATCAAATCTGAGACCTGTGAGCAAAGCAGATACTCTCCCACTGACCTATGACCTCCATGGAGCTTGTTTTGAGGGCTGACATTCAATTAGATCAAAGTGAGTTACCTGCTTTGCTACCTAAGGATCCCTGATCTAGAATCAGGTTGCCTATAGACGATTTAGCGCTAGGTTCCCCATGAGCATGTGCTGTACAGTGGGCAGGAACCAGCTGCCTCCCAGCTGTGCTCTGCTCCTGAGATGGAGATTTGATTGAATGAAACATTTGACATAAGACAAGGGGAAGAGGTGTTCCAAAATGCCGTGTGATGCTAACCCTAAGCGGACTATTTTATTGGGGTTGTTATACCACCCTTCTTTATATGTATTTTAGGACTATTCCAGTAACCGCTCAAAAGATTAATTGGCAGGGGGAGGGCTGTGAGAACTGTTGCCCCTGGCACAGGTTTTTTTGGGGGCGGGGGGGGGCACATCACAGCACCCTGCCCCGTTGTGAGCTGTCGAGCCCTTCTCAGTGCCCTCCAGCTGGGGGGGGGGAGCTGAGAAAGACACTACAGGCATGCAACTTGGGCCCTGTGGGTCACAGGGATATGCTGCTCTATGTCCCATAGGAGGAAAGATATCAGATTTTCTCCCTGAGAAGCAGGGAGAAGGGAGGGGTTGGGTGGTAGGACAGAACAACTTGTAGCTGAAAAACTGCCAGAAAGGGTCAAGAACACACACACACACACACACACACACACACACACACACACACACACCAATACGATAATCTTTATTGTCATTGTCCTATACAGAACAACGAAATTGAAAAAATCTACATCAGACATTCAAAAACCAACAAGCCTGCAATCCGAAATATCCCAACCTGGTTAGCCCCTAAAAACTCTGATATCCCACAATTGAATACAATATACTCACATAGAAACTACCTTCCACTGCGTTTAAAACTAAAATTGCATTTGGATAGAAACTGTTTCTCAGGTGGCTAATCCTAGTCTTTATAACCCTGTACCTTCTTCCAGAAGGCAGAAGCTGAAAGAGATCCTTTCCGGGGTGCGCACTATCCCGCACTATCTCTGCAGCTTTCTTGTGGCACCTGGAAGCATAGATTAGATCCACACACATACCGTATTTTTCGCACGATAGGACGCACCGGTCCATAGGACGCACCTAGATTTGGGGGGGAAATAAAGGGGAAAAAATTTATTCCCCCCCCAGGCTTCCCCCTCCCCCAGAACGGGACCCAGAGCCATGCCGAAGCTGCGCGCAGCTTTCGCATCGCTCTGGGAGCTTGCGGGGCTGGGGGAGGAGGAAGCCCTCCGCCAGCCTCCAAACCATGTCGGGAGACAGCGGGATGGCGCGCTGCGCCTCTCCCGCTGTCCCCCGAGTTTGCGGGGCTGGCGACGGGGAGGAGCAGGCTTCTCCCCGTCGCCAGCCTTCTAGCCAAGTCGGGGGACAGCGGGAAGGGCGCGCTGCGCCTCTCCCGCTGTCCCCCAAGTTTGCAGGGCTGGCGACGGGGAGGAGCAGGCTTCTCCCCGTCGCCAGCCTTCTAGCCAAGTCGGGGGACAGCGGGAAGGGCGCGCTGCGCCTCTCCCGCTGTCTCCTGAGTTTGCGGGGCTGGCGACGGGGAGGAGCAGGCTTCTCCCCCCCGCCAGCCTTCTAGCCAAGTCGGGGGACAACAGGAAGGGCGCGCTGCGCCTCTCCCGCTGTCCCCCGAGCTTGTGGGGCTGGCGGTGGGGCTCTCCTGAAGCCTGGAGAGCTAGAGGGGTCGGTGCGCACCGACCTCTCTCGCTCTCCAGGCTTCAGCGAAAGCCTGCATTCGCACCATAGGACGCACACACATTTCCCCTTCATTTTTGGAGGGGGAAAAGTGCGTCCTATAGTGCGAAAAATACGGTACATAGTGATGGCTTTTCACTTTTTATTGCACACCATTGATTTTATGGGAAATGATGGAATCACAGCATTTACAGTCCAGTGGCTGCTGCATTTTGCATACCCTCTCCCATTCTTACCTTTGGATCCAGGACGTCAAAACACCAGGAGCGGAAGCAACAGGGAAAAGGAGTGGTGGCAGGGGCAGTGCCACGCCTCTCCTTTGCTGGGCTCCAGCATGCGAGGGAGGCGAGGACAGCTCCTGTGGGGAGATCATCCTTGCAGCGCTGGGGGCTCAGGCAGTGGAAGGGCCAGAGGTGCAACACTCAGGGCCAGGCTTTGGTGTCGGCAGCCTCTCCTCTTAGGGGAACTCTCCAGCAGCCACTATGAGCTGCCCAAGGGAGGAAGTTGGCAAGAGCGGCTATGGAGATGCAACGGGATGCTCCCTCACAGCTGCTGATTGGGGCAAATGCTGGCTCATCTTCCCCTCCAAGCTCAGAAGCTGTGGTGCTGGAGGGGGACATTCCCAGATCCAAACAGAAGCCAGTAATCCTTCTGTGAATCCAGGAGTGTCCCACTGAAAATGGGGCAGTTGGAGGGTATGATTTTGTGGAAGAAAGGAAAAAAATGGTGGAAAAAAGCACCCTCTGATTGTGTATTGTTGATAGGTAAGGGGACCCCTGACCATTAGGTCCAGTCGTGGCCGACTCTGGGGTTGTGGCACTCATCTCGCTTTATTGGCCAAGGGAGCCGGCATACAGCTTCCGGGTCTTGTGGCCAGCATGACTAAGTCGTTTCTGGCGAACCAGAACAGCGCACGGAAACGCTGTTTACCTTCCCGCTGGAGCGGTACCTATTTATCTACTTGCACTTTGGTGTGCTTTCAAACTGCTAGGTTGGTAGGAGCAGGGACCGAGCAACGGGAGCTCACCCTGTCGCAGGGATTTGAACTGCCGACCTTCTGATCGGCAAGCCCTAGGCTCTGTGGTTTAACCCACAGCGCCACCTGCGTAATGTGGATAGTTTGGCCCTAAATTGTTCATTCCAGCAGCGCAGAAGTGTTCTTCTGTAAACCCAGAATAAGATGGATTAGGACAACAGCCTATCTAGTCCAGCACTCTGTTCTCACATTGACTGACCAATGCCCATGGAAAGTCCTCAAGCAAAAGTTGAGCACAACAGCGCTCTCCTTACCTGCGACTCCCATTAACTGGTATTCAGAAGCACACTGTCATGATGGCCCCATTAGTCCATGCTTCTGTCAGCAACCCTGCAAAAGGAAGCAGGATTTTTTTTTAAAGAAGAACCTTCATAATCGTTAGCCTTGCCTGCTTTGTTATGGCTCCTTTAACATGAATGAGAAAAAGCATTTCCACCGAGCTAGCCTCATGTTCATTACTCATGCTAATGTGAAACACTGTGCAATGAAAGAGCTTGGCATACCTCAGCCGATTTTCTGCTACAACAGTGTTTTCAGCTGCATCTCATTTATGGAAATGAAACAGGCCAGAACTACTGGCACCAAGTAATTAGTCTTCTGCCCAGGAGGGGCTTGATTGCATTTTCCCCAGCTACCTTCCAGCCTTTTCCTGGAGGCTTGATATTGCAAATGCCAATGTGGCCGCAAGGCACTCTTGCTTTTCAAACTGGATCCCCCTGGCAGGTTCAGCCTGTGTAATTAACAAATGAAATATGGAGCAAGGAGCAAAGTGATTTTGGCAAGCCTGTTGCTGTGCAAATCTAACGTTGAGCAAGAATCAATGTATAAAAATATCAAGGCAAACTCTTTCCTCTTTAACTCGGGATTAATTAGGTGGCTGGTGCCGAGCTAGTGCTGGAGAAATGAGAAAGAGATCATAAGCTAATCTCTTCGTCTCTTTCCTTATCCAAGTTTCGCCTGAACTGCAACAACAATGAAGGCAGAATCAGGGCCTATGACGCTAACACCTGGTCCTAAATGGGTTTGTTTGAACTTAAGCACGGAGTTCAGCAAACATTACTTTGTGACAAGTGTGCTTTCTATAGCAGCTGAAGAGAATGAGTTGGATCCAGAACTTGCTTCCCATGGAAATCAATTGGAGTTGGTGGCGCTGTGGGTTAAACCACAGAGCCTAGGGCTTGCTGATCAGAAGGTCGGCGGTTCGAATCCCCACGACGGGGTGAGCTCCCGTTGCTCAGTCCCAGCTCCTGCCAACCTAGCAGTTCGAAAGCACATCAAAGTGCAAGTAGATAAATAGGTACCACTCCGGCGGAAAGGTAAATGTCGTTTCTGTGCGCTGCTCTGGTTCGCCAGAAGTGGCTCAGTCATGCTGGCCACATGACCCGGAAGCAGTACGCTGGCTCCCTTGGCCAATAATGTGAGATGAGCGCCGCAACTCCAGAGTCGGTCACAACTGGACCTAATGGTCAGGGGTCTCTTTACCTTTACCGTGGCCAACCTGCCCCACTGGTTTCAGTGGGATTGGTCTGGATTAAATATAATGGGTAGTATTCAACTAAATTTTACTCCATTGAAATTGATGGGCCTAACTTAGTCATATTCATTGATTTCATTGGTTCTGCCCTGAGCAAAGCATGGTTGAATACATCCAACGAATATTGGATGTATTGAGTGGAAGAGGAACCTGTGGACCATCATTTCTATTTTCTTTCTGTGGCATATTACCAAATGCCTGCTCTGACAGTGGAAGTAGAGCATCTGAAAGTGGAAGCAGAGCATAGCCATTGTGGCTAGTAGCCCTTGATACCTTTATCCTCCGTGCTTGCCTTGACTCATGCGACAAGTTATGCTAAATAATACAGACAGCTCAACACAAGGTCCATGACCCCATGGCGAGTACAGAGTCTAGACTGCTTCTCTCCACCACTACCACCAGATAGTTTGCATTCTGCTTTTTAAAACTTAAATCTTGTTCTCTTTGTACAAAGGCACCATTGTGCTAAATCAGCCAGGTAAAAATATGAAACATTCTGGCTGATTTCCATCACGTTGTCCATGGGGGAGTAATGGTATTTGGCTGATCTTCTACAAAACACCCAAAGGGTTCAAAACGAAAGGGGAGAGGGTTTTTAGAATTTTGGCAACACACACACACACAAATGGGCATGCTTACCTGAACACTAACCTAAGAAGCATGGAGATGGAAAGATGGGAGATAGTGAGTTTTTCCCTCTGTAAGGTTTTGTTAAAGCTTTGTCATAATACAATAAGATAAAAAAACCTAATCTAAATAAAAACAAAAGAAAGAAAGAAAGAAAGAAAGAAAAAACAAACACAGAGTCCTTTCTCAAAGGTAGCTCTTAACCCATGGGTAGGCAAACTAAGGCCCGGGTGCCAGATGCGTCCCAATTGCTTTCTCAATCCGGCCTGCAGACTGTCCAGGAATCAGCGTGTTTTTGCATGAGTAGAATGTGTCCTCTTATTTAAAATGCATCTCTGGGTTATTTGTGGGGCATAGGAATTTGTTAAATCCCCCCCAAATATAGTTTGCCCCCCCTCAAGGTCTGAGGGACAGTGGACTGGCCCCCTGCTAAAAAAGTTTGCTGACTCCAGGACTTAACCTTTGTCATGCACAGAAAGTGGAGGATGCTCCCAGCTCTCACCTGGGAGCTTTCCTTTCTGCTCCCATTCTCTCACCCTGGGAGATCTTCCCTTCCCTGATTTTCACACAGGGGAAGATGGGCGATAGTATGGAAAGGGAGGGAAGGGGTGGGGTGGGAAGGAGGAAGAAATCATTTCCTTCAGAGCCCTGTGATTGATAACTCAATGGAGCTTGTAAGGTGGTGCAATGCCTCTTTAAAGAGGAGCTGTGGGTTGCAAAACAATCCAGAAGAGAGGGATTAATGGAGACAAGAACAGGCAACACAGTAAGAGCAGCACAGGTTAATTCTAGCAACAACAGATTGTGTGAAAAGGGGCCAGTCTCAATCTGCTAGATCCAAGAATGTTAGAATTGGAAGGCACCATAAGAGTCGCCTAGTTCATTCCCCTGCAATGCAGGAATCTCAGTTAAAGCATACATGGCAGATGGCCATCCAACCTCTACTTTGAAACCTCCAAGGAAGGAGAGTCCAGCACCTCCCTAGGGAGTCTGCTCCACTGCCAAACAGCTCTCACTGTCAGAAAGTTCTTCCTGATGTTTAGTCAGAATCTCCTTTCTTTTAACTTGAAGGCATTGGTTTGGGTGCTATCCTCCAGAGCAGGAGAAAGCAAGCTTGCTCCATCTTCCATGTGACAGCGCTTTAGATGTTTGAAGATGGCTATCATATCTCCTCTCAGTCTCCTCTTTACCAAGCTACATACCCAACTTCCTGAACTGTTCCTCACAAGGCTTGGTTTCCAGACCCTTCATTTCCTTGGCTGCTGTCCTCTCCACACATTCCAGCTTGTCAATATCCTTTGTAAATTGTGTCCAGAACTGGACACAGTATTCCAGGCGTGGCCTGACTAAGGCAGAATAAAGTGGAACTACTACTTCCCTCGATCAAGACACTATATTTCTGTTGATGCAGCAAATCATGGCCCAATTTCATTAGAATCTTTTCAGGGTCATAAGTGCAGGCTACTCCAGCTGCCCTGTGGAAGCCCTGAGGAAAGAAATTGCACAAGATCAGGTACAAAGATGCTCTCATACAGTTCCCATTCATGTCAGTAAAACTTGTGCAAGAGAAAACCCTGTACTGTGAAGTTCAGACTTGCTTAGATCTTTATATATCAGTATCCTTGAAAACTCTCTCTCTCTCTCTCTCTCTCTCTCTCTCTCTCTCTCTCTCTCAATCCAGCTCACAGAGACAAAAGAATCATGCTAGAGTTATCCTAATCTGTATTCTCAAGCAGTGTGATAAAGAAAAACTTTCTAAAGCAGAAAGGGGATACCTTAAAGCCAAGTGTGATGCAGATATTCCTGAAAATACTAACCAAGAAAGAAAAAGGGAAGGTTGCATGGGAATCTCTCACACCTGACATCCCTGATAACAGAGTCCTAGTATTCAAAGGCAGTTTAGTGCCCAATGGACGCTAAGGTGTGTTATGTGTCTTATTTTACAGAGCACAATCCTGTATTTGTCAAAGGACCAGCTTCTATTTGAAAGTGTTTAGTATTTGAAAGGCTTTCTGGTCCAAGTCCAGTTTAAAGATATAGAGCAGGGTCCTTGACATTCTCCGGTTAGCATCTAGATGATAGATAGACTGAGCGGGTGTGCAGATCAAAGTCTTCTCCAATACGCTGTGATGCATTCTTTTTAAATTACAGTAGCTGTGTCTCAATTTTCATCCATATGCATGATATGAATATATATATGCAAATCTGCCTTTTTGGGGGGGTATGTGTGTGTGATGTGGGGAACCTTTGGCTCTCCAGATGTTGCTGAACTACATCTTCCATCAACCCCAAGCCAGCATGACCAATATACAAAGCTGATGGGAGTTGTAGTTCAACAAGATTTGGAGAGCCATTTGTTCCCTCCAAATGGAAGCACGAGGGTGGCTGGGAATGTACTTGACCAGAGACTATGCTAAACTCTGCATTGTGCAGGTAGCACAAGTAGGCTGTGCATTAAATGAAATGGAAATTTGTGAAAAAGATAGCAATTTAGGCATAGGAGGTGTTGTCAGACCTAAGCCTAGGATCAATAGATTTATTTATTGTTTAACATTGGTAAAAATGTCTCAAAGCTGAAGGGTGAAATTCATGCTTTAGGTGGCAGGAGACATTTCTGAATTCAGCATCAGAATGGTGTGCTGTAAACGGCCACCTTTTACTTAACAACCTGGGTTGGAAATTCCATTTTATAAGGCAGCACCTTCTATATTCTCTGTATTCTGCCCCACTTTATAAATGGGCCATTCCTATCGCTTACCAGTATGTTCCATACGCTGTGATAGTTACCTTTATAATTCTCCTGTTTTGCTCAACTCCATATACAACCCAGCACTTATTCCAGCCCCCCCTGCCAAAGTAACTATGTGTATGAGGGTTTTGTTTTGTTTTTTAATAGGTGCTGGCAGTGGAAAAGTTCACACCTGGAACAACAACAGGCAGGTTGTTTTTGGCATCTGATAAACACATCCTAGAAGGGATTGCTTTTTTTGGATGGAGTTTGTTTTCATGTCGAAATGTTCCATACTGTTGATGGATCTCTTCTGCCATCTTGCTTGCTTGTTCTCCTGACGCCTACACAACCGAAAACCCTCATGCTTCTCTCGGTGCAATTAAAACAGGTGCGCTGCTTGATGTGATGTATTCAAAAAATTTGGTCAAATGAGAAGAGGACTGAATAGGTTCACATTCACTTGTTTGCAGCCAGGCACGTCAACTGATGGGGGTGAAATGAACTGTGCCGAGTAGGTCACCTGGATTAGATTGATAACACCCTCCTGTGACTAAGTGCCTTCCTTTTGCATTAAGTAAACATGCTTCTTAATTTATAGCATTATTTCCCAGTGCAATGCCTCGATCACTGGTTGTGCAATTGCTGTTACGGCTTGTTTCTGGGAAGAACACTGGGGCATCTTATTTGCCTCAGGATAAAATTCATCACAAGAGTGAAGGGGAGGGTGAATATAAAACCTAAGTTCTGTTTACTTACCTTGCTGGGCTAGGCATGTGGTCTCATATTTGTTAGATTTGCTTATTTGCTTGGGTTAGACCCTGTAAAAACTAGGGCTCTAATAAATGTTTGCTCATTTTTTCTTTAACAATATAGTGCTTCACATCCTGACACTGGAGAGACCTGTCAGGAGTAAGCATGGACCAATGGTACCAAATAGTATGGGAAACAGCCCTACTAGAAAAATAAACCAATATACTGAAACTGACACGGGGACAAATAGAAGAAGACACCTTCACCCTGGTATGGCTCCCTTTTATCACATACACAGCCCAACAAGACAACGACAAAAATCCACCAACAGCATACAAATCAATATGGCTAACCTGATCCAAAACATCCACCCACCTCACTCACACATGAAAACAAAGACCACCGCAGCCAACCACAAATGAACAACCACACCCTAGGCCAACCCCAACCTCTCTCGCCACCAAAGGAACACAAGTGAACAGCAAAGAACCTGCAGAAGCAACGCTGACACCAAACCCTACATATAGTAAGTAAAATAGAAACATCACCACCCGACCCCACCCCCATCTCCCCCCCACCTCTTCCCCCCTTTTCTTCCTAATGTCTCAACAAATGATACTGATTTGTAAAAATGTTACATGGGAAAAAAAAATATGAGAGAGAGACATTGCACACACTTTTGTAAATCAAGAAAATCTTTAATAAAAAACAAACAATATAGTGCTTCAGAGGAGGTCAAAATGTTACCCTCCAAAAATATCCTTGCTTATTGCCTTTCACAGACTCATAGAATGGTAGAGTTGGAATGGACCATGAGGGTCATCTAGTCCAAAATCTCCTTCACTGCAGGAATCTTTCATCTGTGGGGCTCGAACCCATGACCTGCGATAAAGAATCTCATGCTCTACTGACTGGGTTGTGTAGGATTGTGGCCACCGTCCAACTCCCAAGCCTCACAAATTCACCTGATCTTGTGCACAGAGATTTATGCTTATTCAAGCTATATACCGTACTATACATATTCTGGCCACTTTGTCTGTACTTCAGGAGGAAAAAAATAACAACAGTGCTGTAGTGGTAGCAACAACAGAAGTGTGTGTGTGTGTGTGTGTGTGTGTGTGTGTGTGTGTAGGTGATAGTGAGTGAGAGATAGGGGGGAGAAAGAATAGAGGAAGAGAAGAAAGTTCTTTGAATGTAAGCTTTCCCTAAGACCCAGTATCTATGTCAAAGCCAACATGTGATTATTGGGACTGGTCTATTTGCCCTGTATCTGAGACAGACTTGGTTTATTTAGAACAGTGGTTTGCAAACTCCCTCCCGCCATGGGAACATTGCTGTGGGTTTTGGTGGGCAACTTAATTATCTTTCTGCCCATTGTTGAAATTGCAATGCACTGTGCTTGATGCTGTATGATTTCTAATTGTTATTTTTACCAGCCATGGACCACCTGAATGAAGCTCATGGACTGCTGCTGGTCTGCAGACCACAGTTTGGGAACCCCCAGTTCAGAAGACTTTAAATCAAAGGATTCTCTAAGTGGTGGGCAAATAAAATTGTAGTTAAAACAGCGCTAAAATCCACAAAGAAATTAAACACACACACAAAATAATAATTAAAACACAGATAAAACCAGTAAGCCATCTAAAATGAATGCATGTCTGTGTAGGCTTACCAAAATAAAAATATTTTCAGCAGGATAATACTAATAGTAATACTAAACCACTGAGCCTCTTGTGCTTGCTGGTCGGAAGGTCGGCAGTTCGAATCTGCGTGACAGGGTGAGCTCCCGTTGCTTTATCCCAGCTTCTGCCAACCTAGCAGTTCGAAAATACACCAGTGCAAGCAGATAAATAGATACTGCTGCGGTGGGAAGGTAAACATTGTTTCCATGCGCTCTGGCTTCCATCACAGTGTTCTGTTGCACCGGAAGTGGTTTAGTCATGCTGGTCACATGATCTGGAAAGCTGTCTGTGAACAAATACCAGCTCCCTCAGCCTGAAGCGAGATGAGCGCTGCAACCCCAAAGTCAACTTTGACTGGACTTAACCATTCAGGGGTCATTTACCTTTACCTTACTGCTGCTACTACTACTACTAATTTTATTTGTACTGTGCCCATCTGACTGGGTTGCCCCAGCCACTCTGAACAGCTCCCCAAAAATATAAAAGCAATCTAAATAGGGAGTTCCAAATTGCTGCCGAAAAAGTTGCTGCTTTCCTAGTTTCAGCAAATATGTTTCCTGACTTCAACATCATTAGATGAGACTGATCAACGGCTCACGGTATTTTCCAGAAAGGTAATGATGCCCAATTAATTTTTGGAACAATTTGCTTACTGACTCTGTGTAAAATGGCACCCTTTGGCAGATGTTTGTTTTTGAAATGATGTGACCTTTATTTTAAGAGCTGGAAGCAATTTTCCGGTGCGGCACTTAAGAAGGGAGAAGATTTGCTGAGATGAGCTGATATGTAAACTCTGCGCTGCTCCCCTGAACCTCTGGGCGCTTCAGCAGTAGAAGCCATTTAGTGGATTCCCTGCTGTGAAACCCCCCAACCCCCCACCCCCCCGCCGCAACAAAAGGCGCCATGCTTGCAGTCGGCATGAAAATGAACGGATTAAAAAAGGAGAGACAGGACGTGTTGGGAGCATGAGCAGCACTCTATTAGCATGCAGAAGGGGGACGGCAGACAATCCAAGGGAGACGGAATAAAGGACAGCATGGAGGTGGTCAAAAGATGGAGAAATAATGTACCAAGGCCTCTCTAAGCACAGTTTAGCATTCTTTCCCCATTGCGGATGGGCACGTGTGGAGAAATGATAAACCGAGCTGCTTGCAAAGAGTGGGCAGGCAAGGGAGCTGGCTGTGACTTTGTGCAGGATCTTTAGGGGAAACAGGCTGAGAACAAATGAGAAAAAGGCGTGGAGAGAATGGGCATAGCTACAAGCTATAGCACAGAGAGGAAGCTGAAAAACCAAGCAGGCAAGACACAGATACCACTTGAATAAACAGGACTCAGGCCATGTGTGCACCATGTGGCTATCTATGAGGAAAAAGAGAGGAAAGCACTTTATCCCAGGGGCAGTCCACTCAGTCAATTTCAGTTTCCCTCGGTTTCCAATTTTTCCATTCTTAAGTTCAGTTCTCCACATTTCCACATAAGTTTGCAAGTTCCTTTTTTTAAAAAGTCCTAATGGAAGATTCAGGGGGATGCGGGTGGCGCTGTGGGTTAAACCACAGAGCCTAGGGCTTGCCGATTAGAAGGTCGGCAGTTCGAATCCCCGTGACGGGGTGAGCTCCCGTTGTTCGGTCCCTGTTCCTGCCAACCTAGCAGTTCGAAAGCACAAAGTGCAAGTAGATAAATAGGTACCACTCCAGTGGGAAGGTAAATGCCGTTTCCGTGCGCTGCTCTGGTTTGCCAGAAGCAGCTTAGTCATGCTGGCCACATGACCCGGAAGTTGTACGCCGGCTCCCTTGGCCAATAAAGCGAGATGAGCGCCGCAACCCCAGAGTCGGCCGCGACTGGACCTAATGGTCAGGGGTCCCTTTACTTTTACCTTTAATGGAAGAATCATAAGCATTTTCATGCACATTTCCACTAATACACACCATTTTGCAAAACAATTTCCCCAAATACAAAACACTTTCGTATTATTGTCACTTATATATGCATTTTCATGCACACTTTACCATAGTATATGCATTTTGGTAGCACATTACTTGGCTGGAGAACTGTGTTGTAAAATTTGTCATTGTGCAAATTTTGAAGGATGCCAGTTAAAAAGTGCAAGTTTGGTGGGTTGGCCTTTAAATACAAATGGAATAAAAATTCTCCTCCATCTTTGGTCTTTCCTTGGAAACTGTTAAGTTGTGGGTGAACATATCAGACGAAACAGTGATTCTTCAAACAGCTCTTCTTTATTCAGATGCCAGAACAGAACTGAACTGAGGAGCTCAGTCAGCCTGCTTATATAGAGCTCCAGAACAGCGTAACTGTTGCAACTTTCTAAAACTATCCAATCACTGAATGTCACTTTCAATCCTTCATTTGCATACAAACTATCCAATCACTGAACGTGACTTTTGATCCTTCATTTGCATAACTATCTACAGTATCCCCCTGCTGGCCCAGGGTGAGAACTTCAGTACATAACAGAAACCTCACCTTTAAGGTGTGAACATAGAAATGTAGTGATGGCACTCTCCTTAAAGGTCAAATTTGGCACAGCTAATCTACAGGCATAAGCATTCCTGACTTCCATGCTAGGAAAGCCTCTGCTGATGTTTGCTGGGCTATGGAGTTACAGCTAAATCACACTCAGGAAAAACGTCTGAATTTCTGTGAAAGTTAATGGGGCTGCATGTATTTAAGAGCCCAGAATTTGTTTCTTGCGGTAAGCAGATAAAGACATCTCTCCCTTGATGGTAGAAGGCAATTTTTATAAACCTGTCTGCCTTATCTTGGGTCATAAATATAGCCTTTTCTTTTCACAATTTCCTCTGTGGCTTCCAAATCCCCTTCACATTTATGATTCTGATACCCTACTGTATTTTATTTGGAAGGTCAGTAGTTCCTTTTTTTCTTAATACTGCTGCTGCATGAAGGGGAAATCCTATATACAACTCGGGCTCATGTCCTGAGCTATATATGAAGACTCATATTTCCTGACAGTTCCATTTCCTCTTGCTGTCTCTGTCCCAATTCCACTCCCCTCTTTTTTATGTTACATCAGCATTTTCATTTTATTACCCTGCGTTAAAACTCGGCAGCAGACTAATATTTTGTGGGGTGGCAATTTCATGTGCAGGCTACAACTAAAGCAGAGTGCCTCAGATAAAAAAAAAAGGCAAGCTGAGTTTGAGCCATAATAACTTAGTAATGAGAGAAAGTTTCCTTATTTGAAAGCTTTTCAGATCGTAAGGATGTGAGGCCCCAAATAACTGAAATTATATTAATTTCACCCACATTAAAGGCTTAAGTTGTGTCGTTCCCTACAGAAGTCTCCTCTACTGCAAGTGTAAAAAAGAGAAATTATTTCAGTAGGGTATTATCTCTGTCAGAGCAGAGAGCCATGGAGTTTGGCTCACTGTAGAGCCAGGCGTATTCTGACACGGTTTTATAGCATGAGTGCTCTGAACGTAGGCACTTATGCATTGCTAAAAACGAGGAAACCAAAAGAGGACACCCCCCCAAAAGGGGCATTGATTTGCATAAATGTTGCATATGCTTATTTATATGCATAAATTTAAATTTAGAAACAATGTAATTTAAATGGAAATACGTATTGCCAGCGGCGGCCTGTCCCATTTTGTTTTGCACTTAAAATGGGAGAATTTTATTTTAGCTGATCCTGAGTTTTGTCTTAACTTCTATTTGTTTAGAGATTTCATGCTTTGTAACATGCTTCTTAATCTTGTACCTGTGTGGTTTCCCGCATCCTTCTTTCTCTCTCCTCTCCCGTTAAGTTGTGGTTTAAAATAATGCACAGCTTCTTGACTAATAAGGCCAGGGGTCAGCTGTATGGTGAAACTGAAGACCGTATGGCTAGAGTCTGAGCCTTAACATAAATTGGTTTATGTCCATGTCCTCTTCAGGGCACTAGCCTGCATACTCCAGATGGCAGCATGTTCGAAGCGCATCATCCATATGGTAGCATAAATCCAAACCTTTTTTTGGGTAGTAAGGTGTGTACAATGTTCTCAGAAATAAAGAAGCGCAATAGGTTCAATCAGTGACATATGGGTCATGCTCCACTGCAGGTCCAAGGCAACTGAAAGGAAATTATCATGCTGGTGGCCTGGCTACAGGCAAAATTGAGTAAATATAGAAAGGGGGGGGAACCAAGAGTAAATGAAATACATGTGGCATTTCAAAGTTCAGAAAGGTGGGCAAATCATGCCCTCAGGTTGTCATCCTGAGGGAAAGCAAAAATATTATCCATGGCATTATGATGCAGTCGCCCATTCAGTTGTAGGTTCAATTCATGCATGCTTTTAATTTCATCATAGAACTGTAGAGGTGGAAGCAACCCCAACGGTCGTCTAGTACAACCCCCTATAATGCAGGAATCTCAACTAAATAAGCAAAACACAACACAAAGGAATACAGAGAAATAAAGAAACACATCTTACACAACTCTGTAAGCGATTATGGTGGTACCTCGGGTTCAGAACTTAATATGTTCTGGAGGTCTGTTTTTAACCTGAAACTGTTCTTAACCTGAGGTACCACTTTAGCTAATGGGGCCTCCTGCTGCCGCTGCTGCGCGATTTCTGTTCTCATCCTGAAGCAAAATTCTTAACCTGAGGTACTATTTCTGGGTTAGCGGAGTCTGTAACCTGAAGTGTCTGTAACCTGAGGTACCACTGTATATAGAACTTCCCAAAGACCAAATATAAAAATGAGACATTTATATTCCACCAAGTGTCCGTTTTTTAAAATATAGCTTTTACGTCATGTATGCAATAACAAAATCATATTCAAGTGCAATTCAGGATGTCTCAAAGCCAAAGTTACATCCAAATATTCCTTTGTTCAATAAAGAAAACAGAATCTCTACAAGTATACTTGTTGCAAAAGGATAATCCACAGACAGGGGGAAAATAACTGCCCACGTCCTCGTGAGTGTTGTAGCTTTGCTCTCAGTCACTCAAACTGCAGTGGCAGTGCCCCAGCTGTGTGAAATCCTAAGCAGTACTCCAACGATGAGATCACCAGATGCAAATCTCTGCTTCGAATGTCTTCCTGCTGTTGGCCAGCAATGGAATGATATGATGGCGAAAGACATGCTTAAATAGAAAAGTCAGCTCCATAAAATTGAAAAGGCACTCTGCTCATTCTGTAAGGGCTTACCCATGGGTAGGCAAACTAAGGCCTGGGTGCCGGATCCGGCCCAATCACCTTCTAAATCCGGCCTGCAGATGGTCTGGGAATCAGCATGTTTTTACATGTGTAGAATGTGTCCTTTTATTTAAAATGCATCTCTGGGTTATTTGTGGGGCATAGGAATTCATTCATCGCTCCCAAAAATATAGTCTGCCCCCTCCCAAGGTCTGAGGGACAGTGGACCGGCCCCCTGCTGAAAAAGTTTGCTGACTCCAGGGCTTACCCAATGGTGATGGTAATGGCAGCAGTAGGTAGCAGGAGCTGCCGCCACACTCAGATGAACGTTGGGCAGCTGGTCCGCAAAGCCAGTTCTTTTCCCCCTGTATTTCCTGTATTGTCTCTACTGTGGTGTCTCTCCAGGGCTTTGTGGGGAACTAAAATGATGGCTCTTAGCCCCATCCAGCTTGGTGTTAATTGCAGCACCATTGAAAAATATTATTAAAAGGGAGCCCAGGTCAGACAACACTGGACAGCCCCACCAGGGGAGTAGGGTCTTGGGAGCTGCCTGTTGATGCCAGGCCTCCATGTGTAGGCCAGCTGTAGGTATGTTTCTAAGGCTGTCTTTTATTACCAAAGACTGAAGTTGCTGCCTGTCAGTCTCAATGTTGCAACATGATCCATTGCTAACAAGATGGCAAAGGAACACTAAATATTTTCTCCCTATAGTTCCTCCCTTTCCTGTCTTTCTAAAAAAAACCCCACTCACCTTGCTTTCTTGTGTCTGTGGTAAAAAATACCTTGCCTGGGCCCAAACCTTTTATTTAATTATGAAAAGCTTAGCTGGTTAGAAGGCTGTCTAAACCATTCGTCAACGTCCTCCTGACTCTGGCTGTGGCATAACCTGCACAAAATACATGATTTGCTTTTGCCTGGTGTAAGGAAATGAGCCCAGCTCCCTTTGTTCCTCTTCTTTAAAGTAGTTGCTTAGCAAACAGGAGGGAGGCTGCACCTGTCTGGCTGACACCTTACGCCAAGCATGCAAACAGGAAACATTCCTGCTCCCAGCAGCCTGCTCTTGGGAAATAGATCCCCAGGAGACAACAGTGTTTCCAAAGAATACAGTGAAATGGCGTAGCCTTCACCTCCTCCTATCAGTGTAAATGCTTTGCAATTCGAAACCTGCAGGACCAGAGATTTACAGAAGATTGGAAGAAGTATATGAATTATTTGAAGAGCAACTGTAATCAACAAATTACGCTAGTAGGACTACAAGAAGTTTTGTAAGGAGAAATATACGAAGTGTTACAAAGTATAAAAAGATAGAGATATTGGTTATGAGTTTGAAATGTAATAGGGAAGATAAGAAATGCATACTGAGAGATTAGATTGGAAAATTTTCAGACAGGATTGATGGAAGTCAAAAATTTGAATAAGATGTAAAAGTATGTTTAATTACTGTTGAAAATGATATGTTAAAAAAAACTAATAAAAATTATATTACAATTTTTTTATAAAGGGCTTTCTTCATCACAAAAGGTACTAGCATACCTGTCAACTGCCCCAGAAAAACTGGGACATTTTCTTTTTTCCTGTGAGAGCACTGGTGGTCATTTGGGGAAACTGGATTAATAACGACAATAGTGCAAAAAGCCTTATGACAGTTCAGCTCATCATTTCTTTGTGTGTGTTTTTTTACAGTCTATACCCAGGGTTGTATAGCCTCTGGCCCTCCAGCTGGACTACAATTCCCATCATGCTTGACCATGTTGGCTGGCTGGGGCTGATGGGAGTTAGAGTACAATGTCATTTGGAGGTCCAAAGTTTAGTCACTCCTCCTATAACAAGGGGTGAGGGTAAGAAATAGAAAGATGTAATGAACTTTTTTGGGGGGGGTGGAGGGAAAATTACCCAAGCCTCTGGAAAGCTGAGAATTATTGATTTAAGGGAAGGACTAACAATTTCAGTTCATTTTTCATGATGCCTATGTACCAGGGGGAAATAAATCTCAGATAACATTTTAGACACAACATGTCACTTTATTTGTAAACTAGAAACAGCTGCCACATATGCTTCTGGTACAGGAAGAATGGATTAAATATGTGTGCATATCCCTGTGCTGTGCAGCATATTGTCCTCATCCAATAAATGAAGTTTTTCCCCATAGGATATGTAACTGATTCTCAGTGACACCATCACTTCTGCTTATACATCTGTTCTGCCTTTAAAGAGAGGATAACTTGATCACTCAAGACAGATCTTTCTTTCAGATATATATTTCCTCTAAAGCTATCAAGTCACAAACATGACATTTCTTGATTTTTTTAAATGCCAAGGTCAATTGATTATAGACCATTTTTGCATTTAATAGCAACTTCTTTATGTGTAAAGTGTCTTTGGAAATTCTGTCTTGTTTCAGCTGCCAAAACCTAAATGTTCAACCCGAAGAGGTTACTAGCAGTTTGCTCTATGAGTAAACAGGAAAAGGAGAGGGAATATTATGTTATTGTGGTTAATTTGGTTTACTCTGTCAGATAATCTCACTCTTAAGCTGATTTCAAATGTCAATTTATCTTGTAGCAACTGGGTGAATCACACCATAATATTCCAAGGAACATGTCCATGCCTATTTACTGTTTTTAAATCTGGTGATAAATCTGGTGATAAACTGATGTTAAGAACATTTTAATGTATGAGACCAGAAATAGAAAACATGGTTACAGTAGATAAATTTGCTCTTCTTTGATTTGTTATTGCTGTCTCCAGCACATCTTAACATAAGCAAAAAAGAAAAAGGGGGAAAAGCTCCCTTTCCCAAGAAGGTTGCAAATGTAGAACAACTTTAACCATAGTAGAAAAGCACCACATTACCCAGTTTATGTTGTTTCCCCAGGACTTAGTCCCAGAACCTAATGTTGAGGTTTATAGCATGAATCTGGACTTGGAAAAGTAACAATACAGTGCTTCCAAAATTTTCTTTCCTCTCACCATCAAGTAACTGCAACCAGACCCCACAGAGTGAGGTATGGAGGATAAGGCTTTCAGACAGATTTGAGTCACAGAACCTCTTTCCACGAATCAAGCGTTCCCACACACCCACACATATTTCAACTGCAGTCAAAAGAGGTCAGTTCACAGATGTGCATTGAAGAATGTAACTTGCAGTGAAAACCCAATGTGGGCTTGGGCTTGTCTGCAGAAATGACTGCCAAATGAGCCATGACAAAAGAACATAACGTTGGGCTTCTCTCAGAATCAGAATGGACGCTGTCTATGTCCATGATGTATTCTGTGATAATGTCTGAAGGCTGATGGGTGTCCTGTAAAAGTCACATACACACTGATTGTGTACACACAGGAAGGACTGCAGGTTCAACAGCGACTTTCTGCTGTGTGTGAAAGTGAGGTGCATGTTTTGAAGTAAAGATGCATACTCTGCTTGCGTCTTACATTGTGATTTGGGTGGCGCTGCGGTCTAAACCACTGAGCCTCTTGGGCTTGCCGATCAGAAGGTCGGCGATTAGAATCCACATGACGGGGTGAGCTCCCGTTGCTCTGTCTCAGCTCCTGCCAACCTAGCAGTTAAAAGCATACCAGTGCAAGTAGATAAATAGGTACTGCTGTAGTGGAAAGGTAAACAATGTTTCTGTGAGCTCTGGGCACTCATCACAGTGTTCCCTTGCGCCAGAAGCGGTTTAGTCATGACCCGGAAAAGCTGTCTGTGAACAAACGCTGGCTCCCTCGGCCTGAAAGCAAGATGAGCGCCGCAGCCCATAGTAGCCTTTGACTGGGCTTAACTGTCCAGGGGTCCTTTACACACACACACACACACACACACACACACGAAGGGTACATAACATAAATGCTAAACTGATAAGGTCAACAGGCATGGGGCTAAGAGCGTGTCAATGTGACTTAAGGACACCATTCCATTTTTATCTTCAACTGCCTGGGACCCCCTGGAATCTTGCTACTGCTTGACAGAGATTGGGGGTGGCTGTTACAATAGTTTATTTGCCTCGGGAAGGGAGGAGAGTGGTGGTTGGCTGACACCTACTTGTACTGCCTAGCTTGCACTGCTGTTCAGCTCCAGCTTTCCTACTGGAGGCAATAAATATCTCAATAAACATACATATGCACAGAATCTTATTTATTATATTCATGGAAACCTGTGTGCATCACCTTCTGGCTTCCATAAAGGCCTTCCAAGGTGGTTTCACCACCATAAAAACACAATCCTCTTTCAATCAAAACAGAACACAGTAAAGCCCCTAAAAACTAAATAAAATAAAAGCAGCCAGCAAGATTAATGTTCAGTTAAAACCCATTAGTACCCTTGCGAAATAAAAGAAATTGAGCTGTGAAAGCAGTTATCTCTAAATTAAAAAGTTGGGAGAGATACAAACACTCTTCTCTGGGTTGTATTGTTGCTAAACATTTCTATTTTAAAATTTCTGTGGGTGAAATAGAGAGGTATTGTGCTCTTAGCCCCTTCTCCCTAGACATTCAAGAAATCTCTGCCTCCACCATTATGTTTTCAAAGTAGCCATTTCCTCCCTTACCATGTGGTTAAACATGATAGGTTTTAATGAGAAAATAATGCTATGTTAAACATGGAGCAGAACCACTTTTCTAATTCCATATCTGGCTGGTTGCAGAACTGCAGTAAAGCATCTTAGTGGTTCTGCCATTTGTCTGGTGGAATGTGCCAGCTGTTTCTCTTCAATTTGAGAAGGAGGGCTAGTATGGTAATTTCCCTTCCTTCACCTTTATGAGGTGGAGAAAGCCAATCTTTAATTAATAACAAGTTGAAACGCCACCAGCTGCCTGACTCCTTGCGGACAAGCTGTGATTATTTACAAATCTGTTACACACACACACACACACACACACACACACACACACAGCTCCCAAACTTCAAAGAGCACTCATTACCAGGCTCCAAATTCTCCAAATTACTTTCCCATCCATCTGAATTATAGTTATAAGGAGTTCATAATGAGAATCTAATCTCATCCCTTAGATCGTGAAAAAAGCACACTGGAGATAGGCTGTGACAAAATTATTCAAATCCAGTCTGATTATCTTCTGATTACTTTTCCTAAGCACAGCTCGCTCACCACCCTAATGAGTTTTTTGATTGAAAAACAAACACCCAAATGAAAGACAGAAATAACTGATCGAAGTACAGTACTCTCTTTAATGCTAACCATTAAAATGAATGGGGCAAGAATGGTGGAAATTTCTGGAAGTGAATGGAGCCATGACTCTTGTTGGAGTTTAAAAAGAAAACATTTTAAAACAGCACTGTCCAGGGAGCAACAAATAGGTATTATCTGTGAGCCAGAGAATGTCAGTAAAATGCCTTCTGTTTAATTTGAGATAGGTTGCCCCCACCCCACCTCCAGCAAGATATTTCAGTTTCCTAATTTCCAGCAGCAGGCTAGATCTCTGAGGCTTCCAGTAGGATGACTGTTCAAGGTTTATGTTACCGTATTGCTAATTCACTTGTCTTCATCCTGCTTATGAACCTGGTGGGGTGTGACGGGGTGGAGATGCACCAAAAGAAAGGGAAAGCAATGACCAACAGAGCACCCTTGACCAACAACTGTTGCAAATGATGCCTGAATTCTTGTATGGAAATGGTGTTGTTTTGTACTCCATTGAGTTATACCATTTCCCTTTCGTAATCTGGATTTCTCTTCCTGTAGAACTTCCACACTGACCTGAGTCACTGCTTACATTATGTCCTCTGTTTAGACAGCTAAAGGCATAATCTATCATTCTTTACGGGACCAGTATTATGTAATTTTTTTCATGCTATTAAGCTGCCTTGAGCATTGTTTTAACTACGGAAAGGCAGCATACAAATGTATGTATGTATGTATGTATGTATGTATGTATGTAACTTTTAACATCTGGGATGGGGGCAGGATCCAGGAGTGAATGGGCGCACCTACACCATATTACATCTTTGTGTGGCTTCCTTCCTTTGGTGGAAATAAATAAATGTGCAGCTGAATTTTAACCCAGCAATAAAGAAAGCATTTTGTTAGCCACCCAGGACGGCAGGAATTAATGCATCTAAACCCCAATATGGTGAGAAACAGAATTGGAAAGGGGGGGGCAGAACACACCAATATGCACAGCTGCAGAGGTATGGCAGTTTTCAGTTTGGACTCTTCAATTTTCTTCCCAGAGCTACAGGAACTAGGTGCAAGTCTGCTTGTACATAATACATTTCCAGCCAGGCCGCAATGAGTAGGAAATCATTTCTTTAATCAATTTTATTCAAATAGACTATGAATAAATTCTGTGCCTTCATTGTCTCATGTGATGAAGGAAGCTGATAATAGAAAGAAGTGATAAGAATGGAGAAACCGTCAAGACCATGAATGAATTTTTATATCTCCTACTGATTAGACTCTGGCTGCGGGTGGATAAATGCATTCAGCACCCACTGTATGCAAGAAGGCATGGAGCTATTTTGAACCTGGTTGAGTCTATAAAGTACCAAAAGGAGGTGCCACACCATTAAACAGTAAGAACCACACACACACACAGTTTTTTTCCTGAAGTTCTTTGTCTGGTTTTCTTAAAAACATTCGTAGTGTTTTAGTGCTATTTTAAAACAAGCTGAGTTTACAGGAATGCATATAATAAGCCCACGCAATGGAACCTATGGATGAATGAAAGTGACAGAAGCAATAGCTGTCATGCTGCTTTGTAATGCAGCAGCAGTCCCTTCCTATTAGGAACAAGTTGGGCAGGAGTGGACTGGGTGACGTTGATGCTTCTGAGTACAAAGATAGGACCCAGTAAAAACCCCATCTTTCAGGCACCTTTCTAGATGGGTGCATGGTTAGCCTTGTGGTCCATTCTCAGTCCCCTCTCACATATTCCTATAACCTCCCCTCCTGCCCTTGAGGAGGCATTGCCAGCAAAGGAAGACGAAACAGCCACGGAGGAGCTAAGGAGGCTACCGTTCTATGAAATGGGACTTGCAAGCAGATGGTGAGTGAGTGTTGTTTTATCCAAGTGGACAGCATTGCATAATATATTGCCTCGGCTCTGCAGACGTCATCACAAATCAATGGGCTAAGAGTCTGTGTCCCCAGCCCTTAGCCCAATGGCAGTTATTGAAATGTGACAGGAAGAACTGCAGGGTGCTGGGATCTTGGGCCTGTTCGTTGCTTTACATAGGAAGCTGCGTCAAACCAGGTCAACGGTTTCTCCAACTGGCCAAGTATTGTCAGTTCTGACAAGTAGTGACCATGCCTGAGTAATCATAGCTTCAAAAGACTTGATATGTGCGAGCCTTTTGCCCCTTTGCTCCTCTCTCTCTGGTGTGCAGCAATCAAACCAGATCTCTAATTAGCCATAGTCCCGCGTTGCATCTGAACCAGCAAACTAAGGCTTGTCCAGCCTGCCTCCCCATTAATGTAAGAGCACCACATGATGCCCAGCCCAGTGTTAAACCAGATTTTTCTGCCTTTAACTGCAGGGTTTTTAAATCCTTGGGAAATCCAAAAAGCCCATTTAAAGGGTAAAAGGTCTAGGAAAACACTGGGATGGGGTCCACGTTTTGGTCCATTGTGGACAAGCCCATAGGTTACCAGCTTTGGAACAAGCCAGAAGATTCCACCACACTTTCATATCCTGACATGTTCTGAAGCTGCTAAGTGTAGTTTCCCAACTAGAGACATCCTGGTTTAATTGTATCTCATGCAAAGGGAGGACAAAGGGGTTGGCTGCCCGAGCAAAAGACTCGTGGATATCTCAGATTAATAATAAGATATTATCTGGAATTCAGACAACACTGAAGCAAGGAGGAAAAGGAAGATCACCAGAGCAGAGAGGTTAACAACATCTGCATCTGCTACAGAGGAAAGGAAGATTACTGGAGCAGACTGCTGTAACTTCCCAAGCTAACACCTGAGCAGAGGTGAGGCAGAGCAACTAGGCAGGACTCATTTTCTACTCAGCCCTGCGGGTCCTGCAGGGTTCCATTCTGCCCCAGTGCTGTTTCCAGTGCCAGCCTTTCAGTTATATATAAACGTGATCTATAGCCACGCTCCAAGCTTCCTCTGAGACCAAATGCTCTGCCCGGTTAACTGGTGTTTGTGAAAACAAATGGCTGCTTTTTTTGAGCTCGGGGCTTCTAAGAAGACAGTTTAGCACAGTTCGCCCAGTGTATTTCCAGTTCTTCAAGAATAATCACCCTTAACGCTGCCGTGTTTCATGGTGGCCTTGTACACAATGCAGCAGCCTCCGTAGCCCAAATAATTCCCAAGCAACCGCACATAATCAGGCTGTTTATAGGTGATGATAATTATACTTCCTTCCATTTTATTAGCTAGATCCAGGTGCAAGAGGCACGGCAGCACCGCAGAGAACAGAACTATCCATGTTGCCCTGCTACTTTTCCTGGGTCTTGCATAGCCACGGGTCATGCGTGTGTGGTGCTTTCTGCTTTTCTAAATCCACCTGTTTGATTACATGCATTATTCATTGTGTTTGCTTTTCATTTTTATTGCACCCTGAAGTGTGGTCCTCAGGAACTAAGATTACAATCTGGATTCTCTGCTTTCATTGGAAGATTTAACGGCATTTCTGGATTTATGCTATCAATGCTGATATTTAAGGGGAAAGTGCACCTGGCAGGTTTAGACACAACAGGTTTAACTGTGCACATGGTAGGTTTAGGTTTAAGAATCTTTCCCTCATCTTAGCTGTGGCAAGATGGATAGGTAAGATCAGGGCTTTTTTCAGCTGGAACTCACCAGAACTCAGTTCCGGCACCTCTCAAGTGGGCGCCCTTGCCATTATAAGAGAACAATGGAGGCATTTGTGGAGAGCACCTCTTTCTAGAAAAATAGAAGTGGGTAAGATTAAGGAATAAATGGCTCGACACATTTTACTAGCCCAATTTACCAGCCTACACCCACTGTTTCTGTCTTGCTGTGTCTGCTTTCTGGTTTTCTTTCAAGCATACCTTTCAATATTTCACAGGTGAAGATAACAATTACTGTCCATTTGTGATACACAGGCCTTGTTTGAATGTATGTAATGTAACGAATGCTAAGCAATGGCTCAGCATTACATGAATGAGCCTGGACAAGCTTTAGGCTCGTGAAATCCATCCCCCCTATGCCTCCCTTGGCCACAAGCATGACATTGACACCAGAAGCTTCCATTTCAATTTTGGTACCTGAATGCAATGGTTTGGCATTATACCTGGATGTCTCCTTCATTTTTACAGGCATTCCCTTGATATCTTGACCTGACTATCCTGTCTTAATTTGCTGTGAATTCCTCAATATTACATTGGGCAATGGATATTGAAATGTCAACAGATCTAAAGTATACAGCAAGTTATGGTTTGAGGGAAAACTATATGAAAATGATGCATAGATGGTATTTGACACCCAGCAAAAGGGACGCAGGTGGCACTGTGGGTTAAACCACAGAGCCTAAGGACTTGCCAATTAGAAGGTCGGCGGTTCGAATCCCCGCAACGGGGTGAGCTCCTGTTGCTCAGTCCCTGCTCCTGCCAACCTAGCAGTTCGAAAGCACGCCAAAGTGCAAGTAGATAAATAGGTACTGCTCCGGCGGGAAGGTAAACGGCGTTTCTGTGCGCTGCTCTGGTTCGCCAGAAGCAGCTTAGCCATGCTGGCCACATAACCCAAAAGCTGTACACTGGCTCCCTCGGCCAGTAAAGCGAGATGAGCGCCACAACCCCAGAGTCGGCCACGACTGGACCTAATGGTCAGGGGTCCCTTTACCTTTACCTAGATTAGCAAAAATGTATAAATATGAATGAAATACCTACTAGAAATGTAAAGATAAAGAAGGTACTTTTTCCATACATGGTAGACTTGTAATAAGGTAAAAGCTTACTGGGAAATGATATATAATGAATTGAAAAAAGGTTTAAGTTAACATTTATTAAGAAACCAGAGGCTTTGCTTTTGGGAATTATGGAACTAGAGCTACCTAGACAATATAAAAAATTATTTATGTATGCGACCACTGCCACTAAAAACTAAAGAAGAATGGCAACAGAAGTTACTAGAATACGCAGAAATGGCTAAACTTACTGGAAGAATAAGAAATCAAGACAATAATTTTTTTTAATGTAGAATGGAAACCTGAATGTAGTATTGAAAACTGAATATTTACAAAACTATTGTAAACAAACTTAGACATTAGAAGGATTAAAGTAAAAATGTGCAGTAACAGAAAACATATATTGACTATTTGGGATCAACAATAAATAGGGTTAACTTGGAAATGCAGTTTTTAAAAAGTATAAATGTAAGAAATGCAGAAAGGAGGTGGGGGAGTCTAAATATGATGTGGAATAATTCAAATTTATGTTTTGCGTTTGTTGTAAAATGAAAAGTATAAATAAAATTTTTAAAAAGGAAGTTTATATGAACTGAAAAAAATACTGTTTTGTTTTAATGGGATGGTTTTATTGGCATTTTAATGACGGATGTTTAAATTTAAATTCTTGTGTAGCTGGTTTATATACATGATAATAGCTGTGAAGCTATTTTGACATTATGTGGTATATAAACAAACAATTGCTGAAGGCTCTGATGTTGAGCCTGGTTTATACTGGCTATTAATGGCTTCCAATGGAAAAGTGCAAAACTCCATTTGGGGAAACAATCTAAGAAGCAAAGTCAGTAGTATGGAATATGCATTTATCCTGCAAATGTTCTTTGTTTTATATTGCCTGCCACATGCAGTGAATATGGCCTGAGTGAATGATCCACATGAAAGGCATCATAGTTTAAAGGCCCATGGAAGAGAAACAAATGCATAATCAGTTGTATTCATCTACTCTGCATTAGGCTGCCTGGACTCTTGTGTCATTCATTTCTTTTAGTAGAATCTGCACCAGGACACCTCACAATCCTGCAGACCACCTAATTCTAACTCAAGATCCCTTCCCACCTCTGAATGCTATTTTTGGCACATTGCATAGATTTTACGAGTGCACAGGTGCAATTGCTCAGTTTCAGCGTGTAGCTAAGATGGGGGGGAAACCCTGCATTCCAGTATGTATGAGAAATGCACAAAGATTACGATTCCAAACTGTGAAAAACAAAGCTGAAACCCAACGCAGCAAAATATTGGTTGGGAAAGCAGAAGGGCAGAAAAAGAAAAATCTCTTCATAAAACTGCTAATGAATGCATACGTTTCCAATATTGGAAATAGCTGCATGGGCAGTTTTCTTGATTTGACTGCTGTTCACGGAGCAAAGTGTCAAGATAAAAAGAAGACAAGAAAAACATCCTTTAAGAAAGTCTGCAAGCTAGTATTAAAAGTATTAATCTCAGGGCTGTGGGTTCGAGCCCCATGTTAGACAAAAAGATTCCTGCAGAGGGTGGGTTAACTTACATGACCCTCATGGTCCCTTTCGACTCTATGAGACACCCAAGGATGCTGACTGATGATGCTGGCCCTGACTCATTTATTTGTGTGTTTTAAAAAAGTTTGTCTGTGCCCAGCAGTTATATTTCACGATCCTGTGTATTAGGGAATTTTTTAATGTCTTCTGTCATAACCCCAGGCATTTGGAGTCCTCTGTACTTGCAGGCTGCTGCTTGTTCCAGAATCACATTTTGAACTCCTATTGAAATGCAAATGTTATCTTTGCTGACTGGGGTTGCTTCGTATATATTATTAATGCACGGCACAGAAAACACTCTGCAGATTTGCAAGGAGTTAATTGATTGCGAACTCGGGAATGCAATACTAATCCCACTTCTGAAGCCAGACACACACACACAAAACAGAGCTTTTAATCAGCACCTCCTCAGTAATTTCTTCCAGCTTTCTTTGTTGTTGGCTGATTATCCAGTCCTGGAACTGCTTACCTGTATGTAACCTCCACCAGTTTATACAAACCCAGGCGCTTCTATGGGCAGGATCATATTGTGATGCTTAATGACTCAGCAAAGAAAGAGCCTTGATTTATGGGACTGTAAGAACACTAGAGGGAGTGGAGGCCAGAGTAGTTTGTGGGCTTGGTGCCAATTTTGGGATAGACTGGGCGAAAAAAAGCACACCTCCTGGTCTATCATGGCAACATCTCACATACCCTCCAACATTTGTCAGATGGGACATTTCTCACTCCCCCCATCTGACCCTCCTTGACCCCCATTTTTGGTCAACCCGCCCCACGCCCCCGCAGAGCACCAGCAGCACTACACCAATG
This sequence comes from Podarcis raffonei, assembly GCF_027172205.1. Classification (NCBI taxonomy): domain Eukaryota; kingdom Metazoa; phylum Chordata; class Lepidosauria; order Squamata; family Lacertidae; genus Podarcis; species Podarcis raffonei. Next base: position 29,808,411 of record NC_070612.1, read on the forward strand.
GGACACAGCACACATACCCTCCACCGTTCTGAGAAAACCACTTACCGTAATCCTGATTTTATTTTATTTTATTCTTTGGTGAATTTGCAAAAAGAAAAACACACACCAATGCAGTCAAACCTCAGGTTACAGACGCTTCAGGTTGCGTGTTTTTTTGGGTTACGGACCTGCTGAAACCCGGAAGTACCGGAACGGGTTACTTCCGGGTTTTGGCGGTCGCGCATGCGCAGAAGCGCTAAATTGCGCTTTGCGCATGCACAGAAGAAGAAGAAGAGGAGTTTGGATTTGATATCCTGCTTTATCACTACCCAAAGGAGTCTCAAAGCGGCTCACAACCTCCTTTCCCTTCCTCCCCCACAACAAACACTCTGTGAGGTGAGTGGGGCTGAGAGACTTCAGAGAAGTGTGACTGGCCCAAGGTCACCCAGCAACTGCATGTGGAGGAGCAGGGAATCGAACCCAGTTCACCAGATTACGAGTCCACCACTCTTAACCACTACACCACACTGGCTCCGAATCGCAACCCGCACGTGTGCAGATGCGCCACTGCGGGTTGCGAACGCTGTAGGTTGCGAACGTGCATCCTGCATGGATCACGTTTGCAACCCAAGCGTCCACTGTACTTTTTTTTTTTTAGATAGGTGCAAAATTAGATATGGATGCATTTTTTCAAAAAATCAAGATGCCTTGCCCTCTGTTCGCTCCTCCTTTCTTCCCACCCAGGGCAGCCCTGCCCACTGCCTGCCCCTTAGAGCCACTGAGCGCATCACACAGGGTTGGCCTTGGTGGCGGTAGCCTCCCCTTCTCCTTGCCTGCTCTCCAGCAGCTGCTGCAATTTGCCCAAGGGAAGATGCTGGTGGCGGCCATGAGGAGGCCATGGAGAAGCAATGGAATGCTCCCTCACTGCCATCACTGTTGCTGCTGCTGAGGACATGTGCTAATTCCTCCCCCCCCCCCGAGCTCAGCACTGGCAGGGGAAACAGGGTCATTTTGGGATCAAATAAGAAACCAGGATGGCTTTCATAATTCTGGGACAGTCCCTGGAAAATCGGGACACTTGGAAGGGTATGCATCTCAGAGGGTTGTATGCAGTGCTTTTTTTTCCTAAAAAAATGTTTAGGGGTACTCTCATTTTGACTCAAGAAATACTGCCACTCAATGAGGCCAAACTTTCATCGGTAAAACACCACACATCTACATTCCACAATGCTTCACACATTAAACGCCCACTTCCATCTGAGACTCAGGAAACATTGTGACAGGAAATGAGGCCGCCATCGGGGGTGGCAACGGAACTGACGATTCACCATGCTAGAGAAGAAACTATTTTTAAAATTTTTTTGTTTCTTCTCCCATTAGATTCACAAAATGTTTAGGGATATGCATACCTGTGTCCCCCCAGAAGAAAGCACCGGTTGTATGTATACCAAAATACTACTGACTTTTAATTGCCCTGTGCTCAGGCCCTTTCATGAAGCAAAATTAGGCAGCCACCTCAGGTGGCAAATGAGGAAGGGTAGAGAGACCTAACTTTCTGCCATGCAACCTCCCCTGCCCCTGTAACCTAGTTTGCTGCTCTCAAGGGGAGTGCGGGACTCTCTCCCATCACCAGTCTAGTCAGCTTTTGGCGAAGGCACCATCTTGTCCTTGGTCTCAGCAAGTAAAATGTCTTGGGCTGGCCTTGAATGTGCTGAAACCTTGTTGTTTGTCACTGTGCACATGATTTTGAGCACCTCGCCCAAGGCCCTGTCCTATTTCAGACTAAAAACAACAATGAGACTTCTAGCAAATGGAGGGAGTGGGGAGAAAGAAAATTCAGACAGCGAATGTTCGTATTAAAGTGCTCTGAATTTGGATAATAAAATGTTAATTCGTACAGAAATCTAAACCTAATTACTTATGAACATGAAGCGTTTATTGCTGTCAGCTTTAATCACTTTTCAACTTCCAGCTGTTAAGACCTTCTGGCAAATCTCCAAGCAATTCCTCTGCAGCCGTTCTCCCTGAATTAAATATTGGTCCTGTTCTCAGGCTGCTATTATATAATCAGCATATTTGTACAGAACATCTGAACTTTTGCAAAATAACAAAACAGCGGCATTGTACTGGGCTGGAACACCTTCCCATCTCAGCCTGTACCTGGTGTCTATATCACATTTAAATAGGTATTTCAAGTGCAATTAAGGGAGCTGGGGTTTTTTATATGTTTGCCTTTAATGTGGTTCTTCCGCCTTCCATTTTAAAATATTTTCCCAAAGATGTGTCCTTCCAGCTGTATTTCATTATTGTGAGTCTTCCAGGACAAAAAAGTGCATTTTTCTCCCACCAAGCTCATCAGGAACAACCATATCATTCATTTACAATACCTTTTCTGCAAGCTTGTCCATTTCCATCATCACACACGGGTTCCTGGATAATTCCTGGATTTGATAGTTATGCCATCAGCTTTGTGTTAAACTATCTGTATCATTTTTTTTAAAAAAAACCAACCAGTGTTGGTTATAACAACAATTCTAGTTGGAAAGAAATTATCTATCTATCTATCTATCTATCTATCTATCATCTATCTATCTATCTATCTATCATCTATCTATCATCTATCTATCTATGGATGCAATGGGAAGATTGCATTCCTTTTAAGACTTATTGGAGCTTTCATACAGTATGCATTCTAGAATTGTAGGGTAAGGCCACACATGGAGACACATTCCTGGGAGTTCACTGCCCCTTTTCTTGGATGTGCAGAAAGAAAGGAAGAAGGACCAGAGTAAGGAAAAGGACTGCCACACACATCACAACACTCATAGATACAGTGTGGTGCAGTGGTTGGAGTGTTGGACTAGGACCTGGGGGACCAGGGTTTGAGGCCTCACACTGGCATGAAGCTCATTGTGCAACCTCTGGCCAGTCACTATCTCTTAGCCTGACCTACCTCACAGGGTTGTTGTGAGGATAAAAGGGGTGCATATTATAGATAGGGTGACATGGGGGCCTTTCAATGCACATAGCTAGGTACTTGTGTGTGCCTGCTAATGCCACATGTGAAGTGATCTGCTCAGTCTGTTTCTGTGCACTTTCATTCAAAGTCAGTGTTGCTTACTTGATTACACCTTGAGGTTTTGAAGTTTTTAAAGTTATTGCTTGAGCTTTTAAAGTTATTAGAAACTCTAAAACACATTGCAAAATTGAGTCTTGCTTTGTACTGGTTGGACTGTGACGGAGGATATGTATCTTTGTTTAGGTTTCCTCTTCTGGAAGCCTATTCTAAAGGAAATCGAATGCAGCAGGTGACTTTTTGCAGGCTACAATGGAGGCAAGGATAGGCTCATACACCATGGCCAAGGCTGCACCTCTCAAAGCATTTGCAATAGAGAGCTGTACCCTAAGGTACCTTTATTTAGTATGTGTTTATCTCACTCTTCCTCTCAAAAGCTTAAAGCAGCACCCATGGGCCTCTTCTCCATTTTATCACAACAGCCCTGTTAAGGTAGGTTAGGTTAAGGCTTTGGGAGTGGCCCAACGATGCTCAGTGAGCTACATGGCTGAGTGGGGATTTGAACCTGGATTTCTCTAGTCCTGGTTTGTCACTCCATGTTGAAGTCAACATAGCTCTAAGGATATTGTTCCTTCAATGCAGGCCTTTCTGCTTGTCTGGCAGAATCATTTCCGCTCTCCTCTCCCTGTGTGCTGTTCTGGGGGTTTTCTTGATCCTCAAGAATGGATTCTGCTAGCGGAACAGAGTAGCTAAATCCAGCGCTCTTCCCATGACATGCCAGGTCTCTGAATTCCTTTTTACACAGGTCTGTTCAGCAAGCAAATGAACGTTCAGTCATAGAATCCAACGGCAGTACTCATAGTGTGGCTTTCCGTTCCCTTTTGCCGCTATGTGTAGTTTTAGGATTTTTCTTGCTTCTCTGTGTTTTCATTGGCAGAATGCTGCAACTCTGTCCAGCTGTGTCATCCCTGCCAAAGAACACACTGCGTGTGTGATAACAATTCCACATTGGAAGCTTATGATTGTGATTTGGGTTTGGGCAGCCGATCTGGCAAAGTGCGAGTCGCTTTCAGGCAGTTGTGTTTTGCTTGCCGATGCTCACTCCAGAGCTTCCAGGGAAAGCTGCTGTCGTAACAAGTGAAGAAGCACAGGCTGGCTTGTTGAAGAAAATCACCAGCCATGCAGTGTGTGCAAATCCTGCAAGAAGCAGAAGCCAGAGCACAGAAAGAAAGATCAACTCCTGCCACTAGCCAATAGCTTCATTCTACCTTCACTCTTGGAGACAGTAGGTCTCAGTAATACCCTCCAAGTGTCCCTGTTTTCCAGGAACAGTACTGGATTTACAGAAGTCACGGTTTCTGATTTGATCCTGGAATGTCCCACTTTTCCTTATGACATCCCTATTTTCATTCGAGAAATGTTGGAGGGTAGGAGTTATCCGACTCCTAGCCATCTGAAGGCAACCTTGCATAGGGAAGTGGTTTTTTTTTTAAGTTTATTGTTTTATTATGTTTTTATATACAGTTGTACCTTGGAAGTCGAACGGAATCCATTCCAGAAGTCTGTTTGACTTCCAAAACATTCGGAAACCAAAGCGTGGCTTTGGATTGGCTGCAGGAAGTTCCTGCAGCCAATCGGAAGCCGTGGAAGCCTCGTTGGACGTTTGGGTTCCAAAAATAGTTCACAAACTGGAATTCTGGGTTTGAGGCATTCGGGAGCCAAAACATCCGAGAACTAAGCTGTTTGAAAACCAAGGTGTGCCTGTATGTTGGAAGCTGTTCTGAGTGGCTGGGGCAGCTTTCAACATATAGTCACAGCCCTGGATTCCAGCAGAAATCAAGCATGGCTTTCCCTCTCAAGCTTCTGCCTGCTTCCAGCCCAGTACTCACTCACTCACTCACTCACTCACTCACTCACTCACTCACATCTGACTATTGTCCTTCTCACTAGCAGGTGAGGAAGGGGGCCAACCCTGTGTCTTCTGGCACAGAACAACCTCCTTTGTTATACTAATGACCTTCCTTAGGCGGCAATGACAACCCTTGCCTGGCTAATTCAGCAACAGAATCCATCATTAGATTTCAACCCTCTTTTTTATAGAATCCAGGACCCTGGCACAGCAATCCAGCCTTAGGAAGACATTGTTTTGTTTGCAGACAGTCCATTGTTGCCAGAGTGGAATTCGCAAAGCTGTGAAGATTTATCATCGCCTCCTTCAGAATGCTTCCACACAAACACCCCACCTCACGATGCAATGGCCTGGGAATCTCTTGTTGGCAGTGAAATAAGTGCCGTAACAGCCAACTATGTGGGCAAACAATAGGAAAGACAGGATCTGAGGAGGCTTTTGAAAAATTCCGGCTATTTCACAAAGCCCCGAAGAAATGCTTAAAATGTCGCAATCAGCAAACTATATCTTCTGAAGGAAGGAAAACATGTTTTTAGTTGGTTCTGTCTACACCCCAGCTTCTACATAGACTGAGTCATGTGCATTCAGGGTCAAGTATATGTTACACGTAAATACCCTCCAACATTTCTCAGATGAAAAGAGGAACATTTCTGACTTGCCCACCAACTGACCTTACTCAACTCCCCATTTTTTTTTGTCCCCCACCCACAGAGCATTTCGTATCAGAAGAAAGACGAGTGACACCACCAATTCACCAATGGAACACAGCACACACACCCTCCACCATCATGAGAAAATTCCTTAATCCCAATTTTAGTTTATTCTTTGGTAGAGTCACAAAAATAAAAACATACACCAGTGAGAGCCAGTGTAGTGGTTAAGAGCGGTAGACTCGTAATCTGGTGAACCGGGTTCGCGTCTCCGCTCCTCCACATGCAGCTGCTGGGTGACCTTGGGCCAATCACACTTCTCTGAAGTCTCTCAGCCCCACTCACCTCACAGAGTGTTTGTTTTGGGGGAGGAAGGGAAAGGAGATTGTTAACCGACTCCTTAGGGTAGTGATAAAGCAGGAGATCAAATCCAAACTCTTCTTCTTCACCAATAAATAAATTTTGGAAAGGGCAAGACGTGGACACACATAGCAATTTTTAAAAAAACCAAAAACCAAAAACAAGACTCTTTGTGCTCTGCTCCCCCTTTCTTCCCACCAGGGCGGCCCTGCCCTCTCAGAGCCGGCACATCACTCAGGGCTGGGCCTTGTCAGCCTCTCCTCCTCGCCCGCTCTCCAGCAGCCACCAAGAGCTGCTAAGGGAGGAGGCCGGCAGTGGCGGCAGCCATGGAGATGCAATGAGATTCTGCCTCATAGCCACCACTGCCATTGTTTGGGACAAGCGCCAGCTCACCCTCCTCCCTGAGCTTGGCAGTAGTGGCACTGGAGGGGGAAATAGGGACATTCCAGGATCAAATCAGAAGCCCGGATGACTTTCATAATTCTGGGAGCATCCCTGAAAAATTGGGACACTGGGAGGGTGTAAATGTAGAGCTGGGTGCTTCCCACACCCCCAACATTTCCTCTCACCCAGGAAAAAGCGCCCTTGGGAGGCTGGGTTCTTGAGTGTAGAAGGGGGGCTGAAAGGGGTGCTTAACTCTTTCCTTGCCAGCTGTTTACTCGGGTGGCAAAACTGTGGGTATAAGATTGTACTTTTGCTTTCCTTTTGGAAAACTGCCTTTTTTAAAAAAAGACTTGCATTGAGAAGATAGCTCAATAGCAATTGTGCTAGGTAGTCTTAACTGCCTGCTTCCAGTGTGTTATACACAGAAGTTCGGTATCTTAATTTGCCCCAGAATTTTACAGTTACAGCCTGATTATAGGAGCATAGATACAGAAATAATTTACAGTGTCAGCCTCAGGGCTTCCTAGCAATTTGTTATCATGGATTCTCCTTATAAACGTTTAGGGTGCATGCACATTCGCTGTTTCTGGATGCTTTATTACTCCATAAAAGGGTGTGTAAAATTGCATGGTTTGAAGGAGTGTGCATAATGAATGGAGCTATTGCTACAGGGGCCAAACTCTCCAGCCGATGCCAGAGAGGGCTGTCTCATGGGAGACCCGCCACCCACCTAGCATGTGAGCTGAGATCTTGAAGAGAAAATGCACATGGCTGTGCTCATTTCTCTGGGTTCAGGAGCATGAACCAAAAAGTAGCCACACCTGGAAGAGAGCTACAAACACTGAGAGTAGTCCGCCATTATGATACCTTTTGTATATGAGGTGGGTGAATGCTTGGCACCTCAGGTTTCACATGCTCTTTAAATGTATGGTGTGTATGCGGCCGCTCTTGGAGCCATCCAGAGTCTTTCTTTTGTTCAGGCTATGAGAAGCGGATCAGGCCACACATATTTTTTATGCTTTCAGCATTCCTTGCATTGTTTTACTTTCCATTCCCTGGTAAACAGCAATTTCAGAGTTACATGACTATTCTTGTCCTCTGGGTCTACTTAAAAAAATAATGATGATGATTACAATCACTTCTTTCTCTTCTGCCTTCCAGCAGCACTATCAGGGGAGAAACCCAGCTTCGGCATGATAAAAAGGGCAGACTGGTGCCGGTCACTTAAATCATATGCAAGAGCTTGGGTGTTTTTCTTTTCTGTAAAATGACTACATGGTATCAGCAGCATCAGGCTAAACAGACATAAATACACAACCTGGGTCATACCGTTTGTCTGTTGCACAAGCTATGAGGTGCCACCCTTAAATGGAATCTCCCTACCCAGAGGCTGCATAGATCAGAGTACCAGGTGTTGGTTGGGGCAAAATGGGGAGATGGCTGTATAAGGGGATGGAAAGAGGCATAGCATAATAGTAAAAAGGTAAAGGACCCCTAGACGGTTAAGTCCAGTCAAAGGCGACTATGGGGTTGCGGCGCTCATCTCGCGTTTGGGCCGAGGGAGCTGGTGTTTGTCCACAGACAGCTTTCTGGGACATGTGGCCAGCATGACTAAACTGCTTCTAGCACGACAGAACACCATGATGGAAACCAGAGTGCACGGAAACACAGTTTAGCTTCCCACCACAGTGGTACCCATTTATCTACTTGCACTGGTGTGCTTTCTGCTAAGTTGCAAGGAGCTGAGACAGAGCAACAGGAGCTCACTACATCACGGGGATTCAAATCACGGGGATTCAAACTTGCGATCAGCAAGCCCAAGAAGCTCAGTGGTTTAGACCACAGCGCCACCCACTCCTCCAAAGCATAATGGTAGAGTATATTCATTGCATGGAAATGGTCCCAGGTTCAATCCCTAACATCCACAGGAGGGGAAGCCTGAGAGCTGCATCCAGCCTGTGTTCACACCATACATTTAACGCACATGACTTCCTGCAAAGAATCCTGGGAATTCTAGTGTATCCCTCCCAGAACTACCACTACCAACACCCTTAGCAAACAACAGCTCCCAGGATTCTTTGGCAAAAGGAATGTGCTTTAAATGTATGAGGTGTACACAGTCTCGCTGTACACAGCCCTGCTGACTGGAAAAAGAGCACCTCTAGACAAGCACACAGGGCTGTCTCTGAAGATAGTTTGGAAACTGTGGCTGGAGCAGAATTCAGCGGCCAGGTTGCTCACCGGGGCAAGATGGTTTGGGCAAATAACACCAATCCTGGCTCAAATACATTGGCTGCCAATTAGTTTCCAGGTCCAATTCAAAATGCTGGTTCTGACCTGTAAAGCTTTAAATGGCTCAGGACTGCAAGACCTCAAGGACCATCTCTCTCCATGTGAACCAACCTGGACCCTGAAATCATCACCTGAGGCCCTTCTTCGTGTGCCTCCTCTACAGAGTGGCAACATGAGAACGGGCCTTTTCTGTGGTGGCTCCCCATTTGTGGAATGCTCTCCCTAGGGAGGCTCAGCCTTCATTATGTATCTTTAAGCGCCCGGCAAAAACATTCCTCTTCTCCCATGCCTTTGGCTAATTAAACAATCTATAGCCTTTTAAACTGGGGGGGGGGGGGGAGAGGGCGAGGTATTGTTCTTATTTGTTATTATGGTATGTATTTTGGTGTTTTTATATCGTAAACTGCCCTGTGATCCTTGCGTGAAGGACCATATAGAAATGTAATAATAATAAATAAAAATTAATTAATCAATGTGCATTCAGGACAATTGATGTTTTTGATGCTATGGGGGCGTTGCTCTCTCTCACACATTCAAAATGATTTTTGACCCCAAAGCCCTAAGCACTAAGCATGGTCTTCCAGTTCATTGTATTTTATCAGTACTCGTTATCCTCACTATAATTATCTCCAAGAAGATCAAGCAAGCATTCCTTAAGCCAGAATTGCCTGCTCAGTCCAAAGAATCTTGTAAACAACCTAATTTTCCATTACATCATATATATTTTTGGTCAATCTAACCACACTGTAATCAGCTGAGCTCCTAATTAAGAGGCCAGTTTAAACCAGAGCCGTTCCATGTTTTTCACCATAAAGTTACAGTGGCTCATTTAGTGCAGCATTGTTTATCCCAGCTTTTCCCAACCTAGGGTCCTCACTTGTTTCAAACTATACCTCCCATTCTCCCTAGCCAGCATGACCATGGTGGATCAAGGTGTTTTTGTTTTTTTTAGTGTGTGGTTGTATGAAGAGGGAGGAGCAAAGACAGGAACGACAACAAAGTCTCAGATTGCTTAGGAATCTGAGACTCCTCTCAGGGGAGGAGATGATGTAGGGAAGGTGGGGACCTTCAGCCCCCACAACTGCCTCCTAGGAGCAAGATCTACCGGGACAAGTTGCTGTGCTCACCAGACTTGGCCTCCTGAGTCAACCTTGTTTCCTTGAATAGTTAACTTTGCTGACACCGGTCTGATTTATTGCTGATCTGCTCCTGACACTGTCTGTCTCCAACCACTGAGGTCCAAAACATTTGGAGGGGAGCCAGGTGGAGAAGGATGGTCTACTCCGAACAGCAGCAACTTTCCCCTATCTTTTGCAACCCATGGGTATCATTCAACTGAGAGCATAAACCCATTGACCTCAATGAACCTTAGTTGTGTTTTTTAATTTCAATGGGTCTGCTTTGAGTAAAACCTAGTTGGCCACTACCATAAGATCTTTTGAACTGGAAGGAGCAAGGATTAAACTTGAGGCCTCCTGCGTGTGCTGCACCACCAAACTCTAGTCCTGTTGTTAATTACTATGAAATTAAATAACAATAATTCTTTTGAATAAGCTTCCTTTCCTATTTCTACATAATTAGTTGTTGTAGCCAAGATATAATAAAGCCCAGCATTCCTTGATGTAAGCTTTCCAATTTCCTTTCAATTAATATGCAGAACTTCAAAGATTCCCTTTGAATGCAGATAGGTGTGTTATAGGCTTCCAGCACACTTCCTGCTTTCCATAATACCTTTCAGAAGATGTCCTCGTTAGACTTAGGCCTGTTTATATGCTAATGATTCTTCTCCCCCAGGAGGTTGGCAGATGTCTCTTGCTTTCCTTGTGTGGTGAGTTATCATATTTCCTTGAGACAAAAGAGGTAACATATTTTTCATACGTTCCTGATTTAGATTCATTACCGGAGAGGACTATTCATTCTGACTCCTTCATGACATCAACTGAAACAGTCTGCTGAAATCTGCCAGCACTGTTCATAATTCCATGCCCTCTGTGTTGCTTGTGGGACTTCTGACAAGGAAGGTCTTGGAGAACCCTCATCTTCAAAAATGCCGCCCATGTTTCCTGGCTGTGGAAGAATGGAGGGTGGAAGAACTAAGATGGGACATTGACCCATCAGAAAAGGGAGTTGGAGACCACTCCCTTTTGGTCAGAGCCAAAAATGGGATGCAGAAATAGTGTGAGAGGGGGTAGGAAGGGGGCGAGTGACACGCTCACAGCAGCAGTGCCAGGGGAAAGATATTGGGGGGGGGGACAACGTGCCAGCAAGGTTGGTGTTGTGGCAGCTTTGGATTGGCAGTGGAGGTGGGACCACTGCCCACCCCATGACAAACAGCCAATCAACATTGGTAGCAAACACAAAACAAACATCAGCATCATCCCCAATGGGACACTGAAGGTACGAAAGTGTAGTTTGCTTGGTAGATAGCTGTCAGTTTGCATTTCTTAGTACAGAAACTATTGATCTAATGTGTAGATATCTTTCCTATTCTACCATAATTCATTCAAGGGGTTTCTGGAAGTTTCTGGAAGCTTCTTTGTGTGAAAGACGCTTCATGGTTGTTGGGGTTAAAGCTTCAGAGAAGCTGAGTACAGCTGGCTTGAACTGGCTGTCTTATCTCTTTCTGCAAAGTCATGCTTACTATAAATTTAGGCCGGAAGGAGCCTGGGTTTTACTTTCTCTTTCTCTTTCTGTCTCTTTGTTCTGGTGTGGTGTTTTGTACATAGTATGCTTAGTGTTAAGCTTTAGTCTTGTTATATGTTTGTAAGTTTTATTGTAAGTGCTGCAACTGGATTCTTATGGACTATGCCAATCCTGAACGTGCTGGATTTGTGACCATTCTGCTCATTTGCCTTCAGTAGCAGTAAAACTCTCCTGGATGAAGTACAGTTGCCTCTGGTCTATTTTTGGGGAACTCTGCTACGTGTTTAAGTTTTTCCTCCTCCGGTGCTGGTGTGACAATAGCAATCCTGAGTTTAAAAGGGTTGAACACAACTAAGTCAGCCCTGCAAGGGACACATTCTTGTTCCCTGGCTCAGGAACATTGGGGACACAGATTTATTTATTGAGGAATCTCTATGCATCTGTTGTACATTCCTGATCTTCAGCTCTTTCTCTCTCCCGGGAAGTGCCAGTGCTGGGAGAGTGCCACTGCATCCAAGGCAGCCACCGCTGCGTGAATGTGCTCAACTTTGACTTGTTCAGCCTCTTTTCACTTTCAGGGGCATTTCTGCATGATCCAGTACACATGCAAACATCTTCCTCCTGCTTCTCTTGTACTAAACATTCAAGCGCAAGGATGATTAACCACACATTTTGGAAGAAAGAGAACCTGTCTTTCCTGCGTGGCATTGACCACTGAATGATAGACTTTGGGCAAATGCTGCTGGAGCCAGGCTTATTCCTTTTCCCTTTGCAATGACAACCTCCTTCCATTGACTATTTTTATGCAAGAACTGCTGAATGCTTTCTCATCCCAGGACTCGGTGCCTTGCTACTGTTGCCATCAACTGAAAGAACGTGTACTGGCAAAGGCTCCTGATGAGTCCAGATGAGCTCTTGTTGATGAATGCAGCATTGTTGGCTTTAAATACCTTTTTAGCCATTTTCTGAAAGAGAAGATAAACTCGAGATGTTAATTGTTTCGAACTGAAGCTATTTGGGAGGGGTTTTCTGGCTCGGCAACGTTGGCTGTTTTTCAATATCTTGACAGGCACCGAGTGAAAAGCTTTGGAGCTTATTAATTTTCTTGGGGATGGAACTGCGGGCAGAACAAAGAACCCCCAGTAATTTCATTTGCGGCCAGTGAAAGGCTTGTCAAATGTTGGGGATGCCTATAGTTGCATCGCCTTCCGTCATGGATGCTTCAGCTGAGATTCCTGAATTGGACTAGATGATCCTCAGACTCCTTTCCAACTCTACAATTCTATGATTCTACCTGTCCCCTAAGGCCCCTGCCCCTACTCTCCCTTGATCTCTGATTACTCCTCTTAATTTATTTATATCCTGCCTTTTATCCAAGAAGTTCAAGGTGGCATACGTTGTGTTTCTCCTTTTTGTCTTCACAAACACCCAGCAAGGTAAGTCAAGCTAAAAGATGGCTGGGGATAGATTTCCCCAGTGCTAGTCTGACACTCTAACCACTGCATCATGCAAGCCCTTTCTCTGAGCTTTCCAGGGGGTCCTGCTATAGCTTTCCTTTACACGGATTTAGCTTCCTCTACACCTGCTTCATAGGGACGCGGGTGGCGCTGTGGGTTAAACCACAGAGCCTAGGACTTGCTGATCAGAAGGTCGGCGGTTTGAATCCCCACGACGGGGTGAGCTCCCATTGCTCGGTCCCTGCTCCTGCCAACCTAGCAGTTCGAAAGCACGTCAAAGTGCAAGTAGATAAATAGGTACCGCTCCGGCGGGAAGGTAAACAGCGTTTCCGTGCGCTGCTCTGGTTCGCCAGAAGCGGCTTAGTCTTGCTGGCCACATGACCCAGAAGCTGTACGCCAGCTCCCTTGGCCAGTAAAGCAAGATGAGCGCCGCAACCCCAGAGTCGGCCACAAATGGTCAGGGGTCCCTTTACCTTTACACTTGCTTCATACTTCACTTATTTACTCTATATCCCCTTCCTTATTCCCTTCTTGCTATACGGGTGCCAAATCTTCACCCCATGGGCTAATCTTGGACCACAAGGAGGTCAAATTAGGCCCAGGGGGCCATTCAAAAAGCCAAAATCACACCCTACACCCACCTGCCAGTCAGCTGATCTCACTCCAATGGGGGAGGCTGACATCAACTGGTGGGAAGGCGGAGGGGTTGATTCTGCACTGGCTGCATGCACCAGTTCCCCTGCTGGGAAATGGTGTATGCAGCCAAAGCAGCAGGATTTAACCACTGCTCATCAGTCGATGTGTGGCAGGGTTAAATCCTGCTCAGTTTGGCTGCGCAGACCAGTTTCCCTGTTGAAAACAGACATGCACAGCCAAAGCTCAATGTGAAGCTGTTTGAAAGCCCTTTTGCAAACAACCTTGTGCTACTCTTCAAACCTCCACATTTCAAAAGGGCCTTCAGACAGCTTTATGCTGCCCTTTGAAGACCCAGCAGTCGGGGCTTCAAAGCACAACATCACCTTACACCACAATGACGTCAGGTGATCGAGAGGTGGGTAGCCCTGAACACCTGTCAAATTTGGCCCTGTAGGGGGTGGGAAGATAAGGATCTGCCCTGATGGAAAAGATTTCCTGCCTTTGCAATAGACTACATGCCTCTGGCATCTTCCTTTTCCCCCCACAGTCTTATTCAGATAGAGCCCAAACCTAGTGCAGTATAACATCATTTTATCTCATAGGAAATCAGGGTGGGTTGCAAGAGAGAGGACTTCTCTGCCAGTTTATCTGAGCAAGGCAGCCAAGCCTGAATCCCAAGCCCACTGCATTTTCTGAGCACAATTTGGTAAAAAGACAGGACACACATTTAACAATTGCAATAAGAAACAGATTGGCATTTGGGTGGTTTTCTCTGAGGTGAAATATTGAAGCTTCCCTCTCCTCAGTTTTTCAAAAGTACCTGTTCTGCCTAGACAGATAAAGCTACTGAGGAGAAAGAGGTGATCCAACACATGTGTAGACAACATACAGAGAAATGCAAGTCCTCATTGGCTTGCCTGAGCCGCCAAGGCAAAAAGTAGGTCACAACAAAATGGAGGGGGAGGATTAGGGTGAGCACCAGGGTTTGACACACCTTTCAGACCCAATGCCAGAAGGAGAAAGGCAGAGGCACTTGGAGCAGCCAACACTAAAACAGGAACGATGATGCCAGGCAGGAAAGCAGGAGATCATGCGTCAGGTGCCTGAAGCCAAATCCAAAGGATATGTCAAAAGGATGAGGAGCCAAAACAAAGATTATCGGGGAGATCTAGCCTTTGAAAGGACTGGCGTCTGAACCAGCCAGAGTCTAGAAAGCAGAAGGTATGAGGCTTGGTGAAGGCAGGATCCTACAGCACAGGCTCTTCACGTGGTGGGGATGTGCCCACACAAGAGAAGAAGGAGAAGTGCCAGGGTTTTTTGAGGGTGGCATGGAACACTCATTCTCTGAGGATACCTATGGCTTAATGTGCCAGCCTTTTGAACTCGCTCCTGTCCTAACAGCAGGAGCGTCTTCTCATTGAAAGCACCAATATCTACCATGTTGGGAAAAAAGCAGCAGCAGCAACACATTAAAGAGCAATTTGAATGAATTCAGACCAGCACATCTATTCGGACTGTTTATCTGATGCATAATAAACCTTGCTTGAACTTAATTCCTGATGTGCTACACTGAACATTTTTTCTATGGCACTGCTGGTGTTATGCCCTCCTGCACTCCAGCCACAAATTCCTAAGCATTTTGTGTCCTCTTAAAAACTTACAGAATCCTCTACCCGTGAAGGAGGAGTGTCCAGAACTGTAACTCACACAGAGACAGAGGGATGGATGGGAACCAGTGTGGCATAATAGCTAGAGTGTTGGTCTAGGATTGGGAGATCTGGGTTCAAATACTCACTCCTTTTGTTCACTCGCTATGTTTATCCCAACCTACCTTACAGGGCTGTTGTGAAGATATAAAGTAGGCAGGCGGCAGGTGGGGGAAGTGAGGAAATTTCACCCCTCCCATTCCAAGAATCTGCTGATGTTCTCTGCTGATTCTCCAGAGAGGAGGGGGGCAGTTTCTGCTCACTACTTATTCCGCTCCAGCCTCACATCAAAGAGAGAGACTGAGTGTTAGAGAGAGAGTGTGTTATCTCTGTATAGATAAGGTTGCTGCTAAGAGTAGCTGCAGACACTCAGTGCAGTTCAGCTTCTCCATTTAGCTCTGTATATAGTTTGTATGATAGTTGTCGATAGAATAAAAGTAGTTATTCTACAGAGCTGTTCTCCGAGTGGTTTATGCTCTGCTGTACTCTGCTGTGCAACGACTGTCTTCGGGAGTGAATCTGGTGCTCACAACTCTGAGTTGTGAGTCCACAGCACTTTGACCTATTCCTGTGCAGAAGGTGGTCTCTGGAAGTGCTACCCAGCTCGCCTGGCCCAGTCGGGGCTGAAGTGGATGAGTCCAGTCGGTGGCACTGGCTCAAGGGCGATGCTGACAGGAAGGACCTGGTGCACTGTCCTTGGCTCATTGAAAGAGAAGCAGGGCACTGTATAAATGTAACAAATAAACAAATAAGCTCCTTTTTTCTACTCTTGCCTGGTTTCTTTGCAGCAGGTCCTACCACTTTCTCTCTCCTTGCTCTCTGGCTTTCTTCCTGTTGTCTACTCCACCCACCACATCTTCAGACCTTGGGAGGACAGAGAGGTAGTGCATCATCATCATCATCATCATCATCATCATCAAAGTTCATCAATACCAGGCATAGGCAAACTCCGGCCCTCCAGGTGTTTGGGACTACAATTCCCATCATCCCTAGCTAACAGGACCAATGGTCAGGGAGATGGGAATTGTAGTCCCAAACATCTGGAGGGCTGGAGTTTGCCTATGCCTGATCAATACCCTCTCTCTATTCCTGCTCTCCCTCTCTCTCTCTCTCTCTCTCTCTCTCTTACACACACACACACACACGGAGGAGGGAGGGAGGGAGGGAATGAAATGGAAGCAGGTACAGGCTGTCCTTCAGTGTGACCTGGTCACTGCCACTTGGGAGAGCCCAGAGTGGGAGACACAACACTTTTTGAGAGCTGGGAGGCAGACCAGGCCCCCTAAGCCTCCACCTCACAGTTGACAGCCAGGCAAGTTCTGGTCTTGTTTTTTGAAAGAATTGCAGATGGTTGCAGTTGGTGCACTGCCATTTGGACGTGACCAAAGGGTGGTGGGGACCAGGACATGTGTCCTGTTTTCCAGTCCCAGTGGTTCTACTGCTGCAGGTGGGTGGAGGGGCAGAAGGGTAAGTCATCTCATGCAACACCGGCTATCGCCTTAAACCCCTTGCAGAGTTTTGTGTGTGCTCTTTTCTGCTGTTCTAGAAACAAACTAAAGCATTAACAGTGCCTCGCATGAAACCCATTTTAATTCTAAACCTCGCTGAGTTTGCCATGCCTGTAAAGGGAATAATAGAATTAATTTGCTTGGAGTGGGGCAGCTGCAGTGCAAACTGCACCCCTCCATGCCAGTGGAGAGAACAGCATTCAATGGCAACTCATGCCTTCAGGGAAGCCAAACGACATTTGCACAACAATTATCTATAGGAGGCCTGCCATAGGGCAGCTTCAAATTGCTGTCAGTGCCCCATTACATTCCAGCTGGTGTATATCGCCTTGGGAATATCCTGAATAAGGTTGTCACAATACTGTCTGGAAATTTTTTGATGTCCCTGTATATTAGTTTGTAAAGAAAAGGAAGCCAAAAGGGATTCAAACTTGGTTATTATCGACCCTCCCCAAGTTATTGGAAGCAGTATGTGAAGCTGAGCAAAACCCTCCAGAGGTGGCATTGGTTGGCAAGGTAGAGATTCTCAATACAGTATATTAACTTGAGAGATTAAACTCAAGACAGAGAAACCAGTAGGAGAACACTTCAATCTCCCAGGACATTCTATACAAGATCTCAAAGTAGCTGTTTTACTACAAAGGAATTTCAGAAATAGACTGGAAAGAGAAGCTGCTGAATTGCAACTCATTGTTGTTGTTGTTGTTGTTTAGTCGTTTAGTCGTGTCCGACTCTTCGTGACCCCATGGACCAGAGCACGCCAGGCACCTCTGTCCTCCACTACCTCCCGCAGTTTGGTCAGACTCATGTTTGTGGCTTCGAGAACACTATCCAACCATCTCATCCTCTGTCGCCCCCTTCTCCTTGTGCCCTCCATCTTTCCCAGCATCAGTGTCTTCTCCAGGGAGTCTTCTCTTCTCATGAGGTGGCCAAAGTATTGGAGCCTCAGCTTCACGATCTGTCCTTCCAGTGAGCACTCAGGGCTGATTTCATTAAGAATGGATGCGTTTGATCTTCTTGCAGTCCATGGGACTCTCAAGAGTCTTCTCCAGCACCATAATTCAAAAGCAACAATTCTTCGGCGATCAGCCTTTTTTATGGTCCAGCTCTCACTTCCATACATCACTACTGGGAAAACCATGGCTTTAACTATACGGACCTTTGTTGGCAAGGTGACGTCTCTGCTTTTTAAGATGCTGTCTAGGTTTGTCATTGCTTTTCTCCCAAGAAGCAGGCGTCTTTTAATTTCGTGGCTGCTGTCACCATCTGCAGTGATCATGGAGCCCAAGAAAGTAAAATCTCTCACTGCCTCCATTTCTTCCCCTTCTATTTGCCAGAAGGTGATGGGACCAGTGGCCATGATCTTCGTTTTTTTGATGTTGAGCCTCAGACCATATTTTGCGCTCTCCTCTTTCACCCTCATTAAAAGGTTCTTTAATTCCTCCTCACTTTCTGCCATCAAGGTTGTGTCATCTGCATATCTGAGGTTGTTGATATTTCTTCCGGCAATCTTAATTCCAGCTTGGGATTCATCCAGCCCAGCCTTTCGCATGATGTATTCTGCGTATAAATTAAATAAGCAGGGAGACAAAATACAGCCTTGTCGTACGCCTTTCCCAATTTTGAACCAATCAGTTGTTCCATATCCAGTTCTAACTGTAGCTTCTTGTCCCACATAGAGATTTCTCAGGAGACAGATGAGGTGATCAGGCACTCCCATTTCTTTAAGAACTTGCCATAGTTTGCTGTGGTCGACACAGTCAAAGGCTTTTGCATAGTCAATGAAGCAGAAGTAGATGTCTTTCTGGAACTCTCTAGCTTTCTCCATAATCCAGCGCATGTTTGCAATTTGGTCTCTGGTTCCTCTGCCTCTTCTAAATCCAGCTTGCACTTCTGGGAGTTCTCGATCCACATACTGTTTGAGCCTTCCTTGTAGAATTTTAAGCATAACCTTGCTAGCGTGTGAAATGAGTGCAATTGTGCGGTAGTTGGAGCATTCTTTGGCACTGCCGTTCTTTGGGATTGGGATGTAGACTGATCTTCTCCAATCTTCTGGCCACTGCTGAGTTTCCCAAATTTGCTGGCATATTGAGTGTAGCACCTTAACAGCATCATCTTTTAAAATTTTAAATAGTTCAGCTGGAATACCATCACTTCCACTGGCCTTGTTATTTGCAGTGCTTTCTAAGGCCCATTTGACT
Organism: Podarcis raffonei; assembly: GCF_027172205.1. Taxonomy (NCBI): domain Eukaryota; kingdom Metazoa; phylum Chordata; class Lepidosauria; order Squamata; family Lacertidae; genus Podarcis; species Podarcis raffonei. The sequence continues at coordinate 29,827,152 of NC_070612.1, forward strand.
TCACTTTCCAGGATGTCTGGCTCAAGGTCAGCAACCACACTACCTGGGGTGTATGAGACATCCATATCTTTCTGGTATAATTCCTCTGTGTATTCTTGCCACCTCTTCTTGATGTCTTCTGCTTCTGTTAGGTCCTTACCACTTTTGTCCTTTATTATGGTAATCTTTGTACAAAATGTTCCTTTCATATCTCCAATTTTCTTGAACAGATCTCTGGTTCTTCCTATTCTGTTGTTTTCCTCTATTTGTTTGCATTGCTCGTTTAAGAAGGCCTTCTTGTCTCTCCTTGCTATTCTTTGGAAATCTGCATTCAATTTCCTGTATCTTTCACTATCTCCCTCGCATTTTGCTTGCCTTCTCTCCTCCGCTATTTGTAAGGCCTCGTTGGACAGCCACTTTGCTTTCTTGCATTTCCTTTTCATTGGGATGGTTTTAGTTGCTGCCTCCTGTATAATGTTACGAGCCTCCATCCATAGTTCTTCAGGCACTCTGTCCACCAAATCTAAATCCTTAAACCTGTTCGTCACTTCCACTGTGTATTCATAAGGGATTTGACTTAGATTGTATCTTACCGGCCCAGTGGTTTTTCCTACTTTCTTCAGTTTAAGCTTGAATTTTGCTATAAGAAGCTGATGATCTGAGCCACAGTCAGCTCCAGGTCTTGTTTTTGCTGACTGTATAGAGCTTCTCCATCTTTGGCTGCAGAGAATATAATCAATCTGATTTCGATACTGCCCATCTGGTGATGTCCATGTGTAGAGTCGTCTCTTGTGTTGTTGGAAAAGCGTGTTTGTGATGACCAGCTTGTTCTCTTGACAGAACTCTATTAGCCTTTGCCCTGCTTCGTTTTGATCTCCAAGGCCAAACTTGCCAGTTGTTCCTTTTATCTCTTGATTCCCTACTTTAGCATTCCAATCCCCTATAATGAGAAGAACATCCTTCTTTGGTGTCACTTCTATAAGGTCTTGTAAGTCTTCATAGAATTGGTCTATTTCAGTTTCTTCAGCACCAGTGGTTGGTGCATAAACTTGGATTACTGTGATGTTAAAAGGTCTGCCTTGGATTCGTATCGAGATCATTCTATCATTTTTGAGATTGCATCCCAGTACAGCTTTCGCCACTCTTTTGTTGACTATGAGGGCCACTCCATTTCTTTTACGGGTTTCTTGTCCACAGTAGTAGATGTGATGGTCATCCGAACTGAATTCGCCCATTCCCGTCCATTTTAGTTCACTGATGCCCAGGATGTCAATATTTATTCTTGCCATCTCATTTTTGACCACCTCCAACTTACCCAGGTTCATGGTTCTTACATTCCAGGTTCCTATGCAATATTTTTCTTTACAGCATTGGACTTTCCTTTCGCTTCCAGGCATATCCGCAACTGAGCGTCCTTTCGGCTTTGGCCCAGCCGCTTCATCAGCTCTGGATCTACTTGTACTTGCCCTCCGCTCTTCCCCAGTAGCATGTTGGACGCCTTCCGACCTGAGGGGCTCATCTTCCAGCGTCATAACTTTTATATGCCTGTTGTCTTTGTCCATGGAGTTTTCTTGGCAAGGATACTGGAGTGGCTTGCCGGTTCCTCCTCCAGGTGGATCACGTTTGGTCAAAACTCTCCACTATGACCTGTTCATCTTGTGTGCCCTGCTCGGCGTAGTTCATAGCTTCTCTGAGTTCTTCAAGCCCCTTCGCCACGGCAAGGCAGTGATCCATGAAGGGGATCACTCATTACCAAACTTATTACCAAACTTATTTGGTAATGCAACTCATTACCAAACTTAAAACCATGGAGAGACCTGGTCTGAACAAAGACATTGGATTCTTATCTCATTATACATGACAAAGCCATTTTTCACCTTCTCACCCTTTGCTTTTTCCTGTAAGACCTATTGCAGTCGTTAAGAGTCGTCATCAGGCTCATCACAGCTATCTGCCAATCACCCATTCCCACCACCCTTCTGAGTAATACCCCTCCCCACCTTCTCACTATATAGAAGGATCTGGCAACTTCTGTTTCAGTGTATCTGAAGAAGTGTGCATGCACACGAAAGCTCATACCAAGAACTAACTTAGTTGGTCTTTAAGGTGCTACTGGAAGGAAAAAAATTTTTTGTTTTGAAATCAATGGGACTTTCCACTGAATGTATATGGTTAGGATCAGGTTGCAATTCTTCGCTGGCCATTCGGCAGAGCACTAAGTAACAACAGGAATTGAGCTGTATTATAATGCCCACTTCTAGTTCCTCTTCATTTGGCATCTGGGAAAAGCTGCATGTGGTTTTCTGGAAGTTTACAATTGGCCACACAGAAATGGTGAACATGCTACACTAATTTGCTTTTTAGTGTGATTCTTTGCTCCCCCACTCCCTGCCCCAGCTGCACACAATTACTTCCATGCACTCACAATGACCCATCTTGTTAGGTATTACTAGCAGCAATGCGCAGACGTGAAGTTGTGGTGTGTCTCTCACTAGATAACTTGCAAATCCAAACATTCCCAAAGCAGCTGAAACCATCCCTGAAACAAATATGTGGGGGCATAACATTTGGGCTTCCATGCTGGTTTCATTACCATAAGATTTGTGTTTGTAAATGGGTACAAAAAACCCCCAGTAGGGTTGTGTCGACCTCTGTAGATAAACAGCGATGACTGGAAGCTGTGGTGATATGTTTGTTGTGAACAATGCTTTGTAACCTTCCTTCACCCTACGCGGACACATTCAGTAAAAGAGCAATTAAATAGACCTGTCAAATGGAAACATCTTCAAATTTGCTTGATTGCTTAAAGTAAACGCTTTGGAAATACAGTTATGTATCTTCTTGCTGCTAGCTGAATTCTGTGTGCATTCACATTAATTTCCTTCCCGATCTTAATACCAAACCCATTGGCACTTCTCGCTAGCTGAGCTGGAAACTCAACGTTTCTCTAATAGATGTTCATTGAAGAGGACTCTAATTTATGCTCACTAGCACTGTCTGAAATGGTTTCTGAAATGGAAAATGGCTCCCTTTCAGTCACCTCCCATTCTCAAAAGAGTTCACACTCCAAGGCCACAAATTATTCTCTTATTAGCTGGAAGAACCCAATTTACAAGAATGAGTTCTAGAACACAGAGATAGGGAGAATGGCATCCTCCAGATGTTTTGGACTATAGCATCTCTTATACTGTCGCTTGCCAATAGCATCTTGTTGTCATGGACTGGCTGGACACAGAAGAATGGTGGGAGGTACCAGCTGGGGAATCCTCAAGGGAAGAAGGCTCAGAGCCCAGGGATTGGTAGTCAGAGGGAGAAGCCTGGGAGGAGGGTGTGTGGGAAGCTGAAGAGGTAACAGATTTTAGTGAGTAGGGAGAGTTTCTGGCAGAGAGAAGTCCAGAATCAGAAGCTGAAGCAGAAGAGGAGAGAGGCCAAGAGGCAGGGATGAGTCAGGCTGGTGAAGAAGCGAGAGTGACTCCTCCTGCTGCTGCTGCGACAAGCTCCCGTTCTCTCTAGTCCCCCCCAGAAGAAGTGTGAAGAGAGAGGAGCACAGGCAGATGCATGAATGAAGTCTCAGATTGCTTGGGAAGTACAGTGGACCCTCTGGATATGAACTTAATTCGTTTCGGGGGTCCGCCCGCAATCTGAAAAGTCTGTATCCGGAGACGCCGCTTCTGCATACACTTGCAGCATGATAGAGTGCTTCTGCGCATGTGGTGAAACCCGGAAGTATACACTTCTGGGTTTGCCAGGTTCGCAACCCGAAGTTTACATATCCGGAGGGATACGTAAGTAGAGGTACGACCAGGGGAGGAGAAAAAGATTAAGGCCGCTGTGGGAAGGTGGGGACCTTCAGCCTCCACAACAATAAGGCCAAAACCTACTGAGAAGAGTTGCTGTGCCCATTAGGCCTGGCACTCTTGAGCTGACCTTGCTTCCTGTTAAGAGAGGCTCAGAACTTGCAGGGTTAAGAGTTCTGAGTGATGACGCCTCACATTCTTCGAGGCGTGGCAAAAGAACACTGACGCAAGTGGGAGTGTTCTGTATCTCTGAGAGAGAAAGACACACACTGTCTGCGTTTTAGCTCCATGGAGAAAGGAGCAACATGGGCGAACTCTCGCCAGGCAGGAGATTTATAGCTGTTGTGTTTTGCTAAGGAATAAAGACTTTAAAGATAAGGAGCCTGCTAAGTGTCAGCCTGAGTTATTGCTACCACACGACAGAACGTTTCAAGCTTCTACTTCCGCTGTGTTTTACGCTCTGCTGAGTCAAAGGTCCCGGGGGGAAGACCAGAGCTGCGCATGAGGAAGTGTGCCGGACCCCCCCGGACTAAATTGACCCGAACACTTCCTTCCAATAAAGAGTTAATTTCCCTTACTCCATGTGATTTATTCCTGACATCCACTGCTGACACATATCCCCCCTAGTTGCCTCCAGCATGTTTTCAACAAGGGATCCCAAGTAGTGAGAACTCCAAATCAGGCTATGATTGCCATTTATGCAGCTCAAAAGGCGGCACATATTTGTATACAATGGGCACAAGTTAATTCATGTGGATAGTTTCAGATTTCAAAATAATTTCCATAATTTAAATAGAAATATAACACTTTTCACCTAAATGGGTAAAGACCCTGTGTTGGTTGCCCGGTGCTAACTGTTGATGGGCAAGGTCCCTGCTGCTCTCCCCCCTTAAAGGTAAAGGGACCCCTGACCATTAGGTCCAGTCGTGGCCGACTCTGGGGTTGCGGCGCTCATCTTGCTTTATTGGCCGAGGGAGCTGGCTTACAGCTTCCGAGTCATGTGGCCAGCATGACTAAGCCGCTTCTGGTGAACCAGAGCAGCACACAGAAACGCCGTTTACCTTCCCGCCAGAGCGGTACCTATTTATCTACTGGCACTTTGACGTGCTTTCGAACTGCTAGGTTGGCAGGAGCAGGGACCGAGCAACGGGAGCTCACCCCGTCGCGGGGATTCGAACCGCCGACCTTCTGATCGGCAAGTCCTAGGCTCTGTGGTTTAACCCACAGCACCACCTACGTCCCTTCGCTCTCCCCCCTTAGGGTGCTTTATTTTTCAAATGAACTTGAACCAGTTGGACTGTTCCCCTATGAAGCTGGGCACAATGCCACTCTAGCTACATGCGGTAGATGGCAGTCCTTCAGGCACCCTTGGCCCAGTCAGTTTAGATTCACATTTCAGGATTGAAGGATGCTCATTAGGGTAAAGTACAAACATGCATTCTTACCTAGGATGGCAGGAGAGGACTTGGCTGGAGCTATCAGGAGTCTGAATGGGGAGGCAACATGGACGAGGAATACAGGAGGGACGAAGCATATGGTAAATTAGGCGATTCAAAGCTTCTGCAGAAGTCAATACTTCCGGCAAAGGGCCTCTGAGTATGAACATAAAAGCATAGTTCTATCTCCAAATTGGCCATCGGCAACCTCTGCGGAAAGGAGCCAGGAAGGGGGCTGAGGTGGGGAGCTGTGTGACCCTTTCCCTCACACAGTTCATTGATTTCTTTGCTTTATAATTCAGGGCTTTCCATTGCCCTTTGACACCAAATTAAAGTTTAATTCAGATGGAGATGGAAGCATCTCCCCCTTGCAGGTTCACTGCTGAAGCATCAATAAGATCTTCTGGGAGTTAATTACACAGTAATTCTTTCGCTGCTCAACACAGCTCATTAAATCCCTTCTCTGCCCCTCCCCTGTTAAGCTCTCCCCCCACCCCAAATGACTGAACTGCTTGCAGACAATAATAGGAGCAGCTTTCCTGCTCCTGTTCGAACCCTTATATCTTCTTCCTCTTCTCTCCCCCACCCTTGCCCCTGCTAAATAGTATTCAGACCTTCCTTTTCTGCTGATAGCAGATTTGATTTGCATTCTGCCAGAGGGTGGGGAAATGCTATCAGCCTCACCAAGGAGGACAGTAAAACAAACTGGCCAATTAGTCATGTACTGCCAGTCCTGGATTCCTTTTGACAGAGCTATTAACATGCGTAAATAGAAAATCCACATCAGACTTTGTACTTTTAAAAGGCAAAATTAACATCCCATTAGTACTCAGGGCGAGTAAGAACAAGGAGATCAATGGCAGCTGTGTAATTCATCATGGTAATTAAATGGATTTAAGTACTGTACTAATCTGAGGACAACTGAGGAATTGGTTTGATATCAGGAGGAAATAAAGGAGGGCAAGGAAACAGCCTTCATCCCTCTCCAGACAGAAGAGAGAGCATTACATGAGTGGGATCTGTTTGTCCACCAAAACTTATTTAACACCCCATTGTCACTCTCTTCCAGTCTGCTGTAGCAGAGAAGGAGACACCACAGTTCTCGGATCTTGTGCCATGAGAGGACTCCCAGTGTGATTAAAATATATAATTTAAGAGAGCCAGTGTGAGGACTTGTGCAGCAATGGCCAACTCTGCTATGAAAAACCCTGCTCGATGGCCATTGGGGGCCACCTAGTTCAGCACTCTGTTCACGCAGTGGCCCAACACATGCCTATCTATGGAAGCCCACAAGCAGGACCTGAGCACAGCAGTGCTCTCCATACCTGCAGTTCCCACAAATGATATTCAGAGACTCACGTCCAACAACAGAATAGAACAAGAGTGGGACACTTAGCCTCTGGAGGTGGATGTCTTGGAACTCCCCTGTCCTCACTGGGCACCAGAGTAAGCCAGGGACTTCCCAGCAGCCACACCCATGGGACAGTAACCAGAGCACTATCAGGCCCAAGCAAGCAAGGTGCACCTCAAAGGGCCAATCGAGAGTCAGAGTCAGCCAATCCACTTGGACAGAGTTAGTTCACACAGACTGTTCCAATCAGCCTCTTCTCAGCCTCCTCCCGGGATCCTGACACTTCACCCCCAAATGGAGCCTGACCCAGGACTTAACCTCCTACTTCTCCATTGATTTGGAGTCCCCAGGCTGAGGCATGACAGGAACGAGCAACAGACCGCCAACCTGAGCCCATAAGCTAGCCTGCTGCTGAAGATACCCTGTTATTTTCCATACTCTGCCGTGACACATTTCCAGAGATGAGTAGTATGTGCTTTCCATTCCAATTGAGAGAATGAATAGCACATTAGCAGTCTCCTTTCTCCATTTGACCGGGAGAACATTAAATGTTTCAGAAGCTTATTGCAGAAAATGAAAGTAGGCATCTGTGGCTATCTTTTAAACCAGTATCAAAGTGTTTTAAATATATGGTGTGGATGTGGCCCAAACTGACCAAGAATATATGAGATCAGCTGCAAACTTTGATAGTAATCCTTCTATCAAATGCTGGGTGTGTTCAGTATCCAGTCCACACCACCTATCTTTCTTTTTTTTTCTTTTTAAAAACCTTGCTAAGCTCCTGGACTCCGTGACATCTTAAAGCCAGTCAGGAGACCCCTGAAGCTGCTACTAGATCATGTGCTTTGGTTCACATACCCTTGAGAGGCGGGGAGACAGAAAGAAACCTTAGCTCCGCACTGGCAATAGCTTGCGACATGTAATGCATTTTATTTCATGTAGAATTAAACCTAATTGGAAATGGCATGTCTGGGAGGCGAGCGTGTGGAGAGTGGTGGCACTCAAGGGAATAGGGTTAGACAAAACAGATTTGTTCTGAGGTTTCTTCTCTTTGGCAGGCTAAGAGTGTAGCTAACTAAGCGGCTTCCTGTGGCATCAGGTACGGCCCAGAGGGACTGCGCTAGACGATTACATAGCGGCAGCGAGAGAGATAAAATGAGGCCTGATCGTCTTGCAATCCTCATCTCCCAGTACCAAAATTCATGGAATCATCTGCGCTTGGGGCTTAATTTCAGCTGTCTTGTTTATTGCATTTTTATCCCAACCTTCCTCCAAGGACCTTAACTCTCTCTCCCACCCCCACCCCCCATTTTATTTCCACAATACGTGAGATGGATTGCGCAGGCCCAAGGTCACTCAAGAGCTTAATGGCTGGAGGTGGATGAAACCAAGGACTCCTCAATGCTTGTTCTAACTGCTACACCACTCAGTCCCAATTGCTCTGGAATGCATGAAGCAGCAACCACAGCGTGTGTGTGTGTTTCTGGGAATACACAGAAGGTCTTTTCCATGTCAGAGAGGCACTGCAACATCTGTTGTTTTTTCAGTATGACATGCTCACCACCTTAAATTGTGTTCTAGATGTAGCACAGATTGTGTTGGTCTGTAGTTGCTACAGATCTTGTGTGGATGGTAGGTAAAGCACCCCTGGACAGTTAAGTCCAGTCAAAAGCGACTATGGGTTGTGGTGCTCATCTTGCTTTTCAGGCCGAGGGAGCCGGCGTTTGTCCACAGACAGCTTTCCGGGTCATGTGGCCAGCATGACTAAACCGCTTCTGGTGCAACGGAACACTGTGATGGAAACCAGAGTGCATGGAAACGCCGTTTACCTTCCCGCTGCAGTGGTACCTATTTATCTACTTGCACTGATGTGCTTTTGAACTGCTAGGTTGGCAGAAACTGGGACAGAGCAATGGGAGCTCACCCTGTCACTCAGATTTCAACCGCCAACCTTCTGAATGGCAAGTCGAAGAGGCTCAGTGGTTTAGAGCACAGTGCCACCCTCGTCCCCTGGATGGTACTGACTAGGGCTGGGCAATATCCATTATTCAACATCATGATGTATCACTAGCCAAACATCACTCCCTTGGCAGGAATGGTGGTGGTTTCACCCCGGTGCCTCATGGGGCTGGGCCTGGGCCTGATGGAGCTAGTTTGTTCCTTGGCACGCTGGGTGCTGGCAGCTGATGGAGGCCTGGCACTACAAGGGACAAACGAGCTCCATGGGCCATGGCGCCTCGCAGCTTGTTGCTCCCTTGGTTTGAGGACCAGAGCGCAATGGTGCCTTCACCTGGTGATATATTGCGGGTGAAACTGAAGCCACATCTCAGGAATGGCAGCGGTTTCATCTCCGATATACCGCCGGGTGAAGGTGCCACCGTGCTCTCGCGCTCAAATCAGTCCTGGGTGGATGTATCAATACATCACCCAGGCCTACCACGGACCTGCAATTGCAGGATAGTGTGGTTATGAAAGGTAAGTGTGGTGTAGTGGTTGGACTCTTGGAATGGGACCTGGGAGATCAGGGTTCAAACCCCTGTTTGGGCATGAAGATCACTGGGTGAGCTTGGACCGGTTTCTCAGTCTAACCTACCTCACTGGGGTAAAATGGGGAGGAAGAGAAACATGTATGCCATCTTGAACTTGGAGGAAAGGTGGGATATAAATGTGATAGACAGATAGATAATGTTTTATGTTGAAAAAGACTTATTTTTAGTTTTAATATACATATAAACAGCAGTTTTTTGGCAGTGTACCTAGAAAATCCTGCTGGCATCCCATAGCTCAGAGTAAACCCTGGCAACAAGGGCTAGAGTTTGTCAACTTAATTCAACTTAAATTGACATCTGTACATATACCTGTAAATGTATGTCATCTGGGACGGTGCCTCATGTCTTTTAAACATCTAGCAACATCCCTGCAGAACAGACAAAAGATGGAACTTCTTCACACAATCCATGGATTAATTTATGGAATTCATTGGCACCGACACAAGATATGGTGATGGCTTTTAGGCTTAGCTGTCTTTAAAAATGGATCAGATGAAATAATGAAAGATGGGTGTGTGACAGAAATTGGCTACATTTATAACATCTGTCAGTTAAACCAGACAGAGTTAATATTTTTAAGGGCTAGGGAGGCGGAGGGGTGATGGAGGGGAATCACATTCTCCAGCTGCCTGTGTACTTGAATGTGTGTTCAGGTCATTCCCTTTGTGTATCAAAGTGTGTTACCCAGAAGCAGGAACCTCCAAATGCCCTTCTCCTCTTGTTGGCTTTTTGCTCAGTCTTTTGTCGGTGGGCCTGGTTCATGCAGGTACTCAGCTGTGATTGACTGGTCATATAGAGGGGGAACCCACCACCTCCCCATATTAGGAGAAAGGAGTTCACAGTAGTTTGTACTTCAAGAACCCAGTAGACCTGGTGACAAATGAGAGATGAAAGAGGTGGCAGCTGAAAATTTTGCTAAACGCTGGTCTCCCACTGACATCTGACTCTTCTGACTACACAGAACCTGAAGTACAGCTAGGAGGAAGTTAATGTCAAAAGCTAATACTATACTCACCTGCCCTTTGCCAAGACGGAGTGGGGAAAAGGACAGCAGCTTTCACTAAGTGGACCAAGCAAACTCTGCAGTTGATGCCAGAAGCAGTGATGAGTTCCTGCCAATTCCACTGGTCTAGGCAGCACATTCAAAGCAGTTACATACTTTAGATTCTTTGGAAGGACAGCCACTGAACTGGCCCACTTTATCTGTCGTTTGTCTTTGTCTTTTGTTGAAATGTTCACTCCACATACTGCCGGGGAATGTGCTCCTAGCAGCTGCTTGTGTACCTCTAAAACAATAAATGAAACAATTGCTGCAATTGCTGGATCCTCCTCAAACGTATCATAGTATGCAGGTTATGGGTAACATATCTTACGGAGGGGTGGGGTGGGCAATCTGTGCCTCCCCATATTGCCAAACCCCCAACTCCTATCAGTGCCAGGCAGCAGCATTAGGGATGATGGGCATTGTAGAGCAGCAAAATCTGGAGCTTTTGCACCTCTGCTTGCAGCATGAGCCTAAGCATGAAACAATCCCCACTGCGTTTAAAGGGACTGAAAACCCCAAGCTGGTGTGCATAAGCCTGCACTTTTTTGGTGCTTCCACATTACGGGCCTTGCACACGCTTCACACAATATTATCACATGAAATACCCTATATACTCGAGTATAAGCCGACCCAAATATAAGCCGAGGCACCTAATTTTGCTGCAAAAAACTGGGAAAATTTATTGACTCGAGTATAAACCGGTTCACCACACCACAAACCACCTGGTGGGCCGGAGTGCGTCCCTCCCGTTCCCCTACCTACCTAGGGTGCTGCCGAGAGGTAGAGGCTGGTGGTGGCAGCGGCGGATTAAGAACAAGCAGCCTGAAAGGGCTGCTTTCGGGCTGCTCGTTCCTCCGCTGCCACCGCCGCCGCCAGCGCCAATGGCAGAGGAGGAGGAAGGAGCAGCCCGAAAGGACCCTTACTCGAGTATAAGCCGAGAAGGGCTTTTTCAGCATAAAAAATGTGCTGAAAAAGTTGGCTTATACTGGAGTATATACGGTAGCTTTTTTTTTGCACCTGTTTACCCCAACCCCTCATGTATCCGTTTGATATTAAACCTCTCCACTGGAAACTGGACAGTGCATGACCAGTGGGTGGCCCTTGTTACCACCTTCCTGCACCCTGACTTCTTTTGAAGACAAAAATATCTGGGAACACTCTTGTGTTAGGTGCCATGCCATGTCCTCCAACCAGTTGAGACTGAAAACTGGGACGTGCATCTTCCTGGCTGTGCTCCCGCACGAGACCACAGTGCGCCAAAACAAGATGTCCCGATTTAGTTGGGGCAGTTGAGGGTTAAAAGGTAAAGGGACCCCTGACCATTAGGTCCAGTCGCGAACGACTCTGGGGTTGCGGCGCTCATCTCGCTTTATTGGCCAAGGGAGCCGGCGTACAGCTTCCGGGTCATGTGGCCAGCATGACTAAGCCACTTCTGGCAAACCAGAGCAGCGCACAGAAACGCTGTTTACCTTCCTGCCGGAGTGGTACCTATTTATCTACTTGCACCTTGACGTGCTTTCGAACTGCTAGGTTAGCAGGAGCAGGGAATTAAACGATAGATCATTCATCTCACACCTACCCACCATTAATAGGGCTCCAGTGGTTTTAAGAATGGCGAATCAAGTTGACAGATCAGGCTTTTCTTAGTATTGCATCTCTAGCAGGTGTGAGGCTTCTGCTTGCCATATGGGCCTGTTAAAGCCACAGAATCCTGCTTCTGCTCTGGTTGCAGTTAACAGTTGGTGGCCCTCGAATCTCACATGCATGTCCAAGTCCATCCAAAGACACACCTGGCCCTGGCTCTTTATGCAGAAGGATGCTTCTGTGCCCAGATCACACCTTGCTGGAGCATGCAGGCAAGTTATACCTGCCAAAAGGTGGCGGCACTCCTTGAACTGTACAGCAAAGCTGACAAAGAAAAGGCTGTGGTATATAAGGATAAAGGCAGAGGTAGATGGGTGGGGCTGGGATTAATTCTGAATTCTCTGACTTGCGCATTATAGTTATATGCTGTGGTTATATGCTGCCTGGTAAGGTAAGCAAACAGGGCATTTTCTTCTTACAGCAATACCTTAGGGCGAAATTACATACTGACATCATCCATGGTTTCGTTTTCTTTTTAAAAAAAGTGTGCCTAAACTGGTCACTTGCATTTTGAATAAAAAGCAGGCATGGGGTCCTGATCCATAATGTGTCATTGATCCAAGTTGGGGGTCCGTGCCTGTTTACTGCAGGAAATTGTCCTGTGGCTGGCAGCATATTCAAGGGCAAATAGTCATGTACAGAGAAAACCCAGCAGGAAGCCAATGCTGGGCCTGATTTGGAGCAAAATCACTTTCTGGATAGGGGCCTCATGGCAGCTTTTTCTTCAAAGCAGTCAGCTGGACATCTGGATAGCTCAGTTGGTTAGAGCATGATGCTGACAATACCAAGGTTGCAGGTTCGATCCAGCTGCATATTCCTACATTGCAGCGGGTTGGACTAGATGATCCTCAGGGTCCCTTCCAACTCTACATGCTTTTTTAAAAAATAAAGCATTAATAATGTAACCTGTTGTTTGGCCCAACTCTTGGAAGTGCTGCAGGGGTTTCAGAACACAAAAACAAAGAATGATTTACTAAGGATTTTTTTTAAAGCATTAGCTTCCATTTTCACAAATCAGACATCTGTCAATGAAGTTCAAATTTGCAAAAAGGTTTGCAAATAGGTTCTTAACTTATTTAGCCTGGGAAATTGGGGGGTGGGGGCATTTCAGGAAAGGGCACACTACAGCTCTTATATTTAGGAGTTTCTACAGTTTGATCCAAGCAATTCAGTTTAAACCTTTTGAAAAATGAAACACTCGTTTAATAGCCCTCTATTTTCCTTCTCATTAACACAGAGTTGGCTTTTTCTTAGCCCTTAGCCCTGTAGCCAGGAAGACAGACAAGAAGTTGCTTGTTTAGCTGTCAGAAAAACCACGCTTTGGCTAGCCTCTGCGATTTGTTCAAGCCTGGGAATCTGAATTTTTCCATCCAGAGAGTGATCAAAGGGGGAAACGAATGCAGCCTCCTGTATCCACAACACAATCCCTCTCTATATTCATCTTCCACAAGCATTGTCATTCAGCAAGAAATGTAGGTGGGTGGGGAAGCATTTGGAGGGGGCACCCAAACTTCAAAGGGCAAAGGAATGTTTAAAATTCCTCTTTAGAATGTTTGGATAATGTTTGCAGCTTTGGCTAATTGCTAAACTCCGGGACGGGTGTCCTTGGCAGGGTCAATTGCCATACCATTTGCAGTTGGGAGCTGATATTTCTGAGGTCTTGTGGCAAAGCAAGCAAGCAAAGCGGTGAGCGCGTTTCGTTGGGCACAGCCCAAAGTCTTCCATGATAGTTTAATTAGTGAAAGGCCTGGATGAAGAGGAATGTTTTTTCCCCTGGGACCTAAAGATATGTAATGAAGACACCAGGAGCCAACACAGAAAAGACCTGTTCTCAGGTTGCCACCCTCCAGACCTCTCACAGAGGAGGCACGTGAAGCAGGGCCTCAGATGATGATCACAGGGTCTGGGTTGGTTCATATGGGGAAAGGCGGTCCTTGAGGTATTGCAGTCCTGAGCCATTTTAGGTTAAGTATTTTCAATTGGCAAAGCTAGACAGCATCTTAAAAAGCAAAGACATCACCTTGCCAACAAAGGTCCGTATAGTTTAAGCCATGGTTTTCCCAGTAGTGATGTATGGAAGTGAGAGCTGGACCATAAAGAAGGCGGATCACTGAAGAATTGATGCTTTTGAATTACGGTGCTGGAGGAGACTCTTGAGAGTCCCATGGACTGCAAGAAGATCAAACCTCTCCATTCTTAAGGAAATCAGCCCTGAGTGCTCACTGGAAGGACAGATCCTGAAGCTGAGGCTCCAATACTTTGGCCACCTCATGAGAAGAGAAGACTCCCTGGAAAAGACCCTGATGTTGGGAAAATGGAGGGCACAAGGAGAAGGGGACAACAGAGGACGAGATGGTTGGACAGTGTTCACGAAGCTACCAGCATGAGTTTGATCAAACTGTGGGAGGCAGTGGAAGACAGGAGTGCCTGGCGTGCTCTGGTCCATGGGGTCACGAAGAGTCGGACACGACTAAACGACTAAACAACAACAAACTTTCAATTGGGCCTGGAAACCAACTGACAGCCAGTTCAGTCAGGTCAAGATTGGCATTATATGCTCAAACCTTTCTGAAGCTGATGAAAGGCACTCCATGCCATCAAGGCCACCTGACCCTCAAAGCAACAGCAATGGATCTAGAAGTACACACCTGCCCCTTCAAAGGGAGTGTAACCCCATCAAGGGCATACAACTTCCCAGTCTAGGGAATCACAAACTAATAGTGCCTCAGTCTTATATGGATTAAGCTTCAGGTTATTGGCTCTCATCCAGTCCATTAGCGAGGCAAGACAATGGTTCAGCACATCCCCTGACGCACCTGCAGATGTAAAGGACAATGTACTCCAAACCTGCAGATAACTCCTAATTCCCTCATAGAGTTGGATTTAGTTTTAGCTCTCTGTTTCTGTATATCAGTTATTGGGTACTTTGCAGACATACCATGCACCATGCACATAACATTCCCCCAAAGAATCCTGGGAACTGAAGCTTTTAAAGGGTCCGGGAGCAGTAGCTCTGTGAGGGGTACACTATATTTCCTACATGCTTTAAATGTATGGTGTGTATACAGCTCAATTGTTATGTGTTAATGCATACAGTGGTATCTTTGGTTGTGAATGGGATCCGTTCCGGAGGCCCGTTCGCAACATGAAAAGAGTGCAACCAGAAGCACTGTATCTGTGTAGGTGCGCGGCGCAATTTGGCGCTTGTGCACAGGTGCGAAGCACGATTTAGCAGTTCTGCGCATGCGCGAGAGGTGAAACCCGGAAGTAACCCTTTTCGGTACTTCCTGGTCACCGTGGGACGTAACCTGAAAGAACGTAACATGAAGCAAATGTAACATGAGGTATGACTGTATTGCAGACTGCCTTGGGGACCCCTTGAGGGTTGAAAAATGAAGTAGGGGAACAAACAATTCGTTAAATAAAGAAAGCCACCTGAATTCATTTCAGCTCGCTATGTTCTGACCCATCTCATTCCTCAGGATTTACAGTCGCACCTTGGTTCTCGAACGCCTTGGAACTCGTACGTTTTGGTTCCCGAATGCCGAAAACCTGGAAGTAATATAAAAAAGCATCTTGTGGTACCTCATACACTCCAACATTTCTCCAATGAAAATAGAGACATCTTAAGGAAAAGGACAGAAGGGACGCGGGTGGCGCTGTGGGTAAAACCTCAGTGCCTAGGGCTTGCCAATCGCATGGTCGGCGGTTCAAATCCCCGCGGTGGGGTGAGCTCCCGTCTTTCGGTCCCAGCTCCTGCCCACCTAGCAGTTCGAAAGCACTCTTAAGTGCAAGTAGATAAATAGGTACTGCTTTATAGCGGGAAGGTAAACGGCGTTTCTGTGTGCGGCGCTGGTGCTGGCTCGCCAGATGCCGCTTAGTCATGCTGGCCACGTGACCCGGAAGTGTCTCCGGACAGCGCTGGCCCGCAGCCTCTTAAGTGAGATGGGCGCACAACCCTAGAGTCGGACACAACTGGCCCGTACGGGCAGGGGTACCTTTACCTTTAAGGAAAAGGACATTCCAGGATCAAATCAGAAATTGGGACGGCTTCTGATATCCAGGACTGTCCCTGGAAAATAGGGACACCTGGAGGGTCTGGCGCACAAACTTTTGTGGACTACGACATACTTTGCTGCATGACTTTTGCGTGTCTCATTTCCCCTGTAACTTAACTCTTATTCTCTAACTTCAGAAGCTTATTTTTAGCTCCTGTATCTGGGTAACTTACAAATGGCTCACCTGGCCTAATTAATTCCAGATTTCTCTTCAGCGGCCTTTAAAGATACCGGCAAATGCAATTATTTTTGAAAGGCCACAGATCATCACAAAGTGAGTTAACAGCAGAGGTTCCACGGGGATGTTCATATCTACAATGTTATGGGATTATTCTCTCTCTCCTACTGCTTATAGCCGCTCCTTTGCTATATCTATACCTTTTATCAGAAATGGCCTCGTCAGACATCATGCTGGGAAATGCTATGGAAAGATGAGAAATTAGATTACCATACCTACAGGACGATAAGATAAGGCAGAGTAAAGGAAAAGGCGGGGGTAGAACGGTAAAGAAAAGGGCGTGCTCCCTTTCACAGCCTGATAGTTTCATATTTTAAAATCATTTTTATTCTGTTCCGCATCCCTGGGCTATGACACCGCAGAGCGGCATCCATTTGATCTCTTCAGCAGTTGCCAAATAACCTTCCTCGAGGGCACCCCTGATTGGCTCTGCTTGTTGCTTTTCTGCACAGAACACAAAGTTCATCCTGTTCTCATCAATGGATAATGCATTCTCAGTTCTGCATCGGCACAGGATGTTGAGTGTATCTCCAGTTCTTTGGAAGGGGAAAGTCGAAGACATCTTTACTTTAACTAACAGGAAGAAGCCCAACCTGGGGGATGCACTGCAACAAAGCAAAGCAATCTACCCCTTGTGTTTAAAACCTCCTGAATGGTTTTTAGATGCAAAGAGAGGAACCTTGAACTTCTCTGCACAATGGCTTTGCTGGCTTAATTTAAGCCATGTCTGCCGCTGTTGCTTACTCCATTTCCTGTCTTTTTGTGCATGTTGTGCGGTTTGGTTCTAATTGCTTGGAGCATATTTCTGCCTGGCCATCTGCCCTCATTCCGGTCCTCCTGTATTCTCTCTCTCTCTAGATAGATGCCACTGCAGACTTTCCACTTTGCTTTTGGGACCCACCGGAGGCAAATTACCCCTCCATGTCCTTGAATGTTCTGTTCCTGTGTAGCTCACAAGTGCCAACATTATATCCGAATTACGAGCAGCATCTGCCCCCGAGGGGTTTGTAGCCCTGAGGTTTTTACTTTGTAAGATCAAAGCCAAATAAAAACGTCTCTGTTTCAAGCTTGTAACTTGCGCTTACTTACTTTCCTGTTCGTTTCCTGATTTGGCACAGGCTGCCTGTGATCAGCTTGGGTGACTCATTGAGTTTCTTTAGGTCTGCACCTCAAAAAAACAGGATAAAAGCAGTTCCTTACTTTCTATGATGCTGTCAGGATAAATAAATGCACCCGTGAGAGTGACAGATATAGGAACAGGCTGTGATTGTGCATCAAGTAGTATAAATCCGCCCTGTTGATTCTACTTTTCACATAGCCCATTGCTTCTCCTCCCCCTTTCTGTCATCGTCCATATAATTTGCCACAGGCGAGATACTGTGCTGGATTATCAATGGGCAAAGTGTTCCATCTGCCCTGCCCCACAATGCTCATGAGACCCTTGTAAGAAAGAATATTAGCAGGAAATCAGTCTTTTAGTGTGGCAGCATCTACACGTTGGAACTCCCTGCCTATTGATATCAGGCAGATGCCTTCACTGTAGTCTTTTTGCTACCTGCTAGACAGCATCTTAAAAAGCAGAGACATCACCTTGCCAACAAAGGTCCGTATAGTTAAAGCTAAGGTTTTCCCAGTAGTGATGTATGGAAGTGAGAGCTGGACCATAAAGAAGGCGGATCACTGAAGAATTGATGCTTTTGAATTATGGTGCTGGAGGAGACTCTTGAGAGTCCCATGGACAGCAAGAAGATCAAACCTATCCATTCTTAAGGAAATCAGCCCTGAGTGCTCACTGGAAGGACAGATCCTGAAGCTGAGGCTCCAATACTTTGGCCACCTCATAAGAAGAGAAGACTCCCTGGAAAAGTCCCTGATGTTGGGAAAGATGGAGGGCACAAGGAGAAGGGGACGACAGAGGACGAGATGGTTGGACAGTGTTCTCGGAGCTACCAGCATGAGTTTGACCAAACTGCGGGAGGCAGTGGAAGACAGGAGTGCCTGGCGTGCTCTGGTCCATGGGGTCACGAAGAGTCGGACACGACTAAACGACTAAACAACAACAAGAAACATTTTTGTTTAGCCAAGCCTACCCAGATATGTAGCATGTTGGTGTGTGTTTTTAATCTGTTTTTAGTTTATCATTGTTTCTTATGTTTTAAATAGTTGTTTTAACTGTTTTTATCAATAATTTTATTGTTTTATTCTTTTTGTAAAATGCCTTGCAGTTTTATACTATCAAGCATTGTATACATTTTATGAACTAAATAAAATTAAAGAGGCACTACCCCCCCCCAAAAAAAATTGCTCTTGCTCTCTTTGACATTTGTGGCAGGAACACAGATGTATTTGACTTTTAGTCTTCTTTAAAATGTTAAGGTTTCGTTGTCTTAAAACTTTGTAAGTAATATTTTTACTTGAATTTTATTTTGGCCAGAAAGTGACCTAGAAAAATCACTCTAACATCAAGAATTATTATTATTATTCTCTAAAACACTATGCATACTTCTAGATATAACGAAAGAGGAGGTATTTTGTCAACCCATGTATATAGCCTATAGGCCATGATTATGCACAGTGAGAAAGCCAGGCTGAGCATGCATACCTATTCATAACATAACATTTGCATTGGGGCCTATGCATGAAAAGCTGTTTCCTGGATGTTATGTAGGTTAATGTATGCCTGATTTAGGCCTATGTATGATGAGCTTTATTTGTGCAGACACTGTGTAAATATTTATTCCATGCATAGATTCCAGCAGGCCTGAAAGTAGGGCGGGCATATCTGGTGGGTGGACTGTGGTATTTGTTCTTATGTGGTGATGGCTACCAACTTGTGAGGGCATTACAGGAAGGTTAGGTAAATTTTTGGAAGATAAGATGGTCAATGGCTTAAGACACAAGGACTATGTTCTCCTCCCAGTCTTGTAGCATACTTTCCAAGTGTCCCAGTTTTCCAGGGACAGTCCCGGAATTACAAAATTTAATTTGATCCAAGAAAGTCCCTGTTTCCCCTGTCAGTGCTGCCACCACCAAGGTTAGGCAGGAGGATGAGTCAGGGCTTTTCCTGAGCGGCGACTGCAGTGGGAAAGGTACACCCTGGGGCCTCTCCATGGCCACTACTGCTGGCCTCCTCCCTTGGGCAGCTTGTAGGAAAGGAGAAGGAGAGGCTGTTGCCACTGAGGGCAGGCAGAGGGCAGGGCCACCTTGGGTGGGAATATTATTTTCTCTTCTTTAGAATATATGCCAAAGACTTTTCCTTCACTAGTGGCCTTTGCAGATTCCCCTGCACTGTTGATCTAGTGCCCTCTTTGCTTCTCCAGATTAGAATTCTCAGCAAATATTTTGCCATGCTGCTTTTGCATCCTTGGTGGCCAGCAGCTGGGCAGCTTGCTCAATACTGAATCCAGCTCAGCCCCTTGGCTGCTCCCCTTCCCTCCCCTTTTCCTCCTATCATACTTTGCCGATGACTTTTCCACTCTCTGCAAATCTTGCCTCTGAAATTCAAATCAAGGCCGTGCTCCCTGTGCTGGCAGCAATCCAATAGAAGAAAAAGATCAGCCAATAAAGGTGAGTTTTGATGAGAAGAGAAATTGATCTGCTGCCCCGAAGGGGATTCAGACTGGGGAAAGTCAGTATTTAATTTTATCCGATATATTCCACCTTTTCACCCTTCGTCTCCGCCCCCTGCATCTCATCAAAACACTTGGCTTCTTTTTTCTCTCAGATCAAAGTGCCTTTGAGCTCCACATCTAGATGATGCACCATCAGCAGAAGAGGAATTATAGAATATTATCACTACTCTGGCCAGAGCGGGGCCAGGAAATTCTGCTGCCTGAGGCAAGATCCCACCCTCACCTCTCCCACACATTTCATGCAGAGAAGCCGACAGGAAATGGGACAATGCCTTCTACCACATTTGATGGCAAGAGGTTAGCTTAAAGGGTACAAAGCAGGCCATGTGGCACACAGAGATCTGTCATCCAGCACCTCATTGCCTTCCCCCGTGCCTCCGTCTATCTAGTGATAGAGCTGGCCCTGACTCTGTTACAATTATCAATATGCCCAGCTCCATAGACTTGATATTTGCTGCCCTGGGCTCCTACCGGAGAAATGATGGGATAGAAATTCAATAAATAAATAAATAAATAAATAGATGAACAAACAAACATAGTACAGTAGGGTTGGGTATCCTCAGCCTATAAGGTAAAAGGTAAAAGGTAAATGATCCCTGGACTGTTAAGTCCAGTCAAAGGTGACTATGGGTTTGTGGCGCTCATCTCGCTTCAGGCCAAGAGAGCTGGAGTTTGTCCACAGACAGCTTTCTGGGTCATGTGGCCAACATGACTAAACAATTTCTAGCACAGCAGAACACTGTGACGGAAACCATAATGCATGGAAACACTGTTTACCTTCATGCCGCAGCGGTACCTATTTATCTACTTGCACTGGTGTGCTTTCAAACTGCTAGTTTGGCAGAAGCTGGGATAAAGCAATGGGAGCTCACCCTGTTACGCAGATTCGAACCACTGACCTTCCGATCGACAAGCCCAAGAAGCTCAGTGGTTTAGACCACAGCACCTCCTGTGTCCCTTTACCTTTTACTTCAGCCTATAGGGCAAGTTTGGCCCACCAGACCTCCCCATTTGGCCTTCAAGGACATTTCACCTATACGATGCCCACCTGATGTCATATATGTCATGTCAGGCAGGTCTTAAAGTGAGCTCCTGATTGTTCCTTTCCTGGATCAAGGTGTGCTCTCCCCAGTGCATCAGCTGATGGTTGAGGGAAGTGTGCCTTGCACCAGTAGTGTTTCCCATTGAAACAGCTGTGAAAATGGGGGAAAGCTCAATTTAGCAGCTATTTCAATGGAAACCACTTGGTGCTACTGGAGCAACAAAGCCCCATAGCCTGTGGCAACCAGCTGTCACATGCCTGTGAAACTTTTCACATTGGACTTTCACAGGTGGGTTGGGATGTCAGGTGATTGACAGGTAAGATGGACTGCCCACTTGTCCAAAGTGGCCCATGGTGTTTGGGTCCAGATAAGGAAGGGTGTGTGGCCTCTCAAGCCCAAAAGGTTCCCTACTCCTGTAGGAGAGTAGCTGATCCAAATAGCACCTTGAGACTCTGAAAGGGATGAGAGATCCCTTTGCACTGCACTGTTAAATCAGCAGTGCAAATTTCAGTTGTTTTGCACATAGCTCCCAAGTGAGTGGGCGATTGCATAACACATAAAACATGGGGGGAAACTTACTTTCCACCCTGCTTAATTAGGTACACATCATAAATACTTTGGATAGTCTGGTGGTGCGGTTAAATGCCAGCGGAGGCTGCTTTTTTCTACCTTGCCATTTCTTTGAGTGGCAAGTCATTAAACTTGACTATCAACAGATATTCCGACAAGTGCCTGAATGTCTTGACAGGTGCACAATTACTCCGGCATGTGGTCCGATTAAATTAAAATGAATCATCAGAAATTCCTTCGGTAGGAATTGCATGTAAACTCAGCGAGCTGTAAAATACATTCCACTTACACACAGTAAATTGATTCAGGTGCGTGCACTTAGTCGGGCATGTGGACAGCCTGGAGTGGCCTCTTTAGATCTTGACATTTTGTGGCAGCAGATTCAGTATTTTCAGCCCAGTTGAAAGCATAGCTACTTGGATGTAAGATCCTCTGCCGTGCGAGAAAGGCAGAACGGAATCTAAATCTGCTATAGAACCTGCTATTATAGCATTCCAGGAACTTGTATATGCTTGTAGAAGAGCATCAGCAACTGTTGTCCTTAATCTCGTGGATCTTTGGGTCTTTTCCTCCATCTCTGTTGAGCTCATTAGTTCTATGCTTTGGACAACTGTTGTAATAGAAGATTAAATAGGAACATGTTTTAGAATTGTTTGTTAAAAACAGACTCTTCTACTTTTAAAACTGGGCGACTGTTCTTTAGGGGCAATATTGCTTTAGTTCGTATGAGGGTTTTTATGGGGGGGGGTGTTTATTCAAAAGAGAAGCAATCACAACATCTTATTGCTGGGAAACTTTTTTGGCCAGATCTTCATTTCCTCCCACCTCTGTGGGTCAGCTTTGACAGATGGGTGGGGCCACACTTCTGTCAATCATCTGATATTATCATTATACTACGTGATGGGTCAGTGCCACCCACCTGCTACCCACAGGGGTGAAGCAACACTAAGCAGGATTGAACTCTCTGCAGATGAGCAGATAGTTCAGTCCCGATTTCCGCAAGGGTCTGAGTAGCATTAAACTACCCACTCATCAACTGATAAGAAGGTGGGTGGGTGGGGTTAAATCCTGCTGCCTTGGCTGTATGTGCCAGTTCCCTGTGGAACAGAATTGAACCCTGCCCCTACCCATCAGTTGATGGCATCTGCCCCTCAGAGTGGCATCAGATGATTGACAGGGGAGCATGGTTTGGGGAAAATATCCTAGTGGGTGAAATTCAAACTCCCGGCAAACTGTGGGCTGGAGGTTCGCCACCCCATCTTACTGCTACCTAGGAGGGAGCTTTGGGCTTTAATTACATGCATATATCCAAGGCAATATCAAGACTGGGCAGAGGGGCAAGTGAGTTTGCATGTGCTACAAGATATGGAAAGCTTTCTAATTTGGGGTAAAGTAAAGGTAAAGGGACCCCTGACCATTAGGTCCAGTCATGACTGACTCTGGGGTTGCGGCGCTCATCTCGCTTTATTGGCTGAGGGAGCCGGCATACAGCTTTCGGGTCATGCGGCCAGCATGACTAAGCCACTTCTGGCGAAACTGAGCAGTGCATGGAAACGCCGTTTACCTTCCCGCCGGAGCGGTACCTATTTATCTACTTGCACTTTGATGGGCTTTCGAACTGCTAGATTGGCAAGAGCAGGGACCGAGCAACGGGAGCTCACCCCGTCACGGGGATTCAAACTGCCGACCTTCTGATTGGCAAGTCCTAGGCTCTGTGGTTTAACCCACAGCGCCACCCGTGTCCCCTAATTTGGGGTACATGGGGATAAATGAATGATCTGTTGCTTCTGGGAAATGCAAATTTTGCTGGTGCATGAAACATCTATTAATTTTAATTTAAGGAAGGGGGGAAACGGGAAAGGGGGGGAGCCTTTGCCTCCTTCCTCCAACCCCTGTGGAATTTTCAAGAGCAGATCTCCCCCCTCTCCAATTCTCCATCTCATGCTATTGACATCCCCACCTCTTCGCTGTACTTCTTAGTGCACTGCGATATTTCCAAACCGTTGAGTGCATGACTGTTTTTTAAACTGCACCTCCGGCTGTTGCTACTCTCAGTCAATACTGTTGACATCATTGTTTCCATAGTGCGCCGTTGTTCCCAGCCGACACGAGTTTGTGTGTGTATGGATATTTGTTCTTTTCATGATAGCTTTAGCATTTCAGCATAGAGGAACTGTGCTGTTTGGGGAGTGTGCACTTGTTCCCAGTCACACCCAAAGCCAAGATTTAAAACTCCGGTGACAGGTTAAATAATGTTCCTGTGTCAACAGCAGCCTGCTTATTATTTATATGTTGATACCTTTGCTCCTGCAAGTCCTTCCCCAAGGTGACAGCCTTGCTTACCCCCAGCGATAAGGACACTTGGATATCTTACGGAAGCGGGACTAGTCTGACTTCACAAGCAACCTAGCTGTTGCATGGTGTGGTAATATTAAGAGCACCAGGGGTGTGTGCTGTGTTACTTAGCCAGATATCTGCCGTGCAGCCCCTTTAAGAGTAATAGCCATAACCCAGACTGTTCACACAGAGAGAACTTCCTAGGTCAGTCCCATCAACTATGACCAGTGGTCAGAGATTGTGGGAGTTCATAGAAGCATAGAATTGCAGAGCTGGAAGGGACTACCTAGTCCAACCCTCTGTAATGCAGGAATATTTTGCCCAACATGGGGATTGAACCCACCACCCTGAGATTAAGAGTCTCATGCTCTACCGACTGAGCTACCAGGGGAGTTTTGAAATCCCCTCCTCACAGGAGTCTGGAACCTTCGCTATAGTGTGTGTGTGTGTGTGTGTGTGTGTGTGAATGACTCTTTACTCCAGCCTTTGACTCCTAGGATGTTTGTTTTCAGGGGGGGGGGGAGGACTAAACCATTCCTGTGGCTGTACAGTGGTACCTCAGGTTAAGTACTTAATTCGTTCCGGAGGTCCGTTCTTAACCTGAAACTGTTCTTAACCTGAAGCACCACTTTAGCTAATGGGGCCTTCTGCTGCCGCTGTGCCGCCGGAGCACGATTTCTGTTCTCATCCTGAAGCAAATTTCTTAACCTGAAGCACTATTTCTGGGTTAGCAGAGTGTGTAACCTGAAGCATATGTAACCCGAAGTACCACTGTAATTTGCTTTAACAGATTTTAATACGGAATTTTAAATTGTTGTAACTGACCCTGGAACCTGCTGGTGAGGGGCAGGTAATGAATAGAATAGAATAGAATAGAATAGAATAGAATAGAATAGAATAGAATAGAATAGAAATCTACTGAACAAACAAGCATTACAGGGAAGACCACTTGGAGAGGGCAAGAGATCTTTCAGGGAAGCTTGCAATCAATTATTGATCTTCTGGGCTTCTCATAAGCTTCCAAGAAAGCTCCTGGGAGATAGTTCAAAAATCACTGCAGTGAAACAGCAAATGGGTTACTGTGCAATCCTATATAACATGACTCAGAAGTAAGCTCCACCATGTGTTTTATGGGGCTTACTCCTGGGTAAGAATGAAAAGATTGCAGCCATATGGGTTTGACAGTGACAATTGCACAACACATTTTGAAACTCAGGTGTTCTAAATATAACATACCTGTACTCATTTGAAACTTGAGTTTCTACATGTGTTGTGCAAGTGCTTCTTACTTACAGAGCACATCTCTAAATATAGGGGCAAACGTACACATTGCCCTTTTGGTTCCAAACACCAGCTGAGTCAACCTCATTTAAAATGAGGTTTCTCTCCATATTCCCAGGTAATTTGCTTTCTCAGTTAGAAGAAACAAAGAAACCCACTTGCTTTGTCTTGTCGAAGATATGCACACCAAATAACTTCCTGGGAAAGACACGGTCCCAGATTTCCAGTTACAAACCCACCCGGCCTAACAAAGCTCTATGTTAACATGTTTGGGTTCATCATACTTTGACTTCTCATACCTAGAAGAACCTGGACAGAAGTACTTGGGGGAGATCTGGAAAGCCTCACCACACCGCTGAGCAGGGGGGAGATTTCCCCCCTACCCAGCAGCAAAGCTGGTGGGTAGAACACCTCCCCTCTCACCGACTCGGCTGGAGGGAAAGCATTCTGCAGAGCTTGCTTTGCAGCCAGTCCGCCTCTGCTTCTAGAGGCGGTGGAGACCAGTGGCAAAGGCAAGTGGGAGAAGTTGGCCGATGCCCCATGGGTGGTGCAGCCTGAGGCAGCCACTTCCCCCAGCTAATGCGTGGGCTGGCTCTGACCCCTAATGCTCTATTATTGTGTCAGGAAGATGCTAGAATACACCCACAATTAAACACTAGTTGTGGGAGGGGGCTGTTGCCGTAGCCTAGTGCAACAACTCTGGTGGGGCAAGGGAGCAGAATTTTTGTGGGGGGAAAGCACTGAAAAGTGTGGGATGAATCAACAGTTAATGGAAAGATGTATAAACACTCCCGCAAGCAAGTCAGATGACTGCTCACTGCCATATGACACCTTAGGGGGGGAAATCCAGGTATGTAGATATGTTATTGTTATGCGTGTTTGTGTTTTTATATTGCAAACCACCCTATGGTCCTCTGATACAGAGCAGCATAGAAACGTTCATCAATCAATCAATCAATCAATCAGAACAAATGTTCAGTGAAGCCTGGACACGGTGTAACCCTCACATAAGCTTTGTGCAAACAAATCAAGAGGAATGCTCAACAGGTTAGCTGATAAAGCTGTAGGTAAGTATGATGTGTGACCACATGACTGGTTTGTAATTCAGTGGTACCTCAGGTTAAGTACTTAATTCGTTCCGGAATTCCGTACTTAACCTGAAACTGTTCTTAACCTGAAGCACCACTTTAGCTAATGGGGCCTCCTGCTGCTGCCGCGCCACTGGAGCACGATTTCTGTTCTCATCCTGAAGCAAAGTTCTTAACCTGAAGTACTCTTTCTGGGTTAGCGGAGTGTGTAACCTGAAGCGTATGTAACCTGAAGCGTATGTAACCCAAGGTACCACTGTATAAGCAGCAGCTTCAAGCCTCAGCTGATGAGACATTTCAAAGGCACTCTTTGCAAGCCCTGTGGGGAGGTCTGAAATCCCACTATCATTTTGATTCCATGCAATTAACAGGTGGGCAGCCCCACGTACCAGTCAAATTTGGGCTGCAAGATTTAGGGAAGGGAAGGATCTGTCCCACTGGCCTGATCCAGTTCCCCACCCTTGTTCTGTGTCAATCTGTAGCTTAGCTCAAGGCAGCATAGCAGCTGGAGGCAAGAAGAGGAACCGACAAGCTCTGGGATTCAAGCTGAGTCATCGTTATGGCCTAGCATTTCATGGTAACCCACTCTATATGGAAAGAAATCAAATGATGAATAAGGATTTGAAATGGTTTTTTTTTTTTACTGCTGGTATAATGACAGTGATTATAGTGTTCGTGTTTTATATGGTTTTAAATGTCATAACCCAGCATGGGAGAATACTGTATTTTGGTTGTTGGCTAATACATTTATTAAATAAATAGGTGGCCAGCTTAAGCCGAGTGCTTTTCTGAGGGCATGAATCATGTCCCGAGTTGCGTGGCCTTTCCTCATCTCAGGCCTTTGGGGCATTACACAACACCTCCATCTCTCAAAAGCCATTGAGCCAGCAAGGAACTCAGAGCCATTAGTGTGCTGAAGAAACCTATTTAGCTGCTAGCTGAACAAAAGGCTAAGAAAAGGTCACCTTCCAATTTGATGCCCATAAGACTATAAGTGAATTGTGTTCTGCTACCGGGGTTTATTATTATTTTTGTTTTGTTTTGTTTTAAAAAAACATAATCTTGCTTTTTTTCATTCCAGGCACTCAGACTGCCAGACAAGGGTAATAGTTCCATGTGGGGCTGGAGACGGATTAGTCTGGGTAGATTTCCTGCTTGTCCTCTATAGAGTCTTGCCAAATAATAGTTTTAATTACAGTATCTTGGGCCTCTCCTTAAGCCCCAGTGTTTACTCACTAAGTGACCCAATGCAAAAATAAAAAAGTCTACAGAGAGCAAGAGGTATAGAAGTAGATAATGAGGATTTTGTATATTGTAAAATGTTAATACTTCATGACCTAACTAAAGGGTTTTGATATATACAATTTATTCCATGCAAAGCGTTTGTGTAAGCAAAATGTCATATCCTCTCAATTGTCATAACTGTATTTTCAGTTTTGAAATTTTCCCCCTGTCCTAGCTATCTTTATTTATATTTCCCTTTACAATGGTGTTTTGATTTACATTTCATCATCTGTTATGGTGCTTCTCTGAAGCTCATATCCCTTATCAATTAATGAGACCTTTGCTACTCATCTTGAGAATTCAAAACAGTTTTTGCATAAACAGGAGTAAGATATGCAAGTGTGACAACTGGAGGAGAGCCATATAATGAGCAAGACTTGGCCCCACAATGGTAAATGTAATAATAATAATAATAATAATATAATAATAATAATAATAGTAGTAGTAGTAGTAGTAGTAGTAGTAGTAAATACCACTCATCTGACTGGGTTGCCCTGGCCACTTAGATGGCTTCCAACTAAATATAAATGGAAGCATTCTAATAGCAATCTACATGTTCCACCAAAGTAGCTGCAAGAAATCTGTAAGTCGTACGCCCGCCATGTTGTTGCCCTGTGGTTGCCCTGCTGTGGAAAGCTTTCTAAAGTTAATAGTAGGCTCCTACCTGGAAGCACTTCTGCGTACGTGCAACCTCATCTTCCAAATGTTCCCATAAGCCCCACAGCGGAGTAATTTTCTCTTTGGCCTTATAAATCATTCAGTGTGGTTATGATTAGAGATGGGATTCAGCCAGCAGATTCAACTCTTGATTTAAGTTTTAAAACACCTCAGGTGCTCAGATCACAGTTTTGGCAATTTTTCATTTTGCACAACTGTAATATTGGGAAATTGGGCTTAAGATTCAGTTTCTGTTTCTGACGCAAAACCTTTCCCTTCTCCCTCGGTGTTAATATTTTGTGTGGTTTACTCAAATCTATTCTCCCCTCATAGATAGATGGATAGAGATAGATAGATAGATAGATAGATAGATAGATAGATAGATAGATAGATGATAGATAGATAGATAGATGATAGATACTCTGTAGAACATTAATTACAGTTGTGGGAAGACCAATCTGCATTCACATGTCGCTGCAAAATTTTTATTCTTCCTTTTCAACCATAAGTGTCCGTTTGAACACTTCAGCCTGTTCCTCCCAAGGCTTTCCCTTGGTTCAAAACGCGTGTTTTGCCAGCTGGTCAGGAAAGCCACCTATAGAAAACATTTGGACATATGGTTTGGATGCTGATTTTTATCAGAGTGAAATATCTCTCAACAGACCTTTGCATTTTTAAAAACAAATCACTAAACATGATGTCAGAATGTTTATTGTTTCTTCCCTGGGAACATATTCTTGGCATCTGGGTTTGATCTTCTAGGTGTGTCTAATTGTTCTAAACCCACAGCTGCACAGTTTTCATTTCCTAGGGAATGCAGCAATGGTTTTTAATTTTAGCGTCCCACAACCTTCCTCTCATTTCCCACCTTTGGATATTCTCTGGAGCCCAAAGCACTTTTCTAATTGAATTATGACTATTGCTAGAGAACATGAAGCAACTTTTCCTTCAAACTTCAGTTCAAAAGGCAAACACCGTCTTCATCTTATCGTCACCAAAGTAGACATGAAGTTTCCCAGGGTGGGGGTGGAGGTTGTCATCACTGTTTGGATGCCGACTGCCATTTTGAATAAATATGGGGGACTGAAACATTGCTTTGGTGTGAAGTTGTGACGATTTGCTACGCAGTAGGTAAAAACCAAATGGCACCAGCCAATCAGCCAAATAGACAAAATTCCTACCAGGCCCCTGCCCCAACGGCAGACGACACCATGACAGGCATAGCAAGGTCAACGCACAAGACCCAAATTAAGGGCGGGCGGGCAGGTGATCCGGTGCCCGCAGCGAAAGAGAAAGCAGATCGCTGTGAGCACTGTTTAAAAAACCTCTGTTCCAACCCCAAATTGGCAACATCAAAATTACCCCAGCAACTCAGGCTACCAATCCCTGCCAGAGCCATACCATCCCAAACTGCCTGGCAACAGAGGGGTGTCTTGGCTGGCTCCCACCGCAACACGTGCTCTCTTTTGATGAGAACACGCTTTTTTTTTTTTAATATAATTTTTATTAAAGAATTTTTTTTTATAACCACAAACACATAACAATACAGTACAATAAACACAACAAATACACAAACAAAAACAAAAACAAAAACAAGTACAATTTCAGATCTTAATTTCTTATACCTTTCTTCTCCGACTTCCTCATGCCTCCCCTTTCTGTATTCCAATTTCTAATCAATTATTCAGCAAATCTTCCCTTATTTTAATTTAGTTTAATCTTCCTTATTCTCCTTATCTTAACCATTACTAATAGTAACCATTTAT
Organism: Podarcis raffonei; assembly: GCF_027172205.1. Lineage (NCBI taxonomy): Eukaryota > Metazoa > Chordata > Lepidosauria > Squamata > Lacertidae > Podarcis > Podarcis raffonei. The sequence goes on from NC_070612.1 coordinate 29,856,907, forward strand.
TTTCTAGTCCAACATCATTCTAACTTTCATTAATTTTGTAATATTTCTTTAAATAGTCCTTAAATTTTTTCCATTCTTCTTCCGCCGCTTCTCTTCCCTGGTTTCGGATTCTGCTCGTCATTTCTGCCAGGCCCATATAGTCAATCACCTTCATCTGCCATTCTTCCAGAGTGGGTAGCTCTTGTGTCTTCCAGTACTTCGCGATGAGTATTCTTGCTGCTGTTGTAGCATACATGAAAAAAGTTATATCCATCTTTAACACCCCTTGGCCGACAATACCCAAGAGAAAGGCCTCTGGTTTCTTAGGGAAAGTATATTTAAATACCTTTTTCAGTTCATTATAGATCATTTCCCAGAATGCCTTAATCTTCGGGCACGTCCACCAGAGGTGAAAGAATGTACCTTCCTTTTCCTTACATTTCCAACATTTATTGTCAGGCAAATGGTAAATCTTTGCAAGCTTGACTGGGGTTATGTACCACCTATAGATCATTTTCATAATATTTTCTCTTAAGGCATTACATGCCGTAAATTTCATCCCGGTGGTCCACAACTTCTCCCAGTCAGCAAACATAATGTTATGACCAATGTCCTGAGCCCATTTAATCATACTTGATTCAACCGTTTCATCCTGTGTATTCCATTTCAGCAGCAAATTATACATTTTTGACAAATTTCTAGTGCTGGATTCTAACAATTCAGTCTCCAGTTTTGATTTTTCCACCTGGAAGCCTATTTTACTGTCCATTTTAAACACTTCATTTATTTGATGATAATGCAACCAATCTCTCACTTTCCCTTTTAGTTTCTCAAAACTCTGCAATCTCAGTCTGCCCCCTTCCTTTTCCAGAATTTCCCAGTATCTTGGCCATTTAGACTCCATATTTAACTTTTTAATTGCCTTAGCTTCCATTGGCGACAGCCACCTTGGGGTTTTGTTTTCCAACAAATCTTTATATCTAGTCCAGACATTTAGTAGTGCTTTTCTGACAATATGGTTTTTAAAGCCTTTGTGTGCTTTAACCTTGTCATACCATAAATATGCATGCCACCCAAAGATGTTATTAAAACCTTCTAAATCCAAAATATCTGTATTTTCAAGAAGTAGCCAATCTCTTAACCAGCAGAAAGCTGCCGCTTCATAGTACAGTTTAAAGTCTGGCAGGGCGAATCCCCCTCTTTCCTTTGCATCCGTTAATATCTTAAATTTTATTCTGGGCTTCTTGCCCTGCCAGACAAATTTAGATATATCTTTTTGCCACTTCTTGAAACAATCCGTCTTATCCAGAGAGAACACGCTTTTTTGGCATGATGGGTCCAAACTCACAAATTACACTATCCATTAAATAGTGTTTCTCAAAATCCTGGGCAGCACTGGGCACTCCCCACTAGTTTATTATATTGATGTTGTGTTTTGGGGATGTGCAACTTCGTATATTTTTAGAAGGTTCAGCTTTACAATTGTTTTTATAGACGTTTCATTGACATCACACTTAACTGTAAGGCTGACTTTTTTTGTTCTTGGCTCTTTTCTGTGGCTCTTTTTGACCCTTTCTACTGTGTTAAGACTTGCACATTTCCTCTGTAGGGAGACTTGTGTGTTGTGCCCACATTGGGAGTACACAACCTCTTCCCATGCTGGAGATGATGATGATGATGATGATGAAGAAGAAGAAGAAGAAGAAGAAGAAGAAGAAGAAGAAGAGTTTGGATTTGATATCCCGCTTTATCACTACCCGAAGGAGTCTCAAAGCAGCTAACATTCTTCTTTCCCTTCCTCCCCCACAACAAACACTCTGTGAGGTGAGTGGGGCTGAGAGACTTCAAAGAAGTGTGACTGGCCCAGGGTCACCCAGCAGCTGCATGTGGAGGAGCGGAGACGCGAACCCGGTTCACCAGATTACGAGTCTACCGCTCTTAACCACTACACCACACTGGCACTGGCAGATGCACCCATGTCACATGTTCACACCACATGGTGGTCTCAAGGGGACATGACATGGGGGAAGACAAGGGAGGAGAGGGTGTTAAGTGAATCTGCCGGTCTTTCTTGTGGAAAGTACATCACACAGGAACTGCAAAACCCAAGGCTTACAACAAGGATGATCTGGTAAATCTTAGCCATTCTATTGCTGCTTCTTTAAAAATAACAGCACCCTGATAGCATAGATTTCCCAACAGTCACAGCATAATGAGTATGGGTAAAAAAAATGGACAGGTGGTTGATGTTCAGTGTAATGTTTTGGTCCCAGCAGAAGCAGGACAGGCCCAGCTAAGCAGAGCAGCCAGAAGGTGGAACACAAATTCAGCAGGCTAAGCCCAACCTCAGGAGGTTTGCAACACAAATCTTCAGGCTCTGATCCATCTTCTCTGTGTTGCGTATAACCACGATAGATGCATCTCTAGGAAGAGAGTAACTGAAACTCAAGCCCGGGAGTGAATAAGGGACAGATGCACATAAGCAAAACCTTTCTTTTAATTTTTCACTAGACAGTTCCTGCTGGATAAGCAGTCTGCATTGCCCCAACACGTAAGTTTAGCTGAAGACAGAATGGAAGGAAGCTTCATTCAGCAAGGTGGTGCTTTTGCACCCAAAACCATTCTACAAATAAGGTGCCTACAGAAGACATAAATGTGTTAACACATGAGCATTTAAAAAGCATCTTCGTTCTTCGTTATTACAGCAATGGTTAGAGTGATGGGAAATCAGCCAGTTGTATATAAATGGTGCCCCGGGCAATCAAGTGAAAATGTGTTGCTGTGAACTGAGCTATTATGGTTTGCATCAAGATAAAAGATGAAAGATTACATCAGCTTGTCACTCGTTAAAATCAAACAGGATGATGACTTCACCGCTCTACTTCTACTCCTGCCAGCTCACATTTGCCCTTGATCCAAAGTTCCTGACTGATTAGTGTTTCTGAGGATCAAACCTGCACCACTAAAACCCCAATGCCTGGGAAGTTCCTCTGAAGTAGAGCAGTAACAACATCTGGAAAGAAAGGGTGATGAGGCAGGAAGACAGCAAGTTGAGTCAGTGATGAAATTTAATCAGCATGAAGTCAGGTATTGAACATCAGGAGCACATCTACTGCAGATGGCTCACACCTGAAGGAAATAGACTTGGACTAGGAGTGAAGCTTGCTCACTTTAGATCTGCTTATACCTGAACACACCCTGCAATAGTGATCAGAGGCCCTTCGATGTGACTCTTCGATGTGTGGAGAATGGGCTTTTTCAGTGGTGGCCCTCTGTCTATGGAATGCTGTCCCCAGGAAACATGCCTGGCCCCATCATTGCCCTCCTTGTTCCCTTCTTCCCTGCTGGGGGTGGGGTGTCATTTTGTGGTTTGCCTCTGGTTCCAGAATGTCTTGGGCTGGTACATGGGAATAGGATCAGAAGGGGGAAAGGATTTCTCCTGTTGCCCCCCTGTCCGTCTCTTCTTGGTCCTGAGGATAGCATTGCACCATAACAGGCAGTTAATGCAAAGCCTTCCAGTAAACACTGCTGCCATCCAACTTCCATTCATTTCAATGGGTCTTTTATATGGTTCCTAGTGTTGAATACACAGGTTTGGAATCAGCAGTGCTCAGCATGAGTGGAAAGATACTTCACCTTCTGCCAGGGAAGTCCCCAGTTTCCAACTCTCCTCCTTCCCGCCTCCAAGCTGCAATCTTCCATTTCATGTCCGTGGCTTTTCTGGATGGAGATGACAGGAAAGGAGAATCTGACCACAAATTCTCAGATCTAAGCCCTAGAATATGCTCATGATTCCATTTCCTTCCCTGTCAACTGAAAATATTACCCAATATTCTCTGCACACCTGCAAACACCTGATATAGTGTCTTTTAAAATTTCTTAGACTGGGGAAACCTGTCTGTTATTTAACATTGACTCCTTTTCCTTTTTTTATTTAAAAAAAAAGACTATCAGATGCTTGCAGGTGTCTGGAGGATGCTGAGCAAGGTTTTGAATGCCAAGGTTTTAAAGAAAGAAGCACAGTGAATCTTTTTGCCTTTCAATTCCATGTGCCAAAAGAATTTGTTACTCTTCCAGTGCTAATCATTAGCGATGGCGGAGAAAGTCAGTTCAGTTTGCAATGTAATGTGAACTTAACAAATCCACACTTCTTGAAACGATGTGAACCAAATTGCAGCTAGTCATTGAAATCCACACTTTCCTGACTGTTGTGGTGCAGTTTTTCATCCGACAAAGGAGGAGAAAATGCACATATTAAGAGAAAGCGTGCATCAGAATGCATAGCATGCACAAAAATGCACCGTGTTAGAGAAAAATTCCTGCAAAATTGTACATCGGACAAAATTTCATATGAACTGTGTATGAGACATGCACACTAAAATGCTGAATTTTCATGAGAACCGGAGGGGAATTGCACACTGGTGCAAAAAGTTGCTGAAATAGACTTAAGACTGGAAGATTAAGAAATTGGGAGAAACCAAAATGGACAGATTTGCATGTCAATCAGAGGCTGTTCAGCGAAAGAAGAGGTATTGCGGCTCTTCCTTGTTACAGAACCAATAAAGCTTTGATCATCACTTAATTTTCTCCATGGGGAAAAGTTATTTGATCTTGCTTATGAATTTGATTCTAATCTTTTCATCTTTTATTACCTTCCCTCCTCTCTCCTTTGTCTTTATTTACTACCACAATGTGAGAGCAGGCACTGCCTAAACATAGTGCATCCTGGTAACATGTAATGAAGCATTTATCCATCCGCTACTCAGAATGCCCATTCTTCTTAGAGATTAATACGAAAGCCACACAGCTGTTCCAGGAATACCACAGCGATTTCATTAACATTATTAATACCCTCATGGCCTCTCACTTTTACCTCATTTATTTTTAATAAACCTCCATTATTTTTCCATCTGTTTGCTTGATTACAAAAGCTACTAAGTTTTCAGCGGTAGAAAGTTGTGCTTCTTAACAAACTAACTTCTCAGTTGAAAGTAGACTCAAAAACATGGCTTGCAAGTAATAGCTTGGAAGTCTTAGCTCATAGGAACATAGGAAGCTGCCTTCTGCTGAGCCAGACCACTGATCCCATTGACTCAGTATGGTCCGCACTGACTGGCAGTGGCTCCCCATGGTTTCAGACAAGGGACTGTGATGGTGTGCACCAATCTGGAACTTTTACATGTTTGCTATTGTAGACCATGGCATTCCTACACTTGCCATAACTTAGCATAAAAATGACCCCCTTTAGGAACAGTTTAGACCAGCGGTTCTCAACCTGTGGGTCCCCAGATGTTGTTGGACTACAATTCCCATCATCCCCGAGCTCTGGCCTTGCTTGCTAGGGGTGATGGGAGTTGTAGTTCCACAACATCTGGGGACCCACAGGTTGAGAAAGGCTGGTTTAGACCCTGGTGCTAGTCTTAAATGTGTCCAGGAAGGTGCTAGAAAATATTCTAACCACTTAAGGTAAAGATCAGCACAATAATATGGTATATTTGACATATTTAATTTAAGGGTTTTGCATAGGCAACATAATCTCCCTCTAAACAGTAACCTCAGGATGCAGGAAACAAATAAGGTAACCAGTTTAGTCATTGCTCACTAGGGTTAGGTCCTTTCAGCTACCATCTGAGCAAAGTAAACAAAATGGAAAATGGACAGGAACTTGTAGGAAATAGACACTGGAACAAAGGAATTGTTACGACAAATCACTGATCCAAAAGACCCCCTCTTTTCATAAGAATATATTGGTTCAAAATAGTACTTAAACACCCAGATTTTCACCAGCTCACCAAGGGACCCTTTTTGAGGCTATACTCTCTGGAACCAACTCTGTGCTTTATTGGATCACAGACCAAGGAATGGGTGAGAGGGATGCTGCAGTCTTGCTGGTGCTGGTTATTGTAGGCAAGAGCTTAATTCTTACAGGAGGAAGTATCTCTGACGGGTTTCAACTTTTCTCGTTTTGATTTTAGTGTGGATCTATGGCAAAATTCTCTCTCTCTCTCTCTCTCTCTCTCTCTCTCTCTCATTAGGGATCCTTCTTTTTAGATTAAAGTGTGCATGCAGTGCAATTTGCTGCCTGCTTATACAGTGGTACCTTGGGTTACATATGCTTCAGGTTATGTACCTTGGGTTAAGAACTTTGCTTCAGGATGAGAACAGAAATCGTGCTCCAGCGGCACGGCAGCAGCGGGAGGCCCCATTAGCTAAAGTGGTGCTTCAGGTTAAGAAGTGTTTCAGGTTAAGAATGGACCTCCGGAACAAATTAAGTACTTAACCCGAGGTACCACTGTATTGCAACTTTGCGGTCTGAAGCAGCATTTCTATATTGTCTCACTTTCACCTCTCTTTATTCCTCTTGTGTGTGAACTTCTTGTGGTCATCAGGTTAAGGGCAAATGCATATTCATTACGAACACATGTCACAGCCCTCACAAAAAGAGCCTCAGCCTCTCAGCTTGATATTTGGGGGTGTGTATAGGAAGACACATGGGTAGTAGACACACATGTAGGTGCATTTGCACGCCTTGTAACAGGACTATTCCAACCATAGCTGGAGATGCTGGGAATTTGACTTTTCCCATTTAAAGTAGATGCCATGCCATTGAACTATGACCATTCCCTGGCAAGAGTAGTTTCTGACATTTGAATTCCAGGTCAAATATTGAGTGGCTGACTATTCCAGATGCTGAAAGGACATAGTGGAGGACAAAGCGCAATCACCTGTAGGCTAGGCTGACTGACTTCAAGGAATGGAATGTGCTGCTCCTTCTGTTCTCTTTTGTCAGTTCAACTATCAGATGCTACAGTGACTCATGTGACAAGAACCAGTTTCTCAGGCAGTTGTAGTTACAGAAGCAGTTTGGGGGAAGCACAGAGCAAGGGACAGAAATCTGGGACAGGAACCATTTAGCTATCATTTTAAGAATTGCGCAAATTCCTAGCTGCACACTCCAATTGCTTCCTTCCATCATGCGAATTTTGAAGCATCAATATCTGAAGCAGAAAATGTTACAGTTGCTATCTGCCTTAAGGAGAAGAGGTCTCCTCTCTGTGAAGGTCTTCACACATGGTCTCAGCAAGTTACTGTGGCTGATGTTGTCATTTATATTTGCTTACAAAAGTGACCCAAAGCTACTTACAAGCACTGGCGGAGGAAGAGGAATGCGGGGGGAACGCACCGCCCCCGGCAGCGTGATCCCAGCAGAGTGCTATCGTGGCTGTCTCCCTGCCCCAGGACGTGCGCCAGCCCCGCCCCCGCCTGCTGTCCGCCCCCCCGGTGCCGGAGCATGAAGCTCCACCACTGCTTACAAGACATTACAAACACTAAAACCAACTGCAACAGACAAACTGATAAAAACCTGAAAACACATATATACAGGTCAAAGACAGGTTTTACAGAACCATCCTCACTGAAAGAGTGGAAGACTGGAAACCCTTCAAATTAAGGGCCAAAAGGAAAGGTTTTACCTGTAACCTAAAAATAAGATTTCAGCAGGCAAGCTTCCCTGGGGAGATCATTCCACACGTTGGGAGCCACCACTGAAAAGGCCTTTTCTGGTGTTGCTACTCTCTGGACTTCTCCTGGAGGGGAATCACATAGAAGGACCTCCTGATGATTACAGGATCTAGGCCAGTTCATGTGGTTGTTGGGACAAGAATAACAAGAGAGCTATCCCACTGATGGATAATGAAGGCAAAGCTAAAAATACATGCATGCATCCAGTGCTGGTAATGTGCTTCCCATTGAGTGAAGCACTGGAACCTGCCAACAGGTAAGTTTTCTGCAGCCGCCAGGCACTTAAAAGAGTGTGCCAATCGCCTTTACGTCAAAGCAAACGCAACAAAATGGTTGTTGCTCAAAGGCAGCCAGCATCTTTCAGTTAACAGCAAGCTTGGAGAAATGTGAGTCTGTCCCAGTTGAAACAATCAGCTTCTACCTGACCTTCACCCAACATTTCCACCTCAGCCTTACTTTCTCCAGTGTCCTTGTAAACAAAACGACACACTGACATAATGCTTCTTTTAAAAAAAATAAAAATAAAAGGGCTTTTATTTTAAAGTATGCCGAAGAACACAATGGAGTGAATTTGGCACTAGCTTAGTAACGCAGAACCTTGGCGCTGTGCTTTTCAAGTCCCAGGGTCCAAATCCTGTTGCCAAGATGCTATGTAACACTGGGAACATAGTCCATATCTGGATGTTTCCCATTCTGGGGCCTCTGATAACACAGTGCAATTCACTGAAAGGCCAGGATGAATGGGAAGAAAGGCCAGGCGTAAGAAATCTTTGGTATTCAGACCCCCATGGAGCAGATAAGGTGTCCTTCCAACTTCACTTACGGCCTTATCAGTCTGCTTCAAGGTTCTGGTGTCACCAGAAAGCCACAATCAACAGACCATATTTGTTTGCATTCCTAAAAGTTGCACAGTCTTAAGTGTTGAATCAGTTCAGGCTCCCCACCCTCAACTCACTTACTTGGCTCAAAGGCAAATGTTTCATCTGAATTCCCATTATTTCCCAGGGCAAAACGGCCCTGCTGCTCATTTCAGCTTATTTAGAGCTGCACTGCTGAAAAATATTCAGCACAGGACTCAAAACTTAAAGCATTTGTTTGGAGTTGATGGAAAGAATATAAGAAATGTGGCTTTATATGTGTGTGTGTGTGTGTGTGTGTGTGTGTGTGTGTAACATGACCTCTTTCAGTGTGGGCTATCTTGAGAAACAATGAGCCTGTGTTGAGTTCTACCACTGGCAGTAAGTACCAGGGAGGTCCCATGACAGCTCGCAGCATGGACTGGCTTTCCACATGCGCCTGCCAATGGGACGCAACTGAATAAGCCTTATGGCTTAAAAACTGGTCCATGGTGAACTAAGTACAGATCTATTGCAGCCACGTGAACTCTTCAGCACATGCTCCTTGGGCTGGGTATCAGTGTCAGTGGACTTTTTGCATGTGACTGAGGTCTTTTCTCCATATTACTTGCATGTAGCAAAACCACAAGTAGGAAGGTGAGGGCAGTGATCCTACACAGATGATACGTGTGGTGGCTTACCCCTCCCAATGTCCACACATCAGGGGCATGTTCACATTTAAAGCACTATGATGTCACTTTAAACAGTCATGAGTTCCACCAAAGAATTCTGGGAGCTGTAGTTTGTTAACAGAGGGCTGTTGTGAGACTGCTATTTCCCTAACAGAGACACAGCTCCCAGAATTCCCTGGGAACAGGGATTCGTTATTAAACCACTTAGAATTGTAACCTTGTGAGGAGAATAAAGGTAAAGGTACCCCTGACCGTTAGGTTCAGTTGCAGACGACTCAGAGATTGCAGTGCTCATCTCGCTCTATAGGCCAAGGGAGCTGGCGTTTGTCCACAGAGAGCTTCCAGGTCATGGGGCCAGCATGACTAAGCTACTTCTGGCGAACCAGAGCAGAGCACGGAAACGCCGTTTACCTTTCCGCCGGAGTGGTACCTATTTATCTACTTGCACTTTGACGTGCTTTCAAACTGCTAGGTTGGCAGGAGCCAGGACTGAACAACAGTAGCTCGCCCTGTTGCGGGGATTCGAACCGCCGACCTTCTGATCGGCAAGCCCTAGGCTCTGTGGTTTAGACCACAGCGCCACCCATGTCCCTTTGTGAGGAGAGTAGGATCTCCTAAAAACTCTCATCACCCTTAATAAACCACAGATCCCAGTACTGTGTTCTGTATTACATTTGAGGTTAACTTCCTTTACTGTCATCCTCTGCAAGAAAGAGAAAATGGACTTAAAATAGCACATAGATGGTATCTGCGGTATATTCCTCTCTGCTTAATAAATTTAGCAAAAGCATCTTGTAACAAAGCTGGAGAAACTGGCAACTGGGGAAACTGGGGTTTTTTATTCATATGTTGTGGTCCTGTCCATTACACCTCTTTTGGGTTAAGGTTTTTTTAGAAACTGATCACAGCTCAAATGATTCATATAGATCCCAAAATTACTCTTCTTTCCATCTACTCTACAAACACTCAGGACCTTACTCAGAAGGACCTCATAACCTAACAATTGCTCAATACTGGAGAAGTCTAAAAGCTGGTTTCTTTGAAATGTGGTTCATAAAGGTGTGGGACTTGATAGTAATGGAAAAATGGACTAATAAACTTTGAGACTGGAAAAAAACAACACCACAAAATTGGACAAGCTTTATAAAACATGGTTCAGCTTTATTTCTTATGCAACTGCAAAAGGATATAGCTATATACCACCAGCAACTCATGGGGACATATAGAAGATGCACACAAATATTTCTCATTTAAATAAAAGTATTTAAATGGGACTGGGATTGGGACTGTGCTTGGGGGGTGGGTGGGAAGGAGTTTTCATTTTTGATTATGGTATTATGCAAATGACAAACACTTCAATTTCTTTTAAAGAATACTATACAGTGAAAAAGAAAAATAGCATTTTTCTCACTATGCCACCCACATTCCACCTGTATCTAGCATATTATCATCTGTTTTGTGGTATACACATTTCGGTTGCAATGATCTAATACATTTTTCATGCTGTACCAAAATAATTCAAAGTAAATTAAGCCACATTGAACATTCTGACAAATAATTTATTAAACTAGTGGCTTTCTGCAGCACTTGCAATATCTTTGTCATGTAAGTGTATGAAACTGGCTGGGAAAAGAAAAGCTGCTTTATTTATTCTTCTTCTTTTAAAATCCTTTCAAAATGTCTCTGGAATTCTGAAACGGCTTCCCAAGCCCTCCCACCCTGCGCTCTTTCTGCACCGAGTGAGCTTAATAAGACAAATGAGAGCTAAGGTTCTTTATAGGCTGTGCTGAAATTCTCAGAAAATCCCCAAATAATAAACCACAAGCCTTGCAATAAAACCATAAGAGTTGGCAGACTTGTTTATTCATCCATCCATTCAAGCTGTTCAGTTTCTTTCAGGCAAAACATTGGTGTCCCCAGAGCTACTTTTTGCCAAGATGACAACTTTCAACTCTTGGTCTTTCCCTGTTGCTTTAAGAGTGACCACCAACATGGATTGCAGAATTATTTAGAGCCACAGCTGATGTTAACTAGTAATACACGTATTTTGTTACCTAGGTCATTTTTCATCTTATTTTGATTTGTACTAGCAGAATGTTGTTCTTTTTTTTTTAAGGTTTCTGGTTGTCGGTGATTATGGATTGCATGCAACTAACTTTTATACAGAATAGACCCATCAAAATCATAGTCCAATCCCCCGCAATGCAGGAATCTGTTAAGATATAGTTCCGTTCCACCTTAAAAGGGAACAGGCTGTTGTGTGTCACATGCCTGTTTACTTCCAGCTTCTGCTGGGAACTTCCGTTTTGTATATAGCTTTTGTTATGGCTGTTTTCCTGGACACAGAGGCAAGCAGTCATGTTTTTCCTTTGTTCTGAACTATGTTGAATAAAGCTGTAAATATGCTCTCTCTGTCTGCATCTTTCATTGTGGAGACTTAAACACTCTGCTGAAAGGGTCTTGGAACGTATCTGAGGCTCATGTCGCTAATTGACTGAGGCTGTTCCACGAGAGACCGGTGATTGTCCGAAGCAAGCTAGGGGCCTGCCTGAAGCCCCCGTCTCCCTGGCAGTATCCCAACAGAATCTTCATTCAAGCATCCATGACAGATGGCCATACAGCCTCTGCTTAAAAACCTCCAAGGAAGGAGAGTCTACCATTCATCTCAAATCCCAATTCTGTCTTCTCAGCAGTAGCTAGCGCTCCACCACCTTCTGAGGAGGTCCGGTCCACTGTCAAACAGTTCTTACCATGAGAAAGTTAAGCATGGCTGTTGATTTCCGTGGGTCTACTCTGAGTACATGTTGGTTGAATGCAACCTTAGAAACTTGAGTGGCTCCGCATATCAACATCTACAGAGCTGCTCCAGGGTGGAATTTTAATGCATCTCACAGAGGGGCAGCGGGGAGAGCTATGATGCTAGCTTCTCAGCAGGTGGATCACTGTTACATACCAAGAGAAGAGGGCCAAGACACAAGGGAGGTCAACACAATGCAAACGTGCTGGCAGGAACACTGGATTGGTTCCTCCAGTGCATTTGCCTTGCACCCATCCCCTCCATCACCTTGCCCCTTCCCCTCTGCCTCCCAGTAAACAACAGCAACCCACCAGCTGGAAGTTAATGTAGAGGTTCTGCCACAACTGGCAAGCCACTTGTGATCTATACATATGTAGTAGCATATTGTTATAGGTTTAGGAGGCCAGTCCAGATGAGGCTTGCAATCCTGTATCCAGTGAGGTTTAGAATCTAGTAGAAGAGGCATATGAACTGGTCGCGCAGGTTTCCTTGTAATTAAGTACCGCCATTTACATGTACCAAGGAGTTGCCGTGGAGACAAATGGGTGGAACTTTTTCCACATCACCTGACACCACATCATTCTAGGATGAATAGGTGGGGGTGGGTAGGAGGGAGAGTTTTGGCTGATGATGGAACCTAAAGGAACAGAAACATGTCTTGCTCAGAGCTGGACCCAAAGCTGTGACTTGGAGCTTCCATGGAAATCTAATGGGAAGCAATATCTCTTGGAGTGTTAATGCCGTGTGTCTTTCCAAACGATGCTCAAGCTGTATATATGTGTAAATAAAACCATATATCTTAAAGACGCCACTGTCTCCATTTACTGTCCTGAATCCCTGGCCTACCTGGCAGCAAGTTCCACTAGCATATACAGTATGCAGAATCCAAACTTCAACAGTCAGGAACTCGGTCCAGGGGTCCATTCCACGTACACAAAGTCCAGAAACACAGTCCAGAGTCAAACCTGAAGCAGAGTCCCACAGAGGTCCTGGAACATCCAAGCTGAGGTCCATCAACATGGCAGTTGAGCAGACCCAGCATCTCAGCTCGGCTTCCCTTTTATACTTTGCATGTTGATTGCAGCATCTGGGCTTGAAGAGGCATGTGACCCTCACCTGTTTTGAGCCTGTTTTGAGGAATCACACACCTCCTCCCTAATGACCTAGGCTGTAGGCCCTTGCCTGCCTTAGCTTCTCAGAGCATATCTCCCACTGCTCCCTACGCCTTGTTCATGGAGACAGGGGCCTCTCTGGCTCGGATGAGGGGTCCTGCTTTTCTGGTCTCTGCACCTTCACTGTCCTCTGTCATCCTGTCTGCAGTTTCTACAACCCCCACCTCTCCTTTCCCATCCCTGGCTTGCCCTGGTATGTCCCAGTCACAGCTGCACACCTTGCCGGGATCCTCAAGAGCCAGTGTGGTGTTGTGGTTAAGAGCGATAGACTCGTAATCTGGGGAACCGGGTTCGCATCTCCACTCCTCCACATGAAACTGCTGGGTTACCTTGGCCTAGTCACACTTCTTTGAAGTCTCTCAACCTCACAGAGTGTTTGTTGTGGGGGAGGAAGGGAAAGGAGAATTTTAGCCGCTTTGAGACTCCTTCGGGTAGTGATAAAGCGGGATATCAAATCCAAACTCCTCCTCCTCCTCCTCCTCCTCCTCCTCCTCCTCCTCCTCCTCTTCTCTTCCTCCTTCCCGTTGTCCCACTGGTTCATGGCATTTACCTTCATTCCAAGGAAGCCAAATCCTGGGTAAGTGCTGGACCCCTGATGATTCTTGTCACTCAGAGCTTGGGGTGTGTACAACACTCTACAGTTTTTTAAAAAATGCAAGTAAGTGTCCATCTTTTATCTTTGTTTTTGACAATGCATTTCTTCTGTTTTGGTCACTGCAACAACATTAGCAATACTGGAGACTCAAGCAGAGAGCCACTTTAATGCCCTCAGATCTGTCAACATTGGGGGGGGGGCTAACAATTTGGGGCAGGAGGGACTGATTAACCTTCACAACATTTCTTCCTTAGTGAAAGATGCATGAAATAATGTTTGTCATTTTGTGCTGATGACTTAGAGGGTTAGCAAGATGAAGAGGGAAGGGACTCTGGCTGGGTAAACTGTAAACTAGCTCACTGACATCTCGACGACTTGGGTGGCAAGAGATTCCTCGGAGATGTGTATGAACATTTGCTCCTTTCTCTTGCCAAAACATCTGGAACACAACATCTCATATTCAGACAGCCACACATGTTACAAAAACAACTGGACAGAGAAAGCAGAACCACAAAAAAATGGACAGAGCATGATTATTATTATTCTTAGGAGAAAATGGGACATTTCAGGTTACACATATTTTTTTTACAGTGTGTTCAAACTGTTTGATTTATTGCACAGCAGACTTAGCTTGCCGGACAGAAATGAAAAGAAAAAGCTGGACCAGGAAAAGCTAAAAGGGAAGAATTCTCCCTCTCTCTCTCTCTCTCTCTCTCTCTCACACACACACACACACACACACACTTTCCTATATACCCTTGTTCTTTGCTTTTTACAGTTTCCCCGGTTCAAGGGTAAAGGTAAAGGCACCCCTGACCATTAGGTCCAGTCGTGACCAACTCTGGGGTTGCGGCGCTCATCTCGCTTTATTGGCCAAGGGAGCGGCGTACAGCTTCCGGGTCATGTGGCCAGCATGACTAAGCCACTTCTGGCGAACCAGAGCAGCGCACGGAAAAGCCGTTTACCTTCCCGCTGGAGCGGTACCTATTTATCTACTTGCACTGTTGTGCTTTCAAAGGTTGGCAGGAGCAGGAACCGAGCAACAGGAGCTCACCCCGTCGCGGGGATTCGAACTGCCGACCTTCTGATTGACAAGTCCTAGGCTCTGTGGTTTAACCCACAGTGCCACCCGCATCCCCTGGTTCAAGGGTAGGGATAGACAAATGTGTCAGTTTCAGTTTCTCTTAGTTTCTCATTTTATCCAATCTTAAGTTCAATTCTCCACATTTCCATATCAGTCCTCATGAAAATTCACCACTATTTAAGTGCAAACTTCCCCACTTTTTACCAACAATGTTTGTAAAGCTGTTTCACCCAATAAAATGCCTTTTTAAGGTATATTTTCACTAAAACTAATACATACATTTATATGTGTACTTTACACTAGTATATGCATTTTTTTGTACACATTACTTGGCTGGAGAACTGCATTCCAAGATGGGCACATTTCAAATGAGAGTTGTTTTTTCGGTTTGCATCTTGTTTCAGAAATTGTAAATGAGGTAAGTTCACCTTTAAATGGAAACGGATTCAAAATTCTCCTCCATCCCTACTCAATGTCTTGGAGCTTTAGTGTTTGTGTGTGTGACATTCACAAGTAAATCCATGTGGTTTTGATGAAAAGAAAAGATGTTCTAATTAAAGAACGAGCTTACACACCACGGTAGTCACACTAAAAACGATCAGAGCCTGGTAACTTTGAGCAGCCTATATATAGCCAAGAGTTTAGTTTCCCTTTCCTTTTTCAAAACCACTTTCCTTTCAACAGAAACTGGAACATTCATAGTTTCCCCTTTCCTTCAGAAATATTGTACAGTAATTTTATCTGCGCTTCTGTGTCTTTTGAAGTGACTTGCGCTAACATCTTCAAGTAGGTCAGCATTCTGGTTTTAGAATGCTGTTCTATGTTTCCATTATTTTCATCTATGCCTACCTTTATGCTCTCATTTCCTGAGTAAATCTAAATGTTTTAAATGTTATTTTGCTTTGCTCTGGGTAATTGAGAAAGTTTGACCTCCTGAAAGAGCAGCCGGCTTCTTGCTTAGTTTTCATTTAAAAAACATTTAGAAAAAGAAAAAGGGAAAAAGAGAGAGGAGCTTGAATAGTCTTTTGAGAGTAAATTAGGAAATTGTCATAGAAGCGTTCAAGGGGTCTCTTTGCATGTCAGTGTGGAGGAAGCTGAGATATACTGAGCTCTATGAACCTTGGCTTCATTCCTCTTTCCATGCTCTATAAGGACATGTGTGTTCTGACAAATTTTCCCAGCCGGATGAATTGGTCTCTGCCTTGGGTGTCCATTTTGAATGGCTTCAAACTTCATCTTCTGGTTTTTTGGTTGTTGCTTTTATTCTTTTTACAGTTTTTAATCATATGTTTCTGTATTAATTGCCTTGGGGCATGTGTGGAAGGTGAGCTGTTGTTGTTGTTACTATTAAGGCATCCAAAAGCAATTTAAAATACATTAAAAAAACAACTACAGTGGTACCTCGGGTTACATACGCTTCAGGTTACATACGCTTCAGGTTACAGACTCCGCTAACCCAGAAATATTACCTCGGGTTAAGAACTTTGCTTCAGGATGAGAACAGAAATCGTGCTCCGGTGGCGCGGCAGCAGCAGGAGGCCCCATTAGCTAAAGTGGTACCTCAGGTTAAGAACAGTTTCAGGTTAAGAACAGACCTCTGGAACGAATTAAGTACTTAACCCGAGGTACCACTGTATAGCATACATTCCAATATATTGTTGGTAGCATGTTACATGAAAAAACCCTACAAGTTTGAATGTACCCTCCAAAGATATCTGCCAAAAATGTGATATAAAACTTATTCTTTTCCCCCTAGTCAGTAGAAACAGTTAAACAAAGCCATAAAAACCCACTCAAAAATATGCTTATCTCAATGAAAGATTTTGCTCCAAGTTAAGTTTGTATGGAGTAATCAGTGAGCCCTGCCAAGACTGTGTCACACAGCTGAATGCTGGAGAACTTCTGCCAACTACTGAAGGAAAAAAGACAAAGGAAAAAATAGGATATCCGTTTTTTGTTTTTGGTCTTGTTTTAGAGCTTATCTCTTCAGAACTAAAATGCTTTTACTACTAATCCTGAACAATGTTTTGAAAAATGTTTCTAAACAGATTTTAGGATCCACTGCTGTAATGGAAACATTTTTATAAGATTAAGAAGTGAATTAAACTCAGTTTTGTCCAACTCCTTTTTCCGCTCCAAAGTAAATTGTATTAAGATTAGGAGCTTTAACCATTGTTTTTATATAATTTGAAAATAAAATAATTTGAAGGGCCTCAAAATTATCAGTAAAACCAAAAGAGCAGAATTACAGGAAAAAGATTCCCTTGTTTTCTGAGGCTTTGAGCAATTTTTTAACCTGTATTGAAATGACTTCTTAACTTGTCCCCACCCTTTGCTTGTTACTTTCAGTGACACAATGTGCCTTGCTTTGATTATTTGAATTGTTGTGCTCAGGTGGTGATTCTCCATTGCCAGCAGTTCTCAATATGGATGGAGCAGCCTTTCTCAACCTGTGGGTCCCCAGATGTTGTTGGACTACAACTCCCATCATCCCTGAGCTCTGGCCTTGCTAGCTAGGGGTGATGGGAGTTGTAGTTCAACAACATCTGGGGACCCACAGGTTGAGAAAGGCTGTTCCATCCATTTTCAGGTGAGCCTCAGTGCCACACCCCACCCGGTGCCTCCTCACTTGCCTGCTCCATCTCAAGGCTGCACCATAACATTATGGTCAGATCAGTGCTAGCACTAGCAAGACCTTGACTGCTGAATAAAGGCCACTGGTCAGAAGCAGAAAACAGTGGAATGTGAAAAGGGCCAGAGGAAACGAGAAAGAAATAGGAAAGGTTAAGAGGAGAAATAATCTGAGACTAAAACAGAAGAGGGATAAGGGAGAGAAACTGTTATAGGAAGATGGTCAGTGTTACAGGAGCAGAGTGAAGGGATGAAAGAAACTTGCAGTTTTGAGGGAAGATAAGGTACAAGTTGCATTTGAAAGCAGCTAGGCAGAAGAAAGAACAGAAGATAAGTAAAGTTTATGCAAGGGGGAAATATCTTGAAAAGAGCTCAGCATGTGCTGGATTTTATGTGCACAAGTCCTATTCAATGTTGCACCTCACTAATCAGTTTAAAGGTAAAGTACTGTAGGAACGGAGAGGAGGAAACTCAAAGCAACATTGCAGCATCACAACAGGAAGACAGACTGCAGCCCCAGCTTCCCTGAGGTGATGTAAAGTTCTTGACGTCATGCACCTGAGGAAGTTGGTTCTAGCCCGCAGAAGCTTGTGCTATAATGTAATTCATCATTCTGGACTCTTTGTATTGTTTCTTTGCTGCCACAGGCTAATGTGGCTACCGCTCTGGAAAATACATAGCTCATAGTACACTGTGAATGCACAGGTGGAAATACTAGGCCAACCACAATTAAACAGCCACAATATGCACAAGAAACTATTCAAGAACATAATATTAATACCCTCCACCCTCCATGGGACTAAATGACAGATGACTAAGGAAGATCACCCTTCCTTAGAATGGAGAGACTTTTGCAAAATGGAAAATAAAGCAATGGCATTATTTACATTATAGAGCCTCTCGTTCCATTTCAAAACTGAAAGCAGTTCGTCTTCCTGGGCTCATGTCTATCCTCAACAACATCTGTGAATCATTTTTGTCCCCTTTTCCTTTATTTATTTTTTTTTTTTCCAATAATTTCCCAATTGCTTCTACGTTTGAATTCACTTTGTTCCCAAGGTCAGTTATACTTTTTGTATTTGAATCAATTTTCCCAGAGATTTCTTCAATTTTTTTATTTGTTTCAGCAACTTGTACTTTAGTTTCTGCACCTTGCTTTTTTAATTCCTCTAAAGAGTCACTTATCTTCTCCAGTACCTTAGCAAAGGATTCTTCTGAAGACATTATTTTCACTTTTGCCTTTGGTATAGCTGTAATTCCCGAGGCTCCTGATACAGAAGCCCTTCTTTGCATGGAAGAGTCAACTTTGTATTGTCTGCCAGATCTCAAGGTTGTTTCTTGTAAATCCTCTTTCTTGTGAAGTTTCTCTTTACCATCTGCCATAACAAAGTCTTTTACTCAAGGTCATTCCCACACTCTAGAGCTGTCAGACAAAAAGTTCTCAGATTTAAAATTCCACTTGTTGCTGAAACAATTTATAAGTCCTCTAGAGGGCGTACAGTCAAATCCTTACTTTCAAATTAGTCTCCCACTCTCCATAAGTCAAGCAAAAGTCCTACTAGTTCTTTCCAATTGTTCTTTCTCTTTCTGAAAAATCCAAGTCAGTAAAATCCTGCAGAATAACTTTACTATGCAACAAAGTAAATGTTTCAAGTTGAGAGTAACCAAAGTCAGTTAGTTAAAGATACTTTTTTTACCTTCTTGTATCAACAGTCCTAAGCCGGTTCCTTTTCTCCGGCAGTCCGATCCCAGGTACAGGAGCAGCGGTAAATAACTCGAATTCTTTTAAAAAGGCAGGAAAGCACTTTAAAATCTTCTTCCCTCCCCCTCCTGCCTTCGGGGAGGGAGTTCTTTACTTGGTGGTGGATTTATTAGCTCTCGCAGCTCCCCTTTCAATCGGTTACGGCTGAAATGTCTTTCGCTTTGATCTTTCTGCAGGACGGAAAGCAGACTTCCTTTTTGGTGCTTGTCCGTCTCGGTATCCAATTTCTTCAATTTTAGTGTCAAATTATATTTTAACGGTCAATCCTACTCACGGATAGACGTTCCTTTTAATCCAAATTCACTGGAAGAAGTCAGCGCTCTCCGCTAATGGCGACGCGGCTTCGCTTCGCAGGCTGGGTGAAGACGACTCTCAGCACCGCTCCAACACTCCCTCCGCTGATCCGCAGCCTTTAAAAAGGCTATTTCACAGCGTCGGGGGGGCGCAAAGGTGCCCGCCGAGTCTCCAGTTCACAGGCTATGTGCCTGTGATTTTTTAGGGTCCCCGCTCCGCCGTAGCTGACAGGACCCGAACCCACGAAGCAGATCTCTCCCGGAGCTCCGGGAGAAATCCGCCATTAAGCGCTGGCGCTAACCCGGAAGTCCCCCCCTTTTCCTTTATTATCAGAAGTACAAGAACAGAGAAAAAAGTTGGCAATTTGTTTAAGTAGCCGTCACTCAGCCTTAGATAAGACAGAGCCCTATCTTAACCTCCACATTTTCAGTTAATGAATGAGCATGGAAACTTGGAGCAGGATCAAAGTTGCTTTATGACCAAATTGCTGACATTCCTGAAATAGCACAGCTCCGCCATTCATACCATGGCAGAATCAAGTTCACTGACATATGAAAGGGGAAGTCACAAAGGGACCTCGAGTTCGATTGTTACCTTGAGTCTCAGCTTATTGCCCTGGCGGCCGCCTACTAAAGCAGTGACTGCCGCTCCACCCATTGTTCTGCCCGTATAAAAGGTGCCGAAGGTCAAGATGGGTAGCAGCGAAAAGAAAAGGGCAAGCCATCAAACGGCAGGCTTTACAACAGTGAGGTTAAAGAAACACAACCCTACGCACTGAGATCCCAAGAGTGGACGGTTATTTTTACATGATCTGAGAACACATATGAAAAGTGTTAGAATCAGGGCGGTGGGTTGGGGCAGGGCAGGTGAAATTCCACAAAGTGTAAGACATCGAATCCTTTTGAAACCTTCTTGATGCTAAAGGATTTTCCTTTACCCAACCAAATTAGCATTACAGCACGATGCTGTTGCAGCCCTGTCACACTCTTGTACTTAAATGACATTTCGCTCATATTTTAACTTTTAAAATGAAGTGAAATAAGCCAAAACAGCATTTTAGCACTACCTAAGATATCACCTCACCCCTCATATACTCAACCGATCACCCTGCAGGAGAGGGTCTCCTGCAGATATATTATTATTATTATTATTATTATTATTATTATTATTATTATTTTATATTTATTTATACCCTGCCCATCTGGCTGGCCCACCAGGAGGTCTGTGGCACATAGGAATTGGGCCTTTGGGATGATGGCACCTATCATTTGAAATTACCTCCCATTAAATACCCAGGCAGACAGTATTTCTATTGTCTCTATTGAAGATCTTCATTTCTCAGCAAATGTTTAGAGTTTTTGTATCCCAGCCTCTAACTTTACTGAATTTGAAATTGTTCTATATATGATGCTACTGTTTAGAGTTTTTGTACTGTTAATGGCTTCAGAAAGTTTTGTGAGAAGGAATTACTAATGCATGGGTTGATACAATGGCATCAACCACAAAGATTATAGGGAATGTTTCTACACAGGAAAATGTGTACTATGGCAACTCAGGTGAATTGGTCTTGCCCCACCCAAAGCAGCTGAGTCACACCCTCTGATTTGGATGGAATAGAGCAGAATGAACATACAGAAAAGGGGCAATATGTCTCTGAGAGTATGGAAAGTCAATTGCAATTTTAGTTGCAGCTTACAGTGTCAGAGCAATGGTAATTAATGCTCTAGGAGGAGGGATGTTGGAGAATTCTAACCAAAATGAAAAGAGGAGCAAAAGTTGCCAATGCCTGCTTATTCCTTCCATGTCCAGAATGAAAATCAATCCAGCAAATATAATTGAAAGCAATGACAGTGAATACCAGACTACAAACGATATGTAATTGACTACAGGCCCAAAATTTATGTTGTGTTTCACTTGAGCTGAAACGAATAAGGTAGTATACCATAATAGCAATGCCATTTATGTAATTAATTATGTAACTTACACGACTTCACAACAGTGGACCGTGAGACAAATAATGTGTTTTTGATGGAAGATGAACTGCAGCACAACAGAAACATTGCTGCATGTGATGAATACAGGGCAGTACAGAAAGCAATGCCTTCTTACATTGCTAGCTAGGATGCCCGTCTTGGTATAGCAGCTAAACTGCAGGAGAAGCAAGAGGAAACAATCTACACATGTCTTTAAAAAACCTGGGACATGCTCATCTTGACTGAAAAGTATTCTGGGTCAAATGAATGTTGTATGGAAAGTCTCATTCTATCTAAGGACATTCTAGTCACACTAGATGTCTGGCAGGAGACCCAGGTCCTGGAACCTAAATGATCACCTGGCAACTGAAAAGCCACGAGTGACAATGAATTTCAGAGATAACAAAAGTTGTGGGAGGGGACCTTTCCTAGCCTGAGGTTGGTCTCCTGCACCTCCCTCCTTCAGCAGAGGTGAACCTAGATCAGGGAAATCTGGCTACGGGGGGGGGGGGAGGTCTGTGGGAGGGATGTTGGGGGAGAAGTGGTGATCCCAGGATTGGCCAGTACAGAACCTAGCCCTTGGTTATCTTTTGTGGAAGAATAATGTTCAGGCAGCACAACTAGCTTGGATTCATCAGTCTGGATTTTTATATATTTACAGATAGGTAAGTAGGATAGGATGCGGGTGGCGCTGTGGTCTAAACCACTGAGCCTCTTGGGCTTGCCGATTAGAAGGTCAGCAGTTTGAATCCCCACAACAGGGTGAGCTCCCGTTGCTCAGTCCCAGCTCTTGCCAACCTAGCAGTTCAAAAGCACGTCATAGTGCAAGTAGATAAATAGGTACTGCTCTGGCGGGAAGGTAAACGGTGTTTTCGTCCACTGCCCTAGTTGCGCCAGAAGTGGCTTAGTCATGCTGGCCACATGACCCGGAAAAACTGTTTGTGGACAAACGCCAGCTCCCTCAGCCTCAGAGATGAGCACCACAACCCCAGAGTCGTCTGCGACTGGACTTAACTGTCAGGGGTCCTTTACCATTACCTTTAAGTAGGTACTGTAAGAGGACAGATAGACTAGGATACCTTTTCATAATTGGTTTGTGTCATATATATTCCTTCACTGTTTTTTTAAAAACAGTGCTTGCTTTAAGTTATGTGTGTTTTACCTCATGTTTACATTTGCATTACAATTAATGGTTTGTTTTTTAAAAAAATTGGAAGCTTGGACTTAAGAGAGTTATATATGTTTTTTAAAAAGGTTTGAAACTAATAAGCCACTTCAGTTTCTGACAGGTATTGACTAGAAATCAGAATGCTGTCTTTTTCAGTCAAAATGCCGTCTCTTCAAATGTCTCAATCTGCCGCAAAGCGCAGCAATATCCATCAGCTTAGTGCCGTTTTGAGACCTGACTGGACTGCAGTTCATAAAGAAACTGCATGAGAAATCCGGTGCTGCTTACATTGAACAAACCCCTCAGCACTTAAGAAATAACAACCCAAGCCCCAGACTCTGGGAGTGTGATCTTATTCTCCGCCAGGGAGCTATCGCTTTGTTAGGGGACCTAATTCCTTTTGAGCAGGATGTAAAGTGAAGCAACAGATTCATCATCATCCTGGCCCTTGCTAGCCCATTACCACTCTGTGAATTCATTACACACATTTAAAATGGCCTTTTCTAATAAGATTGATTGGGCTGCACATTGTGCCTTGGGAAGATAAATGGCATTTTAAACAGGAGTAGATGCTTAGTGCCTACAAAACAAAGGAGCTCCTGGGCTCAGCAAGGTATTTCTTTCTGGTCTTCAGCCATTATACCACCCATTTACCCACCCACTTCTTTGGAAAAAGCTATTTTCCTTCCAT
This sequence comes from Podarcis raffonei, assembly GCF_027172205.1. NCBI lineage: Eukaryota > Metazoa > Chordata > Lepidosauria > Squamata > Lacertidae > Podarcis > Podarcis raffonei. The sequence continues at coordinate 29,880,102 of NC_070612.1, forward strand.
TTTCTCTGTTTCCAGGAAACCTCCACTGCATGACTTAATTCAAAAAGTTCAGGTGACAGAGCTTGTGGAGCAGGACGTTAATGCATTTGCGTTGGTATAAATGAGACCTGAAATTTTGCCACATACTAATTAGTGAAAGGGGGTTCCATTTGAATTTATATCTGACAATTCTATTTTTTTTAAAAAAACCATAATCTATCTACAGAACAAGAGAATAGATCCACACCATACATTTAAAGCACTCTTAGACCACCTTAAGAATCTTTGCTTCCCCCAAAGCATCTTGGTTTGTTTGTTTGTTAAGGACGCTGAGTGCTGTTAGGAAACCCCTAGCAAACTACAGTTTCCAGGGTTCTTTGATTGCTTTAAATGTGTGATGCGACCTCAGTCAAAGTGAACCTGGAAAATCCCAGTCTATGGGCATTCACCAATATGTGGGCTATCCTATCTATCAGCCAAATGCACCTTATAGGGTCTCTATCACAAGAGAATGGTTCTACAGTGGTACCTCGGGTTACATACGCTTCAGGTTACAGACTCTGCTAACCCAGAAATTGTGCTTCAGGTTAAGAACTTTGCTTCAGGATGAGAACAGAAATCATGCTCTGGCAGTGCGACAGCAGCAGGAGGCCCCATTAGCTAAAGTGGTGCTCCAGGTTAAGAACAGTTTCAGGTTAAGTACGGACCTCCGGAACGAATTAAGTACTTAACCTGAGGTACCACTGTATTAGTTTTGGTGGGATGGCTGCTGTAATAGAACATGCCCACTCTCAGTGCCCTATTCTCAGGGGTGATAAGCTTATTACTGTGTGTCAAGCAGACTTGCAGCTTGTCTTATTTGCTTCCTTGAAAGCACCATACCTGGTGAATAAAAAAGTACAAGTGCTTACTGCTGGTGGCACTTAGTCATGTACATGGGGACATGCAGGCTAACAAAGATCACAAGTGCTACACTAGGTCTTACTTCTCACAGACATTGCTGTGTTCAAAGCCATGTGGAATGTGAGCAATTTTAGGTTTGCAGTCTGCTGATATGTGATGAAAGAGCTTAATTAGTTCCAATGGTTCTTGAATGAGGTTTGTAATGAGAAAATTACCCTGGCATGGCATTTTACTTCTTTTGCTTAGAAAGTCCAACATTTTGATGGAACGGAATATTTTCCAAAGGCATCAGTATTCTCCCTGGGTCCAGAGGTGGCTTAATGAAACAAAGCATAGCCACTCACAACCAGAGCTTCTGGCATTTTCTGTTAGCTCATCTTGTGGATCTGGGCAGGCATTTTTTATGGTTACTAGAAATGGTTCCTGCTATTCCAATGGCATTTTCCGATATGGTATTTTTACTTGAATTCAAAGCTCCTAATCCTCCTTTTATCGTTCTCAGAGGCAACTGAAAAACTGAAGATGCATGCTATGAAGATGATGATGATAATGCCAAAAAATAAATAAATGCTAAGATAAGGGGAGCACCTGCAATTTATTTATTTGTCTTTAAACAGTAAAAATAACCTTAAATTTGATTATTGACTCTGCATTACAATCATAAATAAATACAAGGGGATAAATGTAAGACAACTTTATTGCCTGGTCTTTCACAGCTTCAGTCCTTATAGAATTATAATAATTTACAGTTGAGCAATAATGTATTTGTGTGGCTTAAGCACAAGACTTCAATCATATCTGATGTGATAAAAAATTGAAAGTATCTAACAATAACTGATTTAGCAGACCTAATGGATGCAACGTCTCCCTGTTGAGTATCTATGCCTCCAACTGAGAAGCCTTTTGATGAAAAATCTCTGTGAGAAGGGAAGATTAATGCAGAATGGACACCATTTGAAAAAAAAAAGTTATACAAGGCAGAAAAAACTTCAGAAAGCTATTGTTCTACATATATGAGAATCGCCATTGAAGAAAATGAAGGGAATAAATTCAAATATGACAAAATGAACACCACAGAAGAATTATAGGAAACATATTTTCCAACTATGTTTTCTAGAAACAAGTGCTGCAGTTTGCAGAGGAAGGATGCCAAACAACCTAGGAGAAAGCGCCCAATTACCTGACCGAGCATCTGCAGTGGTCACAGAATGCTGGTTAACTCTTGAGGAGAGGAGAAAGGGAAGGTGGGTGAGGAAGGGAAGGGAATATCCTGGAGGTGAGCATGGCTGACTAAATGGAGCATGCCACCCTGCAACATTTTGTTGCAGGTCCCACATTTTTTACTTTAAAAATCTATCCTCATTGCTGGTGTGCAGGACAGGTGGGGGTGCTGATGGCAGTTCTCCCATACCCTAAAGAGGTCGTCAGTACTGTGGTGCTCATTGTGGTGACCATTGGGCTGCCTATAGGTCCCTTATAATGTGTTGCTTTTGAAGGGTTTGATTCTGCATTTTTATTGTGGGGTGTTGTTGTTTTTTTACCATCTTGTTAACTACCCTGGGTTTTGAAATTGGATACTGAGGACCAGATTCAGTTTAATTCAGGGGTGGATATGGCGCCTTGTGCGAGGCCAAAATTCAACATGCTCTCCAGCCCTCGCCCTGCCTTCCCAAATCCAGGTAAGAGCTTGCCTGGCTTTTGGAACAAGGAAGGAGAACTCTAGGACCCTGTCAGAACCATTCCTGAAACCAGGCAAGCACTGACCGGGCTTTGAGAAGGTGCCCTTCCTGGCTGCATGTTCACTGCAGGCAAACTGGTGCTGCCGCCCTAAAATTGCCTCTGTTTAATTGTTGCGCTAGCACAGAGGGAATTTGCCCCCGTCTCCTTCCCCAGCTGAAGTTGACCCCCAGAGGCCTGTGGTCCCCTATGCCCCTAGGAAGTGCTGTTGAGCTGGATGTTGGCATGCAGAGAGCTTTGTATGTGGCTGTCAGCATATGCCGTTCTTTTACACTGCAATGACAATTCTTAAGACCCCTTGGCCAACCTCACACAGTAAGTAAGGTAAATGCAGCCCTGCCCTCCAAAATGGGGGAAAAAACTATTAGAAATTCACTCATTGTTTCCCCCATGAAGGGTAGGTTTGGTTTCTGCACCACAATTGAATTGTTCAGAGCAGGACTAATAGCAATGGATATGCTAGCAGGGGAAATAACATTTTCCCAGACACAAAAAAGCACATCCAGCGTTGGGGATATGTGATATCATCCCAACAGAACTACAATCCTTTGGGAAGACATCTGGACTCTGCAAAACAAATTGGTTAACCACTACAGCTTTGTTGAATGAAAAGCTAGCCACTGAATGAAAAAATGATTTACTCAAGGGGACAGCAGCTCAAGGAAGGTTTGCAGGAGGCCGTCTATTTGGAGGTGATGGTGGTAGTGCTAACTATCTCCAACCTGGTCAGTTTGTTTACACATTGGTTTGGGTATGCACCATACATTTAAAGCATATATCTCTACAAGGAAATGATGGAAACTGTGCTGCAATTCCCAGCACTCTTAACAAACCACAGTACTCAAGAACACCAGTTAAGGTTTGCAGTAGGTCACATATTTGGGAGTGATGTTGGAAGCAGTGACTACCTCAAACCTGCCCGGGTCCCATATCTGAACCGATGTGTCACATATCTTTTCTGCTTTCACAAGGGATTCTGGGCCATTTTTTTATAGTTGGAGGCAGTATGCTACTGCATACCAGTTGCTGGAAACAGCAAGAGGGGATACAGCTATTGTGAATAATTGGGTGCACTCTTCCCACCTTAGATCAAATCTATGCTGCCAGGTGCCATAAGAAAGCGGCAGAGATAGCAGAGCATAGTACGCACCTCTTTCAGCTTCTGCCTTCTGGAAGAAGGTATAGGGTTATAAAGACCAGGACTAGCCGCCTTAGAAACAGTTTCTATGCAAATGCAATTCTGTTCCTAAACGCAGCATAAGGGGTCTCTATAGTATAGTGTATTTTAAAATAGGGTTTTAGAGTTTTTAGGGGTTTTTAAATGTTTTATGTAGTTTTGTAGTAGTTTTATGTAGTTTTGTGGTAGTTTTATGTAGTTTTTATGTAGTTTTATGTAGTTTTTCAATTTCATTGTTCCGCATGGGACAATGACATTAAAGATATCGTTATCGTTATTGCTCAGGTACTGCTTTGTGGGCCTCTCACAGGCACCTGGTCGGCCACAGTAAGAGCAGGATGCTGGACTAGATGAGACAATAGCCTGAACTAGCAGGCTCTTCTCATGTTCTTTCTCTCTCAGATGAACTAAGCCCTTTGGTGTCTTTTGAGTCTCACCATGGACTAAGGTTGTCTGATAAAGACTTTGTCTTCCTGCCCCTGCCAAACCAGCTCTGCCAAGCAGGCTGCAGGAAGCCCTTTGACCACAGGCATGACAGCATTCACAATGAAGTTCTACTGCTTTCCAATTTGAATCTCAGAGTGTGACTTGTTAACACTATATCACCAAAGAACAAGTAAGAAGGTATGCATGCTCAAACAATGCTCAGCAGTCCATACAAGTAAGGTTCACATAATCAGTACCTTTAAGATATGCATTTCCATATAATACTCAATAGTCCAGGCAAGTATGGTCCAGACAATCAGGACAGCAATGTCAAATTCCTTCACATCCACATTTCCACGTCAGTTTGTGAATATTCACACATTTATGCAATTTTGCCCAATTTTTGCAAAGTCGTTTCTCCCAATATAATTCACTTTAATGCTATTTTTACTAATACATGTATTTTTATGCGCACACTTCATCCCAGTATATGCATTTTTATGCACATTGCTTGGCTGAAGAAATGCATTGCAAAATTTAGAGAGGTGCGAATTTTGAAGGGTGGCTGCATCTCAGTTTGCATACTGTTCTGGAAATTAAGAAGATTCACCTTTAAATGTGAACTTCACTACTCCAAAGAAGTGGTGCTCTTAAATGGGTCATGACTTCAGCAAATGCCCAACCCAGATGACCTCTGGAACTGGCCATCATAGTTAGCTACACTTGAGAAGTCTCATCCCATTTGTTCTGTGATTTGAGGCATCTTGCTGTGACAAACATGGAGAGCCTCTGTTCTAAAAGAACATTACTCCCCACTAAAACATTATGAGCTGAAATCAATCCTGTGCTGAGATTTAAAGCATTCTCTTAAAGTGTACTGGAGTATGAGCCTGTATATGTTTCTACTTTGGTCCCCAGGGGATTGCAAACTTTCTGAAATATTACTAAAAAAAAAAAAAGTTGTTTTGACCACAGACCAGCTTGCTCTATTCCATCAAACATTCCTTTGCAGCCTGACATAGAAACTTGAACACAACAATAGTTCTTTAAAATAAAAACGGGAACTTGAGGCTAGTGAAAAGGAAGTACCTGTCTTTACAAACAGGAGAAGGAGAGAATTTACAGCTTTTGTATTGGAAACAAGAAACTTTTATAATGTGTGTCTTTTGCAGAAAATCACCTTCATCTGCAGGCATGTGTGCAAAAGGCGTGACTTTTTGTCTGCTTTGGAGGCAGCAAAATAAAATAAAATAAAATAAGAGATTCATTTCCCCTCCCCTACTGTTTCATACTCATTAATCTGCTATCTCCTACAGGACTTATATATAACATTGTTGTCAGTGCTACATTTTGAATGGAAGGAACAATGCTATTGGGAGCAATGTTCTGAGAACACCCATCAGACTGAACCCCAAGGAAGAATTTAAGATACCTAGCAGAGGGACTCAGTGCTGCATGTGCACAGGTTTTGTCTCACTCTCTGCTGCTTGTAAAACAGGGATAGAGAACCTTTGGCTCTCTAAATGGCGCTGAGCTACAACTCCCACCAGTCTCAGCCAGCATGACCAATGGCCAAGGATGATGGGAGCTGTGCTCCAGAAACACCTGCAGAGACAAGGCTCAACAACCTTGCTGTAAAATATTTGACCTTTTCAATTCTGTTCAATAGTTGAGTGCCAACTATTGTAAGAATCACCTTCTTTTTTAAAAAAATATTTAATCATTTTGTCGATACAAACAACAACCGCAAAAGACACATAGAACCAAAACCATAATAACAATAATAACACAATTTGACAATTCCGATTTGAATATACTGATATACCTATGACTACACCTTTTTAAACAATACTTTCCCACCTCTTTCTCCTCCTCCTACTTCCCACCACTATCGCTTAAATATTTGTTCCAGGTTTCTTCATATTTATCCATTCTTATTTTGCGTCGACATGCAATTCGTTCGCATGTAGCTAATCTGTCCATATTATCAATCCATGTGCTCATTGGAATCTTTTTGCAGCTCTTCCAATTCATCAAAACAAGTTTTTTTTGCTTCTAATATAGCATGGTACATCCATATATTTTTTTGACCCCTTGAAATCTCCGACGTTTCTGGAATATACCGTAATTTAGAATTAAATTCAGTTCCCCTAAATAACCATTTCTTTTTATTACTCTTGCTATAAATATCCTCACCTTGCACCAAAATGATCTTATCACCTTCTTAACACCCAGGCAGCCCCTGTTCTGCGTTCTTTCCAGGAAGGAAGTGTGATTGCCACCTACCAGGGCAGGGCCTTTTCTCTCATGGTTCTGCAACTGGAGCAGTATCTCCCTGAAAAGCGTTGTCTCTTCACCCTAGTCTACTTTCATAGACAGTTGGAAACATTTGTCTTCAGCTGGGCTTTGGGAGATTAGTGGAGATTCTCACTGTCATGGCATAGATTTTAAACAGTGGTCTTGATTAGTTTAGTTGTAGTCTACTTTATTAGAGATTGTATTCATGTGTGCTTTTTAAATTGTTGTCAGCCGCCTCGTGAACTATTTCAGACCCTCCAAGTGTCCCTATTTTCCAGGGACAGTCCTGGATTTACAGAAGCTGTCCTGGTTTCTGATTTGATCCTGGAATGTCCTGCTTTTCTCTAGAGCATCCCTATTTTCATCAGAGAAATGTGGGAGGGTATGGGGTTATGCAAGTCTGAGCCAGGGAGATAAGTAACTATACAACCTTTAGAGGACAGCTGAACACAGTCTTGAATAGGGGAGTTTTTAATATTTGATGTTTTATTATGTTTTTATGTACAGTGGTACCTTGGATTACAGACGCTTCAGGTTACATGTGCTTCAGGTTACAGACTCCGCTAACCCAGAAATAGTACCTCAGGTTAAGAACTTTGCTTCAGGAGGAGAACAGAAATTGTGCTCCGGCAGCGGGAGGCCCCATTAGCTAAAGTGGTGCTTCAGGTTAAGAACAGTTTCAGATTAAGAATGGACCTCCGTAACGAATTAAGTACTTAACCCGAGGTACCACTGTATGCTAGAAGCTTCCCAGAGTGGTTGGGGCAACCCAATCAGATAGGCAGGATATTACTACTACTACTACTATTACTGCTAAATAGGATATTCCAATTTTCATTGGAGAAATGTTGGAAGGTATGCTATTTCTGATGAAAAATGATTTATAAAAGTTGTATATAGATAACTACAATTTCATAGGAATTGTTATTATTTGCAGTAATGCACAACTCCACTTTTTCTTCCTCACAGGCTCATGCTTCGTGTACGATGTCCTTATATATATTTTGTAATAAACTAAGACATTTCAGCAAGAGCTCTGCAGGCTCAGTTTGCAGAACGCGCACTTCATAATGGATGATCTGTTTAGGCCAGATGCTCTCCTTTATAGGAAAGTGGAGAAAATGAGGCAATTAGAAAGTGCCATGAACCAAGTCCAAACTGTAGAACATTCCATAGATAGCTCACTGTTCCCAAATTGGGTAAACTTAAAACCCCTTGTAACTGTGCAGGTGTGCAGGTTCAGGGACCTTGCGCTTTGGTGCTGCAGTGGGTCTTATTCTTTACTCAGGCCATGATCCTGTAACTGAATATCAGTTAATAACCTTTAATAATATTTCAGTCTTGAATCGTCGGCAAGGCAGGACAAAGTTCTTTGTCATATTTCAGCCAGGCCTCTGGAACACCTGCAATAAGAAGAATGTCTGTAAGAGCTCCCAAGGTAACAGCAACAACCTGCACCAATATATTGACACCTGCAGGTTCAAAAAGTGAAAGAGGCCCGCCACTGACTTCTTGCATCTCTATGAATATTGCATCAAGTACAGACTACTATTCAGGGATGCCAACAGGGTTTCCTGGGCCCAGTATGCTGTGTTTGGTTAGGGCCCTCTGCTACACCTGTGCAAGTGCCGATGCAAATTTGCATAACATTTGCATATACCGTATTTTTCGCTCTATAAGACACACCCGACCATAAGACGCACCTAGTTTTAGAGGAGCAGAACAAGAAAAAAAATGTTCTCTCCCTCTCTGCTCAGTGCCTCTCCAGCAAAACAGGAGGAGAAACGGAAGGGGCTTCGTTTCTCCTCCCGCTTCGCTGAAGGGGCACTGCGCAGAGAGGGAAAGCTGCGCCGCACCTCTCCAGCAAAGCGAAGCCAGGAGAGCAAGAGGGATCTGTCATGGATGCTTTAGTTGAGATTCCTGCATTGCAGAGGGTTGGATTAGATGACCCTTGGTTCATCTGTGGTGTAGTGGTTAAGAGCGGTAGACTCGTAATCTGGTGAACCGGGTTCGATTCCCTGCTCCTCCGTATGCAGCTGCTGGGTGACCTTGGGCTAGTCACACTTCTTTGAAGTCTCTCAGCCCCACTCACCTCACAGAGTGTTTGTTGTGGGGGAGGAAGGGAAAGGAGAATGTTAGCCGCTTTGAGACTTCTGAAGGGGAGTGATAAAGTAGGATATCAAATCCAAACTCTTCTTCTTCTCTTCGAACTCTATGATTCTATGATTCTAGGACACTCAATTCTGATCCGGGCTGTGGCATGGCACAGGGTAAAATCTCCTTCCTCTCACTTTGTGGTCCTGATCGTGTTCATTCCTTTTTTTTTTTTAATTTTTATTGGTTTTTTCCACACATAATACAAGACAATACAACACAATACAAGACATACAAACACGTAAACACGTATAATTTCTTAACCTTTCATTTCTTAAGCCTTCTTTCAGCGACTTCCCCATACCTCCCCTTTCTGCATCCCTGTTATCAATCTTTTCAGCATCCCCTAATTTCAATATAATACTTTCTTTAAATCTTATTTCTCATATCCAATTGCTAATTGCTGCAATTCTATTTTGCATTACCCAAAACATTTTAGCATTCATTAATTTTACAACAGTTCTTAAGATAAATTTTAAACTTCTTCCAATCTTCTTCCACCGTCTCTTTCCCTTGGTCACGGATTCTGCCGGTCATCTCAGCCAGTCCCATATAGTCTATTACCTTAGTCTGCCATTCTTCCAGTGTAGGTAGTTCTTGTGTCTTCCAATACTTCGCTAATAGTACTCTTGCTGCTGTTGTAGCGTACATAAAAAACGTCCTATCTTTCCTTGACACCAATTGGCCTACCATGCCCAGGAGGAAGGCTTCTGGTTTCTTCACGAACGTGCATTTAAGCACCTTTTTCATTTCATTATAAATCATTTCCCAGAATACCTTGATCCTTGGGCACGTCCACCAAAGGTGGTAGAAAGTACCTTCAGTTTCCTTACATTTCCAACATTTATTATCGGGCATATGATAAATTTTTGCAAGCTTGACTGGGGTCATGTACCACCTATAAATCATTTTCATAATGTTCTCTCTCAAGGCATTACATGCCGTAAACTTTATACCGGTGGTCCATAACTGTTCCCAGTCAGCAAACATAATGTTATGACCAATGTCTTGTGCCCATTTAATCATAACTGATTTAACCGTCTCATCCTGTGTATTCCATTTCAACAGCAGGTTATACATTCTTGACAAGTTCTTAGTGTTGGGTTCCAATAGCTCTGTTTCTAATTTTGACCTCTCCACCTGGAAGCCAATTTTCCTGTCCTGTTTGAAGACTTCATTTATCTGATAGTAATGAAGCCAGTCTCTTACTTTTGACTTCAGTTTCTCATAGCTCTGCAATTTCACTTTTCCCTCCTCCTGTTCTATAATTTCCCAGTACTTTGGCCATTTGGATTCCATATTAAGTTTTTTCACTTCCTTAGCCTCCATTGGTGACAGCCACCTGGGGGTTTTGTTTTCCAACAAATCTTTATATCGAATCCAAACCTTATACAATGCTTTCCTAACAATATGGTTCTTGAAACCTTGATGAATTTTTACCTTGTCGTACCATATATATGCATGCCAGCCAAATCTGTTATTAAACCCTTCCAAATCCAAAATGTCTGTGTTTTCAAGAAGCAGCCAGCTTTTCAGCCAGCAAAACGCCGCTGATTCATAGTACAACTTTAAGTCCGGCAGGGCAAACCCCCCTCTTTCTTTTGCATCAGTTAATATCTTAAATTTTATTCTGGGCTTTTTGCCCTGCCAGACAAATCTAGATATGTCTTTTTGCCACTTCTTGAAACAATCCATTTTGTCTAAAATCTGCAATGTTTGAAATAAAAACAACATTCTAGGCAAGACATTCATCTTAATAACCGCAATACGGCCTAACAAGGAAAGTCTCAAATTTGACCATACTTCTAGATCTTTCTTAATTTCTGACCAGCATTTCTCATAGTTATCTTTAAATAAATTCACATTCTTAGATGTCAAATTAATCCCCAGGTATTTCACCTTCTTTGCTACCATTAACCCCGTTTCACTCTGAAACTTTTCCCTTTCAACAGCTGTTAAATTTTTGTCCAGTACTTTCGTTTTCTGTTTGTTCAACTTAAAACCTGCTACTTGACCAAATGCTTGTATTAGTTCTAAAACTCTTTTCGTACTAGTGTCTGGCTCTTGTAAAGTTAAAACTAAATCATCTGCAAATGCTCTCAATTTGTACTGTTTAGCTCCGACCTGAATCCCTTTAACCAGCTGGTCCTCTCTAATCATGTTTAGTAAAACCTCCAGGACAGATATAAAAAGTAGTGGGGATATTGGGCATCCCTGTCGTGTCCCTTTTTCAATAGCAAATTCTTCTGTAACCACATTATTTACAATCAGTTTTGCTTTTTGTTCAGAATAAATCGCACTTATACCATTCTCAAAACCTTGGCCTACCCCCATCCCTTGGAGATTCTTTTTCATAAAACTCCAAGAAATATTGTCAAAGGCTTTCTCCGCATCCACAAATATTAATACTGCCTTAGTATTAATATTAACTTCCAGTAACTCCATAATGTCTATTATATTTCTCACATTGTCTGACAAATGTCTTCCTGGAAGAAAGCCCGCTTGGTCTTTATGAATCTCCCCCACCAAAACTCTTTTCAATCTTTTTGCCAAAATGTCTGCAAAAATTTTGTAATCCACATTGAGTAATGATATAGGGCGGTAGTTCTTGACCTGATTCTTCTCGGTCTCTGTCTTTGGTATAAGTGTAATATAGGCTTCTTTCCACGATTCAGGTGCCTTCTTCCCCTCCAAAATTTCGTTACAGACCTCCTTCAGCGGTTGCATAAGCCATTCTTTCAAAACTTTGTAGTATCTGGAGGTCAGTCCATCCGGTCCTGGAGATTTTCCCAATTGCATATTTTGAATGGCTCCCTCAATTTCTTGATCCGTTATCTTCTGACATGAATGGAGTGGTCTCTACAAATATGGACAAAGCACAAAAACAGGTGATCTCCAAGGACGGGAGATTACCTAAGACATTTTTTGAAATGACTGACAATATGAACCTGATTGACATTTGGAGAACAAGGAACCCTCTCGAGAGAGAGGGAACCTTTTTCTCTGAAGCAAAAATGACATGGACGAGAATCGACCAAATATGGATAACTAGTGGGATGGCAGCAAAGGTCAAGAAAGTGGAAATCTGCCCAAAGACTTGCTCCGACCATAACGCTGTAAAGATGGAAATGAACCCAACAACAGCTGGCTCCTTCAGATGGAGGATGAATGACTCCCTATTTAGAGATGAAGAGGTATATAAAAAGGCCCAGAAGGCGGTTAAGGACTACTTTGAGATAAATCTGAGAACAGAAGTGGAAAAAAGAATAGTTTGGGACGCAAGCAAAGCTGTCATGAGAGGATTTTTAATACAACAGAATGCCGTAAAAAGGAAGAGACAGAATGAGAGAAAGGATAAGATCATGGAAAAGATAAAAGAAGGAGAAAAAAGATTGAGATCTAAACCAAAGTCTCATGAAATTTTGAGAGAAATTAAGTTTCATCAGAGACAATACATGGAATTGATGAATCAAGAGATAGAATGGAAAATAAAACAAATGAGACAAAAGACATTCGAATCGGCAGATAAATGTGGGAAACTTTTGGCATGGCAATTGAAGAAGAGACAAAAACAGAATACGGTTACCAACTTAGAAGTTGAGGGAAAGAACGTTTATAAACCAAATGAGATTAGAAACTGTTTTCAGAGCTATTTCAGGAGACTCTATGCACAAGGGCCGGTGAACGAAAAAGAAATTGAAGAATTTCTTAAAAAATATGGATTACAAAAAATATCGGAACAAAGTAGAGTGATTTTGAACCTGATCGTGTTCATTCCTAATAACCACATCAACATTATTATTTTTTAAAGTCATGTCTAGCTTGTCCATTAACCAACCTTTGAACTATGCAAGCAGATTTTATTTCTCTAAGAAAGCTCCAAATCTTTAAGATGGCCCCCTCTGTAGATTTGGTGGCTTTGTACTGTGGCGTGCATTTATCAACCTAAATATCTTTTGCCTCATGTTCTTTCATTGTAAGGGAAAGGTGCGGTGGGACAGAGCTAAAGCCGAAGAAGCATCTTGCGAGTGGCCCCCAAGGTACCAATAAAAGAGAAGCTTTATTGTGTTCCTAATTCATTTCTGCAATTTGAAATTATTTGCATTAACGTTCCCCTAACATACATACATCCAATTTAGATTGAATAAGATAGTGCTCATCTGTTGGTAAAATAACAGTTATTAAAAACATACTTCTTGTGGTTCAAATGGCAGTCAATCCTTTTGGGAAAGCAGATGCTGAGCTGCTCAAATCGTTCTCTCTCTCTGTGTGTGTTTTTCATGCCCAGCTGGAATTACTATTATAGAAAGTAATCACTTTAATAAGCAGAAAATAACTTGCTATGTACAAATGTGAAATTTAGACAAGAAGGAAAGCTGAATAACCCACAGGAACCAGTCCAACACAAAGCTACCCTTGTGCCTTGTTGCACACAGCCCCTCAGAGAGAACAGTTTGGGCCCAGGGAAGCCCCACAAGTCCCAAGCTCTGCTGTTGCTTGTCAGCTCTCGTTCCACAATCTCCACATCATAGTCAAAGTCTCGTTCTCTTGCTTTTGGATAAGCAATTAAGCCCATGGAGGAACTGAGCAACAGTTCTGCCTGTGCAGCAAGGACCTTCCATGCAGCACTGAAAATGCAGTAATCTATGGATGCTTCACCTCTCCATAGAATCCTGGAGGAGAGGAAAGATCAAATTTTGCATGACCAGGCGGCGACCGCCCCAGCCCCCAGGGACCAACAGAATGGAATAGTGACTCATGACGATGTGTTATGGAATTAAAATTTGGCTACAACTTTATTAAACTTTCAAATGTAGGAAGACCTTGGCTTAGGCATTGGGTGTGTATCCCTCCCATCCCCCCAGCTGGGGGAACTGGGGCTCCTCAGGGTAAATGGGATATGGGGGTGCTCTGTAAGATGTATGTGTACACAGGCAGTTCAGCCTATATCCCCGCGCTCAGGGTAGTTCACTGACAATCTTTCAGTGTATGGCCAGTGACACCCATATTACAATCCCTTTAAAGGGGGACCCTGGAATCGCCGCTGCGGGGTGGTGTGAGTCACCACTTCACCCCCCCCCCAATTTAGGGAAGAAAAGACTAAAGGATTCCACCCAAGACCTTAAACCGCCAAAGTTGTGACGAATTACTACGGGGAAGACAAAACCTGCCAATGCAGGAAAATTTATTCCCAGTTCTTCAACAGCAACCAGTCAAAAAACCGTAGCAGCGCCCGCTAAACAGGAAGAAAAAAGTTAACCTGTAAACAAGAAACATTATACAAAGGGAGGAGTGGACGGGTGAAGCTCCTGAGCCGACTGCCTGGCTGCTGCTGGCTCCACCCCCTATTTATGCGACTGGCCCCACCTCCCAGCAGTCTGACTTGAATACTGAGGCTGGGCGTGAGCCTCCAAAGAGTAACACTGAGAGGCAGGTCAGCCCACACAAACTGGTAAGTTCCCTGGGGTCCGAAGCACCCACAGCATAAAGAGTGTGAGTGCTCATTTCAGAAGACAACTTTCTGATCACCACCACGATCTCTGGGGAAAAAGAAGACCGCTTTCATAGAACTGACTCCAATGGCACTAAGTCTGGGACATCATGAAGGATGCAAAATGTGTCGACAACAGCTACAGAAATAAAGAGGCTGAATCCAGGAGAACTGTTCTCCCCCCCCCCAAAAAAAAATTAGGAAAAAATAAGGAAGCTGTATGATTGGCACTTTTAATGGTGAGCCAAACCCCATGGGAAGCTACTAGAGAATTTCTCCTACAACTGGAGAAATTATATGAATTAACCCAGCCCACCCCTATTTGAGGGTGAATTGCACTTAAGATAACTATACAAAGCAAATTCGCTATTTTGGGAGTATCAAGGAAGTGTAGATATGAGTGGTACAATGTTCTTGTTCTCATATTCTCCATTGAGAAACAAACTGCTTTTGTCATTTAAATCACTGGGAGGTCTAACAATATAAATTGATTAAATCCTTCTGTTTTGCCTTTGAGTCAGCTTTATTAGGTAGGTAAAGAGGCACATGACACATTTATAGCTGAATTAATTGAATGATAGATTTTTAAAAGTCATTGTTCAGGGTATCTTAGACCCATAAACGTACACACATGATCAGATTAATGTGGGGACAATAAAGCAACTTTATTGGTTTCATATAAAACCATTAAAGGATTCTGCATCCTATAATCTGCTTATACAAAGAAAACAAAATATGTCAAATCTCTCTCTGTGTGTGTATGTGTGTACATGTGCGTACTAGGAGTGTGAGCCAACCACAAGATTCAGTTCAAACATCCTGCCTTGTTCTGAGGTGCTTTGTAGGTTGCCCAGTTTGGATTATGGTCCATCTGTATCTGCTTCATTCATCCACCCCCATCACCTTGGGAGGGGTGGAATGGCGATGACTTTTTCTGTTTGACGCAAGGTGAAATTATGTTGTAGCTGAGACTGCACCTTCTAAGGGGCTTACTGTAATCAGCAGTTACAGTGCGTCCCTTTGAACTCTGTATGCAGGTGCGAATTATCTGCCCCTATAAATGGAGAAAGCTCACAGCAAGCCCCTTTGAAGATGTGCTGTCAAGCCTGCCTTCAAAGGGGCTTGCTCACAGCACCAATCTGCTGATGTCATGGACTGGTTGGACTCTGATGAATGGTGGGAGGAACCAGCTGGGGAACACTCAAGGGAAGAAGGCTCAGAGCCAGGGGTGTGGTGGTGGGATAATGATGAGTGAGCAGAGGGAGAAGACTGCGAAGAAGAGGTGCCATGAGCTGAAGAGGTAACAGGGCTTAGTGAGCTGGGAGAGTCTGTGACAGAGAGAAGTCCAGAATCAGAGGCAGAAGTTGAAGCAGGGCAGGAGGGAGACCAAGAGACAGAGATGAGTCAGGCTGGTGAAGAAGCCAGGGTGTCTCGCCCTCCTGCTGCTACAAGCTCCCCTCCCCTAATGTCCCAGGACCAGAAAAGGTATGAAGAGGGAGGAGCAGAGATAGGTGTGTCGACAGAGTCTTAGATTGCTTGGGAAGGACCTGGTATAAAGCCTACCAACATTTCAGAGAAATAAGTATGGGGGATTTTGTGCTGTACAACTTTAAAGTTTGATTTTCTTAAGCAAGAAATGTCTCTCTGTTGTTGTTGTTTTCTAGCTGAATTCAATGAAATTTGCAGGCAAATTTCAAATTTCAGAATCAAAGCTGCTATAGTTGTCCTGTAAGGCTATTGCATTTTTAGGGTAGATAAAAAAGGAATCACTAAAACTCCTTTAGTGTTTTGTGGGCAGTTTAAGAGCGTCAGCACACACCATGCTTCTCTACCACCTCCTTTTCTCACCTCTTTAAGCTAAGTATTTCTTGTTTCTTTCAATCCCTGCAGAAACAGAAATGTTAAGAGATGTTTGCACAGTATTAGAAGAGTGCCTTGGACCCAGAATGTTTTTTCTGTTCTCTTTTCATACCAGAGCACAACATGTCCAGAAATTAATGTACTGAGATTTAAGTGAACCTTCTGCAAGTACTTTATAATCTGAGTGCTTTTAACAGTGAAATACATTGTTAATTGAACAAAGCAGCTGACATACAAATTTAAATCCCATTGTGATGATTTTTTGTTTGCTTTTAATGTATTGGTGAAAATCCACCCGTCTGTAAACACAGAAGAGTAGCTGGATTGAAGTTTTTTTTATTGGTCTTGTTATGTGAACATTTTCCTGTTTCCTCATATTTCTGAGCAGTTCACAATGAGCTGAAACATTCCCTCAAGATGGGTTAGCCAGTGATCGGCATGCATATTGAGCTATGCAGACAATGGGTTCAATACATACAAATTAATCCTGGATTTAAAATTCAATTTGGATTGAATGACAATTATTATTTAAAATGGCCAGGCACCATTGGCCCTTAATTTCAACAAGTCAATGGAAATCAACAAGAGTCAACAGAAGAAGAAGAAAAACAACTCTTATAGCTTACTCCACTGTATAGCTGTGCTGAGTGGCAGGATTTTAAGTCAATTTCAATGGGAATTTGAATTTAAGCTGATTGGCAGTGCAATTCTGCACATCTTCACTCAGAAATCAGGCCTATTGAATTTAGTTATGCTAGGTAAGTGTGCATAGAACTGTAGCCTTAGTCAATTAACAACTTAAGTCAGAAGTGATTTTTGTATAAATGCTGTGGCCAGGAAATCTATGCCAACAAGGCCCCTGAGACATAATGTCTGTAGCAGTTCTCTAAAGTAGGCTTTTTTCTTTTTTCTTTTTGCATAGAACTGCATTCAAGTTCATAGCTCAACCATAAGCACCCAGCACCCATTTAGTCATTGGTAACTGGTTAGCTTTTTAATTTGGTACTAATGTTCTCCCATTCGTTGATTTCCATGCCAGTATGATACCTTTGTCAACATGTCATTTTCATCTGTGCTGGAAGTAAGGGCCTCTTTGCATGAGGTCTATGGCGAACCTCAGTATTTTGTGAGGATCATGAGAACAACATCATTTTACGGATAGGTCATTTGCTGGTTCGCCCTGAGAAACTAAGGTTCACAGGGGGGGAAATGAAAGGTGTCCATGGTACTCCCCAAAATGGAGATACCCGCCCCCTGCCCACCAAGCAGCCAGATGTCGGCTGAGTATGACCCATGGGCACAAAAGTATGACCAATTGTTGGAGAAGAAGAGAAGGCCAGGGGTGAGGATGGCATGGAGTGGCTGCAACGAAAGCAGGGGCCATTTTTCATTGATGCATATCCAGTGCTTGTGAACACTAAAGTTCCATGCTGTACACACAGCCTGCCATTTTGCACTCTGAAGTGTTGATAACATATTGTAGGGCAACTATGTATTCCAAATATGCCTTTCACCAAAAGAGCAAAAATCCTCTTGCTTTTTTAAAAATGGGGTAAATGAATTGCAGCCTACAGAGCCTTCAGGAACGTGTAATAGTAGCATGGGCTGGGACTCACAAAGCAAGGCTTTGTATGAGAACAGAAGTGTTACCAGCATGCCTTGGTTTTTATTAATGCTGGAGGATATGAGGCCCTCTGTGCAACATATTGATGTCTCGGCTCAGTCCAGAAGAACAGTGGTGTCCCTGCTCTTACAGCACGAGATTATCCATGTTTCACACCATTTTCTTTATCGTCAGTCACTTTTAAAGTGGGAATTTGGGAATCCCAAACCCTATATTATGTGGGAGGGATAACTCTCCATGACAAAGAAGAAAAGCTTCCCAGTGTAATCATATAAAGGATTCATAGGGAAACAACAGTCCAAGCAAATCTCACACTTCATGAATATCATTCTCTAAAAGTCAAAAGTCTCAGGGCTTAGGTAGCATGACTCATGATTTTTGACCTCGTAATATGGCAGGAAGTATTGTAAATGTTTAATGCAAATACCAAGATTAAATGCCTGGAAAACATTCCTGTTTACATAGCACCATTGGTTTCTTTCTCATTGGTGTGACATAATTGTTCTATGGAATGGTGCTGTCAATTATACCGCCTTTAACTGTAATCTCTTGTAAGCAAAGCCTTTCTTATCTGTTTGTACAGTGCCTAGTGCACCGGGTTCCCTAGACCATAACTTGTATTTCCTAGGCAATACCATAACAAATGTTAAACTACTCGATGATGAAATAGCCTGAAGATTGTGACTGGTGTTAGGAAGTTGTTCTTGTGCCTTTTAACCACCCTAAAGACATTCTATTGTGTTTCCAACATTAGAGTGCTTATAAAATTGAAGTTTCAAATGCAATTCTGTCGTGCAGTTGCATCTGGGTGCAAAGGGGTTTATCACACGCTAAATCATATTACAACAAATAATAACTCACACCCTGCAAAACATAGTGTGTGTGCAACTTCCATTGTTTTTTATCCAGCAGTTCATTCAGCGTGCATAAAAAACATGAAGATGCAAAGGAGACTGGGAGGATCACTCTATGAAAGGCATTCATGGGGCAAATAATGGCAAAAGAGATATATTCACTCTCCAGCATGAGAGAGCCCCCAGTAGCAGAGTTTAAACTCACAAAGTCAAGCAGCACAGTGAAGTGTTAGGAATGTAGGCTGCTGAACCTTTTGCATATCCTGTCTGCTTGCAAAGTGCTCCTTTCTATCTACCCCTCTTGCAATGACACACTGTTAAGTAAGTTTAAAATGATTTACTTACGCATTCAAATTGATATCAATTTGATAAAATGCTTTACTTACACATTCAGATTGATGCATTTATCCAAGCAGCAGCAAGGAGAACTTAGGCAGAATACTATTGGGTAGAAAATACAAAAAGATAGCTTCAAGATAGCTTAGACATGTCTTCCTTAGTCAGTTAACTGGTACAGAGAGAGGGAACAGGAGAAGTCTTCACTTTCTCCCTCACTGGAGAAAAAGGGGGGTTCATGCACTAACTAGCATTCATGCATAGTTATGTTTGACTGCAATTTCCCATAGTGGAATCCTAGGGGTATCTTCTGTGTGCACAGGACAGCATCAACCACATCTTTAGTCTTTAGCAAATCTGCTTCTTGTCAGATTTTTTTTTGTAAGCCCCCCCCCCAGCAGCAGAGCAACTAAATGGGGAGAGATGGAAAAACCCTGTTCTGAAAATTAACTTTGAAATAAAAATGCTTTAATGCATTTTTATCATGTAGAAATGTATTTCTAACTTGTTCCGTGTTGCCGTTTTCAGCCAGGGATTGTCTCTACAAGTAAAACCTATGTTCTGTCATTCCCAGTAAAATATTGATATGCTCTAGATGGTGTCTTAACAGCTGTGTATTTTGGATATGTCAACTAATCCTTCCTTATGACATGCAGGGGAATTTCCAAGAAAGTGAAAACTGGGATGTGAAAGTGGCTCATTGACCTTTGTGCTAGATGGCTGAAAAAACAAAGCAATATAACAGAAATCAAAGAGTCTTGCTGGGGCTTTAAACATGTTTGTGTGGGTGGAGAATCCATTGAAGTCCAAAAGTCATACAAGTTAACTAGGTTTAGGATCAAAGTAATGCAACCGGAAGCAAGAGAAAACAAAATTATTTTTAGTACAAGAATGAAAGGAATGTGTAGTTCTGTACTAAAGCTCTCCTGAAATCAAAGGTTTTGGGTCTTAAAAGAAATGACATGAAAACAGTTTAAAAGAGGATAAAGCCATCAACCTTTTTCTCTTCTGTCAGAGCAAGTAACAGGACTGAATGAAAATAAGGGCTTTGAGGTTTTAAGTCTAACTCTTTCTTGTTAGCTACACTGTAAAAGGGGGTGTTAAATGAGCTAGGGGCATCAACAAGAAAAAGTCTGATCATGCTGCTTACTGACGAGGCTTTTACTTCAATTTCCGCTGGCTAACAACCATGATTGCCAGGTTCATGCAGTATGCTTGACCACATGAGGAATGGTTCATGGAAGGTGAGACATGTCATGCTTGAACCAACTCAAGAACAAACATTCACTTGGCAAAGCCATAGTAAAGACAATAACATTTTCATGAAAGAACTGGAAGAGCCATTTCCATTTCAAATATTATGAGTTTCCTTATCCAAAATGAAACATTGCAGTTCTTAATCGTGCACCTTTATGTTTCTTGCATAATGTGTACATAAGAAATGTTGTCTTAGTTCCTTTTTTAAAAAATAGGAGTCTAAGATTATCACCTGAGCTGGTTTATTGGCTCACAGAGATTTCCTTAACTGGTTTCCTGGATCCTCCTGCAGTGTCCTCTCTGGCCAGATATAAGTGACACTGCCAAAGTCACTTCCATGGTCAGACACAGCACCAGATCAAACTCTGTTGCAGACTCAAGACTTAACAATCTGTGAATGAACTCTGAGTGGTGTTGCAAGTTAAGATGATTGGCTCAGTGTCTCTCAAATGGTGGCAGGCGGTCAGCGACGTACATGTGTATTCCTGGTTGAAGATGGGAGATGGCACATTCATTGCATTAAATAATCATATTCTGTTGCTTTCTTTGTTTCTTATATATTGCATTTTATTGTGCTACAATTTGCATTAGGGAATTCAAATTGAAATGCAATAAAATGCAACATAATGAATGAAAGAAGCAATAAAAGTAAAAATAAAAACCATACAGCATCTAGCACAACACAATACAATTGCTACAACAGGCCCCAAAATCAAGTGGCTTTGGCAAGACCTGCAGCAATTTTCAAGTGGACCATGTGGGGGGAAAGGCTTTGGGGAACTGTGGGTGTAGATAACGCTGTGATGGTGAATTCTCAAACTGGTGCTGAGCCAACAATTTCTCCCCATTTTCTCTTACTGTTCTCCATCAAGAAAATTGTATTTGAAAATTATCAAAGAGGAGAGACTGCATGACTCCAAGGCTCATTCATGTAATCATTTTCTTTTTCCCAGAAGAAGGCGGATCAGGTAAAGGTTTTTTCTCCCCCAGTCATATTCTTTTATGGCACTGTATTCAGGCATACAAACACATACATGCCTTGCCTAGTTTCCTAGAACAGTGCTAATACTCCATTAGGCAGCTTCTATTCAGCAGTTGCCAATACACTTTTCCACCTAGCAGCTGCAAAGAGACAACAAAGCTATGCCTTCTTGTCTTCATTGTTACGCCACTTTAAACAAGGGTGGTGGAGGAAGTCAGACCATCAGACATCTGAGGGTGCACATGCCCTGCTCCCCAGGTAATGTTTTGTGTACACCACCAGCTCTTTGCACAAGTCAACCGCAGCGCGTGAGAACCTGTTTTTTCAATGAGCAGTATCTGTATGGTACTAATCCATCCTTTTCTTACCATGTTTTTTATGGGCTGTGTTCCCTGCTGAATACGCAGCAACTATTTTTCAAGAGCCCATGTCCTTTTCTGAAGGTAAGAATAATGCTACTGCATAACTTAAGGATATACAAACAAGAAAATGTTGCTTTCTGTTGTGTTACCATATTGCAGTGCACTCCTATCTGTATAAATGTCCACTGGGTAGGAATAGGATCGCTACTAAATCCATTACCACAGAACAGTGTGTTATAGCAGCATTGTTGACATACACTTTTGGCTCTGTGCCACATCCCTGACCCACATTGTACACCCAAAGGTGCTATTAGGTGCAGAACAAAAGGCAATTTATGTGAGGGAATCAATGCATTCACAAAGTATTAGAGTGTGACTCCTCACCCCCACCCAGTGAAGGGTAGGTAAAAATAATAATCCAATAAATAATAATAGGTCCAAACCGACTGCCTCCTTAGATACTTTTTTAAAAAAGAAAGTAAAATAAGTGGTGAGTTCTCTTCATAGAACTCCCACATTGGCCCTGTGTAATCCACATTACTGTTGATTTAAGACCAACTCCCTGAAGACCTCTAGCCAGAGGAAACGAATGGTATGAATAAAAGCTGAGACAAAGCTCAATGTAGACTGATCATGGCTGAATGAAGCCTGTTGTTTGGCAAATGTTGTACCTCAGTTATTGAATAGTTCCTTATCAGTCACCATGTCTCAGCTCCTGGCTCTTGGCCTAAAGGGAACATTGCAAACTGGGGAGATATTTTTGTTTACAGGGCTGTAACTATAGTCTTTTCGATGGCCAGGATACCCCCACTTTCTGTACTTTGTTCCACCCTATTGGACTCAGCACCGTGCAAAGGTTAAAACAAAGGTATTTGTGTCACCCAGCCTTCCCCAACATTGTGTCCTCCAGATAATTTGGACTACTGCCCCCATCATTTCTAAGCATTGGCCCCATTGACTGGAACTCTACTTGGAGCTGTAGTCCAAAATATCTGGTGGGCATCAGGTTGGGGAAGGACAGCTCAGAAAAGGCCTGCTGGAGGCTGCTGTCCAATCAACAGCAACTGCGCAGAGGTCCAGGTCTCCAGTGTTGTTCCCTGATACAGTTTTCAGTAACAAACAGTGAAATCCTATGCATACTTTCCTGGAAGTAAGTTCTATGTTCTGTGGGGTTTGCTGTATGCTCAGAGGTGTACCTAGGGTCTCTTGAGCCCTTGGCAAAGAGCTGTATTGACAGCCCCCTCTTCACCCCAGAAATATAAGAAGCAGGCAAGCTTGCCTGGACAGGAGGAACATGCCTCCTTGGGGTTGGTTGCTCTCTGCCTGGAAGCCACTCAGAGGACCTCCCTTTCTGTCCCCTCCTGCAAAAGCAGCAGCAGCAGCAGCATCTTTTCCTGTTGGAGATCCTGCCAGATTCCTTCTGTGGCAGTGCAACTCGTACAGCACGTTGGCGACAAATACTCACACAGTTGTTCAAAAATAATTTTACACCATTTATCAAATATGTGAGAAAGAGACAATTACTTACAGGTGTTGGAGCAGGTGTTGGAGTTCTGAGCTGGGGGTGCTCCAGGTGTTGTGGGAGGACTTCAACACCTGATAGGTTATTTTTACATCCCTGGTGGTGCCAGTTTCATCAACCCCTAGGTATGCCTCTGAGTATGCTCAGCATTACTGCCTATGTGTCCTTTATTCTGTAGTTATCCTCAAACTGTTGTAATAAGTCAATCTTCCACCTGGAAATTTAGCACTATGCAAGGGGAAAGACAGGAAGGACACGGTTTAATATTTGTCAGTGGCCCCTCCTGCCCATTTTGCACCCGTGTGCACATTCTTTCTGGGAAAAAGAAATTAACCTATTGTAAATTGTATAGATTTAAACTGCCAAGAGGAAGGCAGCCGCTTGTGAATATGTGGTCCCAGGATTACATCCTACTTAATTAGGAAAATACTTACACCCAATGGAGGTTGCCAACAGCATCTGTTATTTGATTTTGAGAGCTGCCAAGTCGGAAGAAGGAACTGTTTCCTGGTCAGATTCCAACTTGGATAAAATTGTACTCTTCTTACCTGAAATGTTTCTTCCTATAAGTTTGGAATCAATAATAAGAAATTGGTGTAAGATGAAACAAGTCTATTTTGAGGCGGCTTGTGCAAATCCCCCATCTCTTTTATTCGATTCCAATAAGGCTGAACAATTGCAAGGGAAATTTGTTTCTCATTAGGTTCCTATCTTCTAACTCATAAACACTTGACTGAATACAAAGCAACTCCTAATCAGTCATTAAACGAGATTTATTAACACAGCCAAGGGCAAACTGTGGGAAAAGCAAACCTTGTAAAGTCTACAGTATTTGAGAAGAGAATGCAGCTGGCAACAGAGACACTCAAGTTTCAGACAGAGGTGCCAATTCACTTACAATGCTATGGAAGTTTTTCACTGGTTTGGTACCCAACTTTCTGTCATGTATTCTAGAAAGACGACTGGAGACAATTTAGCTTGTCCTGCAATGCTACCATGCATGAAAAAAATATAGTATATTCTGCATTTTTATTAACTCATTGGAATTTAGGATTTAACTATTTCATTATTATTCCCTTTAATGCTGTGCCCCCCTGTATTTATGTAAGCTTCATATTTATTGTTGTTGTTGTTGTTATTATTAAAGTTTTCTTGGTTTACAAAGGTATGCGCAATGTCTCTTCTTTCAAGTTACATTTTCCATAGATCAGTTTCATTTGTTGAGACATTAGGATTACATTAGGAAGAAGGGGGGGAGGAGAGGTGGAGCGGGCCATGGTGAGTGGGGGTGGGGTTTCTATTTTACTTAATGTATGTGTGAGGTTTTGTGTCAGTGCTGTTTGTGCAGGTTCTCTTTGCTATTTGCTTGTGATCCTTTGGTGGTGAGAGAAGTTGGGGTTGCCTGGGGTGTGGTTGCTTGTTTGTGATTGGCTGTGGTGAACTTTGTTTTCGTGCGTGAGTGGGGTGTGTGTGTGTGTGTTTGAATCAGGTTAGCCATATTGATTCGTATGCTGTTGGTGGATTCTTTTCATTGTCTTGTTGGGCTGTGTATGTGATAAAGGGGAGCCATACCGGGGTAAAGGCATCTTCTTCTATTTGCCCCCAGGTCAGTTTCAGTTTATTGGTTAATTTTTCTAGTAGGGCTGTTTCCCATACTATTTGGTACCATTGATCCATGCTTATTCCTGACAGGTCTCTCCAGTGTCTGGTTATCATGTTTCTAGTTGCTGAGAGTAGGTGGGTTATAAGTTATTTGTGATTTGAGTGGGCATTATTGTCTTGGAAGATGTTTAGTAGGGCCAATTCTGCGGTGATTTCTAATACTTGCTTAGTTATTTTACGTATTTCTCGTATGGCTGTTGTCAAGAGTAGTTGGATTTTGGGGCATTCCCACCACATGTGGAGGTATGTGCCGGTGGAGGTGCACCCTCTCCAGCACTTTGGTGAGGTTCCCAGGTGTATTAGCGCTAATTTTCTAGGTGTAAGCTTCATATTTATGTGTGCAAGATTGCAACCTGTATAGCAGGATCTCATTGTAAGTCTCATTACATAAGTTAGGATGTATTTTTTTAAAAACTAACAAGGCTTGAGTCTATGCTTTTATCTGGGAATAGGTCCTTTTGGTCATTGACTTACTTCCAATTTAATATGGGTAGGACTGGGATGCAAATTAACTATATATAAAATATTTTTAGAAAAAGAAACTGTGGAATAATCTGCCTACATATCCTTTTAAAAATTATATTCATTTAAAATATTTGTAACTAGCACCATCATTTTCAAAAAGTAAATTACAAAAGCATAAAAAAAAACTAAAACAGCACAGAGAAACAAGAGCAACATAGCACCACCAGCAGCAAAAATTAGAGCAGAGAAAGCAAAAGACAGGTAAGCCTATACAACAGAACAATCAACTACAAAGCAAAAGCTTTCTTACAAATGAAGATTTTCCTAGCTTCCAAAAAAACCATTAAATACAAAAGTCGTTTCCTTGTTCTCGACCTATGTGTATTTCAGCAACTGTTCGGACTAGGGATGGAAAGAGCTGTTCCTTTCAGTTCTTTTAGACCCCCACCCCCTTTCTAGTCTTAAATTCAGCTCTCCATATTATGCAGCAATTATTTCCTTGACATCTGATGGGAGGGTGTTCTGCAGGGAGGGTGCCACTGCCGAGAACATCCTCTGCCTGGTTCCCTGTAACGTTGCTTCTCGCAGTGAGGGAACTACCAGAAGGTTCTCTGGTCCTGGATCTCAGTGTCTGGGCTGAACAATGGAGGCAGAGATGCTCCTTCAGGTATACAGGGCCAAAGCAGTTTAGGGCTTTAAAGGTCAGCACCAACACTTTGAATTGTACTCAGAAATGTACTGCAAACCCATGTAGATCCTTTAGGACTGACAGCTTGGCCTAGTGAGGAAGACATTGCATGACTTTTGTACCTGCACCATCTCCTAGACCAGGTGCTGCTAACTATTGATGGGTAAGTTCAAGGCCCATGCTTGAAGCCCTTCTTATGGTTCTTTATCTTTAAGCAGGACTTGGACTAGACTGTCCTTTGACTAGATGTAAAGTAGGGCACATGGCCACCCTACTTATCTAGCCTTGGGCATATGTGACCTGCTGACATTTCACTGCATTAACTCCACTTTATAGTAAAGGATGTTTATCATGACTATGATGCGATGCTTCAATCTGGCTGAAAAACATATTTTCGATGTTTTCTTTTTACTAGTTACTGGACCATATGTCCAGGCAGATAAAACAAATGTTCCCAATGAAACTGAAGAAGAAATAAGAAATTATCTCGGATGTGGTGAAGGCTCCCTTCCACCTCCCAACACGCACAAAATAAAGAAAAAACTCCAGGCTCCCAACCCAGGAGAGAAGCAACAACGGAAGAACTATTTAAAAATACATACACATGGCACCGTTTAATCAGCTACCTCCCTTCTGTTAGTTGGGCTTTGTAATCCGAGAACGGAAAAGGGAGCGCCAAGATAGAAGCACTCTAAATAAAAGATTACTAATCAAACACCTGAGACAAGTGGAAATGTACATATGCCTTGTGTAGGTTCAAGCGGAGAAACGGAACAGGAGGAAATGCTCCTTTCAGATTACAGACATGTTTCCTATTTGCAGTGTTTCCCCTCCCTGTTTGCAAACTTCCTTTACAAAAGCTGCTTTCCTGCATTATATAGCTATAGAACGGTTGCCAGTTGGACGGCAGAGTCAATTTGATTCAAGAATCCCAACTGTGTGCAGGATGGCTGCCATGTTCATTAGAAACATTGATGAAGGGCCAAATCATGCGTTTTGTTTCATTTCGCTGGTAAACCAATATCGAAATCTACTCCAGCATGCCCAGAAAGGGGGAAGAACACCCCCCCACAGGCAAATGTATCTGATCTGCACTCAGAATTCTTTTGTGTGACTATGGCTCAGGACAGGGCTGGCCCTATCATTAGGCAGACTGAGGCAACTGCCTCTGGTACAGAAGTCTCAGTGGTCTTTCAAGAGAAAATTGGCCGAGGATAAGCAGTAATCACGTGGAGAGTGCAGGCAGGAGAAAGGCACACCACTTTCCTCCTACCCCTTTATGATGTGCTTTAAACCATCTACTGCCACCTCCCTGCTTTATGGGAGATTGACATGACCCCATCTTAATATACAGGTTGAGTTACCATAATGTCTAGCTTCGTGCTAAGGCTGGTCACACAACTTAGGATGGAGAGATCTGTAAATTTTGATTTCACTGTTTCTCATTGTTCCTATTTGAGCCTGTACTGCATCAGATGGGTTTCATTTTTTTAAGTCCTTGTGGGAACTCCACAGGATTTCAGCGCCTGTGTCTCCTAATGTACACATTTGTGCAAGCAATTTCCCCTAATATAATGCTTTTGGAGTTTTATTTGGATGTAGCAAAAAGCTTACAAATCAACTTTGACATGACATTGCAAGAGAACTGCTATTGCTGGCCACTGATCTTGGCTCGCCTTCTTGCTAGTCTGTCCCTTAGATTTGCAAAGCTCCCTTTGTGACAGGAAATTTCTGTCTGGAGACAATCCCTGGTGCGCTTGAGAACTGCGCACAGATGATCTCTTCATCTGCACGGCCTCTGCCGACTTCCCAGCCTATGACTCATCTGAGGGCGTCTGACATCTTGTATCTTTCCTATTCATTCTGTCTAGGTTGCTTAGAAATCCAAGCCATGAATGTCCTTATCACCCTGTGGCTCTCCATTAATAACTAAACATACCACAGATTATCATGAGACTATTGAAACAATCGAGCTCTTTTCTTGTATACACTCTGGTTTACTCAGTATTGAAAGGGAAATCCCTTGAAAAGCACATGGCCCATATCTGGCTGTCAGATCACCCTGCAGATACTGCCGCTTTGCTGATAAGAAGGCAGCAAAAGGGCAGAGTCTTGTGCTGCTGTCTTTGAGGTGGCAACCTAAATCTGGGACCTTGGAGATGGCTGACAGGGATTTGTTGCAAGGTCTGCATAAAAGTTCTGGAGTGGATGGGGATTCAGATACCACCACCACCAACCACCCATTCAAAAATGTGTAAGAAGGTTGCATGGGCTAGCTGCTCCCCCATGGCTAATGCACAGGCAGCCACACTGCCAATATCTCTGCTTGTTCAGCATGAATGAGAAGCAGTGGGAGCTGGCCCACTAAGATAAGTGGGGAGGGTGACCCTCCAGGCTTAGTCTGCCCTCAGCCACTCACATTCACAGCATACATACTGACCTTTAAAGCCCTAAGTGGCCTCAGCCCTGTATACCTGAAAGAGTGCCTCCATTGCCATCGTTCAGCCTGGACACTGAGCTCCAGCTCTGAGGGCCTTCTGACACTTCCCTCACCGGGAGAAGTGAGGTTACAGAGAACCAGGCAGAGGACCTTCTTGATAGTGGCGCCCACCCTGTGGAACGCCCTCCCACCAGATGTCAAGGAGATAAGTAACTATTCAACTTTGAGAAGTCATCTAAAGACAGCCCTGTATTACTGTTAGTGTTCAATGTTTTATTATGTTTTTATATATGTCGGAAGCCACCCAGAGCTGGGACAACCCACACAGATGAGTGGAGTACTGATAGTATAATAATTAATAATAAATAATAATTTAAATTCCACTATGATAGCACTTTAAATAGTCATGGCTTCCCCCAAAGAATTATAGAAGCTGAAGAGTTGTTAGAGACCCCTATACTCTCTCACAGAGCTACAATTGCTGGCCAAGGCCCTGTGACCTGCAGTTCCCCGGTAGATAATATACACATGGACACTAGTATTTAGGTTTATGGGTTCAACTAGGCCACAACTTTATTGGTCACAGATGTGAGCAGTTTGGCTTAGGCATTGGGTGAAGCCAGACTATATCTTGACTCCTGCCCATCTGCAAGGAGTCCATTTAAAGGCAAACCACTGATAGGGGGAGCCCTATGACTTACATCAAACAGGGGCACCCAGAGGGGTTCTTGTTGGGGTCATGGCATGGCCCTAGCCCATGTCCGGGCATCAGACAGAATCCACACCCTTGGATCCCTTTAACAGGATAGCTTTAATGAGGAGGGGCAGGCGGAGGCTATGACCTCCCCTCCATCCAAACAAAGACTTACCCAATGCCTAACCTCACAAAGTTGTGATGATTGCTACAAGATAGGCAAAAACCAAATGGCTGGTGCCAATTTGCCAAGCGGGAAAAAATTCTACCCGACCCCAACAATATGGCGGCCAACAATTGTCCATAGCGAGGTCGTGTCATAGCAAAGCATAAAAAGAGGGTGGGTGGGTTGGAGGATCCAATGAAGGGCACAAGAGAAGGGCTCCCCGGCCGCACAACGGTTTAAGTTTCCTGTGGCCATGCCTCCCGCCAGCACTGATTGGAAAGTGGGGGCCCCCCAGTGCCGGTGATGCAGCCTGGATGGAGATGAAGGGGGCGTCAATCTCCGCCCCCTTGCCAGATCACTACTTGGCTGCAACACTGCCCACCCAAAAAGCTGAGCGGACTTCCCAGAGTTCCCTGGGAAGAGAGATTGACTGTTGAACCATTCTGGAGAATTGTAGCTCTGTGAGGAGGAATTGGGGTCTCCCCCTCCCCAAAAGATGGGAGCTTGTGCGATATGGAAAGGGATGGGGAAATGCACTGGAAAAGAAGTGCTTTGATACATCATCTAATCTCCCCTTGGGATGGGGGCCTCAGAAGAAATGCTCAGGAAATAGCCACTGTGGTCTTATCTCCATTCACACAAATTGGAATGAATGCTCGATGTGTAGGCTGTCTGGAAGCGCCCTGGCAGGATTCTGAACTGATAATCTGGCAATGCAGACCAAGTTGACCCACTGGTTGAATAAAAGGATGGTGCTTCTGCTGCAGTGATAGGTTTCCACCTCCCTGGTTGGTTGTTTCAATAGGTTTATCATTCTTCCCTATTTTTCTCTTGGAATTGTCATTTTAAAAAAACCTGATGTACTTTTCAGAAGCTAGGGAGAAATATATATATATTTATTCAGTTGCATCATGAGTGGGTCTGTGACCTTTTTAACTCGGCTGGGAATCTGCAGGAAAACAGCTGTGTGATGTTTTCCAGTTGTGAAATGATATCAAAAGGGCAGAGCTCGTCTTCATGTCTAGCTTTTTAGTATCTGTGCCGTGAACTTCATAGGGACTTTTTGTCCCTATGAGTCAAGAATCATAAGTCAAACTTTGCCTGAGAAAGGCTGGTTTACTTGTCATCTATAGGGTTACTTTGGGGTGAGCCAAACCCCATTAGGAACTTGCACTGTTTAGATCCACAGGCCTGCATCCTGAGCAATAGATTAGGAAAAAGTATTACCTGGGGGCATGACTGACTACAAACACATACACACACAAAGGAGGAGGGAAAAGAACAGCAAGAATAAGAAAAAATAGTTCCTAACTCCATCCCAAATTATGGTGGCCTTGTCCATGTGAGAATTCCATTGCAGGTCTAGAACTGATTGAAGGAGTTCTGTGTAATGTAATTTAATGATTTGAACATATTTATATACCACTAAATTATTAAAATAATCAAAAGTAACAAACAAGAAATACAGATACATAAAATAAGTATCAGAATTATATTTCACAGAGCAGAAAATGCCTCCATACCCAATAAACAATAATTGACTGGGCTACATATCAGGGAAATACAGTGGTACCTCTGGTTAAGAACTAAATTCATTCTGGAGGTCTGTTGTTAACCTGAAACTTTTCTTAATCTGAAATGTACCTGAGGTACCACTTTAGCTATTGGGGCCTCCCGCTGCCGCCGCACGATGTCTGTTCTCAACCTGAACCAAAGTTCTTAACCCAAGGTAATATTTCTGGGTTAGCGGAGTCTGTAACCTGAAGCGTGTATAACCTGAGGTTACATGGCTTAAACAGATTCAGCTTAAGTTTATTGGCCCTCATCCAGCCCATTACCAAGTCAAAGCACCAGTTCAGCATCTTCATAGTCTCACCTTACTCAGATGACAAAGAGAGGTAGAGCTATAATGATACTTGTAATTGTGGTGATTTCCATGCTGATCAGAGATAGCTCAAACTGGTAGCCGGGACCAGTGCAGGCTATTATTTATAGTGGTAAAACTTGAGGTTGGTGGATCCCTCTTCTTAAAGTCTACTCTCTACCATTTAGGCTTTGTCCTTGTGTCCATTGCTCTTGTTGCTAGGCAGCTGTCATCTAGAAGTATCTTACTAGCATAAAATTTGCAGCAGTGTGTTTCTCTCTATGCCATTCAGCTCCAATTCAACTCCCATTTTATGTTTTTAAAAGTGCATCTTTTTCCATCTTCAAGACAATGAAAATAGAACAGAAGCTAATGGGGAAATACATATAGTTCTGAGTTGAATGGTCTTGTATCACATTAAAATTTCATCAAGTGATTCAGTTGACATCTTAGGCCCATTACCATTTGATCTAGGGCTTCATTCTTGTTTTCAATTAAATTCTGCTAATTGCTTTAAAAGATGCTTTCAAATTTCCGTATTATTGGCATCCTGGTTTCACGACATCTTCCTGCTTCCTCTTGTATTATATTAGGGCTAACAAATGAGAAGACTGCTCTGTCTCCGGCTTCTCTACTTACATGAAATTGTTTTGATTGTGGACAATGAATACATTTACCAGGAGTTATAAAATCCCAGCTACTTCACATGTCATCTTCTGAAAAAGCTCTCCAGAATGTTATAACTATCATCATCCTCTTCAGCTATTATACACCCCAGAGCTTTGAATGCATCTGAGATGGGAGCTGCAAATTTTATCTCTTGTCATTCTTCCTCCCTGTCTGTTCTCACAAAGAGCAAAGTTTAATGGATAGCATATGCTGTTAGGAGAACCTTTGTTCCCTCACCAGACACACCATTGCCAAGTCTCACCATGTTTCAGTGCCTCTTGAGCATTATCATTTTTGGGGCTTGAGTTTCCTGCGGTATGAAGCTGACATGTATGAAGCCCAGAATATTTGCAATACATTTAAATGGAATATTTAAGCCATCACTCAAAGACCCGGTATTCCTCTCCCCCACCCCTCACAAGTCCTTTCACTGACCGAAACTTGGCAGGTTTGCCGGCAGTCTGATAAGGGTGGCTGAGGGACTCCTCCCAGTCTCAACAGCAAAACCATAAGCAATAGCCTTGCAAAGGAACATTTGAAGTGAAATTAATGATTAAGCTGTGCAGTCCTCTGGCTCTCTCATACAGTATTTCATCAGTAAATACATTAAAATGTTTTTTTATTATTAATTCTTGTTGCTCGGGACATTAAAATAGATGTCTGGTTTGCGGTCTCACAAAATATCTTAGACATGTCAAAAAATGGTGTTGGCAGAAGCATCTGTCTGTGACTCTCCTTGTTGTGGAATTTCCCAGGAGATTTGTCTGATTATGTCACATTCTGCTGACAGCTCCTTAGAAACATGTGTGTGTTTCAGAAATAAGAAGTTATTCCCTTTTTTAAAATGTTAAATAGTTTTTTAAAATGTAGTTCTTTGTCTTTCATTAAAGGTCTTCTAATATAAAAACCATGGGATACTATACAAGGGAGGAAGAATCAGCCAGTGATTTTTTATTTCTCTCAGTTTCTAATTTTTTTTCCAATTTTAAGATCCACATCAGTTTGCTTTCTTAAAAAGTCCTCATTTTTAAATTTATTCATTTAGACAACATATAGATCACTTAAAAAGGTAAAGGACCCCTGACAGATAAGTCCAGTCACAGACAACTCTGGGGTTGCAGCACTCATCTTGCTTTACTGGCTGAGGGAGCTGGCATTTGTCTGCAGACAGTTTTTCTGGGTCATGTGGCTAGCATGACTGAGCCACTTCTGGTGAAACAAGAGCAGCGCACAGAAACACCATTTACCTTCCCGCCAGAACAGTACCTATTTATCTACTTGCACTTTGACGTGCTTTCGAACTGCTAGGTTGACAGGAGCAGGGACCAAGCAACGGGAGCTCACCTCGTCGCGGGGATTCAAACCACTGACCTTCTGATCGGCAAGCCCTAGGCTCAGTGGTTTAGACCACAGCGCCACCCATGTCCCAATAGATCACTTACCATGTATTAAAAAAAAATCTTATAGCAGTTTATAAAATGCATGCAACTTTGTAAGCATTTTGATATAATTCCCTCCTAAAATACACATATTTATTCAATCTTGCCTAATATACACATATTTTCAAGCCATGCTATCCAATATAATGCAATTATGTGTGTTCCCTTTTTATATGCATTTCTTGCACATTTTCCCCTGATATAGACAGTTTTGTATGTGTTTATTTGGTTGGAGAACAATATCTCAGAATTCAAAGAGGCATGGATTTTAAAGGCAGCTGTATTTGGTTCATTTTGGGAATCAAAATGATATATGGTAAATATGGTGATACCATTATATATATGGCATCACACAGGTGCCACAGCAGCAACAGTTCATAAACATGCAAACACATCACTGTACTAAAACTGCCAAGAGGAGAAAAGCTGATTTCCAATCATTACTGTGAGAACATAAAATAACCTCTCCAAAGTTAAAGGTTAACCCTGAGATGCACTACTGTTGTGAATGCTGTATGTAAACTCTGTTCCAAATTATTTATAAAAAAAATCTCCTACCCACTTAGCTGTGCTATAAATTATTTGTATCTGGTTATTTTCTAGGCAGAAGGCACTTTTGCATTGCTGCACAAAATCAATTATGGAGAGTGTCTTGGGTGGAGGGAATAATCTAAACATTTTCTGAGAGATGTCCTTTGGGGTGCTTCCCCGAATCCGCACAAAATCAGCCAAGTTCTCAGATGATATTCAACCAATCCCCAGGAACTGGCACAGCCAACAGATTGTCAACATTAAGAGCCTGAGAGTTTTCAGCACACTTTTCAAGGGTGGAAATTCATGGCTTAGTGGGCTTTTAACTGATAGGTCACTGTACTAGTGAATGCATGGAAACAGAGGAACATGCCACCCACTTAGCTATCTGATATGTAATCCACCCTCCCCACTGAATTTCCAAACAGCAGGAAATCTCATAATCACAGAGCTTGCCAGATCACTTCTTTTCACCAGACAGTGAAAAAGGATGCGGCTACTGTGACTTCTACTCTGTGACTCCACTGGTCTTATTGTCCACCCTTTTTCCCTGTTAGTAAGCAAAATGTTTGCATTCTGTTTTTGAACTTATAGCCACATAGGCATGACTTACCTGCCCCAATTGCATGGTCTGTAAGAAGCCAAGCCCCCTGGTGTTTTGGTGCTAACTCATGGTTGCATCATGCATGGTCCCTCAACATTCAACAAATCGTCTGTATCTCATGCTGGCCTAACATGGCCATAGAGGTATCCCATGCTAAAGCAATAATATAATAGATTTTTCTCTCCAGCATTATAATATTGGCACTAGACACCGCCCCGCATCTGACACATGATCTCTCTTCCCTGCACAATGGATAGGATACATCTTGCTGTACGGAAGTTGCTGAGTCTTGATTCTTTACTTGAGATACCTCCTTCTACAAACTGTTAGGGGTTTAAGGTTGCAACCATAGACCCACTTACCTGGGAGTAAGCTGCATGGAATCCAATGGGACTAGTTTCTGAGTAGTCCTGTATAAGATTGCCCTACAAGTGAACACCAACCCTGAAACAACCACACCTCCCTAACCCTAGGTGTTTCCAGCTAAATTTATTCTGTGTCAAAGTCCGGTTGCACTCCACATTAATGATTTCAAAACTATGAAGACAAAGACAGGCAAGTTCAAACATTGTTTGCCCTTGTTTTGTTTTCCCTAACTGAGCTTGAGTTTATTTATATACCATATTTCCCACAAATGCATTCATGCTCAAAGGAACAGTCTAAATGCAGCCGTACAATAGCCATGATACCTCATAAATTCAGAGCATCACTTCAACGTAACTCTAAAAACTCAACCATTAGCAGCTCCTTTAACATATATCACAACTGAAGGGAGCGTAAAACTCACCAGTAGCTAATAACTTCATATCTGAACATAACCCCAAAGATTACAGATGGCATTATCACCTAGCAACCCCCTCCCTCAAATCTTTTTTACATCAATCCAAAATGCCAGAAGTTCCCTTCTAGAAGCAGCTTCTTTATGAAGACTCCTAGGACTCGAAGGTGGAGCAAGGCTAGTGCCAGCTGCTTTGGTCCCTGGTGGTTCTGCAAAAGTCTCAGTTTTGCGATGGTGTGATAAAAGAAGCATTCATTGCTGTTGGGCCATACTAAGCACCCATGAGAAAACCTCACAAATGTCTTCCCTTCATCTTCTATTCATACAGGAAACCAGGCAGAGGGCCTTCTCGGTAGTGCCAACCACCCTGTGGAACACCCTCCCATCAGATATTAAGGAGATAAGTAACTATACAACCTTTAGAAGACATCTGAAGGCAGCCCAGTATAGGGAAGCTTTTAATGTTTATATTTTATTATATTTTTGTGTATGCCAAGAGTAGCTGGGGCAACCCAGTCAGATGAGCAAGGTACAAATAATAAAATTATTATTTATTATTTTCTCAGGAGAGAATTAAACTTAGATCACAGCTCATTGGAACCATAGCTAACCTGACCATCAAAGGGAATGTGATGCACTCTCTCTTTTTTGCATTTCTTCGTGTTTAATGAGATCATATATTCTTGAAGAATGATAAATGGTTGTCCGGACCCATCTGAACATTTGGTTAATTTGAAGACATTTTTGTGCCATGAGCTCATATTAGAGCACAGAGAGCTTATCCATCTCTAATTTAGTTATATGGTCATTACATGGAAAATCCACTTCAGATAAAGCAAAGCATTTCCATACTCTAGTTACACAAGTATCAGGTCACAGCAATTATGCACAAATGCCAGAGAGACAGCAAAACGCCACTGCAGGGTTAAACTGTAAATGCTTTGCGCTAATAATAAGGAGGGTGGGACGATATATGGCAATTGGGATGAAGCAGGAGAGGGATTAGATGCTAGATCAGAAAAATAGCTGAAGAGGTGTTTTTTATTTATGTTTGGGAGGGAAGAAGCGGTTTCTTTGTTTCAATGGACTGCATTCCTATAACCACTTTAACAACTCAGATGTGATAACCAAAACAGTAACATAATAGGCTTCAGTCCAAGGACTACAGAGCAACTATTCTTTGAGTTTTCCTCCTTTGTCCTTTATCCTTGGAATTTTATCCACAGAGAGCCATTCCCACCTCCTCAACATCATCCTGGAAATAATGAGCTACACCTGTGACAACATTTCCTATATATCTTTCTCTTCCTGCCCATCACCCAAAGAGCTGGTTCATACTCCAGCTATCTCCCTCCCTCATGGGCTGTTCTAGTCATATTCCTTCTAGACTCCATGAGACTAAACTTTGAGCCTTTTCCACACTTCCAAATGTGTCTGTCACATTTCTCCTCATTCTTCTTTCTTCATTCTCCATCACAGACTCTTCCTCATTCCCTTGCACATTACTTTTCTCTGGGTTGTGCCATCTGATCTAACGTCGTTGGTATAACCTGCCTCATATAATCAACATGCTTAAGTCTAAGTAGTGCATGAAGGGGTTAATGTCATAGAGTAAGCAATCCTG
The DNA here is from genome assembly GCF_027172205.1 of Podarcis raffonei. Lineage (NCBI taxonomy): Eukaryota > Metazoa > Chordata > Lepidosauria > Squamata > Lacertidae > Podarcis > Podarcis raffonei. The sequence goes on from NC_070612.1 coordinate 29,916,688, forward strand.
GCAGGCTTAGCTATGTCACTCCCCTCACCTTGGAAAGAAATAGGTAATCAAACCTATTTCCCCCCCACCCCCAGTCTACCTGAGAAGCTCATTGTGTGAAGAGGTTTGAACTGGTTGCTCCAGTTCAACCATACGGCTCTCACCACTCTTGAGTTCCTATATCAATAATCTAGGAATTTTACCACTTTGTAACAAAGCTAAGTTTTACTGCCTGTGCAACTTTTCTGACTAATGTATGGAAAAGCACATGAACCAGATCTTTGAAGAGTTTGTAAGTAAGCATTTTTAACTTGCCAAACATGTGGTCTTTTCCTATGCTAGGGGAAGAAGGAACTTAGGAAGGAACTTGGAAGGACATATTTTAAAGGTCCAAGAGCCTATATTTTGCACACTTTGCTTCATATTTTGTGATTTTAAATCTCCACTGGGGTTCTCTCACCAAGGAGTAATTGCCCCAAACAGTTCTTCAGCCACATAGTGTATAGAAAAACACATATACTAAGATGGTACGTGAATTAAATGCATATATTATTGAAAATAACATGCAAAAATGCATTTTATTAGAAAAAAATGCTTTGTAAAAATGTGAGTATTAGGCAAAATTACAGTATGTATGTTAGGAAAAATTCACACTTAAATGCTGATGGATTTAAATGAGAACTTTAAGAATAATCACAATGTAGAAATGTTGGTTTAAGATTTGAAATGTGAGAAACTGAGAAAAACTGAAATGTTATCCGATCCCTAAGTGTAAGTGATGGAACATGTTTGCAGAAGAGGCCTTAATATTGAAATGAACAAGTCTTTTGATTTGTCATTAGCCCCGATTTTAAAAGCCTTAGGCAATTTTCAAATGGTTCGGTTCCATTCGGCTGAGGAACATGACTCACATGGAGCCAGATTGCATTCTCTGTCAAAATCTGCAGGAGATTTAAAAACCTTATTTGCCTACTCGTCTATGACTGGCTGGTTCCTGTTGCTTTTATCTCCTCCTTGCTGCCCCCAAAGTTCTTTCTTCCAATCTTGACAGGGTATGCACAGTTTTGATCCTTGAGAAAAGATGTGAGACTTGCAAACATATATGTCTCTTAGCAGATCTTGGGAGGATTCTTTGGAGAGATTCCACTTGGAACGCCCAGACCATGGAACAAATTCACTTGTTTTCTTTATTCTGAAACAACATGTGACTGGCTCCCTTTAAAACAAAGGACTTTGGGGAAGCATATCAGTTTGAGTCCCAGCCCAGACACAGCACTATGCCAGGCACAGGCATTTGGGAGGCAATGGAGAAGTCTTGTTTTGTTTTTAACATAAAGGAAACTTTACCCTTTTGCCGTTATTTAAACATTATTCTTCCTATACTTTAAAATGCCAAGTAAATTTGGATCTCCTTTGCAATAAAATAAAACTTTAAATAAATAAAGGCATAAATGCAACAGGAATGGACTGAGCTGCCTAATTCCATCCTGTTTTAGTTTGGCTGGTGCTCAACAACAACAACAACAACAACAATAATTTATTATTTATACCCCGCCCATCTGGCTGAGTTTCCCCAGCCACTCTAGGTCTATGCCATAGGTCTATGCCACCCTGTTTTCTGTGGATTTTTTTAAAAAAGAGCACACAAAGGACAGTACCCAACAAAGGATGCAGTCCCCTGTGCATCATAAAGTACCATTTCAGATATACATGAAAAGGATATCAAACGTCCCTTTCTGGATTGTACCATTTCAAAACTTAGATGGGGAGAATCACATGTCTGAATGCTTTCAACTTTTTTTTTAAAAAAAAACCCCTTCTTGTGAAAAGCTAGCATACCAGAGCTCAGGAGCTCAGGCAAAAGTTACAGGCTTCATGGCATTTTAGCTTTCCAATCATGTACAGAGAATATTCTACAAGAGGCAGCATCTGAAGACACAACCCCTCACTTTCTGTGAGAAATGCTACAGTGCCGGTAGGGATGTTCCATTTAATTTTGTACCTTTAAAAAACAACACTGGCAATGAATTTGAGCTAAAATTGGTTCTTGCTCCAATCTTGCTCAAACTAGTCATTTGAGTTAACACCAGTGGTTCTGCATCTCATTTATCAATGATGCTAGGATGTCCTTGAATCATTTTGATAATGAAAACACCAGCTGCTTCTGAGCACATGCAAGATAGTTACAACTCTACCATTATTTGTCTCAGTGGCCTTATTTACGGAGCTGCAAGCCTTGCTAGACATAAAGACACGGAGCAGCAAGAATCGGTTTGTAGTCATCACACACACACAAATCAGGCTTCTGTTCTAAGCATAATCAAGCCTATCAATCATGGATGGATTGAATCTGTGATGTGTCTGCCATGTTTTCTAGAATCAGCAAAATCTGTTCCTCCTTCCACTTTTGAAATATTGTATTACTCACAAGAGACACCTAAAATGGCCCTTATGAAACCGTTTCATTTCTTTTAGTGAGAAGCCCAGCCATTTCCTGTTGTGGTTGTTCACTTTGATGACAAATGAATCGGCTCCTGAGATGCGGTTACTTAATGCATAATACATGAAATGCATCAAATTTACTCAAGAGAATAAAGAAGACTTTGCATGCAGAAAAGTTTGGATTGTGGGTGTTCACTGGGAAGCAGGGGATTTCCTGTACCTCCCCTCCAATTCTTTCAACAACACCCACAACCCACCCTGGAGATCAGCTTATCGTATGCAGTGTTATCATTTTCTAACTGGGGTGGGAGGAATCCAACCCAATCTTAGTGCTGGACTGAACAAAGTAGGAATAAATCTCTGGCTCCTTCCAAACACAATAACAAGAGTTAATGTTCCTTTCATCACTAAATAGAGTTCTATGTTCTGAAAGAAAGTCCCCTTTTGCCTGGTGATGTAAATAAAGTAATAAGCATAGCCAACTGAAGGGCTGCCCAAGAAGTACTGAGAATGAGTATGAAGCGTTTGAGAAATTTTAACAGAGTCATGGAGAACATAAATATGGCTAACTTTTTAATTTAAACTTAAATTGAATCCCATGGTCAACATTTTTTCTTTTTATTCTGGGTACAACACAGAGTCCAGCATCACCAAGGGTGAAGGATCTCATCCACTTGATAATTCACACACACACACACATACATTCCTGGAGTAAACACTGTTCCATTGCCTTTAATTGAACTGGACTGCCATGTAAGTCTGCATAGGTTTGCAGTCTTAGCCACAAAAATATTTACATGGGCTTCAGGTCCACAGTTTATATGGAGTGTAGCATTGCTTTGGTTACTCTTCCCTCCACTGCTGCCACAGGATGTCTGGAACTCTCCTCGCTCTTGATGTTGCTCAGTGGCTCTTACTGCCTATGGTAATTCCTGTGTTCCTTGGCTGTAAACAAGGCCTGTCAGGGAAGGGTCATAGCTCAAAGAACATCTACTCTGCATGCAAAAATCCCCATGTTTGATCCCCGGCATCTCCAGGCAGGGCTGGGGAAATTCTGGATTGCTGCTGCCAATCAGGTTAACAATGCTGAGCTAAATGGACCAATGCTCTGGCATGGGATAAGGCAGCTTCCTTCAGTCTTGTGCACCACCTCACTAGTCCGTGTCCAGGGCAGCTGTCTACCAGCTCCATCTGGTATGCTGAGACCCTACCTGCCTGCAGACTGTCTTGCCTGAGTGGTGCATGCTCTAGTGTCTCCCACTTCAACTACTGCAACGCCCTCTACATGGGGCTACCTTTGAAGGTGACCCGGAAGCTACAACTAATCCAGAATGCGGCAGCTAGACTGGTGACTGGGAGTGGCCGCTGAGACCATATAACACCAGTCTTGAAAGACCTACATTTGCTCCCAGTATGTTTCTGAGCACAATTCAAAGTGTTGGTGCTGACCTTTAAAGCCCTAAATGGCCTCGGTCCAGTATACCTGAAGGAACGTCTCCCCCCCCCCCATTGTTCAGCCTCAGAACACTGAGGTCCAGTGCCAAGGGCCTTCTGGTGGTTCCCTAACTGTGAGAAGTGAGGTTACAGGGAACCAGGCAGAGGGCCTTCTCAGTAGTGGCACCCGCCCTGTGGAACGCCTTCCCGTCAGATGTCAAGGAAATAAACAACTATCAGACTTTTAGAAGACATCTGAAGGCAGCCCTGTTTAGGGAAATTTTTAATGTTTGAAATTTTATTCTGTTTTTAATGCTCTGTTGAATGCCACCCAGAGCGGCTTGGGAAACCCAGCCAGATGGACGGGGTAGAAGTAATAAATTATTATTATTATTATAGTCTGGGCAAAATTACCATTCTGAACTCATCTTTGTGATGCTGTGAGAGACCTAGACATTCACCTTGTGCTTCAGCTTGTGTTGTGATTCTTTCAGAAACCTGTTGGGTGGCCTTGGGGAAGCCACTTGGCTTACATTCATTTCTCCATAGCCAAACAAGGATAACAATTCGCTGCTTACTTTTCACATTTACTGCGGTGAATGACTCATAATTAGTTAATGTACAAAACTTGAAAATTGTAAAGAGCTACATAAGTACTGCAGGTTATTGTTATTTTTACAAGCTGTCTCTCACATGGACTATCAGTCTGAAGGAGGCTTACACCTTCTCAGGTTCCTTCAGACTTGCCCCCTCTTCTTTAAAACAACAACAGCAAAGGTTTCTGGCACTGATTTCTTAAGTAAAGATATTCACTTCTGTTGGCCAGGAGTTCATGTAAAATAATCTTTGTTTGCCTGCCAATAATAATTTATTAACGAATTTGCCTTGATAGATTTCTGTTATATTTGTTGC